>NC_052085.1:31734666-32347666 GCF_015852505.1 Tachyglossus aculeatus
CGGTGGGTGGGGAGCCCTACGGAAATTCCCGGCCCTAGACAGGGGGAAACGGAGCTGCCGGGGAGAGGAAGACCAGCCGGACTGCCGCCGCCCACCCCGATGGCCGTTTCAAAGGCCGTCGCACCTTCCTTCCAGTACCTCTGCGAGTGCCAGTTCGACGACAACCTGAAGTTCAAGAACATCATCAACGAGGAGGACGCCGACGCCATGCGCCTGCAGCCCATCGGCCGGGACCGGGACGGGCTCCTCTACTGGTACCAGCTGGACCAGGACCACAACGTCAGGATGTACATCGAAGAGCAGGACGATCAGGACGGGTCCTCGTGGAAGTGCATTGTCAGGTAACTCCCCGCCCGTCCGGAGGCGGCTCCTCGGGAGGGGATCCTCGCCTCCCCCTTCCCCGCTCCCGGCCCTCGAGAGCCACGGTGAGGGAAGGCCTCTGGGCCACTCTCCTCTGGCTGCAGAGTTTTGGCTTCTCAGAAAACCCGCGGGCACCGGGGCTAGTGGCGACGGTGTGGATGCGGTGCCCAAGGTGAGCCAAGCGCCACTCCTACTTATTGATTTTTTAAATGTTACCCCATCGGCCGTCAGCTCGGGCCGGGAGATTTCTCCCCCTCGGGACCGGAGTCAACGGCACCTCGTGAAACACCTCTGTAGGAGCCAAAATGGGCCGGGTCCGAGATGTGTCTGTCGGAGCCGAAATGGGTTACGGTGGACTAAGGGGGGGAGAGAGCCCACATAGGTCATCATATATGAAACTCACGTGTGAGCGCCTGAGCGGATCATTCCAGGAAACGTGGGCAGTGACCTTGGGCCTGAAATTCCAGCTCCTCCGTGTGAAGCCTGCACTCTCCTGTCGTTCCCATCCAAGAGGGAGGAGACGGGAATTTCTGAGTTTCCAAAGACCGGGCAGCTGCAGCCTGGGGCAGGTCGGTCAGTCGTAGATGAAGTGAGGGCATGGAACTTCCTCGGTGGCCACCACGTTTTGCCAGGCAGTAATTGCCAAGTTCCTTTAACACCCAACTTCAGGTGCCCTCGTCTCCTGCTTTAGTGGCCCCCCACCCACCCACCCAGCTCCTCCTTGCCACCCCACCGGACGTCTCTGAACACCCACCTAACAACCTTCACCGTACCCGTCCAGCGCAGAGATTTTGTGGCTTGTGTGTTCACTTGAGTGGCTATATGGGGTTTTTGTGGCTACATTTCAAGCGGACCTTATCCTGAGAGCCCCCCCTGTTTTTTTTTTTTGGTTATGCTATTTGTTAAGGGCGTATTTCTATGTCAGGCACTGTGCTAAACATTGGGGTAGATCCAAGCTAATCAGGTCGGGCACCGTCCGTGCCCCGTGTGGGGCTCACGGTCTTAATCCCCATTTTACAGATGAGGGAACTGAGGCGCAGAGAAGTGAAGTGACTTGTCCAAGGTAACGCGACAGACAAGTGGCGTGGCCGGTACGAGAACCCAGGCCCGGGCTCTCTCCCCTAGGCCACGCCGCTTCTCGTGCAGGGTCCCGGAGGCCAGTGCCGTGGTTTGATCTCTCTCCTCTCGTCCGTCAGAAACCGAAACGAGCTGGCTGAGACCCTGGAGCTCCTGAAAGCCCAGATCGATCCTGCACTGTTGAAAAGCAGCAGCCACCAGGACCCGGCCTCGCAGGAAAGCCCCGGCACGGACGACGGGGACGCCAAGAAAGACGGAGCGGCACCCAAGCCAGGTTTTGGTTTTGGCTTGTTTCCCCTTCTCTTCCTCCCCCAGCTCAACTCCTCACTCCTCCTCCTCCGCACCCCCTCCCAGCTCCTCACTCCCCTCGGATCCTTCCTCCTTCTGAGCATCTCCCTCCTCTTCACCCTCCCCTTCTTATCGCTCCCCTCAGCTCCCCTCTTCCTCACCCCCCTCCCCAGCTCCCCTCTCAGCTCCCCCCACCCCCCCGTGTTTAATCATTCAATTATATTTATTGAGCTCTTACTATTGAGCACTTACTGTGTGCAGAGCGCCGTATTAAGAACTTAATAAGCAGACACATTCCCTACCCACAACAAGCTTACAGTCCAGAGGACGAGCCTAGAGTGTAGAGAAGAGAGAGTCGAAACTCTCTGACAACACCATAGAGAATTCAATCGTATGTATTGAGTGCTTACTGTGCTAGACTGTGAGCCCACTGTTGGGTAGGGACTGTCTCTATATGTTGCCAACTTGGACTTCCCAAGCGCTTAGTACAGTGCTCTGCACACAGTGAGCGCTCAATAAATACGATTGATTGATTGATTGATTACTGTGTGCAGAGCACTGTTCTAAGCACTTGGGAAGTCCAAGTTGGCAACATGTAGAGACGGTCCCTACCCTACAGCGGGCTCACAGTCTAGAGAATCTTAAACGGATGGTCACTGTAGAAACAGGAAAGAGACGGAGCACTCGGCCCAAACCGATTTTGAAGCTAGTCCTTTTTTGAGCTGGGGGTGCCCCAGCCTGGAGCCCTCCTTCCTTCTCTTCCTCCCTCCTTCCCTCCCTCCGTCCCTCCCGCTCTCCAAGGGCCGTGTGGAAGAGGGAAAGGCCACCAGCCGCAGGGCTACGATCGCCCGAGTTGCCTCAGAACATTTGCGGTCCCGTTGGCAGGCGTGGAGACCCCTTTTTGGCTTCCCTTCTAGGCCCCAGGTGACGTCGGGCGCCGAGGCCAGGGAGCTCAGTGTTCCCCTTGGATCTCCCGGCTCCTTGGGGTCTGCAGGGCCTCCAGTTTCCAAAGAGGGGGGAGCGGGCGACCCTCGGCGGCAGGGAGTCCGGCAGTATAGGCCAGGGTCCCGGTGTGCAGAGCACTGCGCCGAGCGCTGGGGGACGTCCAGTCCAGGTCGAAGACTCGATCTCTGCCCTCGAGGACCTGACCGCCTACTGGGCGCTCAGCACTGTGCTAAGCGCTGGAGGAATCCAGTAAAGGTAGGAGACGAGATCCCTGGCTGCAGCGGGCACCGAGCCGGCTCCGGGTCCACCTTTCTCCGGGCGCGTCCTCAGGGAGCCGCAGAACGGTTCCCAGAGTGACCGCGGCCTCGTCGGAAGCGGGTGGGGACGGGGGGCCCGCCCTAGAGGCCCTTCTCCGACTCGCCGGGGACGTCCGACGCCCCCGCTCTCGGGGCCGGCTCCCTCGCACGCGTCGGTCCGTGCTCGGGGGGTCGGATGGACGGACCGGTCCGGCGTCGGCGGCCACGGTCACTGGCTGGCCCGTCGCCCCCTTGACGGGGGTCTCTGAGGGAGGTGTGGCCCTCGGGTGGGCCCAGCCGGGGATGGGGCGGCGACAGGGAGGATGGCGGGTGAGTTCCGTGGTGGGGGGAAGACGCCTGCCGTCTGGCCGTCCATGGCATCCTCCCAGCCTCGAGGCATCAAAGCCGCCCCCGGCAGCTTCTCGTCCTCCCCTCCTCCTCCACCTCTTCCTCCTCCACCTCGTCTCTCCCGCCGTCAGACCGCGGGGAGGGAGTCGGGGCCCGGGGGCCTGCCGGATCGGAGGGCTGGGGGCCGGCCGGGACCCAAGAGTTGGTGTCCCCGGCCGGCTGCTTCTGATTTAGCAGAATCCCAACTTTACGGTCGGGTCTGCGAACGTCACTCCCAGAGGTGCCGCGGAGATGATCAATAATAACAACAATATTAATTACCACCAGGGAGGGATTAATCATCATCTGGCTTTGAAAACGTAGTAACCTCTTAGAAAGCTGCCTCGGCAGTCAGAGAATTAAATGCAGAACTAGCGGCATCACTGCTAATTGATATCTGCCCGATGAATTTCCTGGATATTAATATCCTGCCCCTCTGGGCAGTTGCCCAGCACATAAAACTCTTCTCCCCGATCCCTGGGGCCCTGCTGGGAGGTGCTACTTCAGTGTGGTCATGCTGCTTATATGTGAACTGTCTCCCCACTGGCCCCGGTGTTTTAATTTTGGCCACCCAAGAAAATGCTGCGGAACCGGACTAGTCTTAAATACCCCGATGGACCCTGGGTTCCCTGCAGCTCCGAATCCCTGAGGGCAAACGGACCCGGGGAAACATTCCCGAGAGTATGTAGCGGCTTGGAGGAAGGAGAGCCGGGAGCGTTGGATGGTCCGGGTCTTGGGGAGAGTCGGGGATAATAATAATAATTAGGGTATTTGTTAAGCACTTACTACCTGCCAAGCATCGTCATCATCATCATCAATTGTATTTATTGAGCACTTACTGTGTGCAGAGCACTGTACTAAGCGCTTGGGAAGTACAAATTGGCAACATATAGAGACAGTCCCTACCCAACAGTGGGCTCACATTCTAAAAGCACTGTTCTAAGCGCTGGGGTAGATACGGGGTAATCAAGTTGTCCCACGTGGGGCTCACCGCCTTAATCCCCATTTTCCAGACGAGGTAACTGAGGCCCAGAGAAGTGAAGTGGCCTGCCCGAGGTCACTCAGCAGGCAAGCGGCAGAGCCGGGATTAGAACCCACGTCCCCTAACTCCCGAGTCCGTGCATTTTCCGCCAAGACACGCTGACCCAGGCTGGGTCACCGGGGGAGAGTCAGGGACAGAGAGAGACGAGCCGGGGGTGGCGGAGAGTCTGTGTTTCGTCACTGGGGGAGAGTCGGGGGTGCTAGATGGTCTGTCCCCGTTGGAGAGGGAAGCGTAGGTCGGAAGGGCTGTGGGAGCGGCTCGGAAACGGAGCGCCCGGGCCCAAATTGGCCAAAGCTCCCACGGGCGCTTCCTCCCCCTCGGTTCCTTCTGTTCATCCCCCTCGGGGCAATGCCGGCTTCCCGCCCCCCCTCAGCAACCTCCCGCTTTGGCTTGCTTGGAGAAGCTGCATGGCCCAGAGGAAAGAGCCCAGGCCCGGGAATCCAGAGGACCCGAGTTCTAATCCCGCCACACGCCCGCCGTGTGACCTTGGGCGAGGCACTTCCCTGGGCCTCAGTTACCTCATCTGTATGACGGGGATGAAGACTGTGAGGACACGGACTGTGTCCAACCTGTTCAGCCCCTATCCACGCCAGCGCTTCGTACGGCGCCTGGCACATAATAAGCGCCTAACAAATACCATTTAAAAAAAAATAAAGGTACGATAAAGATCCGCCCCCGCCCGGGCCTCACCTAGTCAGGGCCCGGCCGGCCCAGGGCTGCCACCCGTTCACCCCGGGCTCCCTTCCCAACCCCAGCACCGCAGGGCTTCCTTCCTTGGAAACGGGGTTGTGTGGTGAACGGCTTCTATCCTGGGGTAGGTTTTCCCGTAGGCTCACGGGTCGTTCCAGAATCGCCCGGGACCTGACGGCCGAGCACCGTAGGTGTGTAGAAGCGACACTGGGCATCCCTCTCGGCCTCCGCCCCCCCGTTTCCAGCTGCTTCCATTGCCGTGCATTCCCAGCCCACCTTTCCGGCGCCCCGGCCTCCCTCGCCCCCCGTCCTTCCTCGAGAGGCCTCGCTCCCGCCCCCGGGGCGATCCCAGCCGTCTTTCCCAGGAAGGGTTTCGGAGTCTCCGGGTAACGCTAGCCCTCTCTGATCTTGCAGAGGGCGAACTGCCGCCGAAAGAGGAGACGGCGGCGGCAGAGGCGGGAGAGCGGCCTAAGGGGGCGGGGAGCCCCCCGGCCCCCGGCCCCCCCGAGGCGGCCGTCAAAGCGGAGAAGGCGGAAGAGAAGGAGCCCGTGAAGACGCCCGTCATCGTGAAGCTGGAGCGGCCCCCGCCGGAGGCAGAGGAGAGGCAGACCATCAGAGAGGAGAGGGATTCCTTCAAGGAGAACGTCAAGCCCGTCAAGGCGGAGCCCAGGGAGGGCCGACCCGACCCCAAGGAGGCCCGGAGCAGCACGGAGAAGGTGGCCGCCCACGACCCCGACCGGCTGGACTTCTGCGCGGCCGTCAAGCCCCCCCCGGAGACCCTGGAGAAGTCGGCGGAAGACACGGAGAGACTGAAGAACGACCAGCAGGCCAAGATCCCCCTGAAGAAGCGGGAGCTCAAGCTGAGCGAGGACTTCGACAGCCCCGTCAAGGGGCCGCTGGCTCGGCCGCTGGCCCCCGCCAGGGACGGGCCACGGGAGGACGGGAAGCCCGACGGGGATCCCTGCAGGCGCCACCCCGCCGGCCCGGCCCTGGGCCCCGACGGGAAGCCGCTGGTCAACGGGGAGGCGGCCCCCAGGACCGGGGCCGAGCAGGCCGAAGCCAGGTTCCCCTCGGCCGGGGACGCCGGGGGCGGCGGGGCCAGGGAGAGGAACGGCGTCGCCGGGGGGCCCGCCGCCCCCGGGCCCTTCCACCCCGCCGGCCAGGGGGCCCGGAGCGGCGAGGCGGAGCGGGGGGCGGCCCCGGGGCGGGAGGCGGAGGGCCCGGGAAGCGGCAGCCAGAGGGGGGCGGCCGGGGAGGAGGTGGGCCCCCTCGAGAGGGAGGCCCGCGGGCGGCCCAGGGACCCGGCGCCGCTCCCGCCGGCACCGCCCGGCCCGGACCCCGGCTCCCAGAAGCCCGAGGAGCCGTCCGGCGGGCAGCCGGCCCGGCCCGGGCCTCTCCCTGCCCGGGAGGGCCCGGAGGCGGCCGAAGGGGCGCAGCCCACCGCGGAGGCCCCCGGCCTCAGCCCCATAGAGGAGGAGGTGGAGGACGAGGAGCAGCAGCGGGGCGGGGACGGGGCGGCGTCCGAACCCCGACCCGAGCCGAAGCGGCCGCCGCCGGGCTCGCCGGAAGGGCCCGGCCCCCGCCGGCAGACCGCCCCCGAGGCCCCGACCCCGGGGACCGTCGACGCCCCCGCGGGCGCCCCGGCCGGCGCCCGGCCCGCCAACGGCCAGGAGCCCGTGGAGGCCAAGAAGGAGTCCTCGGCCCCCAAGAGCGGGTCGAAGCACAAGCTGCGCGAGGAGGAAGAGGAGGACGAGGAGGAGCCGGAGGAGCCCGCTGCCCCCGGGAGCCCCGAGATCACCTCGGAGAGGCAGAAGGAGGGCATCAAGTTGACCATCAGGATCTCGAGCCGCAAGAAGAAGCCGGCCGAAGGGGCTCCCGCCCAGACGCCGGCCGTGCGGGGGAAGGCGGAGGCGCAGGGGGAAGAGGAGGAGAAGGCCGTCGCCGGCCCGCAGCTCCGCAGGTCCCCGAGGATCTCCAGGCCCACGGCCAAGGTGGCCGAGACCCGGGACCAGAGGGCAGAGAAAAGGCGGAACGGGGACGACGGCGGCGGCGAGGAGGACGACGACGACGACTCGGCCTGGGCGTCCAGACCCGACAAGAAGGAGAACCTGCGGAAACCCGACAGGGACGCCAACTCCAGGGTGAACAAGGTGAGCCGCCGCCGCCCCGGGAGAGAGGGGGGGTTCACCTCTGCTTTGGGGCGGGAGGACGGGCTCGTGGGAGGGGGAGCCCCCTCGCCCCGCGGATGGGAGACTCCCCTTCGGACGGGGCTCCGGAAGACAAAGTCCGGGGGTTTCGAGGCGCTCCCCCTCCGTCCGTCCCCCGCGATAGGACGATCGGAATTCTGCGGAATTTGCCTTATGAGAGTGACCGGGGCCCGTCCGGGTAGCCACGCCCGACGTTGCAGGAAAGGAACCTGAAGAAGCCCGGTCTGAAAGGCAGAAAGGAAAAAGCAGGGAAGGAGGAGGGCGGCGGGGTGGACGAGGGAGGGAGGCCGTCGTCGCCAGGGCAGGGATCTGATGCCCACGGGCCTCAGAAATGAACTCTTAGAAGGTAGTCAGAAATCTGAGGGGCCCCGCCACCCCGGCTGGGCCCTAGGTTAGGGGAGACCCAGACCTCGGAAGCGTCCTCGTTCTCTAGCGTCCGTTGGCATTAACGAGCTTCCGTCTCAAGGTGGGATACCCACCCCACCCAGGCAGACGGACTGACCTGCAGGAAGAGCCCCCTTCGCTGGGCAAAGGAAGGTTGGAGGGTGCCGAAGGGGAGCGTGGGTGCTGGAGACACCCCGGGTTCAAATTGCCGTTTCTTTCCTCGAACCCAAAGATTCCCAAGTGGCCGTGAAACTCTGGTCCCCTCCGCCTCCCGCAGGCTTCTGGCTTTTTGCTCCCAAGTATCCCACCCGGGATACGGTTGCCCGGTTCCTCTCTCCAGGACAGGGGAATTTCAGTCTGAGAGTTGGACTTTTCGGATCCGGGCCCAGATGCCCAGGCTAGCGTGGGCAGTAGACCCAGGGTCATCCAATTTCTTGGGGCAAGAGGAGAAACACCGGCAGTTTTCGGGTTCGGAAGGGTGACTTTCCGGGCCCGAATTCAGAGGCGGTTTCCTCTCCCGGCCCGCTGCCTCCCGGGGACGGCACTGGGGGCCAGAAAGGCCCTCCGTCCGGAGACTGGCTCTTAGGGCGCGGCTTCGTGGAGCGGTTGGCCGTAGCGGTCGCGCTTCTACCTCCGATGACGTTGCCCGTTTCTTTTCTCCTTTCCCTGCCCAACCTAGGCTCCCCCGCCCGGCCTCACCCCACCCCACCCCACCCCACCAACAGGAGGGCCGGCCCCTCGCCCACCCGTACACGTCTCGGCGCCCGGCTCTGCCCGCCGAGTTGAGACGGTGACTGTGAGCCTAGGCCCCGGGGACCGGGCGCCCGAGCCCGCTGGACCTGACTCTAACGGTGCCCCCTCCCCCCCCCCCCCCCCCGCACCCCCCATCCCTTTCGCCTCCCCTCCTTCCCTTCCCTGCGTGCCTCACTCCCAGTTCAAATCGAAAAGCAGAGCTCGGTGGATGGGGTCCCGGAGCCGGGGCCGGTGGAAGTACTCCAGCAACGACGAGAGCGACGAGTCCCAGAGCGACAAGTCTTCGGCGGGCTCGGGCGAGGAAGACGCCAAGGAGAGCGAAGAGGCCGCCCCGGCGGACGACGACGAGCCGTGCAGGAAGTGCGGTCTTCCCAACCACCCCGAGCTGGTGAGTCCGGGGGCGGCGGGGCCACGGTCGGGGCGGGGCGGGGGCCCCCGGGCCGCGGGCCTCGGGCTAGGGTGGTCGGGTCGGAGCCCCCGCCGCGGCCCCTCGCCCCGTCCCAGGAAGAGGCGGCCGGCCTCATCCGGGCGGTCTGTCCGGGGTCGCCGTCCTCCGCTCGCGCCGCTTCTCGGGTCTGGAGCGACCCACGGGGCTGAAGAGGAGAGCGCTGGGCGGGTGGGCGGGCGGGCGGCGCTGGCCGTTTTCCAGTGGCCCTGCGGGAGGGACCGCAGGGCCGGCCCCCGGTCCGTGCCATCTCTTCCCTCGGTCCTGGTCCCGGGGCCCAGAGCGCTCCCCCCCCCCAACCCCGGCGGCCCCCCCCGCCCGGGCCCCCCGAGCGACTCTGAGCCCAGCTCGGTTTGCAGATCCTCCTTTGCGACTCGTGCGACAGCGGCTACCACACGGCCTGCCTCCGCCCCCCTCTGATGGTCATCCCCGATGGAGAGTGGTTCTGCCCCCCGTGCCAACACGTAAGGCCCGGCCCCGTGCCCTCCGGGACCCATTTCGGAGCCGGCGCCGGGGTCCCATCCGGAGCGCGGCCCGCCCGCTCGGGGCTGCTGGACGGAAGAGACTCCTTGCCGGCCCCCGGAGCCGTTGAGGAACTCATTTTTCCAAAGCGCGGGCTTCTCCCGGCCTCCCCCTCGTACATGGGCCAGCGGGTTTGCCCACCACACGGCCCGGGGCCCACACCTGCTCCACCCAGAGAAACAGCCGCTCGTCTCCCACTTTCTCCAGCCCTCACTCTGCTTTCTTTCTCCCGGCCTCTTCCACGGCCTCCCCGCCGGCTTCTCCCCGGCCTCCTTGGGCCCCCCTCCTCCACTTCCTCTCCATTCATGGGAGCCCGCCCCAGGCTCCCGGAGCAACGGGGACACACCATCTCCTCCGCCCGGCCCCAGGCGGGGCCCGCCTCTCTCGTGATGGGTTTGCCCTCCCCCGGGGACCCTACGGAAAGGGACACGTGTCCCAGGTGCCGGGGAGAGGGGGTCCGGACCGGCAGGGTCACCCCCCACAGCTCCAAATCCAGCCGGTTTATTTTCAGTAATGAAGTTCCCGGCTGGAGACTCTTAAGATTTTTCCATCTCTCGGGCAGCCCCTGGCCCGGTCCCCGGGAAAACAGCTTTTTCTCACCTGGCCCCTCGGGGCCGTAAGCCGCTCGGACGTCCATCCCGGCCTGGCGGGAGGTGGGAGACGGGCAGGGAGACCGCTCGGCACGGCCCGTGTCGCGGCTCTGGTCCCCGTCCCCGGCGGGACGTGCTCCCCCCATCCCCCAGCAGCGTGCTGCCACCGCCGCCAGCGTGCCCGGTGTCCCGGCCAGTCCGCACGCACCGCCCTGAGCCGCCCGCTCCGTCCCCGGGCCGACGGGGAGGGCTCCGGGGGTGGCTGACCGCGCTCCCTGCCTTGCCCCCGCAGAAACTGCTGTGCGAGAAGCTGGAGGAGCAGCTGCAAGACCTGGACGTAGCCTTGAAGAAGAAGGAGCGCGCTGAGCGAAGGTGCCCCTCGGGGCCCTGAGTCGGGGGTGGCGGCCCGGGGGAGCGCCATGCCCTGGCTGAGCCGGCCGGCCGGCAGGCAGGGGTTGGTGTTTCCGAGCGAGCGTGACCGCCTGTGCTTTTCCCTTTCAAGGAAAGAACGTTTGGTGTACGTGGGGATCAGCATCGAAAACATCATCCCCCCACAGGTGAGAGGGTCCTCCCGCGTGGCCCCCCGCTCCAGGGAAGCGCTGGCACCGGTGGGGACGGGGATGCCCCGCTCCGTCCGCGCCGACTCCTCCGACCGCCTCCCCCGTTTCAGTGTATCCTCTTCAAGGGAGGGAATGTTCTCCATCTTCGTTTTGTGCTCCCCGGGCGCTTAGTACCGCTCACCGGCCGCAGTAGGCGGCACTCAGTACATAGTCCCCTCCGGCTGCTGCTGGTTCTCCTGCTCTGGCTCCTAGCACTATTAGCCTACTCACCACTGCCCAAAAGGCTCAGAGTCCTCAGAAACGATCCATCCATCAGCCAACCTTGATTGAAACCAAGGTTTGCTGACCCTCCCCTTCTGTTCGGCATCCGTGACGGAGGCGTCCTCCGTACGTCTAATTTCTTTCACCGTCTGCCTCTCCGGCCGGACCGAGAGCTCCTTAAGGGCAGGGATGGCCTCTGTCGCGTCGGTCTTTCCCAAGCGCTACAGGGGCCGCTGGGGACCGGAGAGTCGGGTGGGTGGCGCCCTGGGCGGCGGCGCGCCGTGTAGGGTGAACTCGGGAACGTCCGGAGGGAGGAAAAGCCGTCGGGGAATCCGGCAACCGGCATCGGATCATTCAAACAGGAGCCGGAATTTCACGAAGACCAAGAGGAGAAGAAGAAAGATTCCAAAAAATCGAAAGCCAGCCTGCTCGAGCGGAGGTCGACGAGGACGCGGAAATGTATCAGCTACAGGTGGGACAGCCGAGCCAGCGGTCTGCGGGCGGTTAAGGACGCTTTGGGACGAGGCCGCGGCCCCAAGTCGGCCCTCCCCGCCGCCGGGCCCGCGTCTTACACCGGGCAGGGGTTGGCAAGACCATCTGTGCCGTGCCATCCCTGTATCTCAGAGCACCCCCTTCCCTCCCCATCCCGGCTCCCCTCTCTGTACTGCCGCCTTCCTTTCCCCAGTCCCTCTTCTCTCCCCTCTCCTTCCCTCATCTCTCCCACCCCATCCTCCCTCGTCTCTCCCCTCTGGCCAGCCTCCGCACCCCGTGTCTCCCAAAGACGCCCCACCCCGTTTGGAAGCCCCCTCCGGTTGGCATCAACAAACGCTGAAAGAGCATTGTTTTTTCCAAGGGTTTGGTGTGGGGGGCAGAAGTTTTGAGGAGGGGTCTCCACCTCGGGCCGGCGTTGGTTCTCGGTCCTTCTTGGAGGTGCCGCTCCTGAGGCCGCCCGTCAGACCGGGCCAAAGGATCCTGGGCGAGGGGCGGATCAGCAGCGCTTCCCTCGCCCCGGGGGCTGAGAGACGCTTCCGCGTGGCCATTACTTGCCGATTGCTAGCTGCTACGTAGCGCGGCGTCCTCGGGAAGGGCGGCTCCCCGATGACCGCGAGCAGAAACACGGATACGGACTGGCCGCCGGGCCCCGCTTCTCTGGCCCACCTGCCCTCGAGTTCGCTTAGCCGATCGGCCGTGACAATGAGGAGCGGTATCCAGGAGTCCCTGGAATCAATAATAATAAGGATAATATTTGTGGTATTTGTTCAGCGCTTATTGTGTGTCAAGCTCCGCACTGAGCGCTGGGGTGGATACAAGCAAATGGGGTTGGACACAGTCCCTCTCCCACCTGGGGCTCCCAGTCTTAATCCCCATTTTACAGATGAGGGAACTGAGGCCCAGAGAAGTGAAGTGACTTGCCCAAGGTCACACAGCAGACAAGAGGCGGAGCCGGGATTAAAACCCAGGTCCTTCTGACTCTCAGGCCCATCCTCTATTCACGCCAGCCTCACCCGAGCGGGGTTTTGGAGGGAGAGCCAGGCCTGGCCATGCCCTTCCGGGGCAACTACGGGCCGGCTTCCCCCAGATCAACCTTTGATAACGACAACAACGCTAATAATAATAATAATAATAATGTCGGTTAAGCGCTCCCTGTGCACTAAGCACTGGGGTTACCAGGAAAGGCCCTGAGTCCGCTCCTTTCCCTCTTGGGAAATGTGGTGTTTCCTTCCCCTCGGCATCCGCCGTCGGGGAGCACGTGGCGAGGGTCGCGGGGATTTCTCTGCGTGGCGGGGCCCCGTCGGAGGCCACGGTGCCGCCTTGCCAGGGCTGGTGGGCGGTGTGGCCTCGGAAGCGGCTGCGGTCCCTCCCGGTCCCCGCCGACCGGTGGGTTTCCCCCAGCATCTTCCAGTCTCAGAGCCCCCACACGCTCACTGCCGGACCCACATTCGGGCGGTGGTGGCCAGGAATGGAGCCGGGAGGGTCCGCCCTTGCGCCGCCCCGGGCCCCCGGGCGGCTCGGCTCTCCCCGGGGGGCGACTGGCCACTGCTCCGGGCCAGGCACGGGGGGAGCGGTCCCGGGTGGCATCGGCCACGCCGGCGGGGCCGACGTCACCGTCCCGCGACCGTTGCAGGTTCGATGAGTTCGACGAAGCCATCGACGAAGCAATAGAAGACGACATCAAGGAGGCGGACGGCGGAGGTGGGTGGCCGTCGGGCGCCGACTCGCACGTGCGCACGGGTCTCCCGCCGGGGCTGGGTGTGAATCTCTCCCGGAGCCCAGATCGGGAGCCCCGCCTCGCTGCCGGGCGTGCGGGGCCTTGTCCCGAGCGCGTCCTGCCGCGTTACGGCCTAGACTCCCGCGGCCTCGCCCGGCCCCGCTCCGCCGGGACCGTTTTCTGCGGAGAGGCGGCCGGGGCGGGGTCTCTCACCCGGAGGCCCGGCCCGAGCCCCTCGGGCCCACTGGAGGACGGGGACCCCGCAGGCCGCGGTGGAGGAGCGGGCGGCGAGCGAGCTCCCGCGGGGGGCGGCCGCCGGACTGACCGGGCCGTGTCCGCGCGCGCCTCTCCCGGGCCCAGGGGCCGGCAGGGGCAAGGACATGGCCAACATCACCGGCCTCCGGGGCAAGGACATGGCCACCATCCTGGAGGAGGAGCGCAAGGAGAGCAAGCGGCCCCAGAGGGCGGCCGCGGTCCGGCGGAAGAAGCGGCGGAGGCTGAACGACCTGGACAGCGACAGCAATCTGGACGAGGAGGAGAGCGAGGACGAGTTCAAGATCAGCGACGGGTGGGTTGCCGGCGGGGGGGGGGGTCCCTCCCGCTCCCCCTCCCTGCCCGCCCCCACTCCCCGGGGCTGTCGGCCACACCTGTCGCCGCCCGGCAACCCTTCTTTCCTCCGGGCGAGGATCTCACATTCACATCTACGACAAGCCCCGGGCAGCATCCTCCACCCAGTAGGTGCTCAGTACGCCACTGTGCACGCAGGAGCGGAAGCAGCGTCGTGGCTTAGCGGCAAGACCCCGGGCTTGGGAGTCAGAGGACGTGGGTTCTAATCCCGGCCCCGCCACTCGTCTGCTGCGTGACCTGGGGCAAGCCGCTCTGCTTCTCTGGGCCTCAGTGGCCTCATCTGTAAAATGGGGATCGAGACTGTGAGCCCCAAGGGGGACAGCCTGGTCAGCTTGTAGTTCTCCCGGGGCTCAGAATGGTAAGTGGTAAGCGCTTAACGAAGACCCTCGTTAGTATTGTTATGATTATGAGGAGCGGCTCGGTCCGGAGCCGTTAGTGGTAGGAGTTGAATAGGGCACTCTGCGGGCAGGAGGAGCTCAGTATAGCGTCCTGCAGGCAGGAGGAGCCGAGTAGAGCACCCCGCATGCGGGAGGAGGTCAGTCCGGCCGGCGGTCCGCGCATCAGAAGAGGTCGGCGGTAGAAGCGTCCAGCCGCGTTCCCAGAATCCTCTCCCAAACCTTTCCCGCGGATCCCGGCCGTTCCCGGGAAGGCGGTGCCGGTCCCTCTGGCCCCGGCGGGCAAGGGACCCTCCCTCCCCACTACTTGACTCCTGGCCACCGCGGCCCCCTCCGGCCCGGCTTGACCGGCCCCGCCGCCCGCCAGGTCCCAGGACGAGTTCGTGGCGTCGGAGGAGAACGCGGACGAGAGCGAAGAGGAGCCGCCGTCCAACGAGGACAGCGACGCGGAGCCGTGCGGCCGCCGGCGGCCCCGGCCCCGGCCCATGCGGCAGAGCCGGCGCCTGCGCAGGAGGTCCGTCCAGAAGAGGTACTCGGACGACGACGAGGACGAGGAGTCGGAGGAGAACGGCAGCCGCGAGTCCGGTAAGGAGGGCCGGCGGCGGGGAGGGGCGTCCGGGCGCCGGGGCGGGGGGCTCGCCCGCTCCGCCCGGGGGCCCGCGTCTCCCCCCGAGCCGGCCGGCCGCCTGACCCGGGGTCCCGTGCCGCGGCCCGCCGCGCCCCCCCCCCCGCACCCCCCGCCCGGCAGACAGCGACTGCAGCGAGTCCAGCGAGGACTGCCTGGAGACCCAGCGCCGGCGGTCGCGGAGGAACCAGAAGCGCCCGGTCAACTACAGGGAGGACTCGGAGAGCGACGCCTCGCACAGGAGCCTCCGCTACCGCGACCAGCGGCGGCGCGGACCCCGGCGCCGCCTCTCCAGCTCCGACAGCCAGGGTGAGGGCCGCGGGGCCGGGAGGGTGCAGGCGGGGGGGACCCCCGGGGGCCGCGGGCCGGCCCGCCCCGGCCCTCACGGCCCCGGCCCGCTCCCCCCCGTCGCAGAGAGCTTCGCGGCCAAGGACTCGGAATCGGACGAGCCCGCGGACCGGGCCGGCGGGGCCGTCCGCAAGCGGGGCCGCAGCCTGGGGGGCTCCTCGGACGGCGACGACGACGACGACGACGAGGAGGACGAGGACGGGGTGGAGGAGGCGGCGGCGGCGGCGGCCGCGGCGCGAGCGGCCGGGGAGGGCAGGCCCGTCCGCAAGCGGCTGCACCGGATCGAGACGGACGAGGAGGACGGCGCCGAGGAGGCGGCGGGCGGCGACGGGGCGGCGACGGGGCGGCCCGGCCCGGACCGTAAGCCCGCGGCGGCCGCGGCCCCCGCCGCGCGGCCCGGCAGCCCCAAGAGGCCCTACCGGATAGAGAGCGACGAGGACGAGGACTTTGAGAACGTGGGCAAGGTGGAGAGCCCGTTGGACTACAGCCTGGTGGACCTGCCCGCCACCAACGGACAGAGCCCCGGCAAGGCCATGGAGAACTTGATGGGGGGCAAGGCCGGCGAGAAGCCCCCCACCCTCAAGGGCGGCCCGGCCGGCGCCAGCCCGGCCCCCGGCGCCGCGGGCGGCGGGCCCGAGCCCACGGGCCCCGAGGAGGACGAGGACGAGCTGCTGAGAGTGACTGACCTGGTGGATTACGTCTGTAACAGCGAACAGTTATAAGACTTCTCTTTTTTTTTTTTTTTCCATTTTTCTGCTAATTTATTCCACGGGAGGCTGTCTCCACCAGCGGGCCGGTTACTAAAAAGCTGTTTTATTTTTCCTAGAAGACTCTCCACTACAGTATCACTTTTTAGAAGCGAACGTTCCACCGTCCTGCCGTCTTTCTGTGAAGTGACCAGTTTTCGAACTCTGAAGATTCAATAATCGCTGTAAATTCCCCCCGATGGTTTTTATTTTTTTTTTTTTTTCCGGTCGTCGTCGTCGTCGTCGTCCTCGTCGTCTATTTCGTTTTCTCCACCCCCACCCCCCCCAACTTCCTGGTCCTCGGTAATTTCATTCACACCCACGAGAAAACCTTATTATAATAACAACAAAAGATTTGTATATTTTTGACTTTCTATTTCCTGGGCGCTGCCGACCGGGCGGCCGAGGCCGGCGAGGAAGGGCCGAGGGGCCCGAGCCGCAGCGTCCGGGAGCCGGGGCCCGGGGCGGGGGGGACGGGGGCGGGACGGGGACCGGAGCACTTGTGCGTTTCGCTTTTTCACGCGAGACACAAATATATATGTATGTATCGTCTCGAAACATCCGGGACGGGGACCGGGGCGGTCAGACGTCCGACGGCCCGTGTCGGCGCCGCGGCCCCGGTGACTCGCGAGTCCCGTCCACCCGCCACGGGCCCGACGCGTGTTTGACCCTGGAGCTGACCGCGCGTTTAATAAAGAAGAGAGCGAGAACGCACCCCTAGCCGGGACTCTAATTTACGTCCCCCGTGCAGCCGACTCGCTTTCTCGGACAAGGCCGCCGGTCCTTCCCGGCCGGGCCGGCGGCGGCGGGGGCCGGCGAGCCCCGGGCTTCCTCCGTCGGACGACCCCACGGACGTCGCGGGGCTCGGACCCCCCAGCGAGGAGGCGGCGGCTGAGCGGCGATCCGGACCCGCAGCAGGTATCGGAGCGGAGACCCCCGCCCCGGGAGGGATTCCCCCGGGAGGGGTCCGGCCGGGGGTATCTTGACGCCCTGGCCGTCTCCTACAGCTCAAACTCTTCCAACCGGGCGGTTCCCCGAGGCGGGCGCGGGCAGGAGGGATGTGCGGGCACATGCGTGCATTTTGGCCTTCCTGGTTGCCCGGGCAGAGTAATCATCATCATAATAATAATAATGATGATGATGGCATTTATTAAGCGCTTACTATGTGCAGAGCACTGTTCTGAGCGCCGGGGAGGTTACAGCGTGATCAGGTTGTCCCACGGGGGGCTCACAGTTTTAATCCTCATTTTCCAGATGAGATAACTTGAGGCCCAGAGAGGTTAAGTGATTTGCCCAAAGTCCCACAGCTGACAGTTGGCGGAGCCGGGGGTTTGAACTCATGACCTCTGACTCCAAAGCCCGGGCTCTTTCCACTGAGCCACGCTGAGCGCTTATTATTACGTGCAGAGCACTGCTCGAAGCGCTGGGGAGCTTACAGAGTGATCAGGTTGTCCCACGGGGGGCTCGCAGTCTTCATCCCCATTTTCCAGGTGAGGGAACTGAGGCCCAGAGAAGCGAAGTGACTTGCCCAGAGTCACCCAGCTGACAAGTGGGGAGCCGGGATTTGAACCCATGACCTCTGACTCCAAAGCCCGGGCTCTTTCCGGTGAGCCACACAGGGCCGCTCTCTGGCTGGCGGATCCGCCCGAGGCCTCGCGAGCGAGGCGTGCCCACTAGGAAGGCGGCACCGGGTTTCATGGGGCTCCCGAAGCCTCAGTTCCCTCATCTGGAAAATGGGGATGAAGACTGTGAGTGCCCCTGTGGGACAACCTGATCACCTTGTATCCTCCCCAGCGCTTAGAACAGTGCTTTGCACATAGTAAGCGCTTAACAAATACCAACATTATTATTATTATTATTATTTTTATGAGTTCAAATCCCAGCTCTGCCACTTGTCAGCTGTGGGACTTTGGGCAAGACACTTCTCTGGGCCTCAGTTCCCTCATCTGGAAAATGGGGATGAAGACTGTGAGCCCCCTGTGGGACAACCTGATCACCTTGTACCCTCCCCAGCGCTTAGAACAGTGCTTGGCACATAGTAAGCGCTTAACAAATACCAACATTACTATTATTATTATGAGTTCAAATCCTGGCTCCGCCACTTGTCAGCTGTGGGACTTTGGGCAAGACACTTCTCTGGGCCTCAGTTCCCTCATCTGGAAAATGGGGATGAAGACTGTGAGCCCCTGTGGGACAACCTGATCACCTTGTACCCTCCCCAGCGCTTAGAACAGTGCTTGGAACATAGTAAGCGCTTAACAAATACCAACATTATTATTAGTATTATTATGAGTTCAAATCCCGGCTCCGCCACTTGTCAGCTGTGGGACTTTGGGCAAGTCACTTCTCTGGGCCTCAGTTCCCTCATCTGGAAAATGGGGATGAAGACTGTAAGCCCCCCGTGGGACAACCTGATCACCTTGTACCCTCCCCAGCGCTTAGAACAGTGCTTGGCACATAGTAAGCGCTTAACAAATACCAACATTACTATTATTATTATGAGTTCAAATCCCGGCTCCGCCACTTGTCAGCTGTGGGACTTTGGGCAAGACACTTCTCTGGGCCTCAGTTCCCTCATCTGGAAAATGGGGATGAAGACTGTGAGCCCCCTGTGGGACAATCTGATCACCTTGTACCCTTCCCAGTGCTTAGAACAGTGCTTTGCACGTAGTAAGCCCCCTTTTAGACTGTGAGCCCACTGTTGGGTAGGGACCGTCTCTATATGTTGCCAACTTGTACTTCCCAAGCACTTAGTCCAGTGCTCTGCACACAGTAAGCGCTCAATAAATACGATTGATTGATTGATTGATAGTAAGCACTTAAATGTCATTATTATTATTATTATTATTAACCAGGTAAGGGGAGGCCCCCGGTGAGTACCGAACGGCTTCTCCTCCAAACCGCCCTCTCCTCCCTGCCCAGGGTGAGGCTGCGGAGTGGCAGGTTCAAACCAGTCGTGGGAAACCGGGTTCGGGGTTCTGCTCGGACCTGGGGGTGCTGGGGGAGGTGACACTGGGAACGGGAAGGGCTGGAGCTGAGGACGGGGAGCAGCCCGGCCTTGTGGAAAGAACATGGGCCCGGGTGTCAGAGGCCCTGGATTCTAATCCCAACCCTGCCACACCCCCGTCGTGGGACCCTGGACGAGTCGTTTTCCTTCTCTGGGCCTCAGTCCCCCCCACCCCCCCGCCAAACTGGAATTCAATCAATCAATCAATCGTATTTATTGAGCCCTTACTGTGTGCAGAGCACTGGACTAAGCGCTTGGGAAGTCCAAGTTGGCAACATATGGAGACAGTCCCTACCCAACAGTGGGCTCACAGTCTAAAAGATTCGATACCTGTTCCCTACTTTTCTTTTTTTAATGGCATTTATTAAGCGCCTACTATGTGCAAAGCACCGTGCTAAGTGCCGGGGAGGTTACAAGGGGATCCCGGGGGGCTCACAGTCTTCATCCCCATCTGACAGATGAGGGAACCGAGGCCCAGAGAAGTGAAGCGACTTGCTCAAAGTCCCACAGCTGACAATCGGCGGAGCCAGGATTTAAACCCATAATAGTAATAATAATAATAATAATAATGGCATTAAGCACTTACTATGTGGAAAGCACTGTTCTAAGCGCTGGGGAGGTTACAAGGTGATCAGGTTGTCCCCCGGGGGGCTCACAGTCTTCATCCCCATTTTACAGATGAGGGAACCGAGGCCCAGAGAAGTGCTTGCCCAAAGTCCCACAGCTGACAATCGGCGGAGCCGGGATTTGAACCCATAATAACAATAATAATAATAATAATAATGGCATTTATTAAGCGCTTACTATGTGTAAAGCACCGCTCTAAGTGCCTGGGAGGTTACAAGGTGATCAGGTTATCCCCCGGGGGGCTCACAGTCTTCATCCCCATTTTACAGATGAGGGAACCGAGGCCCAGAGAAGTGAAGCGACTTGCCCAAAGTCCCACAGCTGACAATCGGCGGAGCCGGGATTTGAACCCATAGTAATAATAATAATAATAATGATAGCATTTATTAAGTGCTTACTATGTGCAAAGCACCATTCTAAGCGCCGGGGGAGGTTACAAGGTGATCAGTTTGTCCCCCGGGGGGCTCACAGTCTTCATCCCCATTTTCCAGATGAGGTCCCTGAGGCCCAGAGAAGTGAAGCGACTTGCCCAAAGCCCCACAGCTGACAGTCGGCGGAGCCGGGATTTGAACCCACGACCTCGGACTCCAAAGCCCGGGCTCTTTCCACTGAGCCACGCTGCTTCTCGTGCTTGACTTGTCACTCCTACTTGACTGTGAACCGTACGTGGAAGGGGATTGGGCCCGGACTGATTAACTTGCCCCCATCCCAGCGCTCAGAACGGCGGCTGACACATAGTAAGCGCTTTAACAAATACCATTAAAAAATAAAATAAGCTACGAGTCCCGTGTTGGGACCTGATTAGCCGGCGTCTACCCCAGTGCTTAGAACAGTGCCTGGCGTATACGGTACGTGCTGGTGGTGGTAAAGCGCGTACTATATGCCAGGCACTGTTCTGAGCGCCGCGGTGGAGACAGCATAATCGGACTGAACCCAGTCCTTGTCCCGCATGAGGTTCACCGTCTTTATCCCCATTGTCCAGATGAGGTCACTGAGGCCCAGAGAAGCGAAGTGACTTGACCAAGGTCACCCCGCAGACGAGTGGAGGAGCGAGGATTAGAACCCAGGTCCCTCTGGAACCCAGGCCTGGGCTCTTACGGTGCGTTCTTAACTGCATTATGATGGGGATTATGAATGGCTGCGATTGTGAATGAAGCGCTTAGTACAGTGCCCTGCACACGGTGAGCGCTCAATAAATACGACTGAATGAATGATTATGAATGGTTGTTATAAATGGAAGCGGCATGGCCTAGTGGCAAGAACACGGGCTTGGGGGCCAGAGGTCGTGGGTTCTAATTCCGCCTCTTCCACTCCTCTGCTGTGTGACCTCGGGCAAGTCTCTTCACTTCCCTGGGCCTCAGTTCCCTCCTCTGTAAAATGGGGATTAAGACTGTGAGCCCCACGTGGGGCAACCTGATTATCTTGTATCCCCACCCCCAGCGCTTAGAACAGTGCTTGGCACATGGAAAGCGCCTAACAAATGCCATTATTATTATTATTATTATTATTATTCATTCAATCATATTTATTGAGCGCTTACTGTGTGCAGGGCACTGTACTAAGCGCTTGGGAAGTACAAGTTGGCAACATAGAGAAACGGTCCCTACCCAACAGCGGGCTCACAGTCTATTATTATTCTCTGTGCCTCAGTTCCCTCATCTGTAAAATGGGGATGAAGACTGTGAGCTCCACATGGGGCAACCCGATTATCCTGTATCCGCCCCAGTGCTTAGAACAGTGCTTGGCACATAGTAAGCGCTTAACAAATGCCATCATTATTATTATTATTTTCTGTGCCTCAGTTCCCTCATCTGTAAAATGGGGATGAAGACTGGTGAGCCCCACGTGGGACAACCTGATTATCTTGTATCCGCCCCAGCGCTTAGAACAGTGCTTGGCACATAGTAAGCGCTTAACAAATGCCATCATTATTATTATTATTATTTTCTGTGCCTCAGTTCCCTCATCTGTAAAATGGGGATGAAGACTGTGGTGAGCCCCACGTGGGACAACCTGATTATCTTGTATCTGCCCCAGGACTTAGAACAATGCTTGGCACATAGTAAGTATTATTATTATTCTCTGTGCCTCAGTTCCCTCCTCTGTAAAATGGGGATGAAGACTGTGAGCCCCCCATGAGACAACCCGATTATCTTGTATCTGCCCCCGTGCTTAGAACAGTGCTTGGCACATAGTAAGCGCTTAACAAATGCCATCATCATCATTATTATTATTATTCTCTGTGCCTCAGTTCCCTCCTCAGTAAAATGGGGATGAAGACAGTGAGCCCCACGTGGGGCAACCCGATTATCTTCTATCTGCCCCAGTTCTTAGAACAGTGCTTGGCACACAGTAAGCACTTAACAAATGCCATCATTATTATTCTCTGTGCCTCAGTGACCTCATCTGTCAAATGGGGATGAAGACTGTGAGCCCCACGTGGGGCAACCTGATTATTCTGTATCTGCCCCAGCGCTTAAAACAGTGCTTGGCACATAGTAAGCACTTAACAAATGCTATTATTATATTATTATTATTATTCTCTGTGCCTCAGTTCCCTCATCTGTAAAATGGGGATGAAGACAGTGAGCCCCAGGGGGGGCAACCTGATTATCTTGTATCTGTCCCAGCGCTTAGCACAGTGCTTGGCACATAGTAAGTGCTTAACAAATACCATTATTATTATTATCATCATTCTTCTTTTCTTCTTCTTCTTGTTTCTTCTTCTTTCTTCTTCTCTGTGCCTCAGTTCCCTCATCTGTAAAATGGGGATGAGGACAGTGAGCCCCACGGGGGGCAACCTGATTATCTTGTATCTGTCCCAGCGCTTAGCACAGTGCTTGGCACATAGTAAGCGCTTAACAAACACCATTATTATTATTATTATCATCATTTCTTCTTCTTTCTTCTTTTCTTCTTCTTCTTTCTTCTTCTCTGTGCCTCAGTTCCCTCATCTGTAAAATGGGGATGAAGACTGAGCCCCACGGGGGGCAACTTGATTATCTTGTATCTGCCCCAGCGTTTAAAACAGTGCCTGGCACCTAGTAAGTGCTTAACAAATACCATTATCATCATCATTATTTCTTCTTCTTCTTCTTCTTCTTCCTCTTCCTCCTCCTCCTCCTCTTCCTCCTCCTCCTCCTCCTCCTCCTCCTCCTCCTCCTTCTTCTTCTTCCTCCTCCTCCTTCTTCTTCTTCTTCCTCCTTCCTCCTCCTTCCTCCTCCTCCTCCTCCTCCTCCTCCTTCTCCTTCTCCTCTGTGCCTCAGTTCCCTCCTCCGTAAAATGGGGATGAAGGCTGTGAGCCCCACGGGGGACAACCCGATTATCTGGTATCCTCCCCAGCGCTTAAAACAGTGCCTGGCACCTAGTAAGCGCTTAACAAATACCATTATTATCATCATCATCATCATTATTATTTCTCCTCCTCCTCCTCCCTCCCCCCTCCCCCCCAGTTCCCTCCTCTGTAAAATGGGGATGAAGACTGTGAGCCCCACGGGGGACAACTTGATTATCTTGTATCCTCCCCAGCGCTTAAAACAGTGCCTGGCACATAGTAAGCGCTTAACAAATACCATTATTATTATCATCATCATCATTATTTCTTCTCCTCCTCCTCCTCCCCCACCCCCCCAGTTCCTCCTCTGTAAACTGGGGATGAAGACTGTGAGCCCCACGGGGGACAACCTGATCATCTTGTATCCGCCCCAGCGCTTAAAACAGTGCCTGGCACCTAGTAATCGCTTAACAAATACCATTATTATTATCATCATCATCATCATTATTTCTCCTCCTCCTCCCCCCCCTCCCCCACCCAAGTTCCCTCCTCTGTAAACTGGGGATGAAGGCTGTGAGCCCCACGGCGGACAACCCGATTATCTTGTATCCGCCCCAGCGCTTAAAACAGTGCCTGGCACCTAGTAAGCGCTTAACAATTATTATTATTATTTATTCATTATTCCCGTGGCGATTGGGCCGGCCCTCCCCGGGCCGGCCGTTAGGGGGCGAGCGGGCGGGCGGGCCGGACCACAGAGCGCGCTTCCTAGAGCGGCTTCCGGCCGGGCGGGCGCGCCACCGAGAGCGCTTCCTAGAGCGGGTCCCGCCGGCCGGAAGGGGACGGCCGCGCGGCCTTCACTTCCGGGGCAGAGGGCAGGAGGAGAAGGAGGAGGAGGAGAAGAAGAAGAGAGCAGAGGCCCGCACGGGGCCGGCCGGGCCTGTTCGTCCGAGCCTCCGCAGAATAATGAGCCTGTCCCTGCAGAGGCTCCCGCCCCCGGGCGCCGGGGAAGGCCTGCGCCGACAGCAGCCCCACACCGACGCCCTGCTCGACGGCAGGGCCCTGGGCACCGGCACCCTCTACATCGCCCACAGGTGATCCTCCCCCTTCATTCATTCATTCCTTCAGTCGTATTTATTGAGCGCCTACTGTGCGCAGAGCACTGCACTAAGCGCTTGGGAAATTGGCAACATCTAGAGACAGTCCCCTACCCAACAGTGGGCTCGCGGTCTAGAAGGGGGAGACAGAGAACAAAACCAAACATACTAACAAAATAAAATAAATAGAATAGATAGGTACAAGTAAAATAAATTAATAGAGTAATAAATATGTGCAAACATATATACAGGTGCTGTGGGGAAGGGATGGTAATCCTCCCCCTCCTCCCCAGTCATTCAATCATTCAGTCGTATTGACTGAGCGCTTACTGTGTGCAGAGCACTGGACTAAGCGCTTGGGAAGGACTGAGAGATCACCTCCTTCCTCTCCCCTCCCCTTACCTCCTTCCCTTCCCCACAGCACCTGTATATAGGCATAGATGTTTGTACTCTATTTATTTTACTTGTACATATTCTATTTATTTTATTTTGTTAATATGTTTGGTTTTGTTCTCTGCTGTCTCCCCCTTCTAGACTGTGAGCCCACTGTTGGGTAGGGACCGTCTCTAGATGTTGCCAACTTGGACTGCCCAAGCGCTTAGTACGGTGCTTTGCACACAGTAAGCGCTCAACAAGTACGATTGATTGATTCCCAGACTGAGCCCCCTCCTTCCTCTCCCCCCTCCATCCTCCCCACCTTACCTCCTTCCCTTCCCCTCCCCACAGGACCTGTATATATGGATATATATTTGTAGGTATTTGTTACTCTATTTATTTTACTTGTACATATTTATTCTACGTATTTTATTTTGTTAATATGTTTGGTTTTGTTGTCTGTTTCCCCCCTTCTAGACTGTGAGCCCACTGTTGGGTAGGGACCGTCTCTAGATGTTGCCAACTTGGACTTCCCAAGCGCTTAGTGCAGTGCTCTGCACACAGTAAGCGCTCAATAAACACGATTGATTGATTCCCAGACTGAGCCCCCTCCTTCCTCTCCCCTTCCTCCCCCTCTCCATCCCCCACACTTTACCTCCTTCCCTTTCCCGCAGCACCTGTATATATGTTTGTACATATTTATTACTCTGTTTATTTTACTTGTACATATTTATTCTATTTACTTTATTTTGTTAATATGTTTTGTTTTGTTCTCTGTCTCCCCCTTCTAGACTGTGAGCCCACTGTTGGGTAGGGACCGTCTCTAGATGTTAACCCATCCCCAACCCCCCCCCCCCCACCTTACCTCCTTCCCCTCCCCACAACACCTGTATAGATGTATAGATGTTTGTATGTACTTATTACTCTATTTATTTATTTATTTTATTTGTGCATATTTACTCTACTTTATTTTTTTGTTAATATGTTTTGTTTTTTTGTCTGTCTCCCCCTTCTAGACTGAGAGCCCGCTATTGGGTAGGGACCGTCTCTAGATGTTGCCAACTTGGACTTCCCAATTCATTCAGTCATATTTATTGAGTGCTTACTGTGTGCAGAGCACTGGACTAAGCGCTTGGGAAGTTCCTAAGCGGTTAGTACCGTGCTCTGCACACAGCACTCAGTAAATACGATTGAATTGAACAGTGGCATTTATTAAGCGCTTACTATGTGCAAAGCACTGTTCTAAGTGCTGGGGAGGTTACAAGGCGATCAGGTGGTCCCCCGGGGGGGCGGGGGGGAATCACAGTCTTAATCCCCATTTTCCAGTTGAGGGAACTGAGGCCCAGAGAATAATAATAATAATGGTGTTTATTAAGCGCCTACTGTGTGCAAAGCACTGTTCTAAGTGCTGGGATAGATACAAGGTGATCAGGTTGTCTCACGGGCGGCTCACAGTCTTCATCCCCATTTTACAGATGAGGTCACTGAGGCCCAGAGAATAATAATAATAATGATAATGGTATTTGTTAAGTGCTTACTATGTGCCAAGCACTGTTCTAAGCGGTAGGGAGGTTACAAGGTGATCAGGCTGTCCCACGTGGGGCTCTTAACCCCCATTTTACAGATTCATTCATTCATTCAATCGTATTGAGCGCTTACTGTGTGCAGAGCACTGTACTAAGAGCTTGGGAGGTACAAGTTGGCAACATATAGAGACGGGCCCTACCCAACGGCAGGCCCACAGTCTAGAAGATGAGGGAACCGAGGCCCAGAGAAGTGGAGTGACTTGCCCACGGTCACACAGCAGGCAAGTGGCGGAGGTGGGATTATAATAATAATGATGATAACGATGGCATTTATTAAGCACTTACTTACAATGTGCAAAGCACTGATCTAAGCGCTGGGGAAGGATACAAGGTGATCAGGTGGTCCCACGGGGGGCTCACAGTCTTCATCCCCATTTTACAGACGAGGGAACTGAGGCCCAGAGAAGTGCAGTGCTCTGCACACAGTAAGCGCTCAATAAATACAATTGAATGAATGAAGTGACTTGCCCAGGGCCACACAGCAGGCAAGTGGCGGAGGCGGGATTAGAACCCACAACCTCCAACTCCCTAAACCCGGGCTCTTGTAGACCGTAAGCTCGTTGTCGTCCGGGCACCTGTCTGCCGACCCTGCTGGTCTGGACTCCCACCAGGGCTTAGTATAGTGCTGTGCACGTAGTACACGCCCAGTGACTACTACTGATCGATTGTATGCTATTGATGATTGGCAAATTAAAACGCAGTAAAGGGGGTAGGCGCGATTCCTACCCACAAGTTTATGGTCCACGGCGGGGACAGGTACTAAAATAGATTAGGAAATGGGGACATAAGAGTTCCAGACAAATTAAATAATGGTATTCATTGAGTGCTTACAGCGTGCGGAGCACTGTACTGAGCATGTGGGGGAGTTGGCAGATTCCATCGACGGTAATTATCGAGCACTTACTGTGTGCAGAGCACTGTACCAAGCACCGGAGAGACTATAATCCAGCGGAGTTGGTAGACACGATCCCGGCCCTCAGGGAGTTGACAATCAATCAATCAATCAATCGTATTTATTGAGCACTTACTGTGTGCAGAGCACTGTACTAAACGCTTGGGAAGTACAAGTTGGCAACATACAGTCCCTACCCAACAGTTTAACAGTTCATTAAATCTGCACAAATTAATTTCGGGGCAAATTCCTGCAGAATTTGTGATTTTTAAGTAGGACTTGGATGGGGAGAGGGGACACGATCCCGGCCCTCAGTGAGTTGACAATCAATCAATCAATCATATTTATTGAGCGCTTACTGTGTGCAGAGCACTGTACTAAACGCTTGGGAAGTACAAGTTGGCAACATATAGAGACAGTCCCTACTCAACAGTTTAACAGTTCATTAAATCTGCACAAATTTATATCTGGGCAAATTCCTGCAGAATTTGTGATCTTTAAGTAGGACTTTGATGATGGGGAGAGAGGCGGACTGTTGGATAGCTTCACTTCTCTGAGCCTCAGTTACCTCATCTGTAAAATGGGGATGAAAACAGCCCCACGTGGGACAACCTGATTACCTTGTATCTGCCTCAGCGCTTAAAACAGTGCTTGGCACGTAGTAAGCACTTAAGTACTGTTTTTGTTATTATTTTTATTATTAGTATTATCGCAGTGAGTGCGCTTAAACTGTGAGCCCCATGGGGGACAGGGCTGTGTCCGACCCGATTATGTACCCCAGCGTTCAGTACAGTGAGTGGCACAGAGTGCCTAGCAAATTCCACAGTTAAGACCATAATTATTATTCTCTAGACTGTAAGCTCGTTGTGGGCAAAGAGAAGCAGCGTGCTGTTGTGAGAAGCAGCGTGGCTCAGTGGAAAGAGCACAGGCTTCGGAGTCAGGGGTCATGGGTTCGAATGCCGGCTCTGCCAATTGTCAGCTGTGTGACTTTGGGCAGGTCACTTAGCTTCTCTGTGCCTCAGTTCCCTCAACTGTAAAATGGGGATGAAGACTGTGAGCCCCGCCGTGGGACAACCTGATCTCCTTGTAACCTCCCCAGCGCTTAGAACAGTGCTTTGCACATAGTAAGCGCTTAATAAATGCCATTATCATTATTATTTATTAAGGAGGGTGTCTACCAACTCTGTCGTATTGAACGCCGCGAACAGTAAGTGCTCGGTAAATACCATTGATGATCACTGCTGATGCTGATGATGATTAGCAGCGATGCAGGAGGGAGGGCTGGTGGCACGTGTCTCCGTGGTAATCCATCGTATTTATTGAGCACTTATTGTGTGCAGAGCACTGTGCTAAGCGCTTGGGAAGTGCAAGTTGGCAACATATAACGTGGTAACGTGCGGCCTCCCGCTTTCAGCCGCCTGTCGTGGCTGGATGGGTCGGGCCTGGGCTTCTCCCTGGAGTACCCCTCCATCAGCCTGCACGCCGTCTCCCGGGACCTGAGCGCCTTCCCCAGGGAACACCTGTACGTCATGGTCAACGCCAAGTTCACAGGTAAGCCGCTCCCCGTCCCCGGAAAAGCATTTGCTCCGGATAGCGGGAAAACCCTCTAGGTGGGTGTGCACACACGTGTACGCAGGTACACAAGCCGGCTCGGTTTTTCCTTTTTTTCAGTGGTATTTCTTCCGTCCATTCACATTTCTTGAGCGTTCACCGCGTTTAGAGTACCGTACCAAGCGCTCGGGAGAGTACAGTACAATAAAACTGACACATTCCCCGCCCAAAGCGATCTTGCAGTTGAGTGGTGGGGGAAGGCATCATCATCATCAATCGTATTTATTGAGCGCTTACTGTGTGCAGAGCACTGTACTAAGCGCTTGGGAAGTACAAATTGGCAACATATAGAGACAGTCCCTACCCAACATCATCATCATCATCAATCGTATTTATTGAGCGCTTACTGTGTGCAGAGCACTGTACTAAGCGCTTGGGAAGTACAAATTGGCAACATCTAGAGACAGTCCCTTCCCAACAGTGGGCTCACAGTCTAAAATGGGGAGACAAAACCAAACATACTAACCAAATAAAATAAATAGAATAGGATAGTACAAGTAAAATAAATAGAGTAATAAATATGTGCAAACATATATACAGGTGCTGTGAGGAAGGGAAGGAGGTAAGATGGGGGGGTGGAGAGGGGGACCGGGGGGGAGGAAGGAAGGGGCTCAGTCTGGGAAGGCCTCCTGGAGGAGGTGAGCTCTCAGTAGGGCCTTGAAGGGAGGAAGAGAGTGTAAATAATTAACTAAATAAATTGCAGATAGGTGCAGAAGTGGTGTGGAGCAGGGAAGGCCTCTCGGAGGAGATGCACTTACAAAAAAGGCTTTGAAGAGGGGGAGAGTCATTGTCAGTAATGATCATGGCATTTGTTAAGCGCTTACTCTGCGCAAAGCACTGTTCTAAGCGGTGGGGAGGATACAAGGTGTTCAGGTTGTCTCATGGGGGGCTCACAGTCTTAATTTGTACTTCCCAAGCGCTTAGTACAGTGCTCTGCACACAGTAAGCGCTCAATAAATATGATTGATTGATTGATTGATCCCCATTTTACAGATGATCACAGTCTTAATCCCCATTTTACAGATGAGGGAACTGAGGCCCAGCGAAGTGAAGTGACTTGCCTGTAGTCACCCAGCCTGACAATTGGCGGAGCTGGGATTCGAACCCATGACCCCTGACTCCCAAACCCGGGCTCTCTTTCCACCGAGCCACGCTGCTTGTCTTGAGATTTGAGAAACAGGACGTGGGCAAGAGGCCGGTGGCGAGATAGTCTGAATTGTATATTTTCCAAGCGCTCTGCACGCAGTTAAGCGCTCCATAAATATGATGGAATGAGCTGAACGAATAGGCGAGATGGAGGCGAGGCGAGAAGTTTAGCATTAGAGGAGCAAAGAGGGCGGGCTGGGTTGTAGGAGGGAGAGTAGCGAGGTGAGGTAGGAGGGGGCAAGGTGATGGACGGCTTTAAAGCCAACGGTGAGGAGTTTCTGTTTGACGTGGAGGTAGTTGGGCGACCACTGGAGTGTTTTGAGGAGTGGGGAAAATGTGTCTTTAATTTCTTTGTAGAAAAATGAGCTGGGCAGCGGAGTGAAGTATGGACTGGACTGGGGAGAGACGGAAGGCTGAGGCAGTAATCCAGGCAGGACAGGATGAGCGATTGCATTAGCGTGGCAGCCCTTTGGATGGAGAGGAAAGGGTGGCTGTTATAATAAATAAATAATAATGACATTTATTAAGCGCTTACTATGCGCAGAGCACTGTTCTAAGTGCCGGGGAATTTACAAGGTGATCAGGTTGTCTCCTGTGGGGCTCACAGTGTTGCTCCCCATTTTACAGATGAGGTGACTGAGGCCCAGAGAAGTTAAGTGACTTGCTTGGCTGGCAAGCACTTACCCTGCGCTAGGCACTGCAGTAAATGCTGCCCGGTACAAGGTGGTCAGGTTTGCCCCACACGGGGCTCACAGTCTTCATCCCCACTTTACAGGTGAGGTAACTGAGGCCCGGAGAAGTGACTTGCCCAAGGTCACAGAGGCGAGCCAGGATTAGAACCCCGGCCCTCCGACTCCCGAGCCGTGCTTCGTATCGGTTGTCGGTCCCCTTTGGCAGTGGCCAGGGAGTGCGGCTCTAGCTGCCTTGGCCAAGGAATCTCCTGCCCGCCCATTCCCCCACCTTTTTAATGGTATTTAAGGGCTTACTATGTGCCAGGCACTGTGATAAGCTCTGGGGTAGATAGAAGAGAAGCAGCATGGCCCAGTGGATAGAGCCCGGCAGAACCCAGAAGGTCATGGGTTCTAATCCCCGCTCTGCCACTTGTCTGCTGTGTGTCCTTGGGGCAAGACTTCGCTTCTCTGGGCCTCAGTTCCTTCATCTGGAAAATGGGGCTTGAGACCGAGCCCCATGTGGGACAAGGGACTGTCCAACTTGATTTGCTTGCCTCCACCCCAGCACTTAGCACAGTGCTTGGCACATAGTCAGCGCTTAACACATACCATTCTGGACTGTGAGCTCACATGGGCAGGGATTGTCTCTCTCTATTGCTGCACTGTACTTTCAACCAAGCGCTTAGTACAGCGCTCTGCACACAGTAAGCGCTCAATAAATACGATTGAATGAATGAATGAATGAATGAATGAATGATTGAATCTTATTATCCACTGTGTATGACTTTGGGTAAGTCACTTGACTTCTATGCCGTGATTACCTCATCTGCCAAACGGGGGTTAAGACTGTAACCCCAATGTGGGACACACGACTGTGGCCAACCTGGTTTTATTTATTTATTCTACTTGGCCATATCTATTTATTTTATTTTGTTAATATGTTTGGTTTTGTTGTCCGTCTCCCCCTTCTAGACTGTGAGCCCGCTGTTGGGTAGGGACCGTCTCTAGATGTTGCCAACTTGGACTTCCCAAGCGCTTAGTACAGTACAGTAAGCGCTCAATAAATACGATTGATTGATTGATCTCGTATGTACCCCATGTAGTGAGCACTTAACAGATAACAGTGGGGGGGAGAGACAGAACACGTTGGCCCCAGTGCCATGCAGCGTGGGGTCTGCCGTGCTAGGCAGAGGTGGCGGGCAGCGCAGCCGCCCTGACCCTTCGCTGCCCCTCTCAGAGGACGAGCCGAAGGAGGCGCCCATGGCCGAGGGCGATGGCCGGGACCAGAGCGGCGATGACGAGGATGACGATGAAGCGGAGCCCATTGCGGAGTTCCGGTTCGTGCCCGCCGATAATTCTGCACGTAAGTGGCGGCCCCGGGGCTCTGGGCTGCCCCCGGGCATCTGCAGGGGTGAAACTCGCCCCATCTGCTGTCCTTGGTGAGTGGGGGCTAGGCCTGGAGGAGGGAGGGGAGGACTGAGGCTAGGCCCCTGTGTTGAGGGGGGATGGAGGTTTTTGGCTCTAACTGGGGGGCAAATAGAGTGGGGAGGGAGGGATGTGATGGCTGTTGTCGGGGCCGGGCCAGGCCGTCATGTCCCGTCTGCTTTTCTGGGTGCAGTGGAGGCCATGTTTTCAGCCATGTGTGAGTGCCAGGCGTTGCACCCGGACCCCGAGGACGAGGATTCAGACGACGACTACGAGGGAGGAGAGTACGACGTGGAGGCCCACGGTACGTGAGCCCGTGCCCGCCCCACATCCACCTCCCACAGGTCATCCCCCCCCCACCACACACGCGCTCACCCACGCTCCCCGTTTCCCTTGGCAGAGCGGGGCCAGGGCGACCTCCCCACCTTCTACACGTACGAGGAAGGCCTGTCCCAGCTGACGGCGGAAGGCCAGGCCACGCTGGAGAGGCTGGAAGGGATGCTGGCCCAGTCGGAGGGCAGCCGGTACCACATGGCCGGTGTGCGAACCGAAGACTCCTCCAGGGATTTTGAAGGTGAGCACCCCCCTCTCCCCAAACCCCAGTCCTAGCCTGCAGCAGGGAGACGGCAGGAGAGGTGTCCACTGTGGGATGGCTCCAAGCAAGCTGGGGTTAAGAAAGAAAAGCGCTGGCAGAGGCCGCGGGGGTACTTCCCTCCCCTACTCTGTCCTGGGCCTGAGGATGCTGTGGTCGCCCCTGGCCCTGGCAACATTTGGGCCACGGCTTCAGTCTGAGGGTGCCCCGGGCACCAGGCGTTGGACACTGGTCAGCCCAGCCCTCTCTCTCTCTCTTAGATGGGATGGAGGTGGACCCCCCGCCGGCGGTTGCGGGGCAGTTCGAAGACGCCGATGTTGATCACTGAAGAGGGTGATCCGGGCCTCCACCCAGGTGAGCTCCCCCTTTGCCCCCCTGTTGCTTGGCCTTAACATCAGAGGAGGGGATGGATCGCGGGGGGAGTCGGGAAACAAATCCAGAGCAACTTCAACACTCCCTGAGAGAGAGGAGGGGGCTGGATCTAGCGGACAGGAAGGGCCTTGGCCTCCTGCCAAACGGCAGCAGGGGGGAAAAAGGGAGGGGAATTCTGGAGTGCAGTCTCCTGTGCTTAAGGCGGGACTGTGGTCACTCAGAGGTGGGCTGCAGGGAGGGGGAGAACCTGGGTGAGCTCCCCGCCACCCCCCCAAAAAACCCAATACCTGAGGAAAGTCGGGCTCCTCCCCGTTTCCTCTGTCAGAGCAGCCCAGGCTATTCAGGCTACGCCAGGGCAAGTTTAGTTTGGAGGTGGGCGCCCCCAATGAGGGGCTTCGGCCGAGGGCGGTGACGGGTGACGACTGTGTTGGTGGGTCTTGTCTCCGTCAGGTGTCCGCCCCAGCGCCCTCTGCTCACCCATCTTCCCCGACCCTCTTGTGTTCCAGATGCCACCTGTTCCCGGAGCGGCCTGGACCACGGCCGCGGAGTGAGGGCTGGGCTCACCTCCTGTCTGTAAATGCTTTTTATATGTGCGCGAGGCTTCCGTGGCCATAGGGGAGCGGTTTTTTTTAAATAAACGGTTCCGTGCAGCTGGAGCAAGGGTGAGTTACGCGTGGGGGGGCCGGGGGAGGGTTCTTCGAGTGGAGGTCGGAGGTCTGGGCCCGGCTGCGGCCCCACAGGGACTGATCCAACCTCAGGGGCCACTCAGCTTGTTTTCTCTCTGCAGCAGGCTCCCAGTAGAGAGCGAGGGCACTGCTGCCGTTAGGGCCCTTCTCTCTGCCGCCACTGCCTTTAAATGCAAAGCAAAGATCGGGGAGGACAGAGAAGCTAGTTAGAAAACGACCCCGGCTTGGGAAAGTGCTGCATTTCGCCCGTGCTGTAGGCGATGCCTGAAAAGGAACGGGAAGGAGGGAGCGAGGTGGTTACCATGGCAACCGCTGGGGAGAGAACAGTAAGAGCCGCAGAGGAAGAGACCTTCCACCAGTTCCTCGCTCCCTGCAGGGCGGGCCGACCCCTTGCAGACACAATTACTTTGGACTTAGGGTTCGGGGAAGGGGCCGTGTGAGCCAGCGGGCCCCGGGCCAGCAATTCCTCTGAAGGGCCAGCTGCCTCCCGCTCAGCCTCTCTGGGCCTGTTTCCTCCTCTGCAAAATGAGGAGGGGAGAGGATGTGAGCCCAGTATGGGCCAGGGACTCGGTCTGATCTCACATCCTTGAGATCTTCCCCAGCAATTAGCTCACAAGACGAATTCCAGGGCAGAAGCTAAAGGATGCTATCAGCCCATCGGTGCTGGATTCCAATTAAGGTCCTTTCCTGGAGGGAGAGAGGAAGGATGTTCACTCACCTCAAGGCACTCTGGGGTGGGGGGGCGACCAGAGGAAGCATCAGCTGTTCAGCATTTCAGGGGTGCCAGCAGGCCGGCGGCCCCTCCCTTCCACCTTTCAGAAAATACACCTACTGCAGCAGCACTTTAATAGTAGGCAGTTGAGGTGGGGGACAAGCCGTGCCCTGAGGCGAGGAGGGGGGTCCTCCCGCCCTCGTCAGCGTCCCGTGGCAGAACTCGCACGGTGTTCCGAGCCTCCAGCCCAGTCCGATGCTGCATAAAAAGAAAATAAACTAACCGCAACCCATCCTCTGGCGGTTGTGGCGCGGCAGGGTCCCGTGTCCACTCTAACTGGAATGTAACTGGGCCGTGGGAGTCTCTCGGTCCCGGTTATTCAAATTTCAGTGAACGCTTGCGATTCAACCAAGGAAGGAATAAGCGGTACATCAAAACCATCGTCGCTATACCTGCAATAGAAAAATACAAAACCATCAGCACCCAGGCAAGACAGACACTGCCACAGACACCCAACAGAAAACTGAGATCATCCCAGCCTGATGATATCGGGTCGTGCCCCCTGGCAGAGCCGTGGATAGAGGGCCCCAAAGGATTTCCATCCGTGCGGATTCGGTAATATAAAAAGTAAAGACGAAACCCTCAGGACAATTCTTCCACATTACTCATTCTTCCCCTCAAGCCAGAGAGGCCCCTCTGCTACCAGAAACTCGGGAAACAGTGGGTCAGGAGGCCTGTCTTGTAGCCCAGAGACGTTGCTATGGGGATAAAAGACTCTGGGAAGGAGGCTTTATTGCTGCCACATAAGTTCAGGTGTCATTAAAGAAAAAGATGGGAAGGAGGCCTGAAAAGGTCATCTCAAACAGCAGGCAGCCATTTGGGTAGCACTGCAGAATTAGAGGCCTACCACGAGTCTTCAGGCCAAAAAGCAGAAGATACACACGCAAAAAAAACACTGCAAAACAGCCTTAAGGGTGACTTAACGGGGTTCCTTTAAGAGCACCCCACGTTTACATGCTAGCCTTCAGATAGGGGACAATGCTAGGCTATTTAAGAAGCAGCCTGGGCTAGTTGATAGAGCACGGGGCTAGGAGTCAGAAGGGCCTGGGTTCTATTCCCAGCTCTTCCACTTGACTGCCGGGTAGCCTTGGGCAAGTCACTTCACTTCTCTGAGTCTCAGTTACCTCATCTGTAAAAGGGATTAAAACTGGGAGCCCTAAGTGGGACAGGGACCGTGTCCAGTCTGATTACCTTGTATCTATCCCAGGGCTTAGTACAGTGCCTGACACATAGTAAGTGCCATTAAAAAATAAATAAACGAATAAACCTGGCCCCAGTCGGGCTGGTGTTTCAAGCCCAGCATACGCTGTCAGCTCACACCACGGAACTCGGCCCAGGAGGGCCTCTTTGACATTCTGCCTCGGAAAGAGTTTGCCTTCCGTTAAGTATTCTGGGCTGGAGACCGCTGCACCCGGCTAACGTGAGCCAAACCTCAAATACCACCGAAAAGGGAGGGGGCCGTCACCTCCGGCTTTTTCCCGCAGGACCTCGTGGGCCTTCGGACAGTACGGAGGGCGATCCGCTGACATGCTCGGTTCACCAGGGCTCCGGAGGGCAATTTTAAACAGTCCATAGGCAGACCCCCAAATCTCCTACTTCAGGCAGCTACACTAGGAAAGAGGTGGTCTGGCCTTGTTCAAAGATTTCACCGCTCACGGGCTCTGGGGCCAAGGAACAGAGGTGGCCTTTCGCTTCCCCCTTTCCCGACAAATGGGAGCCAGCCTTGCTTACCTGCTATGGGGCCTATCCAGTACACGATGGCAAAGTTGTGGAATTCACCTTGGAAGCACTTCAGGTGCAGCGAGAGAGCCAGGGCTGGATTAAACACGGCCCCGGTTATACTTCCTCCTACGAGAGACGGAAAAAGAAAGGAATGAGCAGTGTGGGTTTCTCGTCTCTTCTCTGAGGGAATCAAGGGCGGACGGGTGGGTGGAAGAGTGGCCTCCCTGAGGCGTTCTGGGGGGGAGGGTCCTTTACAGACCACCAGCCCCTTCGACCCCCGCAGTGGCCGCCAATCAATCAATCATATTTATTGAGCGCTTACTGTGTGCAGAGCACTGTACTAAGCACTTGGGAAGTACAATTTTGCAACATATAGAGACAGTCCCTACCCAACAGTGGGCTCACAGTCTAAAAGGGGGAGACAGAGAACAAAACCAAACATACTAACAAAATAAAATAAACAGAATAGATATGTACAAGTAAAATAGAGTAATAAATATGTACAAACATATATACAGATGCCATGGGGAAGGGAAGGAGGTAAAATGAGGGGGATGAAGAGGGGGACGAGGGGCCAATGCCACAGCAGGCCCGACACCACCCCATCCCCGCACGGCTCTGCCGGGGCACAAACACCGTCTCCACCCCCACCCCACAACCTACTTGCTGGCTGTAATCAATGAATGGCATTTATTGAACATTTAACAATAATAACTGTGGTATTTGTTAAGTGCTTACTATGTGCCAGGCACTGTTCTGAGCGCCGGGATGGATAAAGGCAAACCAGGTTGGACACAGTCCCTGTCCCACATGGGACTCACAGCCTTAATTCCCATTTTACAGATGAGGTAAAAGACACAGGGAAGTGAAGTGACAACTTACTTCTCTTTGCCGCAGTTCCTTCATCCGTAAAATGGGGCTAAAACTGTGAACCCTCACCCCGTGAAACTGGGCCTGTGTCCGGACTGATTAGCTAGTATCCACCCCAGCTCTTAGTACAGGGCCTGGCACATACATAGTATGTGCTTAACAAATACCATTATAAAAAAAAAACCCACCAAAAAACCCCAAAATCCTCAGGTTCCTGTAACTCCCACACCCATGTGCTACTAACTAGGCCACGCTGCTTCTCACATTTACCATGCACAGAGCTTTGGATGGATAGATCAATGGTTGGCACATAGTAAGCACTTAACAAATACCATTATTAGTATTACGTGTGGAATCTGAGCGACTTGGAGGGTCACGAGGGAGCTCTTGCATTGGCACTTCTGGGTTCTGTTTGCTTACGCCACCAAGAACAGGAAACAATTTAGACATTTCTCTTTGGGTTTCTTATTCTAAAAAAAGGGAACATCCAGTTTTTCACATCTAATGTGTAAGTATGGAACATGACAAGCGTGGTACTCTCAGACAGTCGTAGGGCATTTCCCTTTAGCTTCTCAAACTCAGAAACATTTTTTGCTAGCTTGACTTTCTGGGGGATATTGTTCTCCCAAAATAGGGAAAATTTTGTGAGGGAGACAGGTACAGCAAGAGGGACACAAAATTTTATACCCAATCTGGAGCTCGGCAAAAACTGAAAACAACACATTCCCAGTTTTCAAATTTACTCAACTTTTCTGTATAATAGGAAATGCATGGGGGGGGGGGGAGGGTTCCTATTAATTTTTTTTTAATAAGCTTGAATATTATACTTAAAGCCCCCTTTCCCCCAAAAAATATCACAGTAGATAATAAAAAGGTTACTTTTTTAAGAATCTACAAATGTCAGGCTCTCCGGGAAGTCTCCATCATCTCCAGGGTCTATAAGGAAATTCTGAGCTGTTTGGTCCGGATTATCCTGGGACCAGGAGCCACAGAAGGAGAGGGCTGAAGGGTTGGTTGTTTGACGACATAATTTCAGGATTAGGACTCCCTTTGAGCCTAGGGATGGGTGGGGCTTTAAGTTAAAGAACTCGGTTGTTCAGAAAACAAGAGAACAGAACCGGATTTCATTCCTTCCTCCCAAGGCGTTCTCCCGATGGTTTCCTGGGAGGAAACTAGGGGAACAAGGCCCGGGTGGAGGGGATTTCTCCTAGCGTCTGGCGGGCAGAGGCTGGCAAACTGGGCTCCCCCTGCCTTTCCCTCCTCTCCACCTGTATTACTGCCAGTCGATCCCTTCCAGAACTCCCTTCTCCAGCCATCGCCTCTGACCCAAGAAACGGACAAAGTGGTCTGGAGTAATAAATGAATCTTTCTGGCCCAGGCTGTATCATGCCTGGAAGTGGTGTGCAGATCCCACACAGGTGCAATGTCCCAATCCATCAACCAACTGTACTTACTGAGTGCTTACTGTGCACACAGCATTGTACTGAGCGCTTGGGAGAGTACCGTATACCACAGTTGAAACACATTCCCCACCTGCAACAAGCTTAAATCCTGGAGGGAATCTACACTTAAGAGGAGGAGGGAAGAAAGGAGTTGCAATGCAGGCTGGAAGGGGGAGCGTGACTTCTCAGGATAACATCAACAGAAAACCTCAAGGTTGACAGGCAGAACCCAGCACGACAGTAACGGTCAGTCGATGGTATTTATGAAGCACTTACTGTGCTGAGCACTGGGGAGAGTACAGAAGAGTGGGCGTAGTAGAGTACTAAAATAGACAGAGCTCACTGAGGACAGAAATCAAGTCGGCAAACTACTGTACTCTCCCAAGCGCTTAGTCCAGTGCTCTGCACAGAGTCAGTGCTCAATACTACTAGTTGACAAGGAAGGGGTAAGCGGGGGAAAATGAAAGGAAATGAGGAGTGTGGACAACATCACCATCCTTCCTGTATCATCAGCTTGTAACCTTGGCATTATCCCTGACTCACCTCTCATTCAACCTTCTCATTCACCGTATCCTATCCCACCTTGACTACTGACTGCATCAGCCTCCTTTTTGACCTCCCTGCCTCCTGTCTCTCCCCACTCCAGTCCACACTTCACCCTGCTGCTCGGATCATTTTCCTTAAAAACAAACAAAACAAAAAACCGTGCAATTCACATTTCCCAAATCCTCAAGAACTCAGTTGTTCAGAAAACAAGAGAACAGAGTGGATGGTGTCCCATCCACCTCCGCATTACACAGAAACTCCTCACGCTTGGCTTTAAAGCACTCGATCCCCTTACCCCCTCCTACCTCACCTCTCTGCTCTCCTAAAATGCAGTCCACACAACTCATTCCTCTAATGACAGCCTACTCAGTGGACCTCAAACTCATCTATCTCACTGCTGGCCTCTGGCCTAGAACGCTCTCCCTTTTCTTATCCACCAGACAATGACTATTTCATTGTCAACTTTCAAAGCCTTCCTGAAGGCACATCTACTCCAAGAGGCCTTCCCTGACTAGGCCCTCATTTCCTCTTTTCCCACTCCCTTCTGCACTGCCCTGACTTGCTCCTTTTATTCACCCCCACCCCCAGCTTCACAGCTCTTATATAAATAAACTTTATATAAATAAACATATAAATAAGCTTATGTACAGATCCTTAGTTTATATTATTGTCTGTCAGCTCATCACGGGCAGGGAATGTGTCTGGTGGATAAGAGTACAGTTGTGTTGTACTCTCCCAAGTGCTTAGTAATAGAAATAATGATGGTATTTCTTAAGCGTTGACTATGTGCCAAGCACTGTTCTAAGCGCTGGAGTAGATACAAGGCAATCAGGTTGTCCCACGTGCGGCTCCGTTTTAATCTCCATTTTATAGATGAGGTCACTGAGGCACAGAGAAGTTAAGTGCCTTGCCCAAAGTCACACAGCTGACAAGTGGCGGAGCCGGGATTAGAACCCACGACCGCTGACTTCCAAGCCCGGGCTCTTTCCACTAGGCCACGCTGCTTCTCTAAGTACAGTGCTCTGCACACAGTAAGCACTCAAATATGACTAATTTAACCTCAATAATAACTGTGGTATTTGTTAAGTGCTTACTATGTGCCAGGCACTGTACTAAGCACTGGGTTGGACAGAGTCCCCTGTACCATGTGGGGCTGGATCTAGTCTCTCCCACCACTGATTCCTTTACCCGTGTCCTTCCCTCTGGCTTGGAACTCCCTCCCCCTTCATATATGACTGAGCAATCCATCAATCGTATTTATTGAGCGCTTACTGTGTGCAGAGCACTGTACTAAGCGCTTGGGAAGTACAAGTTGGCAACATATAGAGACAGTCCCTACCCAACAGTGGGCTCACAGTCTAAAAAGTGGGGAGCACCTCTCTCCCCACTTTCAAAGTCCCACTAAAATCACACCTCCTCCGAAAGGCCTTCCCTGACCAATCTGTGCTTCTGAAGCCCTTGATATTCACCCTACCCCCGGCCCCACAAGACGTTTGCACATATCCGTGTCCCCTAGCTGTAGTTCATCTGCTCTTCCGTGTCCCCATCCAGCCTGGAATACTCTTCGCTGTCCTCCTCCCCCTCTCCTTTCCCAGCTGCTGCAGCAGCCCTGGCTCTGTCCCGCCACCGTGGCCTAAAGCCAGTGCTCCTAAGGGGTGGCTTGGACAGGGGGCAGGTCCGAGACCCAGGAGGTGGAAAGTCCAGTCCCCTTTGTGGTGCCCAAATGTGTGCATGTGTGCGTGTGCCCATACGCCTGCAACAGACATTTGCAATTAGCGCCTCGGCAGCGCCCGGACTCAGGCCTCTGAGGGGCAGATGTCCATATGGGGGCTGGCCCGGCCCACGGACCCCTTCGACAAGCTGTCGGGGCTTGCCCTGCTTTCTAAAAGGATCTGCCTACCTGCAGCGTGAAGACCGTCCCAAGGAATGGGCTCTAAAACGGAGGCTGAGGAACACCTACCCCGGAAACAGTGCTTCGTTCAGTGCTCCGCACACGGGCAGAGCTCGGGAAACACCATGGACTTTTTTGAGCTGCAGGGGAGGGACAAACGCAGGGGCCCCGGGAACAGAGGAGTGAGCTGGAGCCAAGGGTGAATCAGGGCAGGCTGGAGGAGGAGGGCGAGCGGTCTCAGAGAAACCGAGAGCTTCCCTCCAACTGCTATGCCAGGGCTTGGCCCCGTGAACGCCCGTCCTGGCAGAGACGACCAACGGCCCCAAGCCATCACGGGCCTCAGCCCCCTTCTACCAAAGCTTCCCCCGCCTCCTCCCTTTCCTCTGCTTGCCAAATGAAGCCTCGTGACGGCCTCTCCTGGGAGAAGCTGAGGGAAGGCGCCGAACAAGTGCCAACCTGCGCGCGGGGGACACGGCACGTCCCTGTAGTGGGGAGACCTGCCCGGCCCGGACGGATGACGCCGGAGTCTCCCCTGGGGAGCGGCACAAGCTGGGTTTCAAAATCAATCAATCAGCGGCGCTTACTACGTGCACAGCATTGTACTGAGCGCCTGGGGAAGATTATTAAATAAGAGCAGAAAGGTGGGAGAGAAAGGGTGTGACATGCGAAGAAGAGTTCTCTCTCCAACTTGGCCGGTGAAGCCCATGAGGGACAGAGGCTGCATGTCTGACCTGATTAACTTTGATCTACCCCAGCATTTGGCTCCTAGTAAGCACTCAAGACACAATTATCATGATGATCATTAGGAAAGAGAAGCAACCTTCACATCCTGTGAATCGGCGGACCAGCAATCCCGAGCGGCAGCAAACCCACGAAGGAAAGGCCATCCCTGATGCGCACAGGCCTGGGCCGCCAATGACTGCAATTACGCTTGGAAGTTTTCCAAGTTTTGGCCACAGCCCAAAGCCTTAACCACCAAACAAATCCCGACGGGGCCCCACAATCAAAGATTCACTCTTCTGCCAAGCCAACACGGGCCCTAAAGCCCCCCCCCACCCCTCCGAGGGGGTGTCACGTCTGACTTCAGCCCCGAAGGAGGCCACGTCCGTAAAACTGACCAACTAAAGACACTTAGGATTTTCCCGTTCCCCCACTAACATTTTGCCACAATAAACCCAAAGATCTCCCACATCTGCTATTCCCAAACAGGACTCCTAAGTCTATTTCATAGAAAGGATGCAGGCTGTTGTTTACTAGTTTCAAGTTGCAGGATAAATTGCCCATCACCACACAATGCGGTGACTTAAAAGAGTTGCCAAGTCTCAACAACATTAGCGAATGTTTTCGTTAACACTCATTTTGGGCCCATTTTCCCAGACCACTGTGTGTGGGTTTTTAAGAAAAAAATTTGTAATGGTATTGTCAAGCACTTACTACACGCCAGGGACTGTACTAAGCACTAGGGTAGACACAAGCCCATGGTTGGACACAGTCCATGTCCGACATGGGGCTCACAGCGGTTCCTGTGGGCTTCGAACCCTTCGGGATTCTTTTACAATCTACAGTTCTCGGGATCCAAACTAGTGATCTGGGAAAGAACAGTATTTACTTATTTGGGGCACTCGCCCTTCAAAACTAGGTTTATAAATGAGAGACAAAGAAGAATGCATACCAAGTGATCAAAACAAAAGCCTGGAAGAGAAACTAGTAGATCCTAATTCATATGGGGGAGGTGGGGGCGAGAGGGTTGGGGCACGGCGGGGATAGGGATGCTTGTATTTGGGCTTTTGAGGGGTGGAGAAGAACCTCTTTAGACCCAAGCTGATCTCTGGGTTAGTGTAAAGAAGGAGATTAGGGCAATCTGGAAGCAGCACGACCTAATGGCTAGAGCCTAAACCTGGTCTCAGGCTCTGCCTCTTGTCTGCTCTATGACCCTGGGCAAGTCACACGGGTTTTCGGTGCCTTGGTTACCTCATCTGTAAAATGGAGACTACGACAGTGAGCCTCACGTGGGCCGGGGACTGCGTCCAACCCAACTCGCTTCTGTCTACCCAAGTGCTGCGGTAGACAGATATGCAGTGCCTGGCATATAGTAAGCACTTAACGAGTGCCAGAATTGCTATTAGTATTATTGGCCCCAGCTGGCACGAGGAACAAGGCAGAGTCTTTAAAAAAATAAAATAAAGCAATGCTTTAGACATTGTCTCCTCTGGGTCAATCAATCGTATTTACTGAGCACTTACTGTGTGCACAGCACTGTACTAAGCGCTTGGGAAGTACAAGTTGGCAACATCTAGAGGCGGTCCCTACCCAACAGTGGGTGACAAGGCTGTGAGCCAGCTGTTGGGTAGGGACCGTCTCTATGTGTTGCCGACTTGTACTTCCCAAGCGCTTAATACGGTGCTCTGCACGCAGTAAGCGCTCAATAAATACAATTGATTGAGTCTTTAAAAAAATAGACATTTAGTAGCCAGTCTCCTCTGGGTCTTGCGGAAGGTCAAATTCAGAATTTTTTGGGGGTGGGGGTGGGCAGATGAGAAATGGATCTTTGGCCAGGATGGAGGGGGTCGAAGACCACCGGAACCCAACCTTCGGTAAAACGGGGAGCGCCGGGAAGGTGAGTTAATGAGGCGGGTTGTCCCATCACCGTGAGGGTCAGGGCTGCGGACCGGAACCTCAGAGGACGCGGCGATTTGTGAGTTTTGCAAGACCTTTGACCCCCGGCGCCGTCAGGGGCTGGTCTGCCCGTCCGGCCTCGGCGTCCCGGGCCTCTGGGCAGGCGGCGGCGGCGGCTCCAACCGACCTGCGAAGACCAGGAAGGTGATGAGGGCGGCCAACAGGTGGATGCGCAGCTTGGGCCGGACGTCCTTGAACTGGATGACGGCGCTGTGGTAGATGAAGGAGCAGATGGCCTCCACCAGGCAGGCCCTGGGCACGTCGGCGTGCAGGGGGTTCCGGCAGGGCCGGTCCCGGTTGACGCGGTGCTGCTCGATGAGGCCGAGGCTCCAGACGGACAGCACGTAGGCCCGGGCCAGCAGGGCCCCCGCCAGCTGGGCCAGGATCTTCAGGACGCCCCGGGCCGCGGCCAGCCGCTCCATGGCCACCTTCTCCAGCACGGCGCACGGGTTGCAGAAGGAGCCGGCCAGGGTCAGCCCGTGGACCAGCGTGAAGAAGTAGGTGAGCGTCAGGCCGAAGTGGGGCGACGGGTCCAGCTGGGCCTGGACGGTGAGCTCGTGGGTGCAGGCGCACAGCTGGAAGGTGGCCAGCAGCTCCAGGAGGAAGGTCCTCAGGGGACGGTGGGTCCGAGCGGGGTGGTGGTGGCGGTGGGCGTCCGAGCCCGAGAGGCCCTTCAGGGTGCCCACCCGCAGCAGGCTCACCAGGACCACGGTGGCCACCATGAGCCCCAGGGAGACGCAGGTGTCCTCCAGCCCGCCCAGGGGCCCCGCCATCCCCCCTCCCCGGCTCCCGGAGAGGCCGGTGTGCGGGCGGGCGGGGAGGGGGGAGGGACGGACGGGGGACCGCGGGCGACCGGACGGGAGAGAGGGCGAGCGCGACCTCCGCCACCAACGGCCCGCCGGCCAACTGGCCGGCGCCTCAAGCGCGCCTCAGGATCGCCTCAGGAGCGGCCGCGCATGCGCGCCCCGCCCGCCACGAGGCGCGAGCGCCCGCGCGTGCGCGCCCCGCCCGCCCGCCCTCGAGGGCGGGAGGCGCGAGCGCCCGCGCATGCGCCCCACCCACCCACCCGCCCGCGAGGCGGGAGGCGCGAGCGCCCGCGCGTGCGCCGTGAGCCCCGCCCCGCGCGCCGTGCTGGGGGGAGGGGCTGCGCTGAGGAGGCCCATGGCCGGCTGCCCCTCCCCTAGCCTGAGGGGGCCCCTCCCCACGCGAGCCCCTTGTGGGCCCCCATTTGCGGCCGAACTGTAATAATAATAATACATAATCTTAAAATAAAACAATAAAACAACAATCTTACCTCCTTCCCTTGTATGTATGATTGTACATACATATTTATTACTCTATTTATTTATTTTACTTGTACATTTCTATCCTACTTATTTTATTTTGTTGGTATGTTTGGTTCTGTTCTCTGTCTCCCCCTTTTAGACTGTGAGCCCACTGTTGGGTAGGAACTGTCTCAATGTGATGCCAATTTGTACTTCCCAAGCGCTTAGTACAGTGCTCTGCACATAGTAAGCGCTCAATAAATACGATTGATTGATTGATTGATTGATTGATTCCCTTCCCCACAGCACCTGTATATATGTATATATGTTTGTACATATTTATTACTCTATTTATTTTATTTGTACATATCTATTCTATTTATTTTGTTTTGTTAGTATGTTTGGTTTTGTTCTCTGTCTCCCCCTTCTAGACTGTGAGCCCGCTGTTGGGTAGGGACTGTCTCTATATGTTGCCAATTTGTACTTCCCAAGCGCTTAGTACAGTGCTCTGCACATAGTAAGCGCTCAATAAATACGATTGATGATGATGATGACGATGAATAATAATAATTCATTCAATCGTATTTATTGAGCGCTTCCTGTATGCTCATTCACTCAATCGTATTTATTGAGCGCTTACTGTGTGTTCTCCCCCTCTCCATCCCCCCTCATCTTACCTCCTTCCCTTCCCCACAGCACCTGTATATAGGTATATATGTTTGCACATATTTATTACTCTATTTATTTTACTTGTACATATCTATTCTATTTTATTTTGTTAGTATGTTTGGTTTTGTTCTCTGTCTCCCCCTTTTAGACTGTGAGCCCACTGTTGGGTAGGGACCGTCTCTATGTGTTGCCAACTTGGACTTCCCAAGCGCTTAGTACAGTGCTCTGCACACAGTAAGCGCTCAATAAATACAATTGATTGATTGATTGAGCGCTTCCTGTGTGTTCATTCATTCATTCGTATTTATTGAGCGCTTACTGTGTGTTCTCCCCCTCGTCCCCCTCTCCATCCCCCCCACCTTACCTCCTTCCCTTCCCCACAGCACCTGTATATAGGTATATATGTTTGCACATATTTATTACTCTATTTATTTTACTTGTACATATCTATTCTATTTATTTTATTTTGTTAGTATGTTTGGTTTTGTTCTCTGTCTCCCCCTTTTAGACTGTGAGCCCACTGTTGGGTAGGGACTGTCTCTATGTGTTGCCAACTTGGACTTCCCAAGCGCTTAGTACAGTGCTCTGCACACCGTAAGCGCTCAATAAATACGATTGATTGATTGACTGGACTAAGCACTTGGAAAGTCCAAGTTGGCAACATCTAGAGACGGTCCCTACCCACCAGCGGGCTCACAGTCTAGAAGGGGGAGACAGACAGACAACAAAGCAAAACATAATAAAAAAATAATATATAGATAAATAAAATAAAATAAATAAAAAGTAAATAAAATAAAAAATAAAATAATAATAATGGTATTCGTTAAACGCTTACTATGTGCAAAGCACTCTTCTAAGTGCTGGGGAGGTTACAAGTTGATTAGGCTGTCCCACGGGGGCTCACAGTTTTAATCCCCATTTTACAGAGGAGGGAACTGGGGCACAGAGAAGTGAAGTGACTCATCCAAAGTCACACAGCTGACAGTTGGTAGAGCCGGGATTTGAACCCGTGACCTCTGACTCCAAAGCCCGGGCTCTTTCCACTGAGCCACGCCGCTTCTCCAATTCTCCAACGCTGTACTTTCCAATTGCTCGGTACGGTGCTCCGGCCACAATAAAAGCTCAATAAATACGGATGAATGGAGAGGCGTCGTCTCCCTCATCCTCCCCTCCATCTCCACCCCAGCATAATAATCATAATGATGGTATTTATGAAGTGCTTACTATGTGGATGAATGGAGAGCTGTCGTCTCCCTCATCCTCCCCTCCATTTCCACCTCAGCATAATAATCATAATGATGGTATTTATGAAGCGCTTACTATGCACTGTTCTAAGCGCTGGGGAGGTTACAAGGTGATCACGTTGTCCCACGGGGGGCTCACAGTTATCCCCAATTTACAGATGAGGTAACTGAGGCACAGAGAAGTGGCGTGGTGTTCCGTGTGGCGTTCAGCATCCCATCCCGGATCGCCTCACGCCTTCCGGCTCTCAGTCTCCCACTTTCCCCGCACCCCAGAGTAGGGAGAGGCGTCTTCTCCCTCAGCCTCCCCACCATATCAATCGTATTTATTGAGCGCTTACTGTGTGCAAAGCACTGTACTAAGTGCTTGTACTAAGCTCCATATCCACCCCAGCATGGCGGAAGTGGGGCGAGGTGTCCCTCAGCCTCCCCTCAAGCCTCCCGGCTCTCAGTCTCCCTCTCCCCCCGCACCCCAGAGTAGGAAGAGACATCTTCTTCCTCAGCCTCCCCTCCATATCCACCTCAGCATGGCGGGAGTGGGACAAGATGTCCCCCAGCGTCCCCTCCACATCCATCCGAGCAAGGTGGGGGACAAGTTCCCCCGCCTCAAATGAATACCCTAGTGTGCCATGGCCTCCCCCAATCAATCAATCGTATTTATTGAGCGCTTACTGTGTGCAGAACACTGTACTAAGCGCTTGGGAAGTACAAGTTGGCAACATCTAGAGACAGTCCCTACCCAACAGTGGGCTCACAGTCTAAAAGGGGCGAGACAGAGAACAAAACCAAACATACCAACAAAATAAAATAAAATAAAATGTCCCCACATACCCCCAGGCCGGGGAATGGCGGCAGAGCAAGGTCTCAGCACCCCTCTTCCCCCAGGGTCTTGGTCTAATTTCCACCTGCAGACTCTCCCCCAGCGCTTAGTACAGTGTTCTGCACACCAGAGTAGGGAAGCAGCATTGCCTAGTGGATAGAACATGGGCCTGGAATTCAAAAGGACCGGGATTCTAATCCCAGCTCTGCCACTTGTCTGCTCTGCAACCTTGGGTACTTAGAACAGTGCTTGGCACATAGTAAGCGCTTAACAAATGCCATCATTATTATTACTATTATTTTTATTTAACTTCTGTGTGCTTCAATTACCTCGTCTGTAAAATGGGGATTAAGACCGTGAGCCCCATGTGGGACATGGACTGGGTCCAACCTGATTAGCTTGTATCTGTCCCAGCACTTGGCACCTAGTAAGCGTTTAACAAATACCATTAAAAATGCATGAATGAACAAATGAAAATAAGCTCTTAATAACTATTATTGCTACTACTGCCGTGTTGAGAGACTATGCATCCCATCCTCCCTGGCAATTCCCATCCGGGAGGGATGTATGTATATATGTATGTATATATATATATATGTATGTATATATATATATGTATGTATGTATATATATATATGTATATATATACACATATATAGTATATATGTATATATATACATATATAGTATATATGTATATATATAGTATATATGTATATATGTTTGTACATATTTATTACTCTATTTATTTATTTATTTTACTTGTACATATCTATTCTGTCTTCCCCTTTTAGACTGTGAGCCCACTGTTGGGTAGGGACTGTCTCTATATGTTGCCAATTTGTACTTCCCAAGCGCTTAGTACAGTGCTCTGCACATAGTAAGCGCTCAATAAATACGATTGATGATGATGATGATGATGATGATGAGAGAGGGGCTAAGAAGGGGCCCTGATTTCTTCCCACCCTGTGGTTCTTCCCTGTTTTCCTTGGGTCAGCTGAGAGATGAAGCAGCATGGCCTAGTGGAAAGAGCGTTTGCCTGGGAGTCAGAGGACCTGGATTCTAATCCTGACTCCTCCACTTTTCTGTTATGTGACCTTGGGCAAGTCACTTCACTTCTTTGCCTCAGTTCTCCCATCTGCAAAATGAGGATCAATACCTGTTCTCCCTCCTACTTAGACTGTGAACCCTAAGTAGGACCTGGTTATCTTGTATCTACTACATTGCTTAGTACAGTGCCTGGCATGTAGCAAGTACTTAACAAATACCACAATTATTATTATTATTATTATTATTGGGTCCCCTGCCCCTCTCCCCAAGGAGGTCCGGCCTCTTTTATGGACAGAGATGTAGACTCCTTCCAAATCCCTGTTCCCTTTGGCCTGTAAGCTTGATGTGGGCAGGAAATGTGTCTGTTAGATTGTTAGATTGTACTCCCTCAAGTGCATAGTACAGTGCTGCACACACAGTGAGCTCTCAATAAATAGGATTGGCTGACTTGTAGTTTTGGAAGAGACACCAAAGGATTAGGCCATTGAAAGGGCAGCTCATTGCTTCCATTTGGCGTGGTGCTGGCTCCCCGAGACTAACGAAGACCCTGCACGTGCATCCTTTTGGGCCTGGCCACAACAATTGTGCCTCAAGGGAACTTAATTAAAGCTTATATTAAAAAGACTTTTGGGTACGGTGCTAACTCTCCCCTGTGATCACACTAATCAACAGCCCCAACCTGCTTTCAAGTGAATTCTCCCAAGAGCTTAGTATAGTGTTCTGAATGCAGTAAGTGCTCAGAGGTAGTAGTAATAGTATTTATTAGACACTTACTGAGTGCAGAGCACTGTACCAAGCAGTGAGAAAGAATCCATGAGTGGAAATTAGACATCAGACGTTCCAAAGCACTTCTGTAATAGTAATAATGATAATAATAATGGCATTTATTAAGTGCTTACTTTGTGCAAAGCACTGTTCTAAACGCTGGAGAGGTTACAAGGTGATCAGGTTGTCCCACGGGGGGCTCACAGTCTTCATCCCTATTTTCCAGATGAGGGAACTGAGGCCCAGAGAAGTGAAGTGCCTTGCCCAAAGTCACACAGCTGACAATTGGCGGAGCCGGGATTTGAACCCATGAACTCTGACTTCAAAACCGGGGCTCTTTCCACTGAGCCACGCTGCTTCTCCATATATATCTGCATATATATATCTGTACATATCTGTCATTTATTTATTTGTATTAATGTCTGTCTCCTCGCTAGCCCAGATGGTAAGCTCCTTGTGTCTACCAACTCTGCCATGCTGTGCTCTCTCAAGTACTTAGTACAGTGCCCTGCGCACAATAAGTGTGCAACAAATACGAAGGATTGATTGATGGATTGACAGACATTGTCCCCAGACCTCAAGGGGCTTCCAGTCAAGGACTATACAGTGGGGAGACGGGACTGGCAACAGACACGATAGGAGGGAGCGATGAAATAATAATAAAACACTTCAAAAATATAAAAGGCAAAGAAACATACACAAAATAAAAACAAACATCGGTAGGGTATCCCGGCGAAAGGAGCAGAATTGGAGGCTCCTCCTGAAATATTACCCATCTATTGGCTGGCTGAGTAGTGACAATAATGTCTTCAAATCATCACCACCATCATCATCATCAATCGTATTTATTGAGCGCTTACTGTGTGCAGAGCACTGTACTAAGCGCTTGGGAAGTACAAGTTGGCAACATATAGAGACAGTCCCTACCCAACAGCGGGCTCACAGTCTAAAAGGGGGAGACAGAGAACAAAACCAAACATACTAACAAAATAAAATAAATAGAATAGATATGTACAAGTAAAATAAATAAATAAACTGTTCGGAGTTGACACCGCTGAGGCTGAGGGATTTGGGTAAAAGGCGGAAGTCAGGGCAAGAATTTAAGACTGGATGCGGGGAAAAGGGTGAAAAGAAAGAGAATGAGGGAGCAGGGTGGCCAACTGGAAAAAGCCTGGGAGGCAGAAGGTTCTGGGTTCTAATCCCGGCTCCACCACTTGTCAGCTGTGTGACTTCGGGCAAGTCACTTAACTTCTCTGTGCCTCAGTTCCCTCATCTGGAAAATGGGAATTAAGACTGTGAGCCCCATGTGGGTCAACCAGATTACCCGGTATTCCCCCCCAGTGCTTAAAACAGTGCTTGGCACATAGTAAGCGTTTAACAAATGCCACCATAATTATTATTGTTATTTCTAATCCCGGCTCTGTCACTTTGCTGTGCAATTTAGGCAAGTTTAGGGGCCATGACTGGGAGGGAATAAGCTTCAAAGAGCTTAACTAGGCTTTACTTATTTATTTATGACTGTATATATGTATTTATTTTTCAGAGTTTAGAACAGGGCTTGAACCACAGTAAGCATTTAACAAATACTACTATATATATATAGTATAAATTATAATAATAAATAAATAATAATAAATATAAATGTATATATATATATACATTTATATAGAGAGAGAAATGAATAGAGAAGCAGCGTGGCTCAGTGGAAAAGAGCACGGGCTTTGGAGTCAGAGGTCAGGGGTTCAAATCCCGCTATGCCAATTGTCAGCTGTGTGACTTTGGGCAAGTCACTTAGCTTCTCTGTGCCTCAGTTCCCTCATCTGTAAAATGGGGATTAAGACTGTGAGCCCCCCGTGGGACAACCTGATCACCTTGTAACCTCCCGAGTGCTTAGAACAGTGCTTTGCACATTGTAAGTGCTTAATAAATGTCATTATTATTATTAAACATCATTTAATTTCTCTGTGCCTCAGTTACCTCATCTGTAAAGCAGGGATTAAGACTGTGAGCCCCATATGGGACGTGGACTGTGTCCAATTCGATTAGCTTGTATCTACCCCAGGCCTTACACATAGAAAATGCTTAACAAGCATCATTAAAAAAAAAAAAAGGTAGCCTCTCACAGTTCCCATCGACGTAACCTGTCCTTTCGCACCCCTTATCTCCCACTCCCAGTTCCTGGAGCTCCATCGTAATGCATTTGGTCATGACCAAGCGCTTAGTACAGTGCTCTGCACACAGTAAGAGCTCAATAAATACGATTGATTGATTGATTGACCACCTCTTACAGCCGGCCTGTGAGCCAAATCACGACGATCTTCTTCGAAAATAACGTAGAGCTGTTTTGTTTTTTTTTTTTAATAGTATTTGTTAAGTGCTTGCTATGTGCCAGGTCCTGTTCTGAGCATTGGGGTAGAATCGAATTAGTCAAAAGAAGCAGCATAACCTACTGGAAAGAGCACCTCGGAGTCAGAGGACCTGGGTTCTAATCCTGACTCTGCCACTTTGCTGTGTGACCATTTTACGGTGACCTCATCTGTAAAATGGGGATTAAAGCTGTGAGTCCCAAGTGGGACACGGGCTGTGTCCAACCTGATTATCTTTTATCTACCCCAGCGCTTAATACAGTGCTTGGTACACAGAAAACACTTAAATACATTGAAAAAAGTCACCTCGGCCAAGAGGAAGGGGTGGGAGGCAATGAGGTTGTAGTTCTTGCCTTAGTTCTCTCTATTTCAGAGACCAAATCAAAATGCTTCAGGATTTTCTTCCTACCCCTACCATTCACATTCCTGTGCACATTTTTTATCTTCTTGCTCTGCTATGTACATTCAACACTTTCACCCTGACGTATCTGCCCAACTTCCCATTTTGTCTTTGATTTTCCTCCTGCTCCCACTATTTGCACAGAGTTCTGTCCCCTCGTTTCAACTGCAAAGCCCCCGAGGGCCGGAATCAAGAGTCTTGGTTCTGCTGCACTCTCTGGTCCCAGCTCTGCCCCCGGCCTGCTGAGTGTCATCAGGCAAGTCGCTTTGCCTCTCTGGGCCTCGGTTTCTTCACTTATCAAATGAGAATAAGGATCCCTGCCTCTCCCTCCTCCCGCAAAATGAGATGTGTGTTGTGAAAATGCTTTGGAAAATAAAAGCGCTCTATTAAAACCTGAGGTGCCGTTGAGAAGATAGAGAATTCAGCTCCCCGGGACCTCCAGAAATGTTCAAGAATCTCAAATTCCAGGTGGGAAATGCACAGAAAGAGCCCCTCATCTTCTCCCACCCACTTAATGCCTCACCCACTGTCCATCACAATGAAACACTGCCTCCATGCCGCCTTTCTTTCAACGCAACTCAGCTTCTCTCCCCATCTGCTTTCTGCTTGTTTGTGGACTGTCGACTGTCACCGATCCGTTGCCCAATTAATCATGAGTGGCTCTGGGTGGATAGGTGTGACGTTGGGGCTGACAGACTGAGGTGTGTCCCCTTGGTTTGAGTGTTGGGTTTCTTATGGAGAAGCAACATGGCCTTGTGGTTAGAGCACGGGTCAGAAGGAACTGGGTTCTAATTACTCTAATTACTGGGTTCCATTACTCTATTTATTTATTATTACTCTATTTATTTATATTACTCTATTTATTTATTTATTTATTTTACTATTACTCTATTTATTTTACTTATTACTCTATTTATTTTACTTGTACATATCTATTCTATTTATTTTATTTTGTTAGTATGTTTGGTTTTGTTCTCTGTCTCCCCCTTTTAGGCTGTGAGCCCACTGTTGGGTAGGGACTGTCTCTATATGTTGCCAATTTGTACTTCCCAAGCGCTTAGTACAGTGCTCTGCACATAGTAAGCGCTCAATAAATACGATTGATGATGATGATGGTAATCCCAGTTCTGCCATTTGTCTGCTGTGCGATCTTGGGCAAGTCATTTAGCTTCTCTGTGCCTCAATTACCTCATCTGTAAAATGGGGATTAAGACTGTGAGCAGATTGAATACGTGGGTTGAGTGAGAGAGATGAGATGGGGATGTTTCTCCTCTAGACAGTAAGCTTTTTGTGGGCAGGGAATGTGTCTGTTATATTGTTATAGGGGGCCACGGTGGGGGCAATCAGACCCTCAGCAGAATCTCTCAGGGCTCCCGGGGTTGTTAGATTCACTCCCTTCTTGTGGTAGGAGATTATAGCTAAAATCTGCCCCTTCCTCTCCACCTAAACCGTCATCTCGCTGGCCCCAAGCCCTTCTCACATCCCACCTTGACCACTGCATCAGCCTCCTCACTGACCTCTCCGCCTCTAGTCTCTCCCTTCTCCAGTTCATCCTTTACTCTGTTGCCTGGATCATTTTTCCAAAAAAAAAATTCAGTCCACACCTGCCACTCCTCAAAAACCTCTGGTGGTTGACCAAACACCCCGGCGAGAAAACAGAAACGCCTTACCGTCGGCCTTAAGGCAATCAGTTCTCCCCCTCCTCCCTTACCTCAGTGACCTCCTACAACAATCCGAGCCACACACTTTGCGCCTCTAATGCCAACTAGCTAAGTGCTTAGTACAGTGCTCTGCACACAGTAAGCGCTCAATAAAATACGATTGAATGAACTAGCTCACTGTACCTTGATCTCATCTATCTCGCCGCCAACCCCTTGCCCAAATGATTCCTCTTCTTTATACCCAACAGATCATCAATGTCTCTGTTTTCAAAACCCTACTAAAATTACATCTCCGCCAAGACCTCCCCTGAACCCTCATATCCTCACCCTATTCGCCATCCCCTCTGCGTCACCTCTGTACCCTTAAAGCGCTATAATATGCACCCCCACAATGCTTAGATATGTATCTTTATAATCTGCCACTTCCCCTATCTAATAATAATAATAACAATGATGGCATTTGTTAAGCGCTTAAAATATGTGCAAAGCACTGTTCTAAGCACTGGGGAGGTTACATGGTGATCAGGTTGTGCCACGGGGAGGTTCACAGCCTTAATTCCCATTTTACAGATGAGGGAACTGAGGCCCAGAGAAGTTAAGTGAAGTCACACAGCTGACAGGTGGCGGAGCCGGGATTTGAACCTATGACCTCTGACTCCAAAGCCTGGGCTCTTTCCACTGAGCCACACTGCTTCTCTATCTTTAATTAATTTATTTTTTGCGGTATTTGTTAAGCGCTTATTATGTGCCAAGCCCTGTACTGAGCGCTGGGGAAGATTCAAGATAATCAGGTTGGTCACAGCCCCATGTTCTACAGGGGGTTCACAGTCTTAATCCCCATTCTACAGATGAGGTAACTGCCTCGCCCAAGGACACACAGCACAAAAATGGCAGAGCTGGAATGAGAACCCAGGTACTCTTTAACTCCCAGGCCTGAGATCTTTCCATTAGGCTTCTTCTCGTTACTGAAATTATTTGAACTTTGGTCTTCTCCCCTACTGGACTCTAAGCTACTGAGGGGAGGGATCAGATTCAACCAACTCAACTGCATCATACCCTCCCGAGCACTTAACACAGTGCTGTGCACCCAGTATGCACTCAGTAAATACCATCGACTGATTGATTAATTGACTGGGGCTGGGATGGAGAGCAGGGGGGCTGAAGACCATCAAAGCTCCAGTGCGGAGGAATGGGGTGGGGGAGCGCTACTCATCACCCCAAGGACTACAACTGCACATCTGCACCTCCTCCAGGAGGCCTTCCCAGACTGAGCCCCTTCCTTCCTCTCCCCCTCGTCCCCCTCTCCATCCCCCCATCTTACCTCCTTCCCTTCCCCACAGCACCTGTATATATGGATATATGGTTGTACATATTTATTACTCTATTTATTTATTTATTTATTTATTTTGCTTGTACATTTCTATCCTATTTATTTTATTTTGTTGGTATGTTTGGTTCTGTTCTCTGTCTCCCCCTTTTAGACTGTGAGCCCACTGTTGGGTAGGGACTGTCTCTATGTGTTGCCAATTTGTACTTCCCAAGCGCTTAGTACAGTGCTCTGCACATAGTAAGCGCTCAATAAATACGATTGATTGATTGATTGATTGATCTGCATTCAGATGAAGGAGGGCCTGGGCCGATCGGTGCCTTTGGGCGCATGGCTGCCACTCAACAAACCTGCGAAGACCAAGAAGGTGATGAGGGCGGCCTGCAGGTGGACGCGCAGCTTGGGCCGGATGTATTTGAGCTGGATCATGGCACTGTGGAAGATGAAGGAGCAGATGGCCTCCACCAGGCAGGCCTTGGGCACGTCCGTGCGCATGGGGTTCCGGCAGGCCCGGTGCCGGTCGGCGCTGTGCTGCTCGATGAGGCCGAAGCTCCAGACGGAGACCACGTAGGCCCGGGCCAGCAGGGCCCCCGCCATCTGGGCCAGGATCCTCGAGATCCCCGTCCCCACGGCCAGCCGCTCCACGGCCATCTTCTCCAGCACGGCGCACGGGTTGCAGAAGGAGTCCGCCAGGGTCAGCCCGTGGATCAGCGTGAAGAAGTAGGTGAGCGAGATGCCAAAGTGGGGAGAAGGGTTCAGGTCGGCCTGGACGGTGAGCTCGTGGGTGCAGGCGCACAGCTGGAAGGTGGCCAGCAGCTCCAGGAGGAAGGTCCTGAGGAGTGGGCTCGGTTGGCGGCGGGGGTCGCGGTCAGGGAAGCCCCAGCGGGTGACCACACGCAGCAGCCCCACCAGGACCACGGTGGCCCCCAGGAACCCGAGGGAGACATGGGTGTCCTGCAAGTCGCCCAGAACCGCCGCCGTCGGCCCCGCTGTGGGGGTGCCCCCCATCAGCCAATCTTCGTCCTCCTCCCAGGACGCCAGATTGTCTTCTGCCGGGCAGTCTGTGTCAAGTCCGGAGTCCAAACCCCTCCTCCTCTCCGCTCTCCGGGGTCCCGGCTGGCCAGATCTGGGAATGAGCGGAGGATGGGGAGGGAGTCAGGAGAGACTGCAGGTCATTGGTGGAGTTTCCCTGCTTAGCTGCTCCCGGCCCCAGCTCTTTGACCCGATCAGCCACACGGGACTCTTCCCCCTCTCTCTCTGAGCAGACACATCTGTCCCTTGCCCACGGGAGGAAGGCGGCCCCCTCCCACTTTCCCCCCACTGACCACCAAGCTGTTCACCCTTCTGGGTGGACCCAGAAGTAACCCCAATCTAGTACCCGCTAGACTGTAATATCGTCAGGGGAAGGGAACGTGACTGTTTATTGTTATATTGTACTCTTCCAAGGGCTTAGTACAGTGCTCTGCACACAGTAAGTGCTCAATAAATACGACTGAAATACAGCTTTCTTCTCCAACCCAGCCTGGCCCAGTGTCTTCCAGCGGTATCCCACAACAGGCCCACCGGGCCCCTCTCCGTCCTCTCACCTGAACAGGACTCGTCCTGCGAACCGAGGCCACTGAGTCAGCGAGGGACCCCGTTTCTCCTCCCTTCCTAGAGAATGCTTTCTTCCCCGGACGCTAGAACGTTTCGGTCAACATCGAGGACGTCCTCCCAGATTGTCAAATATAAATCCAAGGGGCGGTAGCGACCGAGTCGAGGAGACAGGTGACTTTTCTGGCCCACGGTGATTTGCGGAGGGCTCCGGACCCGTTTGTATTTGCTGGCCCCGTTCAGTGGACGCTTGTTCTCCTGCGTGAAGACACGGCTCGAAACGCTGAAGGTGAAAACGGACACCACTTGAAGTGTGATATTCCGCCTGCCTTTTTCATTCGGTTGAAAATTTCAAGGAGAACGACCGTGTTTCTCTTGGACACAGAGGGCTGCGCACTGCTCGCTGATCGCCGCGGGTTTGGACAGATGCCGGCCGTCGGTCAGCAAATATTTACGGAGCATCCACGGGCCGTGGAGTGACGTGGAAGGACACCCTGTTTCAGCACTTCCTATTCGCCTTTCCTTTCTCTTTCACTTTGGTCTTCCGGCTGTTCCCCTTGCTCTCTGCCGGGGAGGGCCCAAGCGCTCCGACCTGACCCCGAAGCTCAGACAACCCCAGGGGCCACAATCAGTCAATCAATCAGTGGCACTTATTAAGTGCTTACTGGTCGCAGAACGGTATATCGGGTGCCTACCCTGTGTACAGCACTGTAATGGATCCTAATAATAATACCAACGATGGTATTTGTTGAGAGCTTACTATGTGCCAAGCACTCTTCTAAGCACTGGGGTAGATACAAGGTAATTAGGTTGTCCCACGTGGGCTTACAGTCTTCATCCCTATTTTACAAATGAGGGAACTGAGGCACAGAGAAGTTAAGTGACTTGCCCCAAGTCACACAGCTGATAAGTGGCAGAGCCGGGATTAGAACCCATGACCTCGGACTCCCAAGCCGGGGCTTTTTCCACTAAGCCACGCTGACTATCATCCTAATGTGTGCCGAGCACTGTAGTGGGCACAAAAAAGTACAGATAGGGTCACTGCCCTTGAGGAACTTATGATGCCAACTTGGTACTCTCACCTCTCCCCCCTCACCGGGGCACTGAATGGGTTAAGTCACGAAGACCTTCCAGGCGCCACCCCGAACCTGCCAGAAAGTTGAGAATGGACCCATTCGCTGGAAGGGGGCTCCTGGGCCTGACCCCCAGGATCCGAGAAGGTCCAGAAGAGACTTAGTGGAGGCCCATCAATCAATCAATCAATCAATCAATCGTATTTATTGAGTGCTCACTGTGTGCACAGCACTGTACTACGTGCTTGGGAAGTACAAGTTGGCAACATATAGAGACGGCCCCTACCCAACAGTGGGCTCACAGTCTAGAAGGGGGCTGGGCTGGTTTCGCCTCTGTCCACTGTCCTCTATCCACCTCATCATCATCATCAATCGTATTTATTGAGCGCTTACTGTGTGCAGAGCACTGTACTAAGCGCTTGGGAAGTCCAAGTTGGCAACATACAGAGACAGTCCCTACCCAACAGTGGGCTCACAGTCTAGAAGGGGGAGACAGAGAACAAAACCAAACATATTAACAAAATAAAATAAATAGAATAGATATGTACAGGCAAAATAAATAAATAAATAGAGTAATAAATATGTACAAACATATATACATATATACAGGAAACACAGGTACACCTGACCTGTGGGCCCCCACAGCCGAGCTGGGGGGGGCGGCGTGCGGGGGAGTGGGTGGTTCAGTGGAAAGAGCCCGGGCTTTGGAGTCAGAGGTCATGGGTTCAAATCCCAGCTTCGCCGCTTGTCAGCTGTGTGACTTTGGGCGAGTCACTTCACTTCTCTGGGCCTCAGCTTCCTCATCTGTAAAATGGGGATTGATCGTGAGCCCCACATGGGACAACCTGATCACCTTGCATCCTCCCCAGTTCTTCATCATCATCAATCGTATTTATTGAGCGCTTACTGTGTGCAGAGCACTGTACTAAGCGCTTGGGAAGTACAAATTGGCAACATATAGAGATAGTCCCTACCCAACAGTGGGCTCACAGTCTAAAAGGGGGAGACAGAGAACAGTTCTTGGCACATAGTAAGCGCTTAACAAATACCAAAATAATAATAATAATAATAATAATAATTATTATTATTATTATTAGTGGTGGGTTTCCTACTGGCGGCTCAGTGTTCATGGTGTCGTTCCAGGCTAGGGCACATAATGGCAGCATGTCACCCCTGCTCTCAGATGACCCTGGCACAGCGGGCACGGCCGGTCTGGAAGTTGCCCCCTTGGGCCCTGCCCAGCCACAATCCGGGCTCAAGGGCAGAGTCCCAGGATCCACATTCAGAAGCTCGGAATGGGGGAGAGGCCAGTAGGTCCTCTGCCCAACCCCCCTCCCTCGCCCCTCTCCTCTTCCCCCGGGGACGGAGGTTGGGGGCAGCCCCATTCCGGGATGGGGAGAGGTCCGAGAGGGTCAATGACGGCCACAGGGATATCCATTCATTCATTCAATCAATCGTATTTATTGAGCACTTACTGTGTGCAGAGCACTGGACTAAGAAGCGCTTGGGAAGTACAAGTTGGCAACATATAGAGACGGTCCCTACCCAACAGTGGGCTCACAGTCTTCACCCTGGGCACGGCCCCCAGAGGGTGTTCAAATTTTCATTTTCCAAAGCAAACGCTTTGGCCTCACCCATCTCATTCCCCCCACCTCCTCCTCTCTCAGCTCCGTAACCTTATAATAATAATAATGATGATGAATTTATTAAGCACTTACTATGTGCAAAGCACTGTTCTAAGCGCTGGGGGACTACAAGGTGATCAGGTTGGCCCACGCGGGGCTCACGGTCTTAATCCCCATTTTACAGATGAGGGAACTGAGGCACAGAGAAGTTAAGTGATTTGCCCAAAGTCACACAGCTGACAATTTGAACCTATGACCTCTGACTCCAAAGCCCGGGCTCTTTCCACTGAGCCACGCTGCTTCTCTAACCTCTGCTGCTTATCACCTCTGACCGCCCTGACCCGGAGGCTCACAACCTCGGAGCCACATCCGCCAGTCCTCGCCACCTTTCCACGGTCCCACTCAACCTACTGTCGCCGAATCTTGCCGCTTCTTCCTCCACATCGTCTCCAGGACCCGTCCTCTGCCCTCTCCGGAGCCAGTCACCACCCTGGTCCAAGCTCCGCTCAAATGATGGCAACAGCCTCCTCGCCGGCCTCCCTGCCTCCAGCCTCTCCCCCGTCCAAGCTACAGTCCCCGCTGCTGCCACCTCTATGTGTTGCCAACTTGTCCTTCCCAAGCGCTTAGTACAGTGCTCTGCACACATTAAGTGCTCAATAAATACAATTGAATGAATGAATGAATCCCCCCGCCTTACCTCCTTCCCCGCCCCACGGCACCTGTATATATGTATATATGTTTGTACATATTTATTACTCTATTTATTTTACTTGTATGTATTTACTATTCTATTTATTTTATTTTGTTAATATGTTTTGTTTTGTTGTCTGTCTCCCCCTTCTAGACTGTGAGCCCGCTGTTAGGTAGGGACCGTCTCTATATGTTGCCGACTTGTACTTCCCAAGCGCTTAGTACAGTGCTCTGCACACAGTAAGCGCTCAATAAATACAATTGAATGAATGAATGAATCTCCGCATCACGCAGACACACTCGGCTTTGATTGATCTTCCGTATCGGCTGTCCTAACCAGTTACTTCCCAGCTCGCTCTCCTGGCTCCTCTCAATCCAACCCTCTCACCGAACCTCACTCCTCTCCCGCCTCCGTCCCTTTCCCCACGCGGTTCCCCCAGCCTGGACGCCTTCCCTCCCCAAACCTGTCGGCAGCCCACATCCAATATCCTGATTCGTTCCAACCCCGGCCGCCAAGTTGTACAAATCCACCATGAATTTTCTGCAACTATTGATACCCATCCTGAGCACATCTACGTACAGGCTATTCAATTCTTTATTCAATTACTTCCTTTGATTCCTCTGACAGGACTATTTGCACGTCGGTCTCCCCTATTACAGTGTAAGTTCCTTGTGGGCAGGGCATGTGTCACTTGGTAATTTTGTACTTTAATAAATACAGTTATTGCTACTCCTGCAGCTATTAGTCACATCATGCCTGTGGGTTAGGGTGGAGCAGGGACTATTCTCATTTCACAGAGGAGGAAACAGAGGCCCAGAAAGGTTCAGTGACTTTGCCCGAGGTGATAAGGCAGGTCAGTAGTCGAGCCGCGACTGGTGCCCGCCTTCTGGGCCCGGGGCCGTGGCAGCTGAGCAGCGCCCAGATCGACTGGGGTGCCCTGGAAGGTGCCCAGGCAGACCAGGCCACGGGTGACATTGAGAATTCAGGCTAAGGCCGTGGACGGAGGCAGGCCAGGTGCTCCCGATGAGAAGTACTCCCTCAGAGAAGCCCTGGAGCCGGGATTTTCTCTGCTGGAGCCCTCCGGGGTTGGATTCTTCTGCCTTTTCCTTCCAGATGGATTCTGTTCTCCCTTCCTGTCCTCTGAGGGACCCCAGGTGTGACCGGTGGCCTGAGAGGGCTGTAGGAGCAGAGACCCTCGTAATAACCATCCGGAGCCGGGGGGGTACCTTACCAAAACCCAAACAGCCTGCTGGATCTCAGGCCCTGGCCCGCTCTGTACCCTGCACACATCTAGAACACTGCTTTGCGCATAGTAAGTGCTTAATAAATGCCATCATTATTATTACCCACGTTCCAGGTCTCCTGAAATCCTGCCTCCTCCCTCCAGCCTTCCCCAATCCATTCCTGCACTCTAAATCCATCAGCTGTCTCCGGCAGTTAGGCAACCCTGCTCAGTACTTTGGTATAGTCAATTATTTATCTTTATTGCTCTAGTTGTAAATATTTCTGTGTTTGGTTCCCCGATTACAGCTGAAGCTCCTTGTGGGCTGGGAATTCGTCTCTTCTCCGGTTAGATATTTTCCAGGGGGCTTCAGTATACATATCATTTCCACTACTAGCAGAGGGTTACTAATGGTTCCCAATGACCCACTGGACCCTTCCCAAGCAACTAAACCTACTAGGTTTAGAGCTCTACTGGGTGCAAAGCACTGTACTGGTTACCTACTGAGTACAGAACTCTGTCCTGGGCACCTCCTGGGTGCAGAGCACTGTTTTGGGCATCTACTGAGTACAGAACTCTGACCTGGGCTCCTCCTGGGTGCAGAACACTGGTTTGGGCACCTCCTGGTTGCAGAGCTATGTATTCAGTGCTTAATCATCATCATCATCATCATCAATCGTATTTATTGAGCGCTTACTGTGTGCAGAGCACTGTACTAAGCGCTTGGGAAGTACAAGTTGGCAACATATAGAGACAGTCCCTACCCAACAGTGGGCTCACAGTCTAATCCAGTGCCTGGCACATAGTAAGCACTTAATAAATGCCATAATTATTATAATTATTATTACTGGTCACCTAGTAGGTGCAAAGTGCCGTCTTGGGCGCTTATTGGGTACAAAGCACTTTCTTGATACCATACTGGTTGCAGAGGTCTGTGGTGGGCACAGAGTACTATTCTGGGCACCTACTGGTTGCACTACACACTTGGAACCATTCAGTGAAAGACATATTTCCTGGCCTCGAGGAGCTTACGGTCCATTCACTGCTAGTCCACCCCCGCGGAGGACAGAGTGGTTAAAGTGAAAAGGCGGGAACAGACGTGGCCTCTGCGGGCTCTCCAGCCCCGGTGCCCAACCTGCCAGGGCTGGGCTGGAGGAAGCGCCCAGACACAGGGCCGGGGGAGGAAAAGCGGTCCCTCCTTCGGCCCCCGGATCGATCTTTTCCGAACCGAGGCACCTGCCCCGGCAGTCGCTCCTGTTACCTTCCCTTTCTCGGGGCGCGCGGGTCCCCAGGCCTTGGGCCCCCTTGGGTCCCCCTGCCATTTCTGCAGCGAAGCCCGAGGGTCACCTGTCGGAGCATCTCTGTCCAGGATGAATCCAGGGACCAGAGCGAACGCGGCTCGAGTTTCACTTCCCGAGAGGCCACCTCCTCCAGGAGGCCTTCCCTGATGGGTCCTCACACTCATTCATTCATTCATTCAATCGTATTTATTGAGCGCTTACTGTGTGCAGAGCACCGGACTAAGTGCTTGGGAAGTACAAGTTGGCAACATATGGAGACGGTCCCCAACCAACAGCGGGCTCACAGTCTAGAAGGGGGAGCCAGACAACAAAACAAAACATAATAAGGAAATAAAATAAATAGAATAAATATGTACAAGCAAAATAGAGTAATAAATATGTACAAACATAGATACATATTCATTCATTCATTCATTCATTCAATCGTATTTATTGAGCGCTTATCATCCTATCTGCCACTCTGAGCACTTCAGTGTTTACCTCGTTAACCCAGTCACTCATTCATCCAACCTTTCATTCATTCATTCCACAAGTACTTACTTGGGCGGCACCATTTGCATCTATGTCTGTCGTCTCGTCCCAGCTCTGGTCACTGGCCCGTTGTGTGACCCTGGATAAGTCACTTATCCTTGGGCCTCAGTTTCGGCATCTGTAAAATGGGGATAAGAAATACTGTGAATCCTGTGAGCCAGTCTGGTAACCTTATATCTAGCTCAGCTCTTAACACAGAGTAAACACTTAAACACCATAGTTAAAATTACTGTACTCTTATCCCCATTATAATAATAATAATAATAATAATGGCATTTATTTATTTATGTTGCCAATTTGTACTTCCCAAGCGCTTAGTACAGTGCTCTGCACATAGTAAGCGCTCAATAAATACGATTGATGATGATGATGATTTATTAAGCGCTTACTATGTGCAAAGCACTGTTCTAGGCGCTGGGGAGGTTACAAGGTAATCAGGCTGCCCCACGTGAGGCTCACAGTTTTAATCCGCACTTTACAGATGAGGTAACAGGCACAGAGAATAATAATAATAATAATAATGGCATTTATTAAGCACTTACTATGTGCAAAGCACTGTTCTAAGCACTGGGGAGGTTACAAGGTGATGAGGTTGTCCCACGGGGGGCTCACAGTCTTCATCCCCATTTTACAGATGAGGTAACTGAGGCACAGAGAGGTTAAGTGACTTGCCCAAAGTCACGCCGCTGATAAGTGGCAGAGCTGGGATTTGAACCCATGACCTCTGACTCCAAAGCCCAAGCTCTTTCCACTGAGCCACGTTGCTTCCCCTAGGCTGGACAGGATTCCCACACTCTCCCAATCTGCCTCAGTCCCGGGTGGATTTTCCACTCCTTCTCAAGGAGTGGGGGCTGTGAGGTCAGTGGGAGAGGGAGAAGTTGGAAGGGGCAGGCTCAGTTTCCCACCTATACAATGGGCCCATTCCCCACCTCCTCAGACCACCCTGGAGCGACCCCTGAGGAGTGAGGAGCAGGACATTTGATATTCACCCCACCCCCAGCCCCACGACACTTATGTATGGGTCTTCAGATGATATATTATAAATGATCAGTTTATAATTAATGTATGGCTCCCTCTCTAGACCATAAGCTCATTATGGGCAGGGTATATTTCCCCCTAACTCTGTTGTACTCTCCCAAGCGCTTAGGACAGCACTCTGCACGTAGCAAGCGTTCAATAAATACCACTGATGATTGGTTGAGCCCCTCGGGTAGGGGGCAGGTGCCGCTGGAAGCTGGGGGGTTGTGGGGGGTGAGAGGGTGGGCAGACTGGGGCCGTGACGTCTCCTCCCTCCCTCCTGTGTCACCTGCCTGGGATGTTGCCCGGGCCTCAGGAGGCCAGGGTGGAAGAGGGGCCAAGCTTGGGGGATGATAGTAATAATAATAATAATAATAATGACATTTATTAAGTGCATACTATGTGCAAAGCACTGTTCTAAGCGCTGGGGAGGTCACAGGGTGATCAGGTTGTCCCACGGGGGGCTCACAGTCTTCATCCCCATTTTTTACAGATGAGGGAACTGAGGCCCGGAGAAGTGAAGTGACTTGCCCAAAGTCACCCAGCTGACAAGTGGCGGAGCGGGATTCGAACGCATGACCTCTGACTCTTTCCACTGAGCCACGCTGCTTCTCTTTGGGGGGCGGGGGGGCACCAGGAGAACAAAAGGGAGGATAGAGGGGCGCCTCCGACACAGCACTGTACTGAGCAGGTAGGAGAGTACGACATAACAGAGTTGGTAAACACGTTCCCTGCCCACCACGAGCGTACTGAACCGTGATATTTGTCAAGCGCTTCCTCATTTCCTCTTCTCCCACTCCCTCTGCGTCATCGTTGCCCGTGGATTTGCACCCTTTCTTCACCCCACCCTCAGCCCCCCAGCACTTAGGTCCATTTCTGTAATAAAATTCTTCACTCATTCGATTGGATTTACTGAGCGCTTACTGTGTGCACAGCACTGTACTGAGCGCTTGGAAAGTACAATTCGGCAACAAATAGAGACAGTCCCTGCCCCACAATGGGCAATTCTTTATATTAACGTCTCTCCCTCTAGACTGTAAGTTCCTTGTGGGCAGGGAACACGCCTACCAACTCTGTATATCGTACTCTCCCCAGCACTTAGTACAGTGTTCTGCACACAGCGGTAATGCTCCTCCTCAGTGTCCCAGCTCAGACCATCCGACACCCACTTAACTTCTCTGTGCCTCAGTTACCTCATCTGTAAAATGGGGATTAAGCCTGTGAGCCCCACATGGGACAACCTGATCACCTTGTAACCTCCCCAGCGCTTAGAACAGTGCTTTGCACATAGTAAGCACTTAATAAATGCCATTATTATTATTATTATTATTATTATTACCCCAACTCTCCCCTCTCCATCCCTCAGTGACCCCGCAGAGGTCTTGAGAATTCACTTTGAAAAATCTTATTTTAATGCTTTCTTCATCATTTGGGAATCCCAGGTGACTCCGTCTCCCACTTTCCCCCCAAAAGGAGGTCCCCAGCCCTACCCCTGCCCCCCATCCTTCCCCCCAGAGAGGGAGGAGGAACCGGCGTCTGCTTCGTGTATTTAAATCAACCAATCAATCGATCAGTCGTATTTATTGAGCGCTTACTGTGTGCAGAGCACTGTACTAAGCGCTTGGGAAGTCCAAGTTGGCAACATCTAGAGACGGTCCCTACCCAACAGTGAGCTCACAGTCGAAAAGGGGGAGACAGACAACAAAACCAAACATACTAACAAAATAAAATAAATAGAATAGATATGTACAAGTAAAATAGAGTAATAAATATGTACAAACATATATACATATATACAGGATTAAATATACATATATTTAAAGGTCTGGGGCTGGTGGGTGGGAAGGTTGTCCCGGCCCTCCAGTGTCCAGTGACACTGAAATCGGATCCCTGGGGATATTTGACTGCAGGCCAGGGCCCTGCCAGCCCCTGGAGTAGGATGGGGGTGGGTAAGCATTATTCCCGGTGGGTAGATCCCGGGCCTGGAAGCCATAAGGACCTGGGTTCGAATCCCGGCTCCGCCACTTGTCTGCCGTGAGTCCCTGAGCAAGTCAGTTAGAGAAGCAGCGTGGCTCAGTGGAAAGAGAACGGGCTTTGGAGTCAGAGGTCATGGGTTCGAATCCCGGCTCCGCCACATGTCTGCTGTGTGACCTTGGGCAAGTCACTTAACTTCTCTGAGCCTCAGTTACCTCATCTGAAAATGGTGACTGACTGTGAGCCCCACGTGGGACAACCTGATCATCTTGTATCCCCTCCAGCGCTTAGAACAGTGCTTTGCACATAGTAAGCGCTTAATAAATGCCATCATTATTATTATTATTAGTTCACTTCCCTGTGCCTCAGTTTGTAAAATGGGGATTAAGCCTGTGAGCCCTATGTGGGATAGGGACTCGGTCCAACCCGATTTCTATCTACCCCAGCGCTTAGCAGAGTGCCTGGCACACAGTAAACACTTAACAAATATCATCATCATCATCCCAGTGCTTAGTACAGCGCCCGGCCCATAGAAAACGCTTAACAAAAACCAAACAAAAAAAAAAGCCAAACCCTGGGGCTCCTCTTTAGATTGCCAGTTTTCTAACGGGGCATTTCCAAGCCTCTTCCCCACCCGGCAACTTTCTCAGTCAATTCTCAACGGTCTGTGGTTACCAAAGGTGTGGTGCAGATCAATCAATCGATCGATCGTATTTATTGAGCGCTTACTGTGTGCAGAGCACTGTACCAAGCGCTTGGGAAGTACAAGTTGGCCAGATAATCCCAAACCACAGACAGAGTGAGAGCTGGCCAGTAATAATAATAATGACGGTATTTGTTAAGCGCTTACTATGCACCAAGCACTGTTCTGAGCGCTGGGGTAGATGCAAGCAGGTTGGACACCGCCCCTGTCCCACAAAGCGCTCATAGTCTTAACCCCCATTTTACGGATGAGGTCACTGAGGCACAGAGAAATTAAGTGACTTGCCCATGGTCACATAGCTGTGAGCGCCCCGGGGGACAACCTGATCACCTTGTATCCTCCCCAGCGCTTAGAACAGTGCTTTCCACATAGTAAGCGCTTAACAAATGCCATCATCATCATAGCAGACAAGTGGAGGAACCAGGATTAGAACCCAGGTCCTGCCGACTCCGAGGACCATGCCCTATCCACTAAGCCATCCTGCATCCCTAGTAGAGCCCCAAAGTTCACAAATCTGATGCAGATGCCGCACAACCGCGGATAACTGAATGCTGCACCGGTCGCATCATTATGCCAGAGACGCGCTGCCCAGGAAACTGCCCCTCTCTTTAATAATAATAATAATAATAATAATAATGGCATTTGTTAAGCGCTTACTATGTGCAAAGCACTGTTCTAAGCGCTGGGGAGGATACAAGGTGATCATATTGTCCCACGTGGGGCTCACAGTCTTAATCCTCATTTTACAGATGAGGTAACTGAGGCCCAGAGAAGTGAAGTGATTTGCCCCAAGTCACCTGGCTGACAATTGGCGGAGCCGGGATTTGAACCCATGACCTCTGACTCCAAAGCCCGGGCTCTTTCCACCGAGCCACACTGCTTCTTTGCTCCTTTGATCTTACACCTCCCTTCCAGAGTTGTCTAAGGACGTGGGGTAGCTCCGCTTTGGGCCCTGGCGCCAGGATAATTCTGGTGGAAAGGGAAGAGCAGTCATTTTTTTTTTAATAATCAACCAACCAATCGTATTTATTGAGCGCTTACTGTGTGCAGAGCACTGTACTAAGCGCTTGGGAAGTACAAGTTGGTAACGTATAGAGACAGTCACTACCCAACAGTGTCACCCTGTCAAAAATGGCTCTCTGCCATGTGGTGTGTTCGTCAAGCCTGCTTTTGGATGTCCTGATCTTTGGGAAAATATCTCTCAAGAAGAAGCAGGCCTTGGAGTCAGGAGAATCTGAGTTTCAATTCCAGCTCCGGCGCTTATCTGCTGTGTGACCCTGGGCAAGTCACGCGACTGCTCTGTGCCTCAGTTACCTAATCGGCAAAGTGAGGGCCAAAACTGTGGACCCCATGTGGGACACGGACTGCGTCCAATATGACTAGCTTGTATCTAGTCTTTGTACAGTGCCTGACTCACAGGAAGTGTTTAACAAATACCATTAAAAACATTTTTTTTAAAGGGATCAACTCCTTGCTTGATGGCTGCTTGCCAGGCCGTTTTGACTCCTAATAGCATTTATTAAGCGCTTACTATGTGCAAAGCACTGTTCTCAGCGCCGATGTCACTGTCATCCGGAGCCCCGTGCCTGGCTGCTCCAACCGCTCAGACGCATTTCTCTTCCTGAGGCAGGAGCGGGGAAGGTGAATAACTGGGACTCGGGCTATTTTTTCCTGCTGATGTAACACGGCATATGGTTTGGCTGTCGAAGCGCCGTGACTGGATTCTGAGGCCGCACCGCAAGATTCGGTCTCCACGGGAGACCGGATGGGAAGATGGAGATAGGAACAGCAGCGGGAGGGACGTAGGTGTCCAGCACAGTGCCCCGCGGGCACCCCTCTAGGCGCTCTGCACACAGCCCGCACTCCACAAAGTCCCCCGCACCCCGTGGGCCCGAGCCCGTTGGGTCACTGTTCATTCATTCATTTAATTGAATGCTTACTATGTGCAGAGCGCTGTACTAAGCGCCTGGGAGAGTGCTGAATCCAATGGGGACCTGAGTCCTGATCTACTAAATAGGCCCTGCGGGGTGGGCCGCATGCTAGATAGACGGATGTGTAGACAGACAGACAGATATGTACTCAAGCCTTGCAGATAGTGCAGGGTTTTTAATCAATCAATCAATCGTATTTATTGAGCGCTTACTGTGTGCAGAGCACTGTACTAAGCGCTTGGGAAGTACAAGTTGGCAACATATAGAGACGGTCCCTACCCAACAGTGGGCTCGCTTTGGGCAAGTCACTTAACTTCCCTCTGGGCCTCAGTTCCCTCATCTGGAGAAGCAGCGTGGCTCAGTGGAAAGAGCATGGGCTTTGGAGTCATAGGTCATGGGTTCAAATCCCGGCTCCGACACTTGTCAGGTGTGTGACTTTGGGCGAGTCACTTAACTTCTCTGGGCCTCAGCGACCTCATCTGTAAAATGGGGATGAAGACTGTGAGCCCCCCGTGGGACAACCTGCTCACCTTGTAACCTCCCCAGCGCTTAGAACAGTGCTTTGCACATAGCAAGCGCTTAATAAATGCCATCATTATTATAATGATTATCTGTAAAATGGGGATTAAGACTGCAATCCCCCCGTGGGACAACCTGCTTACCTTTATTTAATGTGTACATATCTATTCTATTTATTTTATTTTGTTCGTATGTTTGGTTGTGTTCTCTGTCTCCCCCTTTTAGACTGTGAGCCCACTGTTGGGTAGGGACCGTCTCTAGATGTTGCCAACTTGGACTTCCCAAGCGCTTAGTACAGTGCTCTGCACACAGTAAGCGCTCAATAAATATGATTGATGATGATGATGTTGGGTAGGGACCGTCTCTATATGTTGCCAACTTGGACTTCCCAAGCGCTTAGTACAGTGCTCTGTACACAGTAAGCGCTCAATAAATACGATTGATTGATTGATTGATTGATTGTAACCTCCCCAGCGCTTAGAACAGTGCTTTGCACATAGTAAGCGCTTAATAAATGCCATCTTTATTATTATAATAACACGGCGGCTGGGCCTCCCTGCACAGAGCAGGCCCGGCGCTCCGCACACAAGACCGCCCAGTCCAGTGCCCTCCATGCACCCAGAAGAGGAGTCTACCTACAGTGGGCATCCAAACAAACGCTGCACCTAGTGCCCTCTGCCCACAGTGGGCACAGAGTTGGCACATAGAAAGCGCTCGGCTAACAGCGGGCGAGATGCCGGTGAACTACTGAGGGTCCTTCCAGCCCTGGGGGGAGACCGTGGCCATGGCGGTGCTTTGGTTCTTAGTAATAGTGTTGGTATTTGTTAAGTGCTTACTATGTGCAAAGCACTGTTCTAAGCGCTGGGGTAGGTACAAGGTGATCAAGTTGTCCCACGTGGGGCTCACAGTCTTAATCCCCATTTTACAGATGGGGTAACTGAGGCCCAGAGAAGTGAAGTGACTTGCCCAAAGTCACACAGCTGACAATTGGCAGAGCCGGGGTTTGAACCCGTGACCTCTGACTCCAAATCCCGGGCTCTTTCCACTGAGCCACGCTGCTTCTTGGTTCTGGTGGTGGTTTGGGGGGCAACACACGGGTTTTTGGGGGGCCAGGAGCCCTCGGGAGTAAGGATGGGGGTGAGGGGGCATGGCCCAAGCTGAGACCCCCTCCCCTGCCGGGACTGCCGTCCCCCCAGATAATGAAAAGTGGAGCAGCAGTGGGGAAACAGAGGCAACAATTTGCATTTAAATGGTCAGGGGGTGGACCCCCCCTCACCTCCTATCACCCCATCCCACTCATTCAATCATATTTATGGAGCACTCACTATGTGCAGAGAACTGTACTAAGTGCGAGGGGGCTCGGGCCTAATAATAATAATAATTGGCATTTGTTAAGCGCTTACTATGTGCAAAGCACTGTTCTAAGCGCAGGGGGAGGTTACAAGGTGAGCAGGTTGTCCCACGGGGGGCTCACAGTCTTCATCCCCATTTTACAGATGAGGTAACTGAGGCACAGAGAAGTAAAGTGACTTGCCCAAAGTCACACAGCCGACAATTGGCTGTAGATTTTTCTCCCTACACCCGTCCCCCCAGCCCACCTGTCCCTCTTTTGGCCTTCGAGAAGCAGCGTGGCTCAGTGGAAAGAGCCCGGGCTTTGGAGTCAGAGGCCATGGATTCAAATTCCGACTCCGCCAATTGTCGGTTATGTGACTATGGGCAAGTCATTTAACTTCTCTGAGCCTCAGTTACCTCATCTGTAAAATGGGGATGAAGACTGTGAGCCCCCCGTAGGACAAGCTGATCACCTTGTAAACTCCCCAGCACTTAGAACAGTGCTTTGCACATAGTAAGCGTTAATCAATGCCATCATTATTATTATTATTCTTTAGGCCTCAGTTCCCTCCTCTGTAAAATGGGGATGAAGACTGTGAGCCCCCCCGTGGGACAACCTGATCACCTTGTAAACTCCCCAGCGCTTAGCACAGTGCTTTGCACATAGCACTTAATAAATGCCATCATTATTATTATTCTCTGGGCCTCAGTTCCCTCATCTGTCAAATGGGGATGAAGACTGCGAGCCCCCCGTGGGACAACCTGATCACCTTGTAACCTCCTCCGGCGCTTAGAACAATGCTTTGCACATAGTAAACGCTTAATAAATGCCACTATCATTATTATTATTATTCTCTGGGCCTCGGTTTCCTCATCTGTGAAATGGGGATGAAGACTGTGACCCCCCGTGGGACAACCTGATCACCTTGTAACCTCCCCGGGCGCTTAAAACAGTGCTTTGCACATAGTAAGCACTTAATAAATGCCATCATTATTATTATTCTCTGGGCCTCGGTTCCCTCATCTGTCAAATGGGGATGAAGACTGTGAGCCCCCCGTGGGACAACCTGATCACCTTGTAAACGCCCCAGCGCTTAGAACAGTGCTTTGCACATAGTAAGCGCTTAATAAATGCCATCATTATTATTATTCTCTGGGCCTCGGTTCCCTCATCTGTCAAATGGGGATGAAGACTGTGATCCCTCGTGGGACAACCTGATCACCTTGTATCCTCCCCCGGCGCTTAATAAATGCCATTATCATTATTATTCTTCTTCTCTGGGCCCCGGTTCCCTCATCTGTAAAATGGGGATGAAGACTGTGAGCCCCCCGTGGGACAACCTGATCACCTTGTAACCTCCCCCGGCGCTTAGAACAGTGCTTTGCACATAGTAAAAGCTTAGTAAACGCTAGAACAGTGCTTTGCACATAGTAAGCGCTTAATAAATGCCGTCATCATTATTATTATTATTCTCTGGGCCTCGGTTCCCTCATCTGTCAAATGGGGATGAAGACTGTGAGCCCCCCGTGGGACAACCTGATCACCTTGTAACCTCCCCTGGCGCTTAATAAACGCCATCATCATTATTATTATTATTCTCTGGGCCTCGGTTCCCTCATCTGTCAAATGGGGATGAAGACTGTGAGCCCTCGTGGGACAACCTGATCACCATGTAACCTCATTCATTCAATCGTATTTATTGAGCGCTTACTGTGTGCAGAGCACTGTATTAAGCGCTTGGAAAGTACAATTCGGCAACATACAGAGACAGTCCCTACCCAACAACGGGCTCACAGTCTACAAAGGGGAGACAGACAGCAAAAGAGAACAAGTAGACAGGTGTCAATACCACCAAAATAAATACAATTATAGATATATACATCTCATTAATAAAATAGAGTAATACATATATACAAATATACACTCCCCCGGCGCTTAGAACAGTGCTTTGCACATAGTAAACGCTTAATAAATGCCATCATCATTATTATTCTTCTTCTCTGGGCCTCGGTTCCCTCATCTGTCAAATGGGGATGAAGACTGTGAGCCCCCCGTGGGACAACCTGATCACCTTGTAACCTCCCCCGGCGCTTAGAACAGCGCTTTGCACATAGTAAACGCTTAATAAATGCCATCATCATTATTATTATTCTTCTTTGGGCCTCGGCTCCCACATCTGTCAAATGGGGATGAAGACTGTGAGCCCCCCCGTGGGACCACCTGATCACCTTGTAACCTCCCCCGGCGCTTAGAACAGTGCTTTGCACATAGTAAACGCTTAATAAATACCATCATCATTATTATTATTTTCTGGGCCTCGGTTCCCTCATCTGTCAAATGGGGATGAAGACTGTGAGCCCCCCGTGGGACAACCTGATCACCTTGTAACCTCCCCCGGCGCTTAATAAATGCCATCATCATCATTATTATTATTCTCTGGGCCTCGGTTCCCTCATCTGTCAAATGGGGATGAAGACTGTGATCCCTCGTGGGACAACCTGATCACCTTGTAACCTCCCCCGGCGCTTAAAACAGTGCTTTGCACATAGTAAACGCTTAATAAATACCATCATCATTATTATTATTTTCTGGGCCTCGGTTCCCTCATCTGTCAAATGGGGATGAAGACTGTGAGCCCTCGTGGGACAACCCGATCACCTTGTAACCTCCCCGGGCGTTTAATAAATGCCATCATCATTATTATTATTATTATTCTCTGGGCCTCGGTTCCCTCATCTGTCAAATGGGGATGAAGACTGTGAGCCCCCCGTGGGACAAGCTGATCACCTTGTAAACCCCCCAGCGCTTAGCACAGTGCTCTGCACTTAGTAAGCACTTAATAAATCATCATCATCATCAATCGTATTTATTGAGCGCTTACTATGTGCAGAGCACTGTACTAAGCCTCGCACATAGTAAGTGCTTAATAAACGCCACCGGGGGAGGAGGGATGATGGGGAGGGGAAGAGGAGGAGGGAGCTCAGCTGACTGCCCGGACCTCCCCAATCCGAGATCGGATTTCGGCGTCTCGTTGGTGTCCGGGGTGGGGGGCGGCCTGCTTTCGCCTGGGGCCCGTCGAGGTTTTGCCACCTTCGGGAGAGGGCCCCCCCAAAAAGGGGGGCGAGCCACGGTGCCCCCCACCCCCAGCCCGGAGGCTATTAGGTAGGTACCCAGAGGGGACGGTGGGAGGGACGGTGGCGATGGTCTGGGGGTGGTGGGGGAGTCGCCCCCCTGCTCGGAGGCAGGGGGCTGGACAAGGTGCACGCTGCTTGCAGGTGGGGAGGTCCAGGGCCATCCCCGGGGGGCAGGCCTTGGGGTTCTCAATCAATCAATCAATCAATCAATCAATCAATCGTATTTATTGAGCGCTTACTGTGTGCAGAGCACTGGACTAAGCGCTTGGGAAGTCCAAGTTGGCAACATGTAGAGGCGCTCCCTACCCAACACAGTCTAGAAGGAGGAGACAGAGAACAAAACCAAACATAGGAATAAAATAAATAGAATAGATATGGACAAGTACAATAAATAGAGTAATAAATATGTACAAACATCTATACATATAGACAGGTGCTGTGGGGAAGGGAAGGAGGTAAGATGGGGGGGATGGAGGGGGGACGAGGGGGAGAGGAAGGAAGGGGCTCAGTCTGGGAAGGCCTCCTGGAGGAGGTGAGCTCTCAGTTCCCTCTTGCCTGTGAGCCCGCTGTTGGGTAAGGATCATCTCTATTTGTTGCCCACTTGGACTTCCCAAGCGCTTAGTACGGTGCTCTGCACACAGTAAGCGCTCCATAAAGACGATTGAATGAATGAATGAAGCGCGTACTATGTGCAAAGCACTGTTCTGGACTGTTCCCTCTGCCCATCCGCCAAGCTAGCTCTCTTCCTCCCTTCAAGGCCCTCCTGAGAGCTCACCTCCTCCAGGAGGCCTTCCCAGATTGAGCCCCTTCTTTCCTCTCCCCCTCGTCCCCCTCTCCATCCCCCCGCCTTACCGCCTTCCCCTCCCCACAGCACCTGTATATATGTATATATGGTTGTACATATTTATTACTCTGTTTATTTATTTATTTATTTATTTTACTTGTACATTTCTATCCTACTTATTTTATTTTGTTGGTATGTTTGGTTCTGTTCTCTGTCTCCCCCTTTTAGACTGTGAGCCCACTATCGGGTAGGGACTGTCTCTATGTGATGCCAATTTGTACTTCCCAAGCGCTTAGTACAGTGCTCTGCACATAGTAAGCGCTCAATAAATACGATTGATTGATTGATTGATTGATTGATTCTGTTCTAGACTGTGAGCCCACTTCTAGACTGTGAGCCCGCCGTTGGGTAGGGACCGTCTCTATATGTTGCCAACTTGGACTTCCCAAAAGCGCTTAGTCCAGTGATCTGCACACAGTAACCGCTCCGTAAATACGACTGAATGAATGAATAATAATAATAATAATAATGGCATTTATTAAGTGCTTACTATGTGCAAAGCACTGTTCTAGACTGTGAACCCACTTCTAGACTGTGAGCCCACTGTTGGGTAGGGACCGTCTCTATATGTTGCCAACTTGTACTTCCCAAGCGCTTAGTACAGTGCTCTGCACACAGTAAGCGCTCAATAAATACGATTGAATGAATGAATGTTCTAAGCGCTGGGGAGGTTACAAGGTAATCAGGTTGCCCCACGGGGGGCTCACAGTCTTAATCCCCATTTTACAGAGGAGGGAACTGAGGCCCAGAGAGGTGAAGTGACTTGCCCAAAGTCACCCAGCTGACAAGTGGCGGAGACAGGATTTGAACCCATGACCTCTGACTCCAAATAATAATAATAATAATAATGGCATTTATTAAGTGCTTACTATGTGCAAAGCACTGTTCTAATCAATCAATCAATCGTATTTATTGAGCGCTTACTGTGTGCAGAGCACTGTACTAAGCGCTTGAGAAGTACAAGTTGGGAACATATAGAGACAGTCCCTACCCAACAGTGGGCTCACAGTCTAAAAGGGGGAGACAGAGAACAAAACCAAACTTACTAACAAAATAAAATAGAATAGATATGTACAAGTAAAATAGAGTAATAAATATGTACAAACATATATACATATATACATATATATACATAGTAAGCGCTTAACAAATACCAAAATTATTATTATTATGAGGGGGAGGGAGAATGGGTATTTAATCTCCCTTTAAAAATGAGGAATCTGAGGCACAGAGAAATTAAGTGACTCACCCATGGTCACCCAGCAGGCAAGTGGCAGAGTTAGGATTAGAACTCAGGTTTCTTGTCTCCCAGGCCTGGCTGCTCTTCAGCTGTCATACTGTCCCTTCCTCCCTCTCGGCAACTGTCTATTAGGGGTCCACTCGCATTTAATATTTAGATCAGTGCTCACGGTCATTACCATTGTACATTTGTCCATTTTGTCTTCAGTTTCTCATTCCCAACTCCAACTCTTCAACTGAGGGTTGTTCCGCGTGTCACCCAAGTTCCCAGCACAGTGTTCTGTGTGCAGTAGGTACCCAGTACATAGTCATGATTTTGACTCGATTTTAAGCTCTGTCCATTTTCTCTCTCCCTTTTAGACTGTGAGCCCACTGTTGGGTAGGGACTGTCTCTATATGTTGCCAACTTGTACTTCCCAAGCGCTTAGTACAGTGTTCTGCACACAGTAAGCTCAATAAATATGATTGATTGATTGATTGATTGTAGCAATTTTCCTAGATGGCCAAGAATGCTGTTGTAGGGTGGGGTGTGGGGTGCTGTGTGTATATGTGTGTGTGTGTGTGTACCCACTAGGTGAGAATTCAGCTCGGAGATGACAGAGCCTTGGGGAGCTGGTAGCCCCTATGGGCTCTATAAGAGTGGCTATTTGGGCAAATCCCAGGAGGACCACACACTTTGAGATCGCGGGCCAAATAGGTCCAAGTCTAGTGCCTCGCTGACCACCCGAATCCCAGTCCCGTGATGGAGCTGGATCTAGAATCCCAGATCCACGAAGGAGCCCCCTTCTTCCACCTCACTAAGAATCCCAGCTCTGGACCTTGCTCTAGAATCCCAGAGTCCCCTCGTCCCCCCCATCTTTTAGCCTGTGAGCCCACTGTTGGGTAGGGACTCTCTCTAATGTTGCCAACTTGTAATTCCCAAGCGCTTAGTACAGTGCTCTGCACACAGTAAGCGCTCAATAAATACGATTGATTGATTGATTGATCCATCTTCCCCACACCAGCAACACGTTTGCATTGTGGATGAGTGGAAAGGACAGCGGTCCAGAATTTAGGAAACCCGGGGACCAATCAATCTCTGCTCTGGGCAGATCACTTAACCTCTATGGGCCTCACTTTCCTAACTTGTAAGATGGGGATTGTTATCTTGATGATGTATTGCACTTGTTAACTTTGTGCAGCACACTGTACTAAGTGCAGGGGAAAGGAACAAAGTACCTCCTGCCATCCCCCTCCAATGGATCGGCAGTGGAGGCTGGGGGCGGTGGACCCCGGAGGGTCAGGATTTCCCGGCTGCTTGGCTAAAGGGTGAACTTCTTCCCCGTCCTCGCTCCAGCGGGTAAAAATCCCCACCATGCCTCACCTCAGAGGATTGTCGTGAGGATCAAATGAGATCGCTAATGTGAAAGCTCTTTGGGCCGGACAAACTCAAGGCTTATTATTTATCTTATTAGTGTAGGGCTGGGGGAAATCCTCTAACCCTCTGAGACTTGCAGTCCCAGAGCTAGAGCACGTGGGTTAGGAATGGAGCAGCCTGCATGCTCTAAGCCTCGAACCCATGAGTCCAGGTATTTTGGGCACCGGGCTGGCCTGGCCTCGGCTGACCATGAATAAGTTCCCCCCCCCACTGAGGAGGGGAAGGGGAAGCCGAGGTTGCATGCTCGCTCCCTTGGAGAAGGAAGAGTTCCACCCCTGGCTGGGGTCTCCTTGGCACCTTGTCCTCTGCCCTTCTGTCCCAAGCCTCCTTCTGCCTTCTCCCTTTCCCTTCTCCGGGGGGAAAGTCCAAGGCAGGATTATTGCAACCTCACCCGGCTGGCGGCCCCTCCCAGCTGGTTTCCGTGCGGACTGGCAGGGAGCGTCCACACTTTCCCGGGGGGTGGACGGAAGGAAACCGGCCCGGGGCGTCCGGGAGCATAATTTTTGCTTCGACATTCCTGCCGTGTCTCCGGGAGGGCTGCGGTTAAGGGGTGGGCAGGTGCAGCACTCGGGACAAGCCCAAAGCAACAAGACCAGGTGAGTGGGTGTGTTTGTGCGGGGGTGGGCATAGGTGGGCAGGGGAGGCCTGGGGTCATGGCTACCACACGCTTGGGCCGTGGACAGCCGTGTATCAGTGGGCCGTCCGGGCTGGGTACTCCTGGGTCCCAGAGAGTGGGGTCACCCTGGATGGATGCAGAGGTGAGGCCCGGTCACTCGGACCAGCCAGTGGCCCTGGGGAAGAGGCAGTAAGTAGCACCAACCTGCCGGGGACTGAGGACACCGTAGGGTGTCTGCCAGGGTGTACGGAGCTTGGGCAACAGAGGAACCGTATACCTCGCCCGGCCCAGGGTTATAGAGGAAGTAACAGGGCAGGGCTCAGGAGGGGTGGGCAGACTGCAAAGAGCTACTGGCTTCAACCCAATTTGGGGTCTTTTCAGCCCCAATCGGTCAGTCAATCTTATTTATTGAGCCTTACTGTGCGCACTGTATTAAGTGTTTGGGAGAGGACAGTATAACAATAAACAGATACATTCCCTGCCTTCAGCGAGCTACAGTTTAGAAGGGGAAACAGATACTAATATAAATAAATACATTACAGATAAGTACGTAAGTGCTGTGGGGCTGGGGGCGGGGGTGGAGGAAGGGAGCTAGTTAGGGTGATGCAGAAGGGAGTGGGAAAAGAGGAAATGAGGGTTAGGCAGGAAGGCCTCTCGGAAGAGATGCCCCTTCGATACGGGCTCTGAAGGTGGGGAGAGTCACTGTCGGAGACGAGGAGGGAGGGCGTTCCCGGCCAGAGGCAGGACCTGGGCGGGAGGTCTTGGCAAGACAGACGTGACCGAGGTACAGTGCATAGGTTGGCATTTAGAGGAGCAAAGCGAGGGGGCTGGGTTATACAGCAGCGAGGTGAGGTAACAGGGGGCAAGGTGATGGAGGGCTTTAAAGCAGATGGTGAGGGGTTTCTGCCCCACTGAGAAGCTCTCACTTCTGGCCAGGGACCCCTTCTAGACTGTGAGCCCGCTGTTGGGTAGGGACCGTCTCTAGATGTTGCCAACTTGGCCTTCCCAAGCGCTTAGTACAGTGCTCTGCACACAGTAAGCGCTCAATAAATACGAGTGAATGAATGAATGAATGAAAGGAGAGCGAGGCTCCAGACCAGCCCAGACCTGGGGAAGGCTGACCCCCCCCCCCCCAGGGAAATGGCACCTGTGGCTACTGGCTTTCCCCCGGCTGGGGACTAGAGCACAGCAGGTTCTCACCACTGCCTCCGGAATCCATCCCAAAGATCACTGGCTGGGAACGCAGTTGGCTCGGAAAACTGCCTATAATATCATCAACAATAATGATGCAGCACACGGAGAAGCAGCAAGGCGTAGGGGATACAGCACGAGCCTGGGAATCAAAAGGTCAAGGGTTCTAATCCCGGCTCCACCACCTGTCTGCTGTATGACCTTGGGCAACTCCTCTGTGCCTCAGTCATCTCATCTGTAAAATGGGGAACTCATTCATTCAATCGTAGTTATTGAGTGCTTACTGTATGCAGAGCACTGTACTAAGCGCTGGGAAGGTTACAAGGTGATCAGGTGGTCCCACGGGGGGCTCACAGTCTTAATCCCCATTTTACAGATGAGGTAACTGAGGCACAGAGAAGTTAAGCGACTTGCCCAAAGTCACCCAGCTGACAATTGGCGGAGCCGGGATTTGAACCCATGACCTCTGACTCCAAAGCCCGGGCTCTTTTCCACTGAGCCACACTGCTTCTCTAATGGGAATGAGACTCTGAGCCTCATGTGGGGCAGGGATTGGGTCCAACCTGATTTTATTGTATCCACCCCAGTGCCTGGCTCATAGTAAGCGCTTAAAAAATTACACAATGATTATTATTATTATTATTCTTAGAGTGTGCAGGGTGCTGTGCTGATTGCCTACTGTATGCAGGGCACTGTACTGGACTCCTGCATTCATTTGATTCAATCAGTCGTATTTACTGAGTGCTTACCGTGAGCAGAGCACTGTACTAAACCCTTGGGAGAGTCCAATATAGCAATAAACAGATACATTTCCTGCCCACAACGAGCTACTGGGCTGGGTGCCTGCAGAGTACCGAGTTCTCTAATGGGTGCTCAGAAGCAGTTAACAAAAGTCAAAGACACAATCCTTGCCCACGAAGACCTCACAGTCGAATGGGGCGCACAATAAATTCCGGAGTAAGAATATAGAAATGATAAAAACAGGTAGGCCGAGAAACAAACCCAGGTACGACCCGGGCCCCTGCGTCCCCTACCCTCCTTCTGGGCCAGGAACTGGTTCAGAGTTGGAAGCCTCGCTGCTCTCTCTACCTTGCCCTCGCAACCCTGAAGCCACGACAACCACCACCGGCACCTCCTCCTTCCTCCCCACCTCGCCTCCTCTTCCTGACCCATCTCCCCCGCCACCCGCAGATAGAGAAGCAGCGTAGTGAAAAGAGCACGGGCTTGGGTGCCAGGGGACGTAGGTTCGAATCCTGGCTTTGCTGTGTGACCCTGGACAAGCCATTTAACTTCTCTGGGCCTCAGTTCCCTCATCTGTAAAATGGGGATGAAGACTGTGAGCCCCATGTGGGACAACCCAACTACTCTGTATCTACTCCAGAGCTTAGAATAGTGCTTGGCACATAGCAAGCGCCTAACAAATACCACTAGTATTATTATTATTATTATTATTGGATTCTCTGAACTGTGGGAACCTGGGCAAGCTGGCGGCGACCCCCGGACCCCGCTGTTTCAACGGGAGCCTCTGCAGGCCTGGGGTTCAGTTCTGGTCCCGGGGACCCCTCCCCCCGGCCCCCTTCTTTCCTGAGGAGCAGAAAAAAGAAACCAGTGTGCGGTTTCCCTTCTCTGGCTCCGCCCTGGCCACCCTCCTCCTGCCAATCCAAATTGAAACCTAAGAGGAGGAGGCAGAGGTGGAGGATGCAGCAGAGGTAGGGGGAGCAGAGAGAGAGAGATTGGGGAGGGGCAGAGGAGTGGGAGAGGGAAGGAGCAAAGAGGAAAAGGGGGCAGAAAGAGGGGGACTGGGTGAAGGGGTGAGAGAAGACGGGAGAGGAAGGCAGAGAGGGGAGACAGAAGGGAGGAGGGAGGCAGGCGAGAGGGATCAGTGTGGGAAGACAGAAGGGAGGAGGAAAGCAGGGGAGAGGGTGGCAGAGAGGGGAGACAGAAGGGAGGAGGGAAGCAGAGAAGAGGGATCAAGAGTGGGAAGACAGAAGGGAAGACGGAGTCAGAGAGGGGAGACAGAAGGGAGGAGGGAGGCAGGGGAGAGGGATCAGAGTGGGAAGACAGAAGCAGGGGAGAGAGAGTCAGAGAGGGGAGACAGAAGGGAAGAGGGAGTCAGAGAGGGGAGACAGAAGGGAGGAAGGAGGCAGGGGAGAGGGATCAGAGTGGGGAGACAGAAGGGAGGAGAGAGAGAGAGAGACGGGGGAGGGCAGGAAGGCGGAGAGGAGGGCCAGAAGGGCAGGTAGGACCGATAGAGGGGCAGGGAGCAGCATCTGTCTGGGGGGCCTGCGGCATCCGGCCCTCGATTGTCCCCGCGGGACCCCGCAGCCCAGCGGAGCTGGGTCTGGGTGAACGGCGCCGGGCCAGGTAAAAGGGTCACCCCTGGGCGTGGGGCTCCATCCTGGGGGTCCATCTGAGGCCTGGTGCCCCAGGTCCTCGAATGCGCGAGCTGGTGGGTGGGAGGTCCGGGGTGGGGAGGGGGGTGGGGGGCATCTCCGGGGGCGAGCCCTTTGGGGAACTGCTGGAGGCCAGGCCAACCTGTTGCCCAATGCCACTTCCTGCGGCCCAGACCTACCTCGCCCACATCCCTCCAGGCGGAACGGCCGCTTGGACGTTGGTTCGGCCTACTTTACTTTTCCTCAGATGGATCTGAAGCCATCCACTAGGCCCTGGGGGTGGGGGCTGGCCACAGTTGGAGCCACCGGGGTCAGAGGGAGAGCGCCCAGGTTGACGTTTATCCTAGCACGGGATACAGGTTCTCCCCACGGATGGGAGCTCTGGTGTTCCCGCTACGGAGGGGTCGGGGGCGGGAGGAAACACACCATCGGTAGATCCAGAGATGCCGGTCAGCTTTCCTGGCGCTGCTTCAAGAGAGAAGCCAGATTCCCAGGGCCGGGACCCCTCACAGGCCCTAGGCCACCATTTCTGGGAACTTGTCTCACTCCCCAAAGCACCATCCCAGAAGGGACTGTGTGCAACCCAATTTGCTTGTATCCACCCCAGCACTTAATACAGTGGCCGGCACATAGTAAGCGCTTAACAAATACCATAATTCTCATTAAAAGGGGGAGAGTTTCTGCCTGGTGGAGCCAGGGGGAGGAGGGGCGGAGAATAACAGTAATAATAATAATAATTGTATTTGTTCAGGGCTTACTATGTGCCAGGCCCTGTACTAAGTGCTGGGGTAGATACAAGGTAATGGGGTTGGAGAAAGGCAATGCTTTCTTTCTCTCCCAGGGAGAGGGCCCATCTGTTCCGTCCCCCACCTTGTCCCATCAGCAAGTGGACTCTGGCCCGCCCCGACCGGCTTCCGGCCACCGTCTCCAGGGCAACGGTCTCCGGCTGTTCGGTCTCTACCAGCGGCCAGCAGTGAGAAATTCATCCTCACGGGACCTCACGTACTTCTGCCTGTGGGCTCGTTTCCCCCACTCCATCCAGGAAGACTTCCCTGACAAGTTTCCCACCCCCCAGGGGGCCTCCACTTTACCCCAACCCAACTACTGGAGTACCTCATTCCGGACCCCGAGCACTCACGTTCCTAAAGGTGGTTTCATCTGCTGGTCTGTTTGCACACTCGATTATTTATTCACCTGTTTCATCCGGATACATTCAGGTCACTTCCGGCTTTAATTCTCTCCTCCCGTTCCCACTCCATGGAAACGGCTCATGGCGGGGTCTCTCCCACATTAGACTGCAAGCTGTTTGAGGGCAGGGAACCACAACCCCCGTCCTCCCAGTGCCTCTCTTTCGTCTCTCTCATCTTGGACCCCTTGCTGGCATCCTCCCTCCAGCCTGGAACTCCCTTCCCTTCCATATTCAACAGAACATCCTCTCCCCATCTTCAGAGCCTTAGTAAAATCACATCTCCTCCAGGAAGCCTTCTCTGACTAATCCCTCATCTCCTGACCCTACTTTCCCTCTCTACCCATGTCTGTACCCCCTAAGCAATTTTTTTATGGAATCTGTTAGGCGCTTACTACGTGCCAAGCACTATACTAAGCTACTGAGAGAAGCAGCATGGCCAGTGGCAAGAGCGGCTTGGGAGTCAGAGAACATGGGTTCTAATCCCGGCTCCGCCAATTGTCAGCTGTGTGACTTTGGGCAAGTCACTTCACTTCTCTGGGCCTCAGTTACCTCATCTGTAAAATGGGGATTAAGACTGTGAGCCCCCTGTGGGACAACCTGATCACCCTGCATCCTCCCCAGCACTTAGAACAGTGCTCTGCACATAGTAAGCGCTTAATAAATGCCATTAAAAAAAAGTCACTTACCCTTTCTGTGCCTCAGTTATGTCATCTATAAACTGGGATTAAAACTGTGGCCACCCCCCCATGGGACAACCTGATTACCTTGTACCTACCCCAGTGCTTAGAACGGTGCTCAGCACGTAGGAAGCGCTTAACAAATACCATTATTATTATAATAATAGTCACAAACGTGTGGGTGCCCATCCCGTCTGGACCATGGGGTTGTTGCCTCTACGAGCCCACGCTGAGGGTGGCTCATGTTGTGGCACGGGTACCTTGACCGTGTCCTCAGGCCCCATGTCGCAGCCCCTGTGGACGGATATGGCCGTCGGGGGTCTGCTCCCTGAACCCCCAGCAGCATCCCAGCACAACACACGGTGAAAACCCACTTCCGAGGGTCTTGCAAAGGCCTTTTGCCCTCCGTTACGCCCAGAAACGACGGTGAGCTGAATGGGCACGCGAACCTTTCGTCATCCAGACAGCCGACCACGGGGGTTGGGCGCTCGCTGGGAAAAAGCTAATGAGGGATGTGGAGGAGCCAGGGTGCCCTCGGGTGAGACCTGTAGATGGGAGAGCGAGCCCAGGGCTCTGCTCCTGTGACAGGCCGTGGCCCCAGAGCAGTAGGAGGAACCATGACCCGATGGTACTCTCAGACTTCCACCCTCATGGTTAGGGCTGGACCATCCAACCCCTCTGACTCCCCTCTCCAACCCTGACTCTCCCCTAGTGACCCAGCACGGACCATCCAACTCCTGTAACGCCCCTCTCCATCCCTGTATCCCCCTCAGTTACCCGGCATCTATTATCTAACCCCCTGACTCTCCCCTCTCCACCCCTGACTCCCCCAGTGACCTAGCACGGACTTTTCAACACCTCTGACGCCCCTCTGCCTCTCCGACTCTCCCACAGTGGCCCAGCACGGACCATCCAACCCCCAACTCTCCCCCAGTGATCCAGCATGGACCATTAAACCCCCCTCGACTCTCCCCTCCTCATCCCTAACTCTCCACCAGTATCCCAGCACAGACCATCCAACCGCCCTGACTCTCCCCTAGTGACCCCGCACATACCATCCAACCCCGCCTCCTTCCCCCGACTCTCCCCCTGTTGCGGACCCTCCAACCCCTGTCTCTCCCAGCCTAGCTCACGGACCTATTGTCCACGAATCCCTGTGAATCTCTGCTCCTCCCACCCCTCCCCTGCTTAGTTATCTGTGATGTAATAACTTGTGAGAGTGAGTTTGCCACCCGTAATGGTGTTTCTCTCACCCAGGAGCGGCTGTTTGTGTCAAGGATGTCCAGCAACGGCGTGGAAGCCCAGGACAAGCCCCCAGCCCCTCCCATGAGAAACACCAGCACGATGATCGGCACGGGAGGGAAAGAGGCCGGAGCCCCGAACCACGGCTCCAAACCTTTGCCGCCGAACCCCGAGGAGAAGAAGAAGCGAGATCGATTCTACCGCTCCATCCTGCCCGGTGACAAAGGTAGGGAACTGCTTCCTCTCGTAGCTCTCTGGGCCTGGTTGCCGGGAGACGGGCTGGTGGAGGCGAAGGATGGGAGCCAGTCCACTGCTCTCCTCTCCCTCCCTCCCTTCCCGCTCTCCTCAGTTTCTCTTAGAGCTGTTTCGGCCATGCCGATGCTCTCTCGCTGACCAAGGGGGTTTCTTCGGCCCGTTTCCCTCGGCCGCAGATGAGCTTTGGACCACAGGAGTCGTTAGCTTATCGAAACCCCGCCGTGAGGAACACTCAAAGCTGCGGGAGGGTCAGCTCTGGTTGTGAAGACAGCTTTGTCTGTCAACATTTATTTTAGGTGCTTACGGTGTTTATCTAGTGCTTACTCTGGGCCAAGCGCTGTGCCAGCGCCAGGGTAGATACAGGTCCATCAGTCAGAGGCAGTTCCCTGCCTCCCATGGGATTGACGCCTGAGAAGCAGCCTGGCCTAGTGGATAGAGCCCAGGCCTGGAAGTCTGAAGGGTCTGAGTTCTAATTCCGGCTCTGCCGCTTGCCTGCTGTGTGACCTTGGGCAAGTTGCTTAATTTCTCTGGGCCTCAGTTACTTCATCTGTAAAATGCGGACTGAAAGGGTGAGCCCCATGTGGGACATGGACTGTGTCCAACATGATTAGTTTGTATCTACCACAGCACTTATCACAGTGCCTGACAAATAATAATAATAATAATAATAATAATAATGATGGCATTTGTCAAATGCTTACTATGTGCCAGGACTGAGCTCTTAAATGCCATTAAGAAAAATAGGAGACGTAGACCCACTGAGATGAAGTGACTTGGCCAAGGTCACACTGCAGGCCACGGGCAGAGCCAGACCTGAAACCCAGGTCTTCTGATTCCCAGCCCCGGACTCTTTCTGGAAAGTCTTGCCGCCTCTAGTATCTACTTGAAAGACGAGGTTAGGACCGTGTTAGAAAGGCCTGCAGCGACAAAATTCATTAGGAATCAAAGTACCGTACTGCATTTTCCACTCCCTGATTTATGCTTTCTCCTCTTCCCAAGCTGCACTTTCAGCCCAAACTCAAGAGAGATAAGCAGCATCTTTCTTTTCAGGGCTTCCGCTAGTGAATTTGGTGGAGCCGGCCCAGCCCCGGCCTGCTCCGGGCATGGGGGAGAAGCCAAGACTGGGTCTAAAGAATTGAGGGGAATGTGGTGGTGCGGTTATAGTATATCTTAAATACCATAACTACTCACTCAGCTAACCGACCGATGTCCCAACCAATGAACCAGCCAACCAACCACCCAGCCAGCCAGACAGCCTCTACCCTAATTGTTGCTTTCAGAATTTGGGACTGCTGGCCGGCTCTGGGGTGGTACTGCTCCGTTTTCTTTGGATATGTGAACCTCGCCTTTGTGGCAAAAAAAAAAGGGACCCTCAGAACCAGCGCAAAGTTTAACAAAGTTAATTTTAAAACCGGCCTGTGTCGCCGAATTAGGAACTGTTTGTTGCCCTACATCAGCTGAGATGTGGTTTTCTTCCCTCCTGTGACTTGAGGTGTGAACCTCCCTCCTCCTCAATTAACAGTGAATTTCTATAGTTACCCTGGCGCTTCCCCCGCTCCTCTTCTCCTGGAACAGTGAGAAAGAAATCATAAGCGAGGTAGGGGGAGGACTAGGGCCGGCATGTGGATTGTGTGTTGTGACACTTTCCCCTCCCAAGGAGGCGGACGGCTTGCTCCTTGCAGTCTCTGCAGAGAGGGACATTTCCGCTGCCCTTTGAGGACGGACAAGAGTCGGACCGTCGGTTTGCACTGCAACTGAATTGAATTGTGCCAATCTTGTCCTGTTGCTGGAGTCTGGGCTCTGGGGGAATGATTCTTTCCTCTCTGTTAACGCAGCAGACAGTCGCCCCGCTCCCCCCTCGCCCCCAATAACTGCTCCCAGAATACCCCGTGCCAACAGACGCAGCCCCCCCGAATGCCCAACAGATGACAGCCCCCAATTATTCCCAAAATGCCCCCCAAGATGGCAGCCTCCCCTACAACTGCCCCCTGGTAGACGACAGTCCCCCAAAACTGCTCCCAGAATATCTCGTGCCCCAGCCAGCAGCTCTCCATAACGATGACGGCATTTTGTTAAGCGCTTACTACGTGCAAAGCACTGTTCTAAGCGCTGGGGGGGATACAAGCTGATCAGGTTGTCCCACGTGGGGCTTACAGTCATCATCCCCATTTTACAGATGAGGTAACTGAGGCTCCGAGAAGTTAAGTGACTTACCCAAGGTCACACAGCAGACGTGTGGCGGAGCCGGGACTCGAACCCACGACCTCTGACTCCAAAGCCCATGCTCTTTCCACTGAGCCACGCTGCTTCTCCGTGACTTCCCCGACAGATGAGAGCCCCCAATAACTGCTCCCAGAGTGCCCCGCGCCCCACAACACATGGAAGCCCCTCGCCACAATGACTGCTCCCAGCATACTCCATGGCCCCCGAGATGGCTGGCAGCCCCCCGCCAAACACATCCAGAAGCAGCGTGGCTCAGTGGAAAGAGCCCGGGCTTTGGAGTCAGAGGTCATGGGTTCAAATCCCGGCTCCACCAATTGACAGCTGTGTGACTTTGGGCAAGTCACTTCTCTGCGCCTCAGTTCCCTCATCTGTAAAATGGGGATTAAGACTGTGAACCCCACGTGGGACAACCTGATCACCTTGTATCCCCCCAGTGCTTTGAATAGTGCTTTGCATATAGTAAGCGCTTAACAAATACCATCATTATGATTATTATTATCCAGGCTGCCCACCCCAGACAACAGCCACTCATGACAGCCCCAATGGGTGGCAACTGCTCCCAATATGTCCCTTGTCCCCTCAAAAGACTGCAGCCCTCCTCAACTACCCCACCAGGAAGCAGCCCCTCATACCCCACATCCCCCGGACATGCAGCAACCCCCGATAACTGCCCCCAGCACACCCCCATGAGCCCCCCGAGAGGCAGCAGCCCCCATCTCCCAACATCACAAGCTCTACAATCTGGCCAGCCTCTGGCGGCACTGGTCCGTCTTCTGGGATGACCAGTATCGCGGGTGCCCCTTGCCTGGCAGGTAAACGGAGATGAAGCCCGGGCACGAGGGGCTGGGGGACCCACCCCAGGGGGCACTGAGGGAGGGGGTCGTCATCTTTTCTGCCTGGCAAGACTGCCTTTCCCCACTTCCTTTTCAGCAAACAAAAAGAAAGAGAAGGAGCGGCCCGAGATCTCCCTCCCCTCCGATTTTGAGCACACGATTCACGTCGGCTTCGATGCTGTTACCGGGGAGTTCACCGTGAGTCCTGGATGGGCGGGGAGGGGAGGAGGAAGATGAAGGAAGGGGGTCAAAGTTCGCCGGGGGCAAGGAGCGGAGGGCTGCAGAGCATTTGCTTGAGGGCCTACAGACAGGGTATCGCTTCCCGTCAGACGTTATGTTCAACACTACACTGTACCAAGTCCTGGGGCTGGGAGCCCGTTCTAGACTGCGAGCCCATTGTTGGGTAGGGACCGTCTCTCTATGTTGCGGATTTGTACTTCCCAAGCGCTCAGTACAGTGCTCTGCCCGTAGCAAGCACTCAGTAAATACAATTGAATGAATGAATGCTGATCAGCCCGGAGGGTGGGCTTGGAGCTGCCCATCCCTGACTGCAGCCCCGCCCAAGCTGCCTCTTGCCCACTTCCAGGGAATGCCCGAGCAGTGGGCACGGCTGCTCCAGACCTCCAACATCACCAAGTTGGAGCAGAAGAAGAACCCCCAGGCGGTGCTGGATGTGCTGGAATTCTACAATGCCAAGAAAGCCAACAACAGCCAGAAATACATGAGCTTCACAGGTGCGGGCGCAGCGGCGTGGCGGGCGATCGGGGTTGTCATGGATTTGAAACTGGGTGGGAAAGGCGGCCAGCACGCTGTACCGGGCGCCTACTGTGTGCAGACCACTATACTAGGCTACTACTGGGTGCCCTAAAGCGCTTGGGAGAGTACGATAAGAGTTAGTAGGTATTCGCAATCCCTGACCTCAAGGAGCCTACAGCCTAGCAGGAGAGACAGACCCTAAAATAAATCATAGATAGGAAGGAAGGAAGGAAGGAAGGAAGGAAAGGGGGATGTGTATATGAGTCAGTAATGAAGATAAATTACGTATGCACATGAGCATCACAGGATACCCTGAGTACGTGAGTTGTTTGGTGGTTCAGAAGAACCGACGTGGTCCACTTCTGATTAGCTCACCCCCTCATATGTGTCTCCTCTCTTCTCTCACTAAGCCCCAGCTCATATTCTCTGTTCCTCTCCAACTAACCTACTCACTGTGCCTCATCCTTGTCTCTCCTGCCTCCGATCTCTGGCTCACGCCACCCCCCTCCCTTTGGCCCGGACTTCCCTTCCCCCCAGACCACAGCCCTCCCCGGCTTCAGAGCCCTCTGGAAATCCCACCTCCTCCAGGAGGCCTGCCCCAATTAATCTAATCTCCCCACCCTACATCTCCTGATGGCATCACTTGAGCACATAAGTATTCATTCATTCAATCGTATTTATCGAGAGCTTACTGTGTGCAGAGCACTGTACTAAAAGCTTGGGAAAATGCAATACAGCAATAAAGAGTGACAATCCCTGCCCACAATGAGCTCATCCTACATCTCCTGATGGCATCACTTGAGCACATAAGTATTCATTCATTCAATCGTATTTATCGAGCGCTTACTGTGTGCAAAGCACTGTACTAAGCGCTTGGGAAAATACAATATAGCAACAAAGAGTGACAATTCCTGCCCATAATGAGCTCAGTCTCACAACCCACCACTGCAGTTATGTACCTCCATTTTACTCTATTTCCTCCTGCCTGTAATTTATTTTCTGTCTCCCTCCCGCTACACTGTAAGCTTCTCGAAGGCAGGGATCTTGTTTACTAACTCTACTGTACTCTCTCAAGAGCTTAGCACAGTGTCCCGCACAGATTAAACACTCCATAAATATCACGGATGGACTGGCTGGATATGTGTATGCATGCCTGTGAGAGTGTATCTATATATTTGTGCCTGGGAATGTTTAGCCGTGGGGGCGGACAAATGTGCACTTGTGCAGGTGTGTGACAGTACGCTTGCGTAGGTGTGTGACTGTGCGCTGTGAGTTGGGCTCCAAGTCCCGGGGCGGCACCTGCTGTTTTGGAGCCATTTTGGGACCCGGTGTCTGTCTCCTTGCCCCCTTCCAGATAAGTCCGCAGAGGAGTACAGCTCTTCCAGCTCCCTGGTACGTCTCGGGGGTCCGGCGGGAAGAGGGGGGACAGGTGGGATGTGGGGGTGATGGGCGCAAGATTTTTTTGTAGGGGGGAAGGAGAGGAGTACAGCCCTTCCAGCTCCCTGGTACACCTCGGGGACTTCCATCTAGAGAAGGGATAGCGGGGGTGACCGGTGGAAGATGGGGACTGGGGGGAAGAGTACAGCTCTTCCATCTCCCTGGTTTGCCTTGTGGGACTGGTGGGGAGAGAGGGGGTCGCAGGGGTGACCAGCAGGAGATGGGGTAGGAGGAGAGAAGTACGGTTCTTCCAGCTCCCTGGTTCATCTCGGGGAGCTGGGGACCGCAGCGGTGACCAGTGAGAGACGGGTCGGGGGAGAAGTATGGTTTTTCCAGCTCCCCGGTACATCCTGAGCTCTTTCCACTAGACCATACTGCCTCCATGATGATGATGATGATGATGGTATTTGTTAAGTGCTTACTATGTGCAAAGCACTGTTCTAAGCGCTGGGGGGATACAAGGTGATCAGGTTGTCCCACGTGGGGCTCCCAGTCTTAATCCCCATTTTACAGATGAGGGAACTGAGGCACAGAGAAGTGAAGTGCCTTGCCCGAAGTCACACGGCTGACGATTCTGCAGCCTCGGGCCACCAGGGCCCCAAGTTAAGGCCGGTCCAACTTTCCTTCCCACCAGAACGTAAAGAACGTGTCCGAGACACCAACCATCCCCGCCGTGTCAGAGGACGAGGATGATGAGGAAGAGGAGGAGGACGACGAGGACGACAACGCGATGCCCCCTCCGGTGATAGCCCCTCGTCCGGAGCACACCAAATCCGTGAGTGGCCGGGCCTGCCCGTCTACCCTCTACCAGCCCAGGAGACCAGGGCGGACACCCCTGGGGGAGGAATATTCAGCATTTCCGACCCCTCCACCCTTCCGCACACACTACTGCAGGCTAGGGTGGCCGCGCATCTGATCAGTCAGTCTTGCAGTGGCTAGCTCGCTCCGTCTGGACCAGGTTCAGCCTCGGGGGGCTGGGGGATTGGGGTTTTCACTTTGCACAGGAGAGGTATCCGTGTCCCAGAGACCTTGAGGGGGGATGACGGGGGGCCGGGGTCCCCCAGGGACACGGGCTCAGCTCGGGCACCCTCAGACAGACTTCTGGAAAATTGCACACGTGATATGGGCACCTTATGCTGCATGCCTGGCATCATGCGTGGACGGCATGGGCATCTGTGTGCCCGGTATGCGCCAGGGCCCTCCTGCCTCACCTCCTCAATCAGCCCGGTTCTGACCCGTTCTCCCCACCCACGACCAGATGTACACCCGGTCCGTCATCGAGCCTCTCCCGGTTTCCCCGACCTCGGAGGTGCCCCCTTCTCCGGTCTCGCCCGCCGAGGCGCCCTCGCCTTCTCCGGATACCCTGGCTCACGGCACCGACAAGCCGAAGAAGAAGCCCAAGATGTCGGATGAGGAGATCTTGGAGAAGTTGAGTAAGTTCTCTGGAACTTGTGTCCCTGCCTCTAGGCGCAGTGACCCCAGAGATCAGAGCTCATGGGACTTCAAAAGCCTCGGGTAAAGTTGAAAGTGCAGATAAGCCAAAGGCTCCTCTTTACCATCACTCTCAGGGTTTCCTCCTAAGCTTGTTGTGTGCAGGGAATGTGTCTGTTATATGATTCTCTCCCAAGGGCTTAGTACAGTGCCCTGCATACAGTAAGTGCTCAATAAATCCGATTGATTGATTATTAAGCAAGGAAGATGGTGGGCCCTCCTCTTTCCTCCCCTATTGGGAGGCCTAGGAGGAGGAGGAAGGAGATGGGGTGGGCAAGGAAGATTAAAATGAACAGCAAGGATCAGAGTGAAGAGTAAATACCAGTGACCAGTAAATATTGGTGCAAATAGTAACAATACTAGTAATCGTGATATTTGATAAGCGCGTGCTCTGTGCCTAATCAGTCCCTGTCCCTTGAGGGGTTCACAGAGTAAAGGAGAGGGAGAACAGGTGTTTTATCCCCATTTTACAGAGGCGGAAACTGATAAAGCGCTCAGTACAGTGCTCTGCACACAGTAAGCGCTCAATAAATACGATTGAATGAATAAAAAAGAGTTTGGTACGGATCAGGGTGACTACGGCATCCCGGGTCTTGGGGTGTGGGCAAGGGGAAACAGAGGCTCAACATCTGTCTCTTCTGCAGGGAGCATTGTGAGCGTGGGAGACCCCAAAAAGAAGTACATGCACTTTGAGAAGATCGGACAAGGGTGAGTAGGGGTGCCTTCCCTCTCGGCTGGGGAGATGGTTGGGTTTTTTTCCTCCTGGAATCAGTTCTCACAACAAATCCTTTTCCCCCCCTCCACTCAATTCTTCCCCTCCCGCCTCACCCCAGCCCTGCCCCCCACTACAGGCGTGAGTCACGGGGGAACCCTCGGGACTTGGGTGATGATATTTAATAGAAAGTGTATATCATTAGCCGGCCAGAGAGATGGAGAGCTAAACTTAGCTCTGGGGAGAGGGAACCAGTCATTTGCTGAGCATCATTCCAGCCTGCCAGATTCCACGTTTCCCTCCTACCCAACCCCGTCCCTGGAGAATGGCTCAACCTCATGCTGAAGATGCGGGAGGAGAGACCACACACCAAGACCCCAGGATTCTTACATCCGCCTCAGGCGATGGCCCCATTGACCCGGACACTGGGAGGCACCATGTGCTGATCACCCTCTTGGACACCCCCTCTTATAGTTAGGGAAGAGCCATCCCATATGCTTAATTCTCCCCTCTCCAACTTTCTTCCAGTGACTCGGCACTGACCATCCAACCCCGCCCTGACTCTCCCCTCTCCATCCCCAACTCTCCCCCAGGAAGCCAGACTGGACCCTCCAACCCCTCTGACTCTCCCCTCTCCATCCCTGAATCGCCCCCTGAGAGCCCGCAAGGACCTTCCAATGCCCCCCAACTCTTCCCTCTCCTTCCCAACTTTCCCTCCGGTCCAACAACCCCCAACCTTCCCTTCTTGAACCCATTCGTATTTTTATTCTCCACGACGTCCTGTTGAGAACAAATTCTTATAAATCCTCACCCTGGGGAGCGGCCGGGGAGGGAGGGAGGACTATGTCCTATAGTTGATTTGGACCTACCACCTTCCATCTGCAGTGGGGAGGGGGAAAAAGCAGTTTGGGGCTCACTCTGCCCATCCCTGTGACCCATGATCTCCCCCTTACCAAAGCAGGACTGTTTCAGAGGTGACAGGAATGAGTGTCAGCCTGCTTGCTCCTCCCCAACCCTATTCCCAGCTCTGGCCCTGCTGTGTGACCTCAGGCGAGCCACTTTATCATCATCATCATCATCAATCGTATTTATTGAGCGCTTACTGTGTGCAGAGCACTGTACTAAGCGCTTGGGAGGTACAAGTTGGCAACACATAGAGACAGTCCCTACCCAACAGTGGGCTCACAGTCTAAAAGAGGGAGACAGAGAACAAAACCAAAGATACTAACAAAATAAAATAAATAGAATAGATATGTACAAGTAAAATAAATAGAGTAATAAATATGTACAAACATATATACAGGTGCTGTGGGGAAGGGAAGGAGGTAAGATGGGGGGGATGGAGAGGGGGACGAGGGGGAGAAGAAGGAAGGGGCTTAGTGTGGGAAGGCCTCCTGGAGGAGGTGAGCTCTCAGTAGGGCCTTGAAGGGAGGAAGAGAGCTAGCTTGGCGGATGGGCAGAGGGAGGGCATTCCAGGCCCGGGGGATCTCTTCTGTGCCTCAGTTTTGACATCTATACAATGGGGAGACAAATATTTGTCTGTCCCTACTTCCCAGGAATAAAATGAGATCACCGATACGAAACATAAAAAGCACCGTACGCATGCACCACTAACATTATTTTGATCGTACCCCTGCTACTGTGGGAAACCGAAGTGCTGCAAATTCTCGGAAGCCTCTCTGGTCTTCCCAGGGTCCCCCAAGTAACTCTCATCAGCCCCAACCTGACCATCTGGCCTTCTCCATCATCATCATCAATCGTATTTCTTGAGCGCTTACTGTGTGCAGAGCACTGTACTAAGCGCTTGGGAAGTACAACTGGTCTCTGTCGGGTGCCCCCCGATCATCCCAACGAACTGGGCCTGCGGCCGTTTCAGCCCGGGGGCAATGCGGGGCATCAGCCTGAACGAGGCACAGCGGTCACCTCCAGCAGGTGTCCGACCACGGTCACCTGGTGGCCTGAGCTGAGGGGGTGCGTCGCCCCGGGCCTGCCTTCCGTCATCCGAAGCAGCGGGGCTCAGTGGAAAGAGCCCGGGCTTTGGGGTCAGAGTCATGGGTTCAAATCCCGGCTCCACCAATTGTCAGCCGTGTGACTTTGGGCAAGTCACTTCTCTGTGCCTCAGTTCCCTCATCTGTAAAATGGGGATGGAGATTGCGAGCCCCCCGTGGGACAACCTAATCACCTTGTAACCTCCCCAGCGCTTAGAACAGTGCTTTGCATATAGTAAGCGCTTAATAAATGCCATTATTATTATTATTATTATTATTATCTGGATGACCTCTGCCCAGATCTGAGGCTTGCTGCCCCGTGGCCTCTAAAGTAGCCAGCCACTTCTTTTCAGGATTTGCCATACAGGCCCCCCACGGGGGTGCCCCTCCCCACCCCGCTCCACAACGGAATATCACCAGAAGCTGTGTTTTTTGTGGAAATTCTGACCTGCAGCCTGATGTCTTCTGGGCTCGTAGCCTGCTGTCTCCTTGGAGTGGAGGCCTAAAGGAAGAGCAAGAAAAAATGACATGGTGCTTTGCGTGTCTCATGGAAACGCCTTGCCCCAGAATAATAATAATAATGATGGCATTTATTAAGCGCTTACAATGTGCAAAGCCCTGTTCTAAGCGCTGGGGAGGTTTCAAGGTGATCAGTTTGTCCCACGGGGGGCTCACGGTCTTCATCCCCATTCTACAGACGAGGTCACTGAGGCACAGAGAAGCAGCGTGGCTCAGTGGAAAGAGCCCGGGCTTTGGAGTCAGAGGTCAGGGGTTCAAATCCCGGCTCTGCCACTAGTCAGCTGTGTGACTTTGGGCAAGTCACTTCGCTGGGCCTCAGTTCCCTCATCTGGAAAATGGGGATTAAGACTGTGAGCCCCCCGTGGGACAACCTCATCACCTGGTAACTTCTCCAGCGCTTAGAACAGTGCTTTGCACATAGTAAGCACTTAATAAATGCCAACATTATTATTATTAAGTGACTTCATTCATTCAATCGTATTTATTGAGCGCTTACTGTGTGCAGAGCACTGTACTAAGCGCTTGGGAAGTCCAAGTTGGCAACATATAGAGACGGTCCCTACCCAACAGCGGGCTCGCAGTCTAGAAGGGGGAGAAAGCAAATCAGGGTGAACACAGTCTTTGTCCCATGTGGGGCTCACAGTCTCGAACCCCATTTGACTTGCCCAAAGTCTCACAGCTGACAATTGGTGGGGCCTGGATTTGAACCCCTGACCTGACTCCAAAGCCCGTGCTCTTTCCACTGAGCCACGCTGCTTCTCCCGGAACAGTAGAAGTAGTAGTAATTGTAATATTTATTGAGTGTCCCCTGGTGCACTGTACTGAATGCTTGGGAAGTACAGAATAATGCACTGGCACTTGTCCTGCCCTCGAGGAGTTTCCACTTGAACCTCCGATGAGGGGCTTTGCTCCCTGTGGAGGCTGGGCTGGGCAGGGGGGTCCTGCGGGAGTCTCTAAGGCATTTAATCCCCTGCAGAGCCAACCTCCTTCTCCTCCTCCTCCTCCGCGTGACGGTTCCAAGGGAAACGCTGACTCGGTGAGGGAAAATATGAGCCGCCGCTGAAAATTCCTGGGGTTTCTCCGGGGCCTGAGAGTTCCCGCTCTGCAGATGAGCGGCAGCAGACATGTCTCCATCCCCGAGTTAGCAGCCCCTCAGAGTCAGACTCTGCTTGCTGCCATTTCTTGCCCCTAAAGCCCCTAAAGGTCCACTCCGGCCTTTGGAAATTTCTCCCCACAACCCCCACCCCTCTGGGACTGGATTATACATCTCATTCATTCATTCATTCAATCGTATCTATCGAGCGCTTACTGTTTGCAGCGCACTATACTAAGCGCTTGGGAAGTCCAAGTCGGCAACATATAGAGACGGTCCCCACCCAACAACGGGCTCACGGTCTAGGAGGGGGAGACAGACAACAAAACCAAACATGTGGACAGGTGTCAAGCCGTCAGAACAAATAGAATTAAAGGTAGACGCGCATCATTAACAAAATAAATAGAAGAGTAAATATGTACAAGTAAAATAAATAGAGTAATAAATCTGTACAAACATATACACGGGTGCTGTGGGGAGGGGAAGGAGGTAGGGAGGGGGGATGGGGAGGAGGAGAGGAAAAAGGGGGCTCAGTCTCAGTTTAGGGAAAGATGGATTGGGGGCAGGGGCGAGATTTAGGAGATGGTGATTAAGGAGGGAGCGCCCTCTCGCCTGACTGCATCTAAACCAACCAATCAATGGTATTTATTGAGCACTTACTGTGTGCAGAGCACTGTACTAAGCGCTTGGAGGAGTACAATATAACATAACAGACACATTCCCTGCCCATCGTGAGAATACAGTCTAGTCTAAACATGTGCTTTCTCTCTTGCCTCTGATCTGAACCCACCCAGTGCCTCGGGCACCGTGTACACCGCGGTGGAAGTCGCCACAGGACAGGAGGTGAGTGTGTGTTGATGCCTTTAGACACTCCTCCCATTCAATGGAAACCCTTTGTGTCCTGCTTCCTTAACCTAGGGGTGAGCTCTCCTCTACCTTCCCTTGGGGCCTTCCCCCCAAACTCTTCACGACCATCCCATCCCCTCTCTGGATCCCCCGACAACGTCCCGCTGACCCACCGCTACAACCTCGCCCCCTCGGTTCTCTGCCCGCAGGTGGCCATCAAACAGATGAACCTGCAGCAGCAACCCAAGAAAGAGCTGATCATCAACGAGATTCTGGTTATGAGGGAAAATAAAAACCCCAACATCGTCAACTACCTGAACAGGTCGGTGCCACGGAGGGCGGGGGGTCGTCTTTGGGGCCTCGGTCTTGCCTTATCCCTCGGGGGGGCCTCGGTGGCAGGGATCGAGGCTTGGTGTGGACACAGGAAATGACCCTTGGGAGCTGGCCTGGTCTAGAGCCCCCGAGTAACTTGGAGGGTGGGGGGAGCGGGTGTTTTGCTGCTGCTGTCCCCCAAGTGTTCAGGAACATGCTGTGCCTCAAGTCGACGCTCAGTACATTCCTGTGTGGGGCTGACTGATGGAGGCTATAAGCCTCCGGAGCCCATGAAATTCTGCCAGTTTCATTGTCCTGCATCAAAATCTGCCAACACAGAGCCCGGCGAGGGTCTGGAAAGAGTCGCCTTGGCTCCAGGCCCAGCTCATCCGGCCAAAGTGGCAGGTGTGGTCTCCACTTGCGGGCGAGGGGCTGGGGTCGGCCTGGTGCCCAGGCTCTGTTGGGGTACGAGCCCTGCTTCTACACTGCTAGGAGTGGGGCCCCAGGGAGAGCCACCCACTGGGCCGATAGGTTGGGAAGGGGCTGGTTCTGGACTCTGAATCCCTGCTAGGCGAGCAAGGACTGAACCCAATCACCTGTTTCACAAAGGACCTTCTGCTGGGGCAGAGGAGGGGCTCCTAGGAGAGTTCTGGAGCCGGTGGGCACTGTTGGGCACTGTGTCGGGCGTTATGTCGAGCGATGGCCCTGGCTTACACGCACGCCAGTTCATACTGATGGTTCCTTGCACCAACAGAGTGTACCATTTGTTTTCTGATGTGTGTGCGCGCTCTGCCCACAGTAAGCGCTCAGTAAATACAATTGAATTTAATGAATGGACGCGTGTGCACACGTGTGGCCCTCTGCAGCTACCTTGTGGGAGAAGAACTGTGGGTTGTCATGGAGTACCTGGCCGGAGGCTCCCTGACAGATGTGGTGACGGAGACGTGCATGGATGAAGGGCAGATAGCCGCGGTGTGCCGGGAGGTAGGAGAACCTCAGGGCGAGTGGTCCTCTGCCAGGGCCCTCTCCCCCTCTGCCAGGGCCCTCTTCCCCTGCTTCCCTCCTCCCAGGAACCCCACTAAGCTCCCTCTGAGCACGTAAGAGCCAGTCGGGGCGGGCAGGGGTACACATTAGACCCCTCCCAGCAGCTGACACCCTTACGCCACCATCCTGTTTCCAATCCCCGCACATCCGGGGAGCTCCTCAGGGTCTCGCCTGCCCCCAAGTCTCAGCTCCCCACACACACACACTGGGTAGGCGGTCTCTCACAGCACTGGGGAACAGGGGCCAAGGCCCCACCGAGGTCCAGACTGGACTAGCCACTCCCAGACCCCCGGGAGTCCCCACTGGTTCCGATTCACTAGTACCCATGGGACCACCAAAGGTCATATCATCCAGCCCTGGGGCCTGATGGTGTTTCCCTGAGCTTGTCGGGTGACTGGGAAGAGGTTGGGGATGGGCAGGCTAACGCCCTCCCTAACCCCTCTTGCCCCGAGGACCGCCACGAGCAGTCCTTCCAGCTTCCTCATTCACCCCCCAGGCTGGGTTCCAGGGGGTCAGACCAGCCTCCCAAGGGGCCCGGGGTGCCCAGCCCGCCAAGGCTCCCACCCCGGCCACTGGAAATCCCAACTGGGGTTTAACTGTGGCCTTCCGGGGCCTCCCTGGCGCCAGTAGGCCGGGGAGTTTGACTGAGGCCATCCTCCGCGTGGTCAACAGGGCGGGCATGGCTCCGCCGCCCGTGGGCGGGGTGTGTGTGGAAGAAGGAGGGCCCCCGCAGCCACCGCTTCAGACTGGAGGGTGGCAGATGGAAAGCCAGTCTGTGGCTTCCGCTTCTCCCCCCTCCCTCAGTGCCTTCAGGCCCTGGAGTTCCTGCATTCGAACCAAGTCATCCACCGAGACATCAAGAGCGACAACATCCTGCTCGGGACCGACGGCTCCGTCAAGCTCAGTAAGTGGCGGGTGGGGGCCGCGGCATCGTCCAGACCGGCAAGCCCTGAGATGCGGGGGTCCGCTGAGCGGCAGCACCGCCCGCGCCCCTTCCCGGCTCCGGGCCCCCGGGGGAGTAGGTGGCGGTCGCTATTCCAAACGAGCAGCAGTCACCACACCCTTCAGGAGCGTTTCCCGGGTCCACTGAGCACCGGGCACTGTGCCGGACGCTTGAGGGAGTAGAGTGGGAACGAGCCACACTGTCCCTGCCCTCGAGGTACTTCCAGTCTAATGGAGGAGTCAGACAGACAGCAATCAGGCAGAATTGATTTTGAAACCACGAGGGCACAGGTGGGCACGGGCGACTCCCAGTTTAGCCGCTGAGGCCCAGAACCTTTGCTTGGCTCCAAGGAGTTGAATTCTGCTGGGCACCATCACACCCCACCCTGCATGCAGCTCCCCACACCCAGTTCTGTCCACTCCATTCTCTCCTGCCCTGCCCGTCACCTCCATCATCCGAGCCTAGGCTCCATCCCTCTCACGAGGGGCCTAAGAGCCATTGGCTTGAATAGTTTGGAGCCGGGGGGAAGTTGGGATAAAGAAGTAGGAAGCAATTCCTTACAGTGGGGTGTGAGATGGAATTCTTAGACCAAACCTATTGGCTGCTGGGTTGGAATCTCCTGAAGATGCCAAAGTGCCAGAGGAGTGAGAGCCACCTGCCCTCCGACGGAGTTTGGCCCTCGGACAAAGCCATTTCTAAACCACAGAGAGGAGAGGCAGCAAGACCTAGTGGAAAGATCATAGGTCTGGGGGCCAGGAGACCTGGCTTCTAATCCCCGTTCCTCCACTCGCCTGCTGGATGACCCTGGGCAAGTCACAACTTCTCTGGGCCTCAGTTTCCTCATCAATAAAATCAGGATTCAATTCCTTTTCTCAATAATAATAATAATTGTGGCATACGTCAAGCACTTACCATGTGCCAAGCACTGTTCTAAGCACTGGGGTAGATACAAGGTAATCGGGTTGTCCCACGTGGAGCTCACAGTCTTTATCCCCATTTTACAAGTGAGGTAACTGAGGCACAAGTTGAGTGGCTTGCCCAAGGCCACGTAGCAGACAAGTGGCGGAGCTGGGATTAGAACCCCCCTTCTGACTCCCAAGCCTGTGGTCTTGCCACTAAGCCAGGCTGCTTCTCTCCTTCCCCATTAGACCGTAAGACCGCCGTGTGGGACACGGACTACACCGACCTGAATATCTTCTTTCCATCCCAATGCTTAGCACAGTATTTAGTACATAGTAAACGCTTAATAAATACCACTATCATCACAGCTTTTAGACTGTGAGCCGAATGTTGGGTAGGAACTGTCTCTATATGTTGCCAATTTGTACTTCCCAAGCGCTTAGTACAGTGCTGTGCACATAGTAAGTGCTCAATAACTATGACTGATTGATTGATTGATCATCATCCTTGGGCTCATTCCAGTGGTCCTCTCCACAGCCGGGAAAAACGGGGATGGGACTTGAGAGCGGGAGGCATGGCTTTTCTCGGCCGTGGGCTCTTCCTCCGGGTCTGGCCAAGGGGTCCGCTCAGACCGCCTCTCTCTCTCCCCGCCCCCGCAGCCGACTTCGGCTTCTGTGCTCAGATCACTCCCGAGCAGAGCAAGCGCAGCACCATGGTGGGGACGCCTTACTGGATGGCCCCCGAAGTGGTGACTCGGAAAGCCTACGGGCCCAAGGTGGACATCTGGTCCCTGGGCATCATGGCCATTGAGATGGTGGAGGGAGAGCCCCCGTACCTCAACGAGAACCCCCTAAGGGTAAGTTGTCCCCCGTCCGCCGGGGCCACACCTGGGGTATCGCTGCCTCCCCCCAGTCCCTGGTTAGGGTCACAGTTGAGGGGGTCTCCCGGGAGAAGCCTTGACCAGAGAGAGCTCCCCTGATGTCCTGAGTCTGGGCCAGGCTCACTGTGGGGTGCCCTTCTGCTGTCGGGTGGAGGGATTTTAGACTGTGAGCCCACTGTTGGGTAGGGACTGTCTCTATATGTTGCCAATTTGTACTTCCCAAGCGCTCAGTACAGTGCTCTGCACATAGTAAGCGCTCAATAAATACGATTGATGATGATGATTGGGGGGCCGGGACTGGAGGCAGTGCCTGGGAGGGGGTGCAGCGGAGGATGGTGGCTGAGGGAGGGTGAGAATGGCCAAGGCGGAGGTCACGGGCATTGCGCGCCGGGGGGGATACGGGGACGGTGGTTAGTCCCAAGGGCAGTGGGGAGTTTTGGGGGTCTCAGGGTTGGGAGAGCTCAGCCTCCTGGGCTTGGAGAAGGAAGACCCCACTAGCTCCCCTCACCTCAGGATGAGAGCGGCTCTCTGGGCGCTGAGGCTGCTGGAAAGGTTGTGAGGGAGGGCAGGCCAGGCGGATGGGGGGGCCCCCCCTAACTCTTGATTGGGCCCCGGTCCCGGGCAGGCCCTGTACCTCATCGCCACCAACGGCACGCCGGAGCTGCAGAACCCAGAGAAGCTGACTCCCGTGTTCCGGAACTTCCTCAACTGCTGCCTGGAGATGGACGTGGAGCAGAGAAGCTCCGCTAAAGACCTGCTGCAGGTGAGCCAGGGTGGAGGGGGGTGAGGAGGGGGGTGAGGAGGGGAGTGGGGCCCCGACCTACCCCCTTAATACAACGACTACACCCTCAGTACAACGCTTTCCCCGGGCTCTCAGCCGGACGCCTTTCCCTTGTCACCCAGGATCCACCGCCTAACACGGAGGAAGAGGAGAGGGTTCATCCCGACTTTAAAAGGGAGGAAATGGGAGCCCAGATAGGTTCAGTAACTTGCCGGAGGTCACACAGCAGGCCGCAACAGGGCCGGGACTCTTTCATTCATTCATTCGATTGTATTTATTGAGCGCTTACTGTGTGCAGAGCACTGTACTTAGTGCTTGGGAAAGTACACTATAACAATAAACAGACACATTCCCTGCCCCCAGTGAGCTGTCAACATAAAAGGAGAGACAGACATTAGTATAAATAAATTACAGATATGGACATAAGTGTTGTGGGGCCGGGGGGATGATTAAAGTCAGGGCGATGAAGAAGGGAGTGGGAGAAGAGGATAGGAGAGCTTAGTCAGGGAAGGCCTCTTGGAGGAGATGGGCCTTCAGTTAGGATTTGAAGTGGGGGAGAGTAATTGTCTGTCAGATTTGAGGAGGGAGGGTGTTCCAGGCCAGAGGCAGGGTGAGGGGTCCGTGGTGCGAAAGATAAAATCGAGGTATAATGAGAAGGTTGGAGTTAGAGGAGCGAAGTGCGTGGGCTGGGTTGTAGCGGGAGAGGAGTGAGAGGAAAGAAATCCTGCAAAGAAGCACTCCCTGCTGCTTCCTAACTCCCAGAGGTCAGAACACGACGGCCCACCCCTCACCCATGAAGGAACTTGTCTGCTCGGGTCTGGGGCTCCTGAGCTCGTCTCTCTCCTCAGGATCGACCCCCAAACCGCTTATCAGCGCCCGCTCCCACCCTCCACCCCCTCCATGGGTCGGCTGATGGCCAGCCACATCTTCAGATGTGTGACTGTGACTTCTAGACTGTGAGCCCACTGTCGGGTAGGGACCGTCTCTATATGTTGCCAACTTGGACTTCCCAAGCGTTTAGTACAGTGCTCTGCACACAGTAAGTGCTCAATACGATAAATATACGATAAATGCGATAAATAATAAATTCTCCAGCTTCTACCCGCCTCCAGAAAGCCACCTCCCGCTCCGTTCAACACGGAAGGAGGGTGTGTCAGGAATTCGAAGCAGTGTGGCCTAGTGGCTAGAGCCCGGGCCTGGGAGTAAGAGGGACCTGGGTTCTAATCCCGGCTCCACCACTTGTCTGCCCTGTGAGCTTGGGAAAGTCACTTCGCTTCTCTATGCTTCAGTACCTCATCTGTAAAATGGGGATTAAGACTGTGAGCCCAGAAAGCCACTTCTCGCTCCATTCGACACGGAGGGAGGGTGTGTCAGGAATTCGAAGCAGTGTGGCCTAGTGGCTAGAGCCCGGGCCTTGGAGTTAGAGGGACCTGGGTTCTAATCCCAGCTCCACCACTTGTCTGCCCTGTGGGCTTGGGAAAGTCACTTCACTTCTCTATGCTTCACTAGCTCATCTGTAAAATGGGGATTAAGACTGTGAGCCCCCATGTGGGACATGGACTGTGTCCTAGCCCGACTAGCTTGGGTCTACCTCAGTGCTTAGAATAGTGCTTGACACATAGTAAGCGCTTAACGGATATCATTAAAAATAATTACCTCCTTCCTGTGTTCCCCCCCAACCCCCAAGCTGGGTCTTGCCTTTCCCCTCCCTCCGCCCATGGGTGCTCCTGGTGGGGGGGGGGTCTCTGGCCTTCCCCACTGCCCGAGTTCTGATGGTCTGAGCACCCACCAAGGGGTCAGAGGCCCCTCCAAGCGGCCCAGTGGGTGGGCCTGAGGTTGCCGCGGTCTAAAATGGTGATCCGTCCTCTAATGCAGCCCAGGAGTTTCTGAGGCACAACTGAGGCATTGCCATCTCTCTCCTCCCCTCCCCAGCACCAGTTCCTGAAGTTCGCCAGGCCCCTCTCCAGCCTCACTCCCCTGATCGCCGCCGCCAAGGAGGCCACCAAGAACAACCACTGAAGCCGCCCCCCGACCCCACCCCTCCACACCCTCCAGGCTTGGCCAAACTCCCGAGCCTCTCCGGCGTGTTCTTGGGGGACACTTCAGCCCCCGGTGACCTCTGCCAGCAGCAGGACACACGCGAGACTTGAATCCTGGATAACCGGGGGCGGTGCTAGTTCCCGACCTTGGGGTTACTGATTGGGAAGATGCTGGTCCCCTGTACCCGCCCCACGGTGGAGAGGACTGAGCCCCCATCGCTCCCAATATAGCACAATAAACTTCATCCCATGACTGGGATCGTCAGCCAGCGGCTACGGGAGGTGCGGCCTGCCTTCCCGATAAAGGAACGGCCCTGGGGGGGCGGAGGAGGGGGCCGCGTGTTTCCGGGCTGGATCCCTGGTGCCCATTTGGCCAGGAGAACCACCAGACACGAACCCATGGGAAGTGCTGGGCTTCGGCTCCATAACTGCCGGCAAGTTTCCCCAGTGAGATTTCTGCTGTCGATGATCACCCACGCCGTCTTCCCCGCTCTCGGCGCCGCCCTTGCCCCATCTGTCCGGCTCCCAGTGCCACCTCTGACTCCCCCTGGCATGGGCAGCTCCAATCCAGCGGGCTCTGGGCCTGCTTTTGGTGGATCACGGCCCTAAATAAAATGCTAGAGCCCGACCGCCCAGGGAGGCAGTTCCACAGCCCAGAGAGTGGGAGGCTCCCATCGACTCGGAAGTCCTAAGGTGCAGAGGTGGTAGTGGTCTGGAAGAAAGGGCCCCGGTATGGGAGCTGACCATCTGGGCTTCAGCGCCCAACCTTTGCTGCACAGCCTCACCATGTGGAACGCCATGGGGGAAGCGGCGGGAGGGAGGGCCACTTAGTGTGCTTTCCTACACTTCAATCAATGGATGTATTTATGAGCGCTTCCTAATAATAATAATAATGATGATGATGGTATTTGTTAAGTGCTTACTATGTGCCAAGCACTGTTCTAAGCGCCGAGGTCGATACAAGGAAATCAGGTTGCCCCACTTGGGGCTCACAATCTTAATCCCCATTTTACGGATGAGGTAACTGGGGCACAGAGAAGTTAAGTGACCTGCCCAACACAAGTGGCAGAGCCGGGAGTAGAACCTATTAGATTCCTATGCGCAGAGCACAGAACTAAACTCTTGGGAGAATAGCAGTCCCGTTCTCTCAGTTCCTTCATCTGTAAAATGGGGATTCAGACTGTGGGCCCCACGTGGGACAACCTGATTTCCTTGGGGGAAGCGGCGGGAGGGAGGGCCGCTCACCCCAATACTGGCCTGTGTGCTTTCCTACACTTCAATCAATGTATTTATGAGCGCTTCCTAATAATAATAATAATAATGATGATGGTATTTGTTAAGTGCTTACTATGTTCCAAGCACTGTTCTAAGCGCCGAGGTCGATACAAGGAAATCAGGTTGTCCCACTTGGGGCTCACAATCTTAATCCCCATTTTACGGATGAGGTAACTGGGGCACAGAGAAGTTAAGTGACCTGCCCAACACAAGTGGCAGAGCCGGGATTAGAACCTATTAGATTCCTCTGTGCAGAGCACAGAACTAAGCTCTTGGGAGAATATGATACAACAGCTAGCAGTCCCGTTCCCTCAGTTACCTCATCTGTAAAATGGGGATTCAGACTGTGAGCCCCACGTGGGACAACCTGATTTCCTTGTATCGACTATGTGCTTGGCACATAGTAAGCGCTTAAAAACCATCATTATTATCATCTAGAACAGCTGCTTTCCGGGTCAGTGTCGGAGTGCCTCTGCTCTGGAAGGCGGCGATCTGACCTTGATGGCCTGGCAGGGTCAGGGGTTGCCAGAGCAGAAAGGGGAGACCCTGAATCCTGGGGGATGCCAGGTCCGCGCCGACGGGGCTCTAAGATCATCGAGTCAGAGAATTGGTGCAGCCAGGAACATCAGCAGGTCCAGAAGGGTCTGGACAGGCCCAAGGGCGAGCATCAGGGCTGGGTCACTGCGGGAGAGTCAGGGATGGACAGGGGAGAATCAGGGGGGTTGGATGGTCCATGCTGGGTCCCTGGGGGAGAGTCAGGGGTGGAAAGGGGAGAGTTAGGAGAGTTGGATGGCCTGCTGTGGGTCAAGGGGGAGAGTCAGAGATGGAGTAGAGAGAGTCGGGGAAGTTGGACGGTCCGCGCTGGTTCACTGGGGGAGAGTCTGGGGTGTTGGATGGTCCATCCCTAACGATGAAGAGGGATGTCCAGGAGAGTCGCCTGCACATTTCTCCTCTCGGCAAAGTCTGGGGGGTCCCAGGCACTGCTGGCGCCTGGATGGGATAGGAAGCGGGCAGGGGAGATGGCCGGGGGAGGTGATTACGGCGCCGTAGGAAGAAAAAAAGGGATAGGCCCAAATCGGCCAGTCTGACCCAACAGGGCTCAAGGGGGGCAGGGAGAAAGGGGAAGAAGAGGACGACGAAGAGCAGGAGGAGGAGGACGAGGATGACAGTGGGGTTTAGAAGCAAATCCCTCCTCACCTCTCCCTGACCCTTCTGATTTCCCGGCACATGGTCCGACCCCAGGGCTTTTTGAGAGTGGCCTGGCACCTGCATGCTGTCTCCATTTATTGTTATAGTCTACTCTCCAAAGTGCTTAATACAGTGCTCTTCACACAGTAAATGCTCAATAATATTGATTGACTGACTCTCAATACCTTTAGCAGCATCAAAAGTTTATATATTGCTTTAACCTGAAGAACTCAGAAACTGATACCCAATCTCACATATATATGTATATCTATAAACACATATAGATATATATATCAGCACAGCCACCTACCTTTGGGAATACAGAACATAGAAATAAACAGTGTGTTTTTTTATGCCTATGGGGCAGGGAAAGATCCCACAGTTATTTATTTTACTGTATTCCTATAGCTCCTTTCCTCTGAAGGATAATAATAACGATGGCATTTGTTAAAGCGCTTACTATGTGCAAAGCACTGTTCTAAGCAATGGATATATATTTTATATTATATTATATATTATAATATATTGTATATATCCTATATATGTAATATATATACAGCAGAAGCAGCATGGCTCAGTGGAAAGAGCATGGGCTTTGGAGTCAGAGGTCATGGGGTCAAATCCCGGCTCCACCAATTGTCGGCTGTGTAGTTTTGGGCAAGTCACTTCACTTCTCTGGGCCTCAGTTCCCTCATCTGGAAAATGGGGATTAAGGCTGTCAGGCCCCCGTGGGATAACCTGATCACTTTGTAACCTTCCCAGCGTTTAGAACAGTGCTTTGCACATAGTAAGCACTTAACAAATGCCATCATTATTATTATTATTATTATTATTATGAGGAAACTGAGGCTTAGGGAGGAAAGTGGATTCCGAGACTATACGCCCGTTGTGGGCAGGGATTTTCTCTATTGCTGTACTGTACTTTCCAAGCATTTAGTACAGTGTTCTGCACTCAGTAAGCGCTCAATAAATACGATTGAATTGCCGGATTGACTGACAGTGAGCTGTCTCAGAAGCGCCTGAGTTGCAGCTCCAGGGACCGCAGTTCTCCCTCCGTCCACACGAGGGCGCCCAGCTCCTTTCCACTCCAGGGAACGGGGCTGCTCCCCCCCCCCCTTTTTTAATGATATTTATTAAGCGCCTACTACGTTCCAGATACTTGCTGAACGCTGGGGTAGATACAAGTTAATAGGGTTGGACCCAATCCGTGTTCCACATTATTAATCCCCATTTTACAGGCGAGATAAGAAGCACAGAGAGCATGGCTCAGTGGAAAGAGCCCAGGTTTTGGAGTCAGAGGTCATGGGTTCAAATCCCAGCTCTGCCACTTGTCAGCTGTGTGACTTTGGGAAAGTCCCTTCACTTCTCTGGGACTCAGTTCCCTCATCTGGAAAATGGAGATTAAGACTGTAAGCCCCACGTGGGACAATCTGATCACCTTGTATCCTACCCAGCGCTTAGAACAGTGCTTTGCACACAGTAAGCACTTAATAAATGCCATCAACATTATTACTATTATTCTGAGGAAACTGAGGCTTAGGGAGGAAAGTGGATTCCGAGACTCTACTCCCGTTGTGGGCAGGGATTTTCTCTATTGCTGTATTGTACTTTCCAAGCATTTAGTACAGTGTTCTGCACACAGTAGCGCTCAATAAATACAATTCTCTGGGCCTCAGTTCCCTCATCTGGAAAATGGGGATTAAGACTGTGAGCCCCACGTGGGACAATCTTATCACCTTGTATCCTCCCCAGCGATTAGAACAGGGCTTTGCACATAGTAAGCGCTTAACAAATGCCATTATTATTATTACCGTAACCTCCCCAGCGCTTAGAATAGTGCTTTAAATATAGTAAGCGCTTAATAAATGCCATCATTATTATTATTACTATGAGGAAACTGAGGCTTAGGGAGGAAAGTGGATTCCAAGACTGTACGCCCGTTGTGGGCAGGGATTTTCTCTATTGCTGTACTGTACTTTCCAAGCATTTAGTACAGTGTTCTGCACACAGTAAGCGCTCAATAAATACAACTGAATTGAACTGACGGATTGACTGACAGTGAGCTGTTTCATAAGCGCCTGAGTTGCAGCTCCAGGGACCGCAGTTCTCCCTCCGTCCACACGAGGGCGCCCAGCTCCTTTCCACTCCCGGTAACGGGGCTGCTCCCCCCCCCCCCCCCCTTTTTAATGATATTTATTAAGCGCCTACTACGTTCCAGATACTTGCTGAACGCTGGGGTAAATACAAGTTAATCGGGTTGGACCCAATCCGTGCCCCACATTACTAATCCCCATTTTACAGGCGAGATAAGAAGCACAGAGAGCAGGGCTCAGTTGAAAGAGCCCGGGCTTTGGAGTCAGAGGTCATGGGTTCAAATCCCGGCTCTGCCGCTTGTCAGCTGTGTGACTTTGGGAAAGTCACTTCACTTCTCTGGGCCTCAGTTCCCTCATCTGGAAAATGGAGATTAAGACTGTAAGCCCCACGTGGGACAATCTGATCACCTTGTAACCTCCCCAGCGCTTAGAACAGTGCTTTGCACATAGTAAGCACTTAATAAATGCCATCATCATTATTCTGAGGAAACTGAGGCTTAGGGAGGAAATTGGATTCCAAGACTGTATGCCCGTTGTGGGCAGGGATTTTCTCTATTGCTGTATTGTACTTTCCAAGCATTTAGTACAGTGTTCTGCACACAGTAAGAGCTCAATAAATACAATTCTCTGGGCCTCAGTTCCCTCATCTGGAAAATGGGGATTGAGACCGTGAGCCCCACGTGGGCCAATCTTATCGCCTTATATCCTCCCCAGCGCTTAGAACAGGGCTTTGCACATAGTAAGCGCTTAACAAATGCCATTATTATTATTACCGTAACCTCCCCAGCGCTTAGAATAGTGCTTTAAATATAGTAAGCGCTTAATAAATGCCATCATTATTATTATTACTATGAGGAAACTGAGGCTTAGGGAGGAAAGTGGATTCCAAGACTGTACGCCCGTTGTGGGCAGGGATTTTCTCTATTGCTGTACTGTACTTTCCAAGCATTTAGTACAGTGTTCTGCACACAGTAAGCGCTCAATAAATACAACTGAATTGAACTGACGGATTGACTGACAGCGAGCTGTTTCATAAGCGCCTGAGTTGCAGCTCCAGGGACCGCAGTTCTCCCTCCGTCCACACGAGGGCGCCCAGCTCCTTTCCACTCCCGGTAACGGGGCTGCTCCCCCCCACCCCTTTTTAATGATATTTATTAAGCGCCTACTACGTTCCAGATACTTGCTGAACGCTGGGGTAAATACAAGTTAATCGGGTTGGACCCAATCCGTGCCCCACATTACTAATCCCCATTTTACAGGCGAGATAAGAAGCACAGAGAGCAGGGCTCAGTTGAAAGAGCCCGGGCTTTGGAGTCAGAGGTCATGGGTTCAAATCCCGGCTCTGCCGCTTGTCAGCTGTGTGACTTTGGGAAAGTCACTTCACTTCTCTGGGCTTCAGTTCCCTCATCTGGAAAAGGCCAACTTGTGCTTAGTACAGTGCGCTGCACACAGTAAGCGCTCAATAAATATGATTGCTTGATTGAAGACTGTGAGCGCCCCGTGGGACAACCTGATCACCTTGTAACCTCCCCAGCGCTTAGAACAGTGCTTTGCACATAGTAAGCGCTTAATAAATACTATTATTATTATTGTTATGTGACAACCGCAACCACCCAGCAGACAACTGGCAGAACCAGGATTAGAACCCCAGTTTTTCCTGTATCCCAGGCCTGGATTCTATCCACTAGGCCATGCTTTCCCCCTTCTAGACTGTGAGCCCACTGTTGGGTTGGGACCGCCTCTATATGTTGCCAACTTGGACTTCCCAAGCGCTTACTACAGTGCTCTGCACACAGTAAACGCTCAATAAATACGATTGAATGAATGAGTGAATGAATGCTGCTTCTCAGCCCCCTTCCTCCCTCTCCGGGGGGCTCCAGTTTGGAGCGGGACCCAGGCCCAGCTCTTGCGACCAGGCAATAAGCAGCCCCAGAGCAGGGCAATGACACCCCGGTGACTGGGCCCGATGGGACCAAGCTGTTCATTTACTGGTTAGTGATTGATTCACTCACATTTACAGCTTGTTTCTGAGCTCACACTTAATTTATGACTCCACCTATGTCCCTTCTCCCACCCTGAGAGCTCCTAAAGGCAAGAGACCACAGCTTTGTTTTTCCTCTCTGCTTCCCCCAATGTCCACGACAGCACTCTGGACAAAGCAGGAGCACTGAAGGCACCCAGTATAGCCCTCGACACCCAGCAGGTGCTCAGTACAGCGTTTTTATAATAATAATAATAATAATAATGGCATTTATTAAGCGCTTACTATCAATCAATCATATTTATTGAGCGCTTACTTATTACGATTGAATGAATAATACGATTGAATGAATGAATAATAATGATGGCATTTATTAAGCGCTTACTATGTGTAAAGCACTGTTCTAAGCGCTGGGGAGGCTACAAGACTTCTAGACTGTGAGCCCACTCTTCTAATAACAATAATAATAATAATAATAATAATAATGATAGCATTTATTAAGCACTTACTATGTGCAAAGCACTGTTCTACACTGGAGAGGCTACAAGACTTCTAGACTGTGAGCCCACTCTTCTAATAATAATAATAATAATAATAATAATGATAGCATTTATTAAGTGCTTACTATGTGCAAAGCACTGTTCTAAGCACTGGGGAGGCTACAAGACTTCTAGACTGTGAGCCCACTCTTCTAGACTGTGAGCACACTGTTGGATAGGGACCATCTCTATATGTTGCCAACTTGTACTTCCCAAGCGCTTAGTACAGTGCTCTGCACACAGTAAGCGCTCAATAAATATGATTGATTGATTGATTACTGTGTGCAGAGCACTGTACTAAGCGCTTGGGAAGTACAAGTTGGCAACATATAGAGACAGTCCCTACCCAACAGTGGGCTCACAGTCTAGAAGGGGGAGACAGAGAACAAAACCAAACATACTAACAAAATAAAATAAATAGAATAGATAGGTACAAGTAAAATAGAGTAATAAATATGTACAAATATGTACTATGTGCAAAGCATTGTTCTAAGCGCTGGGGAGGTTACAAGGTGATCAGGTTGTCCCACGGGGGGCTCACAGTCTTAATCCCCATTTTACAGATGAGGGAACTGAGGCCCAGAGAAGTGAAGTGACTCACCCAAAGTCACACAGCTGACAGTTGGCGGAGCCAGGATTTGAACCCATGACCTCTGACTCCAAAGCCCGGGCTCTTTCCACTGAGCCACGCTGCTTCTCTAATGTTCTTCACACAATAGGTCCATGAGGAACTCAGTACAACACTCAGCTTTGGCCTGTCCTGGGGAACAGCGACCACATTTTCAGCTCATTCATTCAATCGTATTTATTGAGCGCTTACTGTGTGCAGAGGACTGTACTATGCGCTTGGGAAATACAAGTTGGCAGCATATAGAGACGGTCCCTACCCAACAACGGGCTCACAATCTAGACAGCACTCTGGACAAAGCAGGAGCACTGAAGGCACCCTGTTCCCTGTTCTAAGCGCTGGGAAGGTTACAATAATAATAATAATAATAATAATGGCATTTGTTAAGCGCTTACTATGTGCAAAGCACTGTTCTAAACGCTGGGGAGGATACAAGGTGATAAGATTGTCCCACGTGGGGCTCACAGTCTTAATCCCCATTTTACAGATGAGGGAACTGAGGCGCAGAGAACTGAAGTGACGTGCCCAAAATCACACAGCTGACATGTGGACAGGTGTCAAGTCGTCAGAACAAACAGAAATAAAGCTAGATGCACATAATTAACAAAATAAATAGAATGGTAAATATGTACAAGTAAAATACAGTAATAAATGAGAAGCATAGGGAAGCAGCGTGGCTCAGTGGAAAGAGCGTGGGCTTGGGAGTCAGAGGCCATGGGTTCGAATCCCACCTCCCCCACATGTCTGCTGTGTGACCTTGGGCAAGTCACTTCACTTCTCTGTGCCTCAGTTCCCTCATCTGTAAAATGGGGATTAAGACTGTGAGCCCCACAGGGGACAACCTCATCTCCTTGTGTTCCCCCCAGCGCTTAAAGCAGTGCTTTGCACATAGTAAGCGCTTAACAAATGCCAACATTATTAGAGGAGCAGCGTGGCTCAGTGGAAAGAGCACGGGCTTTGGAGTCAGAGGTCATGGGTTTGAATCCCGACCCCGCCACGTGTCTGCTGTGTGACCTTGGGCAAGTCACTTAACTTCTCGGAGCCTCAGTTACCTCATCTGTAAAATGGGGATGATGACTGTGAGCCCCACAGGGGACAACCTCATCTCCTTGTGTTCCCCCCAGCGCTTAAAGCACGCGGGACAACCTGATCACCCTGTATCCCTCCAGCGCTTAGAACAGTGCTTTGCACATAGTAAGCGCTTAATAAATGCCATTATTATTATTATTAATAAATCTGTACAAACAGGTGCTGTGGGGAGGGGAAGGAGGAGAGGAAAATGGGGGCTCAGTGTGGGAAGGCCTCCTGGAGGAGGTGAGCTCTCAGTAGGGCTTTGAAGGGAGGAAGAGAGCTAGTTTGGCAGATGTGCGGAGGGATTGGGGGCATTCCAGGCCAGGGGGAGGATGTGGACCGGGGGTCGACGGCGGGACGGGCGAGAACGAGGCCCGGTGAGGAGGTGAGCGTCAGAGGAGCGGAGGGTGCAGGCTGGGCTGGAGAAGGAGAGCTCATGCTATCCCCGAAACCATGGGGCTGGGAATGGGATCGGAAAGGGGAAAGGCCATCCCACAGTGGTCTGGTCTTGGCCGGCCTGATGTTTATGGCATTGGGCAGCAGACTCTGGCCTCATAAACCCATAAATATCCGCTGGTGGGGTGGGGGATTGTAGTGTGAGGGTCCCACACCAGTGATAAGATGTTTCTGTGCCTGCAGATCCCCTGACCCCTGCTCAGGGTGCAGGGTTGGCTCGGTGGAAAGAGCCCGGGCTTTGGAGTCAGAGGTCATGGGTTCGAATCCTGGCTCTGCCACTTGTCAGCTGGGTGACTTTGGGCAAGTCACTTCACTTCTCAGTGCCTCAGTGACCTCATCTGGAAAATGGGGATTAAGAATGTGAGCCCCCCGTGGGCCAACCTGATCACCTTGTCACCTCCCCAGCGCTTAGAACGGTGCTTTGCCCATAGTAAGCGTTTAATAAATGCCATTATCCCCTTTTAGACTGTGAGCCCACTGTTGGGTAGGGACCGTCTCTATATGTTGCCAATTTGTACTTCCCAAGCGCTTAGTACAGTGCTCTGCACATAGTAAGCGCTCAATAAATATGATTGATTGATTAATGTCTAACGAGAAGGAGATATTCATCACGTCATCGTCCCCCCTACCCCCAACTCCAGTTTGGAGAGGAGGAGGGGATACTGTCTGCTAGAGATAGAGGAGAGGGTTTAAGGATGTGTACTCAGCCAACCAGTATGTGGCTCCTTTTAGACTGTGAGCCCACTGTTGGGTAGGGACTGTCTCTATATGTTGCCAACTTGGACTTCCCAAGCGCTTAGTACAGTGCTCGGCACACAGTGAGCGCTCAATAAATACGATTGATGATGATGATGGTTCCTACACACACCCTGACACCTGACTGTTCCAGATGGGAGATGTCCCCTTGAGAGACGGCTGGGAAGGATGAGATGGGCGTGGGTGGTTGGGGAAGGGGACAGCTGTAGTTAGACCACTACACTGTATCAATAACACAAAAATAATTTAAATAATCCATTTTATAATTTATTTATAATATATGATTATACTACGTCACACTGCTGCCTGCCTCATTTTTCTACAATGTTTTGCGTCGCATTCCTCATGGTTGCCCTCCCATCTCCATGTCAAGAAGAAACACCTCATCAATAACTTCAAAGCACCTAATTAGCGCTCTCCCCACTGCTTTTACTCATTCTGCTTCCACTCATAACTCAGCCCACACATTTTGCTCCTCTCATATCCCCCGTTCTGGACTGTGAGCCCGCTGTTGGGTAGGGACCGTATCTGTATGTTGCCAACTTATAGTACAGTGCCGTGCACACAGTAAGCGCTCAATAAATACGATTGAATGAATAAATGAATTATCCTCTATCCTCTAGGCCCTGCTGCTTCTCACAGAGTCTTCCAACTGTGTTATACTGTACATTCCCAAGTGCTTAGTACAGTGCTGTGCATCATCATCATCATCAATCGTATTTATTGAGCGCTTACTATGTGCAGAGCACTGTACTAAGCGCTTGGGAAGTCCAAGTTGGCAACATATAGAGACGGTCCCTACCCAACAGTGGGCTCACAGTCTAAAAGGGGGAGACAGAGAACAAAGCCAAACATACTAACAAAATAAAATAAATTGAATAGATATGTGCAAGTAAAATAGAGTAATAAATATGTACAAACATATATACATATACATATATTTCTTTGTGCACAAAGAAAGCACTCAATATATACCACTGACTGACTGTAGGACCCCCAGGAGCCTGTCCTGGGGGGGGCAGAAAGAGAAAGAGAGACAGCCAGAGAAGCAGCTGTCAGATCCAGGGAGACTGAAGGGGTGTGCTTGCCTTTCTCTCCATTCATTCATTTAATCGTCTTTATTGAGCGCTTACTGTGTGCAGAGCACTGTACTAAGCGCTTGGGAAGTCCAAGTTGGCAGCATATAGAGACCCAACAGCAGGCTCACAGTCTAGAAGGGGGAGATGGACAACAAAACAAAACATATTAACAAAATAAAATAACTAGAACGGTGAATATGTACAAGTCAGCTCTGCTCTTCTTCTGTCCTTATCTCTGACTCTCTCTTTGGGTCTCTCTGTGTGACTCGGTTTCTCTGCCTGTTTCTTTCCCTGCTACTCCAGGGACCGCTGCCTTCAGGACTACGAAGCCCTGCCCCAGGGGCCGGGCCGGGCAGGGCCAGGCAAGGGGAGGCGAGAGCTGCTCCTCCACCTTTGGCCGCGCTGACGCTCCTCCCCGGAGCCCCATGGACAAAGCCGAGGTCCAGCAGCAGCCACTCTGCACCCGCAGGGATCCCGGTACCCTCCTCCCCGCTCCCAGCCAAGGTAAGTGTGCCCAGCCTGAGGCTGATGCCCTGCCTTCCAAATGCCAAATGCATTACTCCCCTGGGAGGGTGGGTCCTGGATAATAATAATAATTATGGCATTTGTTCATTCATTCATTCAATCGTATTTATTGAGCGCTTACTGTGTGCGGAGCACTGGACTGAGCGCTTGGGAAGTACAAGTTGACAACATATAGAGACGGTCCCTACCCAACAGTGGGCTCACAGTCTAGCAGAGGGAGACAGAGAACAAAACATATTAACAAAATAAAGTTTACTATGTGCCAAGCACTGTTGTAAGCACCGAGGTCGATACAAGGAAATCAGGTGGTCCCACGTGGGGCTCACGGTCTTAATCCCCATTTTACCGATGAGGTAACTGAGGCCCAGAGAAGTTAAGTGGCTTGCCCACGGTCACACAGCGGACGAGTGGCGGAGCTGAGATTAGAACCCACGTCCTCTGACTCCCAAGCCGGGGCTCTTTCCACTGAACCCTAGACTTCTAGACTGTGAGCCCGCTGTTGGGTAGGGACCGTCTCTATATGTTGCCAACTTGGACTTCCCAAGCGCTTAGTACAGTGCTCTGCACACAGTAAGCGTTCAATAAATACTTTTGATTGATTGATTAACCCCGCTGGGAAAGGGAGGGAGGAGAGGACAGAGGGGGAACAAGACCAGCTGTGTGTAGAGAGAATCAGAGGGGGATCCTTCCCTTCTGGCAGTGTGCCTCTCTCCCAGAACTCCCTCTCTCCTCAAATCTGACAGACAATTATTCTCTGTTACAATTACTCTCAATTATGCTTAGAACAGTATATATATATGTATATATGTTTGTACATATTACTCTATTTGACTTGTACATATTTATTCTATTTATTTTATTTTGTTCATATGTTTTGTTGTCTGTCTCCCCCTTCTAGACTGTGAGCCCACTGTTGGGTAGAGACCGTTTCTATATGTTGCCAACTTGTACTTCCCAAGCGCTTAGTACAGTGCTCTGCACACAGTAAGCGCTCAATAAATACGATTGAATGAATGAATTAATACTCTCCCCTGCTTTAAAGCCCTACTGAAGGCCCATCTCCTCCAAGAGGCCTTCCCTGACTTAGCCCTCCTTGCCTCTTCTCCCACTCCCTTCTGTTTCGCCCTGCCTTGCTCCTTCTGTTCTTTCCCCCTCCCAGCCCCAAAGCACTTATGTACTTATCTGTAATTCATTTATTTTATTAATAATAATAATGGTATTTATTAAGTGCTATGTGCCAATAATAATAATAATAATGGCATTTATTAAGCGCTTACTATGTGCGAAGCACTGTCCTAAGCGCTGGGGAGGTTACAAGGAGATCAGGTTGTCCTACGGGGGGCTCACAGTCTTAATCCCCATTTTACAGATGAGGTAACTGGGGCACAGAGAAGTTAAGTGACTTACCCCTAAGTCGCACAGCTGACAATGGCGGAGCCGGGATTTGAACCCATGACCTCTGACTCCAAAGCCCGGGCTCTTTCCACTGAGCCACGCTGCTTCTCCAATCACTACACTAAGTGCTGGGATGGATACAAGCAAATCAGGAGAGACACAGTCCCTGTCCCACGTGGGGAATCACAGTCTCAATCCCCATTTTACAGATGAGGTAACAGGCCCAGAGAAGTTAAGTGACTTGCTCAAGGTCACACAGCAGACAAGTGGCGGGGCCGGGATAAACTGAAGTGGCAGCAATGAGCTTGGGCAGATTTCCCCCCTTTTAGACTGTGAGCCCACTGTTGGGTAGGGACTGTCTCTATGTGTTGCCAATTTGTACTTCCCAAGCGCTTAGTACAGTGCTCTGCACATAGTAAGCGCTCAATGAATACGATTGATTGATTGATTGATTGATTTCCACAGCTTCACGGGGCCCAGAGTGGAGGGAGCCGACCGAGAGGGAGAACCAGGGCCGGACGCCGGGTGCGAAGGGATCCAGCGTGGCTCAGTGGAAAGAGCACGGGCTTTGGAGTCAGAGGTTACGGGTTCAAATCCCGGCTCTGCCAGTTGTCAGCTGTGTGACTTTGGGCAAGTCACTTAACTTTTCTGTGCCTCAGTTACCTCATCTGCAAAACAGGGGTTAAGACTGTGAGCCCCCCCCGTGGGACAACCTCATCACCTTGTAACCTCCCTAGCACTTAGAACAGTGCTTTGCATATAGTAAGCGCTTAATAAATGCCATTATTATTATTATTATCCCCGGGGGACGGGGTTGAGTTTGGAGGAGAGGGCGGATTGGAAGGTGTGGACTTTAGCATCAGCGGAAGAGAGAGGCATGGTAAGAAGTTGGTGGGATGGGTGTAATAGCCGGTGTCAGGCTGAGAGGATCCAGTCTTGGGGGTCAGAGTTCGAAGGTGTGATCTGGTAATAACCATAATAGTATTTGTTAGACAATTCGGTGAGGTTGGAGAGAGAGAGAGCTGGGTAGAGATGATACGGGACGGTAGCGTGTGCCAGGGCTTTTAGACTGTGAGCCCACTGTTGGGTAGGGACCGTCTCTATATGTTGCCAACTTGTACTTCCCAAGCGCTTAGTCCAGTGCTCTGCACACAGTAAGCACTCAATAAATACGATTGATTGATCGATTGCTGTGTGGCGGGGTTGGGTGGAGCACTGTTGGGTAGGGACCGTCTCTATGTGTTGCCAACTTGTACTTCCCAAGCGCTTAGTCCAGTGCTCTGCACACAGTAAGCGCTCAATAAATACGATTGATTGATTGATTGCTATGTGGCGGGGTTGGGTGGAGCACTGTTGGGTAGGGACCGTCTCTATGTGTTGCCAACTTGTACTTCCCAAGCGCTTAGTAGAGTGCTCTGCACACAGTAAGCGCTCAATAAATACAATTGATTGATTGATTGAACAAGAGTTCAGCAGAGTGGACCAAGGGTGAGGAAACGGATTGTCTGGGCATCAGAGGGGGCTCGTTAACCATAAATCAATAAGAACCGAGAAGCGGCAATGGTCTGGGGGGGAAAGAGCACAGGCCTGGAGATCAGAGGACGTGGGTTTTAACCTTGGCTCTACCACTCATCTGCTGTATCACCCTGGGCAAGTCTCTTCTCTGTGCCTCAGTTTCCTCATCTGAAAATGAGAAGCCCGCACCTGCTCAATCCATCATTTACGGAGCGCTTACTATGTGCAGAGCGCTGTACTAAACTCTTGCGAGAAACAGCATGGAGTAGCGGATCGAGGACTTCTGTTTGTGGGTTCTAGTCTCGGCTCTGCTCTGTGACCTTGGGCAAGTCACTTCACGTCTCTGGGCCTCACTTATCCCATCTGTAGAATGGGGATTGAGACTGTGAGGCTTGAATTGTACTTTCCAATCGCTTACTGCAGTGTTCTGCACACAGTAAATTCTCAATAAATATGACTGAATGAATGATCGAACATGGGACCGGGACTGTGTCCACCCTGATATGCTTGTATCCACCCCAGCATTGAGAATAGTGCCTGGCACACAGTAAGTGCTTAACAAATGCTATTATTATTATTATTATTATATACTACTATTATGTATTATTAATTTATTATTTAATATTATTATTTAATACTATTATTATTTATTTAATACTGTTATTATTATTTTTATAATACAACAGAATTAGCAAACACGTTCCCTGCCCACAGTCTGGGGGGTGGGGAGACCTACATTAATATAATAAAATTGAATAATGAATGTAAATTAATAATATAATTTACAAAGTATAATTTAAAGATCTGTACACTGACGTCTCTTTCTTACATTGGGAGCTGTATGTGGGACATGGACTGTGTCCAGTCTGACTAGGCACAGGGGGATTCACATACATGATGATTGTTATCATCATTATTTATTACTGAGCACCGTCATCATCAATCGTATTTATTGAGCGCTTACTATGTGCAGAGCACTGTACTAAGCGCTTGGGAAGTACAAATTGGCAACATATAGAGACAGTCCCTACCCAACAGTGGGCTCACAGTCTAAAAGGGGGAGACAGAGAACAAAACCAAACATACTAACAAAATAAAATAAATAGAATAGATATGTACAAGTAAAATAAATAAATAGAGTAATAAATATGTACAAACATATATACATATATACAGGTGCTGTGGGGAAGGGAAGCATTTGGGAGGGTACAACAGAGTTAGCATTATAGGATCCCTACCTTAGAGGACCTCACGCTGTAGCTGGGGAGACGGACACTAAAATAAATGAAAGGTTTGGGGGAAGTATTTAGTGCTTAGCACATAGTAAGCGCTAAGCTAGCTCTCTTCCTCCCTTCAAGGCCCTACTGAAAGCTCACCTCCTCCAGGAGGCCTTCCCAGACTGAGCCTCTTCCTTCCTCTCCCCCTCGTCCCCCTCTCCATCCCCCCATCTTACCTCCTTCCCTTCCCCACAGCCCCTGTATATATGTTTGTACATATTTATTTCTCTATTTATTTATTTTACTTGTACATATCTATTCTATTTATTTTATTCTGTTAGTATGTTTGGTTTTGTTCTCTGTCTCCCCCTTTTAGACTGTGAGCCCACTGTTATGTAGGGACCGTCTCTATATGTTGCCAACTTGGACTTCCCAAGCGCTTAGTCCAGTGCTCTGCACACAGTAAGCGCTCAATAAATACAATTGATTGATTATTAGTAGTTGAGTCCAAGCACATAGTACAGTGCTCTGCACACAGTAAGCGCTCAATAAATACGATTGAATGAATGGAAGTACAACAATGGGTCCACCAGGGCTTTGTTGGGGGGGGAAATGGGGTGGGGGGGCTGAGTAACCACGTGCTAAGGAGCTGTGAAAATGCTCAACTATGGGCCGCAGGGGTCTCTTGTGGCCCGGATCTTGGGGGTCCAGGATGGAGTTGGATTCCAGGTTGCCTAGCAACCGACCTCAACGCTCCCCCGGCCTCGAAAGCAGGCAGGTATAGGGGGCTTCGTGGGGAGGCAAGGGTAGTGGTTGTGACCCCTCGGTGGGGGTCCCGGCCCCTCTCCAAGGGCGGGGAAAAGGCAGAAGGCCAGGCCTTTCCCTGGGCTGCAGCCCCCCTAGATGGGATCCCCTTGGGGGCCGAGCAAGGAGCCTTTCATTCATACAATCGTATTTATTGAGCACTTACTGTGTGCACAGCACTGGACTAGGCGCTTGGGAAGTCCAATGCAGCAATAAGGAGAGACAATCCCTACCCAGCAACAGTCTCACAGTCTAGAAGGGGGAGCCAGACAATAAAACAAGTAGGCAGATGTCCACGGCACCAAAATAGATAAATAGAATATTCATTCATTCATTCAATCGTATTTATTGAGTGCTTACTGTGTGCAGAGTGTGTACTACGCACTTGGGAAGTACAAGTTGGCAACATCTAGAGACGGTCCCTACCCAACAGCTGGCTCACAGTCTAGAAGGGGGAGACAGATGACAGAACAAAACATATTAACAAAATAAAATAAATAGATAAATAACACGTACAAATATCCGGGGATGATTATGGGAAAGGGGGTTTTGGAGGAAGGCGAGCCCCCTGCCCCCAGGCCAGGAGCGTGGCTCTCCCTCCCCCTCCTCACAGCACCTGTATATATGTTTGTACGTATTTATTACTCTATTTTATTTGTACATATTTATTCTATTCATTTTATTTTGTTAATATGTTCTGTTTTGTTCTCTGTCTCCCCCTTCTAGACTGTGAGCCCACCGTTGGGTAGGGACCATCTCTATACGTTGCCAACTTGTACTTCCCAAGCTCTTAGTACAGTGCTCTGCACACAGCGCTCAATAAATACGATTGAATGAATCAATGAATCCGGAGACTCAGGGACCAATTTTGCTCAGCAGTATTACTGGACAGTGCTCAGCAATGATAGTGATAATAATAATAATCATCATGTCATGGCTCAGAAGGAAGAGCACGGGTTCGGCAGTCAGAGGTCGTGGGTTCTAATCCCAGCCCCGCCGCTTGTCAGCTGTGTGACTTTGGGCAAGTCATTTCAATTCTCTGGGCCTCAGTTACCTCATCTGGAAAATGAGGATTAAGACTGTGAGCCCCACGTGGGACACCCTGATAACCCTGTATCTAGAACAGCGCTTGGCACGCAGTAAGAGCAGAAGAAAAACCATCACTACTATTACTCTCGACATAGTAGTGTTGAGTATACACCATTAATGACTTACTGAGTGCTCACTGTATACTGAGCACTGTACTAAGCACCTGGGAGAGGCTAAAACAATAGAACTGGTAGACACGTTCCCCATCCACAAAGAGCTTACAGTCCTGAGGAAACACTTAATACCATCATCACGCTGACCTTACCTTCTTTAAAGTTTCTCGAAGGTTTCAATCCTTTTCATCTTTCCTGGACCCCATTCCCTCAGGCTTTCGTCCGTGGCTCCTGGGTTCCATCGGTCTCCCCCCATCCCAGGAGAGCACTTTTCTGAAGTTTCTGGAGTAGTCCGCTGCTTCTGAGCAGTTGAGATTACTCATCCCTCTCCCCAATTCTTTTTCTTCCAGACCAGCCCACCAAAACAGAACTTGGGCAAACTCGGGGAATCCTGAAGGCAAGAGGCCGATTTCCAGTCCAGCCAGGTAGCCCGGGTCCCCGAAGTCACCATCTTGGTACTGGGTGCTTGCCCAAGTCCTTCTGGCCAACAGGCCAACGTCCTGGGAAGGGAGGGCTGGACAGTTGGCTATGCCACCTCACGTGGAAGAGGGAGGGCGAGGACCGCTGACTGTGTCTCTCCAGGAAGAGGAGGGGGATGCTTGGACTGCTGACCATCTCTCCCCAGGAGGAGGTCTGGCCTGCTGACCGTATCCCCCCAGAGGGACGCGAAGGTGGCAGCCACAGGGGAGTCGCAGGTCCCCCAACTTCATGAAACTGGAGAGGCTGAAGGCAGTGGGTTCACAGCTGAGGCACCGCTACAGCCACCGGTCCTTCATCTCCATCCTGATCGGCCTCTACAGCTGCCAATGGAGGCGGGCCCAGGGGGCCAGGGCCAGGCCAGGGGTCTGCTGCTGTAAGAAGGTCTGGGCTGGGCCCAGTTGGAGGGTGGGCAGGGAGAAAAGGGACTTCACTTGTGGCCCTGTTAGTAGGTTAAAAAAAAAAAAACCCAAAAGCCCAAAATCTGGGGGGAGGCTTTCCCAGTTCAACCCATCAGTGACCCTCCCTCACTGTTATGGCTCAGAGGGCCCAGTCAGGCCTGGAGCATGCTCAGTCCGTGCTCAGCTTGGGCCTCGTGGCATTCTGGGACTTGTAGTCCAGACACCCAAGAGGCTGCCCCATGCCCAGCTTCCCTTCCAGCCTTCTGAGCTTCACACGGCCAATCAATCAATCGTATTTATTGAGCGCTTACTGTGTGCAGAGCACTGTACTAAGCGCTTGGGAAGTACAAGTTGGCAACATATAGAGACGGTCCCTACCCCACAGTGGGCAGTCCCCCCTGGGTGGGCAGCCCAGCCCCTGGACAAAGGCCCAACAGGACTCCCTCCCGTTCCCCAGAATGAGTGCCTGTTTCTGCCCATCGTGCTTGCGGCCTTCAGCCTGTCTCTGTTCTTCCTCTACTCGTGGGCGCAGGCCAAGAACGACTACAACAACTTCGACTGGTATGCCCGCCTGCCACCCTCCACCCCTCTCGGGGTTTGGCAGGGCGGAGGCCAGAGGGGGTCCGGAGCCCCCGGAGCACGGGGGTGGACTCTCGGGAGAGAGCATGACAGACTGGAGTGGGAGACCGGGAACTGGGCCCTGGTGGGAATGACCCGGCCCTGCCCTGCAGGATGAGTTGGGCCAGCCACTTTACTCCTGTGGGCCTCAGTTTCTTCCTCTGTAAAATGGGAATGAGAATATTTGCCTCTCCTTGGCCTCCCAGGGGTGCGATGAAGGAAAGCAGAGATCACTGATGTGACTGCGCTTGGGGAGGCGGAGAGGGGGGCGTGAAGACCCGAGCCCCACCAGGCGGTCCTGACGCCGGTGGCCGTGGTGCCTCAGCTGTGGCTTCGGTGGCGTTGGAACCAACAGTCGGGGCTGGGCGGCATCAGGTTGGGTGGCCCCAGTGGGGATGGCATCAGCAGTCATGGCTCTGTGGCCCTGACAGCCGTGGTGACGTTTCAGGTTCACGTACACGAAAGTGGGCCGCTGGTTCTTCTGGTCCCTCGCGCTGCTGGTCTTGGCCTCGGTCATGGTCACCTACCTTTCGGGGCTGGTGGTGAGAATCGTTTCCCCCCTCCCTCGGGCCTGGGTTCCTCACCCGTGCCCCTCTGGGGTTCCAGGAGGCCAACCAGCCCACGGCTGCTCCTGGCACCTTTGAGCGTGGTCTGAAACAGAAGCGAAAAACGCACTCTTGGCCGTGAAGAGTCTTGAGGCCAAATGGGGAGTTGGTAGAAATAGATTGCTGAATCTGATAGGAAAGAGTGAAAGAACAGGTGCAAGTGTTAATCACAAGCAACTCAACAACTATCAGCTGAATCCCAAGAAGGGAGGCAGTGTCGGGGGCTGGGGCTGAGATTGAGGAGGTGCAGTTTCTAATCCCAGTCCTGGCTCAAATCACTTCACCTTTTTGGGCCTCTGTAAAATGGGGATTTTTAAAAATGGTATTTGTTAATCACTTAGTCTGTTCCAGGCACTCTACTAAGCACTGGGGCAGATACAAGTTAGGTTGGACACCATCCATGTCCCACATAATAACGATAATAATAATAATGGTATTTAAGCGCTTACTAGGTGTTGAACACTGTTCTCAGCGCAGGGGTAGATACAAGATAATCAGGTTTTTGTTCGCTAATTTGTTTTGTTGTCTGTCTCCCCCTTCTAGACTGTGAGCCCGTTGTTGGGTAGGGACCGTCTCTATATGTTGCCAACTTGTATTTCCCAAGCGCTCAGTACAGTGCTCTGCACACAGTAAGTGCTCAATAAATACGATTGAATGAGTGAATCCCTGTCCCACGGGTTCACAGTCTTAATCCCCATTTTACAGATAAGGTAACAGACACAGAGAAGTGAAGTGAGTTGCCCAAAGTCTCACAGCAGATAAGCGGCACAGTCAGGATTAGAACCCAGCTCCTCTGATTCCCAGGCCTGTGCTCTATCCACCAGGCCACGATGCTTCTCTGCTACTAGTACTTGCCTTTCCTTACCTCCCAGGGGTGTCTTGAGGATAAAAATGAGATAATTGATGTGACGGTGCTTTGGAAATATAAAAGCGCTAGACTGATCGTGATTGTGGTTGATGCAGTTGAGTGCTGAGGGGGTGATGAGGCCCGGAAGATGGAGTCAGTCAGGGAAGGCCTCTGGGAGGAGGTGGCTGGGGCTCTGAAGGTGGGCAGGGCCGAAGTTTGCTGTAGCTGAGAAGGGAGGGAGGCCAGAAGGACGTTTCCTCCAACACCACCGGCTGAGCGGCGGAGGCCAGCGGGCCTGGGGTGATGAGGGGAGTCACGGCCCCCCGCCCCAGAGGAGGGGAGGCGGGGGGGACGCCGACGATCGCACCCGAGGCCGTCGAGGGCCCGACGTGCCCCTGCTTGCCGCCCCAGATCCTGGCTGTGTGCTTGCTGTCCGAGGGCCAGCAGCTGTACCTGCATCGTGGCCACAAGGTATGCCCTGGTTGTACGGATAGTAGTGCTAGTATTAATTGAGCGCCTGCTGTGTGCAGAGCGCTGTACGAGAATATACAAATATATATCTATTCTATTTATTTTATTTTGTTAGTATGTTTGGTTTTGTTCTCTGTCTCCCCCTTTTAGACTGTGAGCCCACTGTTGGGTAGGGACTGTCTCTATATGTTGCCAATTTGTACTTCATCATCATCAATCGTATTTATTGAGCGCTTACTATGTGCAGAGCACTGTACTAAGCGTTTGGGAAATACAAATTGGCAACATATAGAGACAGTCCCTACCCAACAGTGGGCTCACAGTCTAAAAGGGGGAGACAGAGAACAAAGCCAAACATACTAACAAAATAAAATAGAATAAATAAATAGATAGATTTAGATAGATACTTCCCAAGTGCTTAGTACATTGCTCTGCACATAGTAAGTGCTCAATAAATACGATTGATGATGATGAATATACAGGAGAAACAGCGTGGTCTAATGGAAAGAGCACTGGCCTGGGACGCGGAGGAACCAGGTTCTAATTCTGCTGTGCCACTTATCCACTGTGCAAGTCACTTAATAATAATAATAATGATGGCATTTATTAAGCGCTTACTATGTGCAAAGCACTGTTCTAAGCGCTGGGGAGGTTACAAGGTGATCAGGCTGTCCCACGGGGGGCTCACAGTCTTCATCCCCAGTTTACAGATGAGGGAACTGAGACCCAGAGAAGTTAAGTGACTTGCCCAAAGTCACACAGCTGACAGTAGGTGGAGCCGGAATTTGAACCCATGACCTCTGACTCCAAAGCTCGTGCTCTTTTCCACTGAGCCGCGCTGCTTCTCTAATTATAGCTCTCTTCCCCTCTTCAAAGCCCTACTGAGGGCTCACCTCCTCCAGGAGGCCTTCCCAGGCTGAGCCCCCCTTTTTTCCTCTGTCCCACCTCCCCCCCCATCACCCCTACTCCCTCCCTCTGCTCTACCCCCTCCCCTGCCCCACAGCACTTGTGTATATTTGTACATATTCTATTTATTTTATTAATGATATATATATTATTCTATTTATGTTTTGATGCTATTGATGCCTACTTTTTTTTTTGGTTGACTGTCTCCCCCTTCTAGACTGTGAGCCCACTGTTGGGTAGGGACAGTCTCTATCTGTTGCCAAATTGTACTTTCCATGCGCTTAGCACAGTGCTCTGCACACAGTAAGGGCTCAATAAATTCGATTGACTGAATGAACCTGATTAGCTTGTATCTACCCCAGCACTTAGTACCCTGCCTGGCATATAGTAAGCGCTTAACAAATACTGTAAAAGTTGGAGGGATTTAGACATGGTCCCTGTCCTTCAGGGGGCTCATAGTCTAAGATGACCCCTCCCCACCAGTCTGGGTGGGCTGGGGATCAGCTCTGCAGCAGACTGCAGTAGCTACAGCTGGAGAATTTGAGTTCTTCCTGCCGGCAATGGGCAGTGCTGGATTTAGGGAGGGCCTCTGGGAGGAGGTGGCTGGCTATACCCAGGATTTGGGAGGAGGGCTGGAGTAGAGTGGGGCAGATACCTCCTTTCAGTGAGGGAGTTTTTCCCCGCGGGACCCTGCCAGCCCCACAGAAACGCCCCCGTGGTTCTCCCCAGATGGTGATAGTGGTGTTGCTGGGCGTGTCCCTGGCCTGGATTGTGGTCATTTGCAAACTCTGGAAGGAAAATTGGATCACAACCCTGTTGTCCCTCCAGGTTTGCTCGGGTGGGGATGGTGGTGGTGGTGGGGGGGGGTTATCCTGGGTGCTCAGGGGGAGGGGATGGAGAGACCGGCCTCTCCTCTGCGCCTCTCGGGCCTCCTTGCAGGTGACTGCGCCTTACCTGCACCTGGGGGCCATCGCCGTCATGGTATTCCTGTCCTGGCCCGTGGCGCTCCACTACACCCGCCTGAAGAACAGAGGTACCACGACCCCCCGGTTGGGTCCCCGTTAGACTCTGACCCCATCGGGAGCCTGCGGTTGCCAGGATCTCCTGGGATCCCGACCTCCCGACTAGACACCGACCTTCCCACTCAGCCACCTCCACGGCTGGAACGGATTCGGGAGGGGGTGGGGGGAGTCTGGAACCCCCTATCTCCCCACCAGCTGTGGCAACCACCCTCCTGTAGAGAAGCAGCATGGTTTACTTGATAGAGCGCAGGCCTGGGAGTTGGAAAGTCATGTCTTTTAGACTGTGAGCCCACTGTTGGGTAGGGACTGTCTCTATATGTTGCCAACTTGTACTTCCCAAGCGCTTAGTACAGTGCTCTGCACACAGTAAGCGCTCAATAAATACGATTGATTGATTGATGGCTTCTAATCCAGCTCCTCCACTTATCCGCTGTGGGGCCTTGGGCAAGACGCTTCACTGCTCCGGGCCTCAGTTACCTCATCCGTAAAATGGGGATTAAGACCGTGGGCCTCAAATGGGACAGGGACTGTGTCCCATCCGATTTGCCTGTGTCCACACAGTGCTTAGTACAGTGCTTGGCTAGTATTATTATTATTTTTCCCAGGCTCCCAGCTGGTCCTCCTCATCCCCTTCCTGGCGCTGCTGTTCTTCCTCTACCTGGTCCCGCTGGGGGTCTCCTCCCCCTGCATCCAGCCCCGGGGGGCTCTGGGACCCCGGCCAGCTCTGATTGGGCATCGGGGGGCCCCAATGGTAGGTGCGGAAGATGGGGGGGGGGGGGGAAGAGGCCCTCCCACCCACCCCCCACCAGGTTTGCTTGGCCACAGCCCCGCTGAAGGGAACCCAGAAAGGGGAGGGGGGCGAGAGTACGGCCTATATCTGCGTCCCCAACCACCTCGTCCAGAGGGGCACAGGGCTAAGGGGTCCAGGGGTGGCATGGGGGAGGATACAGTCCCGAAGCCCCCTCCTTCCTGCCCTTCCTCTGGACCCTCCGGCCTGGAGGAGGGGTCTCTGGTCCAGTGCTGACCTGCCTTTGGTGCCCCCTCTGACTCCCCGCTACCCCGTCCCACGAAGCTGGCGCCCGAGAACACCAAGATGGCTTTCGAGAAAGCCATTGACCACGGGGCCGAGGGACTGGAGACTGATGTCACCATCAGGTAAGGGGGTGGCCCCACTCCCGCCCGGGGATCAGGACGGGGCAACCTCGGGCATTTACCCTCCCAGGGGCTCTAGCGGGGTTCAACCCGGAGGAAGATAGGGTGGGCAAGGGAGGAAGAGCTGAAGCCAGGCTGCAGGGCACGAATGCCTTCCCAAGCGCTTAGTACAGTGCTCTGCACACAGTAAGCACTCAATAAATACGACTGAATGAATGAAAGGGAATTTAAGAGGAGAAGGCTGGGCTGAGACCACAGAGCCGGAGGGATTCTTTTCCACCCCGTTTTCATCTTACTATCCTTATTGCTGCCTCTCGATCAATCGATTGTATTTATTGAGCACTTACTGGGTGCAAAGCACTGTAATAATAATAATAATGATAGCCTTTTTAAGTGCTTACTATGTGCAAAGCACTGTTCTAAGCGCTGGGGAGGTTACAAGGTAATCAGGTTGTCCCACGGGGGGCTCACAGTCTTAATCCCCATTTTACAGATGAGGTAACTGAGGCCCAGAGAAGTTAAGTGACTTGCCCAAAGTCACACAGCTGGCTGTTGGCAGAGCCGGGATTTGAACCCACGACCTCTGACTCCAAAGTCCAGGGTCTTTCCATTGAGCCACGCTGCTTCACTGTACTAAGCGCTTGGGAGAGTACAAAACAACAGAGTTGGTAGACTTTCCCTGCTTACAATGAGCTTACGGTCTGGAGGGGGAGACAGACACAGGACGACGTCTTCTGTAATAATCGTGCTTTTTCTCAAGTGCTTGCCATGGGCCAAGCACTGTACTGAGCACTGGGGTAAACCCAAGAAAAGCAGGTTGGACACAGCCCCTGTGCCTCATGGGGCTCACAGTCTAGGTAGGAGGGAGAATGGATATTGAATCCCCACTTTACATGTGAGGAAACTGAGGCACAGGGAAGCTAAGCAACTGGCCCAAGGTCACACACTGCAGGCAAGTGTCAGAGCTGGGATTAGAACCCATTCATTCATGCATTCAGTCGTATTTATTGAGCGCTTACTGTGTGCAGAACACTGTAGTAAGCACTTGGGAAGTCCAAGTTGGCAACATATAGAGACGGTCCCTACCCAGCAGTGGGCTCATAGTCTAGAAGGGGGAGACAGACAACAAAACAAAACATATTAACAAAATAAAATAAATAGAATAAATATGTACAAATAAAATAAATTAATTAATAGCGTAATAAATCCGTACAAACATATATACATATATACAGGTGCTGTGGGGAGGGGAAGGAGGTAAGGCGGGGGGATGGGGAGGAGGGGGAGAGGAAGGAGGGGGCTCAGTCTGGGAAGGCCTCCTGGAGGAGGTGAGCTCTCAGTAGGGCTTTGAAGGGAGGAAGAGAGCTAGCTTGGCGGATGTGCGGAGGGAGGGCATTCCAGGCCAGGGGTAGGACGTGGGCTGGGGGTCGACGGTGGGACGGGCGAGAACGAGGCACGGTGAGGAGATTTAGCGGCAGAGGAGCGGAGGGTGCGGGCGGGGCTGGAGAAGGGGAGAAGGGAGGTGAGGTAGGAGGGGGCGAGGTGATGGACAGCCTGGAAGCCCAGGGTGAGGACTTTTTGTCCTCACACAGCCGGGCCTCAGCTCTCAGTAGGGCTTTGAAGTCAGTGTTCCTGACTTCCGTGCTCAGGCTCTTTCCACTAGGCCACACCGCTCCTCTTTTCTGCTGCAACTGCCGCAGCCCCTAAATTCCCACAGACGGGTCGACTCACACTACCCACAGTGGACAGAGACTCTCCAATGCACTTACTTCCACCCCCAAAACACTTTGGAACTCCCTTTCTCTCCATCTCTCTCTCACAAACACACACACATCCTGTCACCCCCACGGCACTTATATACTCCCCTACCTGTAAATTATTTTAAGGTCTACCTTCCTCATTAGACTGTAAGCTCCCTGAAGGCAGAGACTGTGTCTACCAACCATATTGTACTCTCCCAAGCACTTAGTACGGTTCTCTGCACACAGCAAGAATTCAATAAATACCCCGGATGGGTTGGTGGAGACTGTGAGCCCTTTCTAGACTGGGAGCCCACTGTTGGGTAGGGACCGTCTCTATATGTTGCCAACTTGTACTTCCCAAGCGCTTAGTACAGTGTTCTGCGCACAGTAAGCGCTCAATAAATACAACTGAATGAATGAATGATTGAATGAGACTAGTGGTGGGGACTGTGGGGCAGTGGGTAGCGCTTCCGTGTCCGGCGATCATCAGGGAAAGGGACTCAGTGACTTACCCAGAGGTGAAGTTGGACGAGGTGACCTTGGTCAGATCTGGAAGTGGACTGAGGGACTTTGTGGGGCCAAGAGGGAGCAGGACTGTAAGCTCGTTGTGGGCAGGGAATGTGTCTGTTTATTATATTGTACTCTCCCAAGCACTTAGCACAGTGCTCTGCACACAATAAGCACTCGATAAATACGATCGAATGAATTAATGAAAGGAAGAGGGGATCGGAGCGGAGTGGTCAGCCTGGGTGTCCCCCACAGTCTCTGTGCTCCTCCCATCCCCGAGGGAGGGTAGAACAGGGGGGTTGGGGGTCTAAAGCATCCCGTGCCCCTGGACTGCTACAAGTAGGAGCTGCCCCCAGCTCTGACGGGATAGCGCCTCTCACATCGGTCTCCTCCCTCCCTCCCCAGTTACGACGGGGTCCCGTATCTCATGCATGACCACACTTTGCGCAGAACGACTAATGTCCAGCAAGTCCACCCCAACAAGTCCAACGTCCATTCCTCCATGTTCTCCTGGTCCGAGCTGGAGGTCCTCAATGCAGGCCGGTGGTTCCTCCGGGTATGGGAAGCCAAGCTGGCCAGCGGCCTTGGGGGGTGGGGGGAGAAGGAGGCTCGGGGTGGGGAGTCTCCCAAGTAACGTGGCCTCTCCCTTGAATCTAGCGGCCAATCCCCTTTCCCAGCAGTGATTGCACCTTCACCCCGGACTCTGGGAAGGTGGGATTATTCTCCCCATTTCGCCGTTGGGGAAACGGAGGTGCAGAGAGGTTCTGTGATTCTGAATTGTACTTTCCAAGCACTTAGTACAGTGCTCTGCACACGGTAAGCGCTCAGAAAATGACTGAATGAATGACTGATTCACCTGAGCTCGCACAGCAGGCCGGTGGTAGAGCTGGGCCTCGAACCCAGGTTTTCTGACTCCACTGAACATATTCCCAACCGGGAGCCCAGTGTTTCCTCATCCCTAGAACAGATAGTAGAAGCCCCCTCCCCAGCCTGGCTGCTGGAGGTGGCTGGGGGGTGGGGGGCACCCACGTGCGGAGGATATGTTGGGTTGGGGAGATGCTGGCTCTGCAACTCCGGCCCCCGTCCTCTTGCTCAGAAACCCAAAGTGAAGGAATAGTAATTGTGGTATTTGTTAAGCACTTACTATGTGCCAGGTACTGTACTAAGCGCTGTGGCAGATACAAGCAAATGGGATTGGACACAGTCCTTGTCCCACATGGGACTCCCACTCTCAACCCCCATTTTACAGATGAGGTGACTGAAGCACGGAGAAGTAAAGTGACCTACCCAAAGTCATATAACAGACAAGGGGGAGCCAGGATTAGAACCCACAACCTTCTGACTCCCGGGCACGTGCTCTGCTATGCCATGCTGCTTGTCAATGACCTCATCCGTCCTTGTGTCCCGTGGACCGTGTCTCAAGGTCCGTCCGTCCGTCTGTTTTCAGGACAAGCCTTACGTGGACATGGGCTCCCTGTCGGGCGCCGACCGAGCTCAGGCCGCGAACCAGTCCGTCTTCAAATTCAGCGACTTCCTGCGGCTGGCGGACCGAGCCAACAAACTAGTGATTTTTGACCTCTACCGCCCGCCGAATCCCCACCCCTACACGAGCTCGTGGATCAGCAGGGCGTTGGATGCCATCGTCAACGAGTCGAGAATCAAACCCCATCTGGTACCGGCCATCAGCTCCACCGCCCAGCCAGCCCGAGACTGTCGCCAATAGCGGCATCAGGATGCTGGGTCCTCCTGAATGCCCACCTCAGGGTTAGGGGCGGACCATCCCAGTCCCTTCCTTCTGCCAGCACCCCAGCCAGAAGCACCCAACGCCCTTTCCCCTCCTCTCCCGCCCCAGGTCCTCTGGCTCCCAGACGCACAGCGATCGAACGTCCAGCAGACCGCCCCTGGGTTCCAGCACGTCACGCGCCACCAGGCTTCGGTGCCGGACCTCCTGCGGAACAACATCACGGGACTGAACCTGCCCTACACGGACATGGCCCGCGATACCATCCAGTAGGTGATGGCCAGTCCACAAGGTGCTGTCGTTTGCCCTCGGCGTGCCCACAGCAGTGACTGGAAGCCCCTCCCTGTCTCCCGCCTCCCGGGTCTTCCCAGGTTCCCAGCTGGTCCTCCTAAATCCCCTTCCTGGAACCGCTGCCCCTCCTCTACCTCATCCCGTGGGTGCGGCGGGAAGGGTCTCCTCCCCCTGCATCCAGCCCCAGGGGCTGCTGGAATCCCGGTCAGCTCTGAATGAGCATTGGGGGGCCCCTGCCATCGACCTAGGACAGAGCAGGCCCATGGACCCAGGCCTACGCTCTTTCCACTAGCCATGCTGTCTCCTCTTCTAGGGGAGGGTGGAGTGGAGTAGTGATGACATTTGAGAGCCTCCTTAGTACAGTGTAGTAAATGCTTAACCCAATCCCTTGGGAGAAGGTAGAATCTAGGGGTAGTTAGATACCATGGGGGGTCGTCATCCTGGCAATCCCTCTGCCCTTTCCCAAATGGTCACGTGGCCCTCAAACCGTTCCTACCCCTGAGCTCCCCTAAACACCCGTCTAAGGGCTGGAGACACACCTTATAGAGAGGAAAGTTCTTGAAGTCTGACCTTTGTCCCTCCCACTGTTCCAGTGGCTCGTTCTCCCCGGGGTTCCCTGCAGATGCCAGGGATGTCTTGGGATGATGAGTGGGCTTTCCCCCTCATTTCTCCTGCCCCCTCCCCCCCACCCGCAGGATGTATGCGGCCGCCAACATCACCACCAACGTATATGTGGTCAGCGAGCCGTGGCTCTTCTCTCTGGCCTGGTGCGCGGGAGCTCACTCGGTCACCACCAACACCGTGCATCACCTTAAGGCCCTTCACCGCCCACTCTTCCTCATGGTCAGCCGGCCCCCTCTCTGCCACCCCCAAACCCCACCAGAGCCCCCGGACTCTTTCAACTCTTCCCCCCCGTCCACTCTGCCTCAGGCTCCCTCGGACTCACTCGTGTCTTGACCTGTTTCCTGCCGTCTCATGGTGCTCTGTCTTGATGTCAGTTTCTCACCATCTCTGTCTCCCTCTCCCCAGCCCCCAAGTTTTTGGCCCCAGAGATGGGGGTCGGGGGTGGGGGGAGGGTGCCGCTGGGCACCCTGAGCTGCGTCTTTACCTTAGACCCCAGAGGAATATCGGCACATGTGGATTCTGACCGACGTCTTGTCCGCGGCCCTCATCCTGCTGGTCTTCGCTTTCCACTCGTGAGTGCTGCCGGCCGCCCCCTTGCCCACCCGTCACCTCAGGTGCTCCTTTCCCCCGTGGCAGAATTCTGGTGGTCTCATTTGCTTTGGCTGCAGCCTCCCCCTCCCCGCCCTGCCGGAAGGCACTCTACTGGACTCCCACTCCCTGCCCCGAGTCCGGCCCGCTGGCTAAGAGAAGCAGCACGGCCTTGTGGACACGGCACAGGCCTCGGAGTCAAAAGGTCACGGGTTCTTATCCCGGCTCCGCAGCGTGGCTCAGTGGAAAGAGCACGGGCTTTGGAGTCAGAGGTCATGGGTTTGAATCCCGGCTCCTCCACATGTCTGCTGTGTGGCCTTGGGCAAGTCACTTAACTTCTCTGAGCCTCAGTTACCTCATCTGTAAAATGGGGATCAAGACTGTGAGCCCCACGTGGGACAACCTGATCAACTTGTATCCCCCCAGCGCTTAGAACAGTGCTTTGCACATAGTAAGCGCTTAACAAATGCCATTATTATTATTATTATTGTCTTCTGTGACCTTGGACAAGTCACTTCACTGTGCCCCAGTTACCTCATCTGTTAAATGGGGATCGAGACTGTGATCCCCACGTGGGACAGGGATTGCGTCCAACCTGATTTGCTCGTAACCACCCCAGCGCTTAGTCCAGTGCCTGGCCCAGAGTAAGCACTTAACAATGATCATAATTATTATTTGGGACTGGACCCCAGCTTTCTTTCTTGGGGTTCCAGGTGGAGAGAGAGGAGTTTAGTGTTCTGCACTGAGGAACAATGCCTTGGCAAGTATTCGGCCTGCGGGGGAATGACTGGGCTGGACCAGGAGGAGTTGGGTTGTGCCGGCCCCCTCCCCAGGAGATGGGTAGGGGGACATTGGGATCGGACCCCCAGTTCATGGTCTGACTCCCCCAGGAGTCAGCAACACCTCCTCATCCTCCTCCTCCTCGATCCTGGAAGGAAACTCCAGAACCAGAGTGGCCCCCCTGGCCTGCTCGTCCACCTCATCCTTCGAGGTCAGCCAAACGGCCCCCAGCAGCAAGTCGTAAGCGGCTGACCCTGCTCGCCCACGTGGGTCAGTGTCAGCCTGAAGGGGCTTTGCGGGGGTGGGGGGGCTCCTAGATGGGGGTAGGGTCTGCACAGATGACGGGACAGGCCTGTTCGAAGCCTGCAATGGAGCCAAGGGCCGAAGATTCCCCGCTCCTCCACCCCCACTGGATTTCCGCCCCCTCTGCCCCCGCGCCTCCAACTCCTACTGGGTCTTCGGCCGGGCCCCGGGCTGCTCTCTACCCCAGATGCCTGGGAGCCACCTCGGCCCCCTCCCCGGGTGGGAAGCGCGGCCAGAATCCAGGAGGAGGAGGAAGCAGCCCAGCCTCAGGATGCTGTAGTCAGGATCCCTGCTTTGAGGATTCACCATCTCGGGCCCCCTGAAGCGGGCACCGTGGGGGGTGAGGGAGGATTTGAGCCTCCTGCTCCCTCTCCGTTGCCTGTGAAAACCCCCGTTTGCCCCCTCCCAGCTTGAATAAAGGCGGGTTCTGGATGCACCTGGGGCAGGAATCGCTGGGGCCACCCACCTGGGAGGGAAGGGGTTCAGGAGAGACCCACCCTTCTGGCCAAGCAGCCACCCAAAGCCCACTCTGGCTCTCAGAAAGAGGATTCACCACTTACTGGAAACGGGGTGGGGGGAATCTTGACGCCACGACTCGTACAGCACAGAGACCCCATTTAAATGCACTTGTTTCTTTGCATCCCTCTGTGGGAGTGGGGGCAGGGGAGGACCACAGGGGGCTTCACCACGAGTCCCTCCCCCACCGTGGGATGCGGCCTCTCCACCTCAGGGTCACAGATAGTCTTCCTCGCTGGATGGGGAGTCGGGGTCAGAGTCAGGGGCCGGGGGTCCGCGGGGCCTCACCCACCCCCGGCAGGCCCAGCCCCAGCTGCAGGGGTACCCGACGGGCCGCAGCTGGCGGAGGAGCAGGGGCCCGGCCCCGGGTTCACTTGCTGCCCTTCCCGCTCCGCTGCTTGCTCATGGCTGTCAGCATCTGGCTGATGTAGGATGTCAACAGGTCATCCATCTTGTAGCCCTGCACGGAGGGGCGTGAGGGAAGTGTCTACCGAGGCGGGGCATCCCGGGCACTGCCTGAATGTCCCTCGGGTCTTCCCCACCAAGGGACAGGGATCATATCTAATTCACACCTGCGTGTTCTCTCCCACCGCTTAGCACTGTGCTCTGCATACAGTAAGCAAGCATTTAATAAATACTATTATTGATATTATCTCCCCCCACCCCCATTGAGGTCGGCGGCAAACCACCTCGGGGAAGGAAAGGGGGCGGTCCCGGCCCCAGTCTCTTACCAGGGAAGTCTCACAGAGCAGCTTGCTCCCTCGGACCAGGTTCCCAATGGTGATGTGGAAATACGTGTTGCCGCTGCTCCAGTTTGAGATCTTGGTGAAGGGGTGGGTGGTGAGGACGTCCTGGTGGCAGGGGAGAAGAAGGGGGTGAGAACAGCCTGCAAAAGGTGGTCAAGGAAGAGAGGGGTGAGTTGGCCCTGGGGGGAGGTGGGGCAGCAGCGAGGCGGAGCTGAGAAATCACGGGACTGTGAGTCAGAAGGTCGTGAGTTCTAATCCCAGCCTCACCACTTTTCTGCTCTTTGACCTTACTTCTCTGTGCCTCAATTCCCTCATCTGTAAAATGGGGATTGAGACTGTGAGCCTGCCATGGGAGAGGGACTGTGTCCAACCTAATTTGCTTGTATCCACTCCTTAGTACAGTGCCTGACACATAGTCAGCGCTTAACAAATATCACAGTTATTATTCCTGGGTTAAGGTGGGTATTTGGGTGGGGAAACAGGTCAAGCGCTGGGACAGGAGATCATCGGAGGGGTAGCAAGCTGGTCCGAGCGAAGGATGGAGGCTGGGGGTGGGACGGGGGTGGTGAGGACCGACGCCCACCTGACTGGCCGTTACCTTGGACCTGGGGTCAATGAGGCTGACGCCGTGCTTGTTGATTGCGATCAGCAGGATCTCGGGGAAGTTGGGCTCGGTGGTTTGCTGATACAGAAAAAAGCAGCCTTTTTTCTGACCTGCCTGGCCACCTGCCCGACTGGACGAGGGTATGGGTGGGCAGGGAGCCCCGGGTCAGCACAGCCGCCAGGCTTCGGGGCCCGAGAGAGGTAGCCAGCACAGGTGGATCGATCAGTCAGTTGACTACCAAGCAGCTCAGGGATCAAGATGAGAATCTCCCCTGCCGTCACCATCTATGTTCCCCCACGTCCCCCTCACCCCCCCGTCCCCACTGGGCACATACCTTGACCTCAAAGAAGGCCGAGCCAAACGTGGGCCACTTGAAGATGAGCCTGAGGAAAGCCAGCTTGGCCTCCTCCTTGGACTTGCCCGCGTGCTTGTTGAAATAGGCCACGATGGACTGTGGGGAAACAGTGTGCACGGAGACCACCTCGACTGTGTCCCAACCCACTGATCGGCACCCCCGACCCGATCTGCTTTCCTCCACTGTCATCCGCCCCCCCCCACCTCCAGGCCCACTCTTTCCCCTCAAACCCCAGAGATGAGAGTGGGGGAAACGGAGGCTCCTGACAGAAACACCACCAGGGTTCTCAGGCAGGGAGGAGCCCAGGGACGCCCACCTCCACCAAATCCTCAAGACTGCCCGGTTTCCCAGCCCATCCCCTGTCCGCCCTGCCCCACAGCCGGGCAGTGCCCTGACATTATGGTGCTGCAGCTCCTGCCAGTGCCTAGTGACTTCCTGCCTGCTTGCCAGTCTGGTTGCCCAGAAAGATCCCTGCCACCTCCTCTACTTCGGACCCACCAGGCATCTGGGTGGACCGTTGCTGGCAGCACAAAAGAGTGGTACTGCCCCCCAACAGGGTACAACCCCTCTCCTCAACTGCCCCTCCAGGCCTGATTGCTTCCTTCTGGTCAGAAGCAAGGAGGAACCAGCCCTGGAGGCCCCCATCTTTCCCCAGCTTAGGTGGGCAGGGCATTGGGAAGCCAAGAAGAGGGTGGGCTCAGCCCCCAAGTGGGGAGGTACCAATAGCCCATCCTAAATGCCACAGTGACACGCAGGCCGCAATGACATGACGGTGGATTACAATAATGGTGGTGTTTATGAAGTGGTTACTGGGTGCCAAGCACTGTAGTAAATACGAGATAGGTTGGACACAGTCCCTGTTCACATGGGGCTCCCAGTCAAAGGAGGACTTAATCCCCGTTTTACAGATGAGGAAACTGAGGCACAGAGTAGTTAATAGACTTGCCCATGGTCACCCAGCTGACAAGTGGCAGAGCCAGGACCTAGGTCCTCTGATTCCCACCAACAGGTCACACTGCTTCTCTATGTGAGCCCGCCTTCTAGACTGGGAGCCCGCTCTTGGGTAGGGACCGCCTCTATATGTTGCCAACTTGTACTTCCCAAGCGCTTAGTACAGTGCTCTGCACACAGTAAGCGCTCAATAAATACGATTGAATGAATGAATGAATGAATCTGCGGCAGATTTCTTCTGTAGGGAGAACGCCTGCCCTTTTTTCCAACCCTGTCCTGGGGGTTTTACCCCAGCAGACTGCCCTGTCCCCCCGTGGCCCCATGGCGATGCAGCAGGGCACGGCCTGTGGGTGAGCAGCGGTTACCCGTTTCCAGTCATCCGGGGAGAGCTGGGAGATCAGGTCTTGGGGCACCAGCTCCCTGAGCAGCTTGGGGATGCTGGGGAAATAGGACTTGTCATCTTCGAACTTGACCCTGTAGATCAGGGCTCCCAGGCTCAGCACCTCTTCCCGCGTGCAACGGTGGTAGCCCCGCAGGTACTTGGGGAGCTCCTGCAGGGTCAACGCATCAGGGGGGTGAGGAGGGAGCAGGAATGAGGGGGAGAGAAGGTACCGGATCCCTCCCGAGGAACCTCATGGTGCTCTCTGGGGCTCAGGCTTTCGGCTACGGATGGGCCGTCGTGCACTGGGGTGGGGGCGGACCCGAGTCGGGGAGCGGCCTCGGCCCACCTGGTAGTAGTGGAAGATGGAGTCAGCCATGGGGTCCTTCCCTGGGACGGTGTTCGTCCACAGCTTCTTCATGAAGAACACCTGGTAGGTCAGCGACGGCACGATCCCTGAAAAGACACGCGGTAGGTTGGAGCGGGATGGCTTCCTTCGCCCCATCAGCCAGCCTGTCAATCCAGACTCCCCGAGGACCCGCCTCCCTCACCCAGGAAGCCTTCCTAGGTTCGGTCGTTGCCCGTCTGTTCAGCATTCCAACAGCAAGGCCCATCCAACACCCCCGACTCTTCCCTCTCCATCTCTGACTCTCCCTGCATGACCCCCAATGGACCAAAGACAACGTCTTTGTCTTCTAGACACAGTCACGTCACAGTCTTCTAGACTGTGAGCCCGCTGTTGGGTAGGGACCGTCTCTAGATGTTGCCAACTTGTACTTCCCAAGCGCTTAGTACCGTGCTCCGCACACAGTAAGCACTCAATAAATACGATTGAATGAATGAACCCCCAGGTGTCATCACTGGGGTTGCCATCATATGACAGTGGCCCGGGCTGAGGGAGAACCCTGGAAGGCCCTGCCCCGTTACCTTCTTTCACAGGTCTTGCTTTCTTGATCCAGTCCGTCAGGTGTCGGACAAAGTCAAAGAAGAAATCTCCCTCCGGAACGCTGATCACCTGCACGGCACAACCTGGGCTCAGGGGGTACCACCACTGACCCCCTGTAAACCAGGGGTGTTGACAGGGATGGAGCGACACACAGACACAGAAGCAGCGTGGCCTAGTGGATACAGGACAGGCATGGGAGTCAGAAGGACCTGGGTTCTAATCCTAGCTCCGACACATGTCTGCTGGGTGATTTGGGGCACTTCTCTGTGCCTCTGTTACCTCATCTGTAAAATGAGGATAAGGACTGTGAGCCTCATGTGGGACAGGGACTGTGTCCAACCCGACTAGCTTGTATCCACCCCAGTGATCAGTTCGGTGCCCGGCACATAGTAAGCATTTCACAAATACCATAAAAAGAATCACAGAGGAAGAAATACACAAATGCAGACAGAGACAGCCACGCGCACACACACACATCCGCCCCCTCCTCCCAACTCTGAGGCCAAGATGGATTCAGAGGTAGCAAGAGAGACTCAGAAACACCCAGGAGACGGATAGGAAGAGCTCACAAGGGCCAACTAAGACCCCCCCCCAGAGAGGTTGTCTATTCTGTAACTTGTTCCCCTCATGGTAAGGACAGGGCTGGGCACTCCCCTGACACTCCAGTGTGGAAGAAGTTGGTGGTTCCTCGGTGACAGGGGGCTGGAAAGGCGAGGTTTAGGGGTCCTGACGAACCTTGTCAGAGATTTTGACGAAGAGGCTGAATCCGTCCGGGGACTTGAGGAGCAGCCTGGTGGAAATACTCTGACAGAAATCCTTCGCTTTGGTGCTGGACTCCACCTCGAATGCCTGGGGAAGGAGGGGGTGAGGGTCTGGGCTGAGGAAGGGGCTGCCCCCTGACCCCATTCCCACCTTGCTCTCATCCCCAAATCCTGTGGTCCCTGTGTCGCCGGACCCCTCCCCTCCCCTCCTGACCCAGAGTGTCTATGTCCTTCGGGCAGAGGGCACCAGGCTCGTTGGCTGCCACCGGTCCCTCGCCCCCGCAAGATCCCAGCTCTGGGGCTCTGTGAGAGGAAGATCAAATCCCTGCCAACAGAAAGAACTCAGACGGATGAGAAGCAGCGTGGCTCAGTGGAAAGAGCGCGGGCTTTGGAGTCAGAGGTCAGGGGTTCAAATCCCAGCTCTGCCAACTGTCAGTTGTGTGATTTTGGGCAAGTCTCTTAACTTCTCAGTGCCTCAGTTACCTCATCTGTAAAATGGGGATTAAATCTGTGAGCCCCCTGTGGGCCAACCTGATCATCTTGTAACCTCCCCAGCGCTTAGAACAGTGCTTTGCACATAGTAAGCGCTTAACAAATACCATCATTATTATTATTAAGTAGCTTTGGGGGGCAGCGGCGGTGTGGCAGGGCGGCTCCAGTGGCAGGAGGAACCACAGCTGTGAGGAAGGCTGACTCATGGACACGTGGGACACGTGCATATGGACACACGAGACACACATACCGGGGCCACACCTGTTGGCCCTTCGCCCTTCATTCATTCATTCATTCATTCATTCATTCATTCAGTCGTATTTATTGAGTTTCCCCAGCTCCCAGAACCGCCGCCCCACCTCGTCCGTGTCATCGGGGAAGTAAACTTTGTGGAAGATCTGGGTCGTCTTGTGTTGAATGGCTTCCACCTCCACCAGATGGGGCGGGTATTTCCGGGACCCATTCCTGAAAGGCAACAGCATTCCAGCCGGGATGCCGAGGGCCGGGGGGTCGGACGGGGCGGGGAACAGGACGGGGCCAGCCGCACCTCAAGGCCTTCTGGAGCCGCTGCAAGCAGTCGGTGGAGAGCGGCTGGTGCCGTTGTGACTGCAGGAAGCGCTGGACGTGCGGCAGCAGGACGTTGCTCGGCGGGAAGAGGCCAGTGCACAGCCACAGGAGCTCCCAGCCCTTGTCTTCGCTGTACCTGGGGGCGGGCCGGACCCACTCTGCTCAAACGGGGGCCCGCTGGCCCATGGGGCCCCCTCTCAGACTCAGCCCCCGCCGCAGGCCTTCTAGACTGTAAGCTCACTGTGGGCAGGGATTCTCTGCTTACTGTTATATTAATTAATTAATTAATGATGGCATTTATTAAGCGCTTACTGTGTGCAAAGCACTGTTCTAAGCGCTGGGGAGGATACAACGTGATCAGGTTGTCCCACGTGGGGCTCACAGTCTCAATCCCCATTTTACAGATGAGGTCACTGAGGCCCAGAGAAGTTAAGTGACTTGCCCAAAGTCACACAGCTGACAATTGGAGGAGCTGGGATTTGAACCCATGACCGCTGACTCCAAAGCCCATGCTCTTTCCACTGAGCCACGCTGCTTCTCAGCCACATCATATCTCATCACATCATATGAGTGTTATATGATACACTCCCAAGTGCTTACTACGGTTCTCTGCCAACAGCAAGTGTTCAATAAATATGATTGACTGAGTGACTGACTGACTGGCTCAACCCCCCTCAGACTCAGCCCCCACCGCAGTCCTTCTAGACTGTAGGCTCACTGTGGGCAGCAATTCTCTGTTTATTGTTATATGATACACTTCCAAGTGCTTACTACAGTTCTCTGCAAATAGCAAGTGTTCAATAAATACGATTGACTGAGTGACTGACTGACTGGCTCAACCCCCCTCAGACTCATCCCCCATTGCAGTCCTTCTAGACTGTAGGCTCACTGTGGGCAGGGAGTCTCTGCTTACTGTTATATGATACACTCCCAAGTGCTTACTACGGTTCTCTGCCAACAGCAAGTGTTCAATTAATACGACTGACAGAGTGACTGACTGACTGGCTCAACCCCCCTCAGACTCAGCCCCCACTGCAGTCCTTCTAGACTGTAGGCTCACTGTGGGCAGGGATTCTCTGTTTATTGTTATACGATACACTCCCAAGTGCTTACTACGGTTCTCTGCCAACAGCAAGTGTTCAATTAATACCACTGACAGAGTGAGTGACTGACTGGCTCAACCCCCCTCAGACTCAGCCCCCACCGCAGTCCTTCTAGACTGTAGGCTCACTGTGGGCAGCGATTCTCTGTTTATTGTTATATGATACACTTCCAAGTGCTTACTACAGTTCTCTGCAAATAGCAAGTGTTCAATAAATACGATTGACTGAGTGACTGACTGACTGGCTCAACCCCCCTCAGACTCATCCCCCATTGCAGTCCTTCTAGACTGTAGGCTCACTGTGGGCAGGGAGTCTCTGCTTACTGTTATATGATACACTCCCAAGTGCTTACTACGGTTCTCTGCCAACAGCAAGTGTTCAATTAATACGACTGACAGAGTGACTGACTGACTGGCTCAACTCCCCTCAGACTCAGCCCCCACTGCAGTCCTTCTAGACTGTAGGCTCACTGTGGGCAGGGATTCTCTGTTTATTGTTATACGATACACTCCCAAGTGCTTACTAGGGTTCTCTGCAAACAGCAAGTGTTCAATAAATACGATTGACAGAGTGACTGACTGACTGGCTCAACCCTCCTCAGACTCAGCCCCCACTGCAGTCCTTCTAGACTGTAGGCTCACTGTGGGCAGGGATTCTCTGTTTATTGTTATATGATACACTCCCAAGTGCTTACTAGGGTTCTCTGCAAACAGCAAGTGTTCAATAAATACGATTAACTGAGTGACTGACTGACTGGCTCAACCAACTTGCCAACTTGTTGCCAACTTATACTTCTCAAGTGCTTAGTACAGTGCTCTGTACACAGTAAGCGCTCAATAAATACGATTGAATGAATGAATGAATGAATGAACCAAATGTGGATGGCCTGGAGGAGAAAGCCTAAGTCTGGGAGTCAGGAGACCCGAATACCAGTTTCCACTCTGATCCCATCTGCTGTGTTACCTTGGGCATATCACCTACCCTCTCTGGGCCTGTTTCCTCCTCTGTACAGATCCCCGCCCTTCTCTCTCTTACAAGGACTTGTCCATCCCAGTGCTCGGTACCTCTGAATCCCCCCGATCGGCTCCACTACCGGTAAAAGGCATAGGAGCTGAGGACCTCGGAGGGGCAGGCTCCTACCTGATGTGGTTGTCGGTCAGCTGCTTGAGGATCTGAACGTAGATCTCGTCTTTCAGGGGCTCCGCCTTCAGGGCCCCTTCGAAGATCTGGTCTGTGAGCTCGTTGACAGAGCGAGATCTCTTGGAGGGGTGGTCCCCCATGTACTTGAGCATGGGTGCGGCGCGGTCAAGGAAGCTCTAACTGTCCCGGAGCCCACCCCGGGGCCCCCCCTGACCCCATCGATTCTGAGTTTCCTGGAACGGAACCGGGAGCCGGGCACGCCCCGCGGCCTGCTCGGAGGGATATCGATGAAGGCCATGCAGGCTTCCTGCGACAGTTCCTCGTTCCCAGCCAGCTTCCGCAGCAGCGCCTGCTTGAGGGGCTCCCTCGAGTGGCTCCACAGCCTGTCCTTGCCGCGGTTCTTGGTGATCATGACCCGACTGAGGGTGTGCTTGGGCGGCGGCCTGGGGGAGAGGGTGCCCGGGGGCAGGAGCCCGGGCAGGTGGGACCGTTTGTCCTTGGTCCTCTCCCGTGCGACTGCCGGCTCCCCGAGGACAGGCAGGGGCCACCTACCTCTCTCACTTCTGTCACTTCCCTAGCACCTAGCACAGAACAGGCCCCTGGACCCACTGGACGCTCAGGTCCAGGGCCTTGCACACAGTGGGTGACTAGCACGGTGCTCAACATATTCAACGAATGCTGCTCTTGCCGCTTCTGCTAGTCTCTGGTCCACACCATCCCCTCCCTCTCCGGCCCCCATCCTGCCTGCCCCCTCACGGAAGCATCTCCTTTCTGACCTTAGGGCCGGGAGGGGGACCAGTTCACCGTCCTCGCAAACATCAGAGACCACATTCTGGGCTGGACCAGAGTGGGGCTGATCGGAGACATCGCTCACCCTCCGATATGGTGGGTTAGGCAATATCAGACCCTGGATTGGCTGGGACCACCTTCAGGGAAGGGGGGTGCAGGGATCCCAAGATACAGCCGCTGATCTCCATCCCTTCCCTGAGCCTGCGTCGACCCCGGTCTGCTTGGTGGTGGTCTGATCCCTCTCCTCCCACCTGGTTTTTCTCCCATCTTCCCCTCTCTCCCTTCATCCCCCCCGGGCCCCAGGATCCCGCCGGCCTCGAGATGTACCTGAAGTAATCGTAAGAGAACTCCTCCAGTGTGTAAGGCTTCACTTTGACCTCTGGCTCCACCGCGGCCTGCTGGGACATTCTAACGACATCCTGCCGCTGAGCGGGGGTCATAGTGACCAGGGCCTGGGGAAAGCAGACATTTGGCTACCCTTGCCTCTCCCTGAAAGGCGTGAAACTGAAGAGTGCAGAGATGGGGAGGCCACTCACACCCCTCTCATGTGATGGCCATAATGGTGGACCAGAGGGAACCCTGGAAGGCCAGTATGAATGGCAGCAATGCAGAACAGGTGTTCCATTCATTCTGTCCATTCAGTTGTATTTATTGAGCGTTAACTGTGTGCAGAACGCTGTACTAGGCGCTTGGGAGAGTGCGGTATAACAATAAACAGACACATTAGCTGCCCACAATGAGCTTACAGTCTAGAGATTCCAAGCCTTGAGGAGCCCAGGAGCTGCTGGCTCCCATCATCTGCTCCCGCCATTGCTGCAGTCTGGGAGTAGGGGAAGGTGGAGCGTGAAAGGGGGCTGTGGTGTGGAGAAGAGGGAAGGGAGGAACGCTGAGGCTACAGGGTTCCCCTTGCCCCGGGGCCGGAGATAGTGCCAACCTGCCCGGCTGCCCAGGGGGTGGGATTCTGCCACAGTGTCACCGACCCGGGGCCCTCCACGTACCACGATCTCCGCTGGCGGCCTGGTGACCGTGGGCATGACGTACACGCAGTCGGTGGGGAAGTCCCCTCTCTGCCTGGTCCGCTCGTTGACACCATTGGCCCAGCCCGAGGTCATGACCTGCTCACCGGTGTCCTGATCCAGGACGATGAGGTCTCCTTTGGCGAAGCCAAGGAAGCCGGACTCGTCGCCGCCTGGGAGACGAGCGAAGAGGTGGGAGAGGACACAGACGTGTCCGCTTGGGCAAGACCTGCTGGGGCCCAGAGTTCCACTGGCCACAACATCAGGAAACCCTGACCCACCCATCCCTGCCAGCCCGCTGGTGCTGACACTACCTCCCCCGGGATGGGAAAGAAACATCCGGGTTTTCTCCCAGCCTCCAGGGAAGTGTCTCTCCCAGTCTCTCCTGGCACAGCAGGAAGTCCTCCCTGACTTCTGACCCTCAGGGGCCTGGGCCCATTTGGGCCCCTCTGGCCCTCGGTGGAGGCCTGGATCGGCTGATCCGTATAATTCCAATTATACTCCGTATAATCTGCAAGACTACCAGTTTAGCAGGGATATCCCTGGAATTTCGTGAGTTGCCCAGGGCCTTTCTAAAAAAATCTGTCAACGGGGAGTCCCAGGAAGGAGATGGATTGGGCTACACAAGTCGGCAAACTCTGCCCTGACCTCAGCTGCTCTTTTTTAATACAAATGCTCAGACTGTCCCTGTTTTGAGGCCCTATGGCGTGCTGAGATTATCAGTCCAGGGCCGGGGGACGGTGTAACCCCAGGTTTCCTGCTGTCCCACCTCTACCCTATCTTTGAGGCAGAAAGGGAAAAGGGGCAAGCTGGGAAAAGGCATCTCCCTACCTTGATTTTCACCAAAAATCCTGTGGGCCACCTAACACAATTCGACCTTTTACATAAACCAAGTGGTTCCCCAGCCAAGGACGCTGATAGGCTCTATCAGGCTCCCCGAATTTGGGGGGTGGAGAGGGAAAAGGGCAGAGGGGGTGGGCTGGGTCACAGGGGGAGAGTCAGGAATGGGGAGAGGAGAATCAGGGGGGTTGGATGCTCTCACTGCAGGGCCTTTGCCCATATTCTCCCTCTTTCATTCATTCAATCGTATTTATTGAGCGCTTACTGTGTGCAGAGCACAGTACTAAGCTCTTGGGAAGTCCAAGTTGGCAACATATAGAGACAGGCCCTACCCAACAGTGGGCTCACAGTCTAGAAGGGGGAGACAGACAACAAAACAAAACATATGAACAAAATAAAATAAATAGAATAGTAAATATGCTGAGGGAGAACGTATCCCAACAGACCACCACCTTCGAAGCCCTATACACATCACACATCCTCTAAGAGGCCTTTCTGGCCCTCATTTCTCCTCTTCACCCTCTCTCTTTTTTATGGTATTTGTTAAGCAATTACTAGGTGACTTACTAGGGGATTACTAGGTGACTTAATACGGCCAGACACCTTATTAAGCACTGGGGTAGATGCAAATTTATCATCTGTCCATGTCCCACGTGGGGACCACAGTCTTAATCCCCATTTTACAGACGAGATCACTGAGGCTCAGAGAAGTTCAGTGACTTGCCCGAGCTCACACAACAGACAAGCGGTGGAGCCAGGATTAGAACCCAGGTCCTTCTGATTCCCAGGCCTTTGCTCTAACTACAAGGTGATGCTGCTTCTGTTATCTACGCATTTGGGTCCGTACCCCTCAGCATTTGCAGCGTAGCTCAGTGGAAAAGAACATGGGCTTTGGAGTCAGAGGTCACGGGTTCAAATCCCGGCTCTGCCAATTCTCAGCTGTGGGTCTTTGGGCAAGTCACTTCACTTCTCTGGGCCTCAGTTCTCTCATCTGTAAAATGGGGATGAAGACTGTGAGCCCCACGTTGGACAACTTGATCACCTTGTATCCCCCAGCGCTTAGAACAGTGCTTTGCTCATAGTAAGCGCTTAGTAAATGCCATCATTATTATTATTATTATTATTCACTCCATCCCCAGCTCCACAGCAGTATGTACCTATTCCTATATAACCTTGTTCTGTCCATTTCCCCGTCTATCTCCTACAGACTGTAAGATAGACAAGTAGTATTGCTTAGGACAGAGCATAGGCATGGGGGTCAGAAGGACCTGGGTTCTAATCCCAGCTCTGCCACATGTCTGCTGTGTGACCTTGGGCAAGTCACTGCACTTCTCTAACCCTAACCAGTGTGGCTCAGTGGAAAGAGCACAGGCTTTGCCCAGCTCTGCCAATCGTCAGCTGTGTGACTTTGGGCAAGTCACTTCACTTCTCTGTGCCTCAGTTCCCTCATCTGCAAAATGGGGATGAAGACTTTAGCCCCCCGTGGGACAACCTGATCACCTTCTAACCTCCCCAGTGCTTAGAACAGTGCTTTGTACATAGTAAGCACTTAACAAATGCCATCATCATTATTATTATTTTTGGAGTCAGAGGCCACGGGTTCAAATCCCAGCTCTGTCAAGTGTCAAATGTGGGACTTTGGGCAAGTCACTTAACTTCCCTGTGCCCGTTACCTCATCTGTAAAATGGGGATGAAGACTGTGAGCCCCACGTGGGACAACCTGATCACCTTGTAACCTCCCCAGCGCTTAGAACAGTGCTTGGCACGTAGTAAGCGTTTAATAAATGCTGTCATTATTATTATTATTCTCTGCGCCTCAATTACCTCATGTGGGACAAGACTATGTCCAACCTGATTAGCCTGTTTCTATCTCAGTGCTTAGTACAGTGCTTGGCACATTATAAGTGCTTAACAAATACCACAAAAAAGCTCCTTGGGGGCAGAGAACGTGTCTATCAACCCTACCGTACTGTTCTCTCCTAAGCGAATCTATACGGTGCTCAGCACACAGCAAGCTATCACCGACTGATTAGTCTGTCAATCAATCAATCGTATTTATTGAGCGCTTACTGTGTGCAGAGCACTGTACTAAGCACTTGGGAAGTACAAGTTGGCAACATATAGAGACAGTCCCTACCCAACAGTGGGCTCACAGTCTAAAAGACTGTCCCTAACCTTGAAGGGGAGTGTCCAGGAGAGTGGCCGGCACATGATCCCATAGAGCATCCTAGTGCCCCTCTCTGAAAACGTCTGGGCTGGACAGGATCCCGCCTGGGAAAGAGCTGCTCCTGGCCTGGTGGTCCCACAGGCGGTGGGGGGCTTAGGGGAGGGTCTCACTGGGAGTTTAGGAGGGGGCGGGAGAGACCAGGTGAGCCAGAGGCGCTTGCACTTACCGGGGTTGGGGTTGTCTTGGAGGGCGACCACGTACTTTGACCTCTTCCTCAGCCCTTCCAGGAAAGTCACCACGAGGTCACGGATGTCCTCGGCGTTGTTGGAGGTGAAGGTGTACTCTTCCCCTTTGATGGTGGCCAGGGTGAAGCTCTGGCCGGGCAGCTTCCCCCCCCTGCATCAGGGGGTGGCCAGGTGCTGACCCCTGCCCCACAACCACCCCTTCCCTCCGATGCTGACCTCTGCTCCACGTTATCCCTCTCAAGCCCCTCCCACTCACCCCAACCCACAGCCCTTCCTGTCCACCCCCTCACGTGACCCCGGCCCCAACATCCCAAGTGGACAGAGGTGCCAAATTTGGGTTGCTGAGAGGCCGATTCCAAGCCCCCCAACCCTTGAGGCCTCCTGGCCTCCCGCCAGCCCCGGCCCATACTTGCTGCTGGACACGGCCGTGATCTCGGGAAAGGACAGCTCCAGCAGAACCTGCTCCTGCTCATCCACGAAGTAGACGCCCGTCCAGTTGACGGCCACAATGACATCATTTTTGGGCAGGTTGGGCCCTGGATGGGGAAGGCGAGGAGGGGGTGGAGCACCAGGATGTCGGGAGGTACCGAGTGACGGTCACCTTCCTGGTCACCCAACTTCATGGTTAGGGACAGCCCATCCAACACCTCGACTCTTCCCCCCTCCATCCCTAACTCTTCCCCAGTGATCCACCCCTGACTCTCCCCCAGTGAACCGGCACAGACCACCCACCCTCTGACTCTCATCTAGAGATTCATCGTGGACGCTCATCCGTGGATCCACCCAAACCTCCAGGTTTTACAACAGCCCTGACTTTCTCCTCTGACAGCTGACCACGGCCGCATCCTGGCCAACCGAGCCCCGGTGAGCCCAGATCTCCCCCTGGCTCTGGGTCCCCAAGGGCCGGGTTGGGGCAGAGAGCATGGGCTTCCCTGCCTCTGTTGGAGGCCCCGAGCCCAGGTACCCAGCTCAGGAACTGGACAGATGAGGGAGGTCCGTACCTGAGAATTTAAAGGCTTCGTAAAACCGAGAAAAGAGCAGGGGCCACTTGAAACGAGCAAAGTTCACCACGTCCTCCTTGACCTTCTGAGAGTCGGTCCTCCTCTGGGCGTAAATGCCCTGTGGGGAGCGGGTGAGGGGTGGGTGTCAGAGGGCAAACTTTGCCAGATGGTCTCGCCCAGGACCGGGCATGGAGTGGATGCAGGGGTCCCACAAGCCACGGGTAGGGACACCCCTTTCCTTCTCCGGGCAGCCCCACCCAGTAATCAGAGGACGACTAGGAGTCGAGTGTGGGCTGGGGGTGGAATAGGAGCAGACAGCAGATAGGAATGACCATCTTGAGTGCTCTTGAGGTTCTTGTGGTTAATGCCACTTGGGTTCTGCCCTTTGTTTTACTCCCTTATTGTGAGCCGAGACTGGCCCGAGGGCCACGTCTTTAGCCTCACATGGGGATCTGACTCCAGCCCCGAGGCCTTGTCTACCATAGTAATAATAATAATAATAATTGTGGTATTTGTTAAGCACTTACTATGCTCCAGGCACTGTTCTAAGTGCTGGGGTGGATACGAGATAGGTTGGACACAGTCCCTATCCCATATGGGGCTCACATTCTTAATCTCCATTTTACAGATGAGGTAAACGAGGCCCAGAGAATTTAAGTGATTTTGCCAAAGGTCACACAGCAGACACATGGCAGTGCCGGGATTAAAACCCACGTCCTCTGACTCCCAAGCACGTGGTCTTTCCGCTAGACTGCACTGCTTCTCTCCAGCCATAAAATGGGGCTCTGACTCCCCAGAACAGCCCTGAGGTCACGTCTACGGCCACGTACGAGCCTCTGACCCCTCAGACCAGTCCCAGGGCCACATCTCCAGTCAAGCACAAGAGGCTGGATGTCACAGAGGCCTTCCCTGACTAAGCCCTCTATTCCTTTTCTTCAACTCCCTTCCGCATCACCCTGACTGCTCCCTGTATCCACCCCCTCCCAGTCCCCAGCACATATGTACATATCTGTAATTTTATTCATTTATATTAATGTCTGTCTCCCCTTCTAGACTGCAAGCTCGTTGTGGGCAGGGAATGTGTCTGTTCATTCATTCATTCAATCTCATTTATTGAGCACTTACTGTGTGCAGAGCACTGTACTAAGCACGTGGGAAGTAAAAGTTGGCAACATATAGAGACGGTCCCTACCCAACAGTGGGCTCACAGTCTAGAAGCGCTTAAACGTTAAGCGCTTACTATGTGCAAAGCACTGTTCTAAGCCCTGGGGGGGATAATAGGTGATCACGTTGTCCCACGTGGGGCTCACGGTCTTAATCCCCATTTTACAGATGAGGTAACTGAGGCACAGAGAAGTTAAGTGACTTGCCCAAGTTCACACAGCCGACAAGTGGCAGAGTTGGGATTTGAACCCATTCTCCCAAGCCCTTAGAATAGTGCTCTGCACACAGTAAGCACTTGATAAATACCGACTAACTGCCTGATGTACGGGGCTCTGTTCCTCCTGAGCAGGTTGGCCAGGCCCTCCAGGCTTCTCTTGCTCTTCCCACCCAACCTGAAGAATCCAGGTAAGAATCACGGGAAGAGTTCTTCCAACCCAGCCTCCTGCCTTGAGGCAGGGTAACATTCCAGGATAGGAGGAAGAGGAGAGACTTGGAAGCCTAGAGAGGAAGCCACACAAGTAGGAGGGATAGGGCAGGCTCCTGATTACTATCCCACCCTCAGCCCGACCTCTCCAGCACCCCTCGGGGGCCCAGAGGAGGGGTTAGGAGGGGGAACACAGCCCAGGGATGGTCAGCAAGCCCGCAAACCCCACCCCAGGCCCATCCCCATCCCCGCCTGCCTTCTTGTGCGCTGCGATGGCCAACTGGGCCCATTTCTCCAAGGACCTGAGGGGCGTGATCTCCCGGTCGGGGATGTAGGAGGGCACCAGGTTCAGGAGCCGTTCGAGAATCATCTCCGACCCGTAGTCCACAAAGTACTGCTGGGACGCCAGCTCAGCCAGGTCATCCTCCTGCGGTGGGATAGGGGCTCAGAGCCAGGCTGAGCCTAGGGAGACCAACACCGTGCCCCCTCATCTCCGTGCCCAGCAGGGAGTCTCTGTTGTGGAAGGGGATCCCAGCTGACCTTTCCCTGGCTCAGTTGCGGGGAGTGTAGCCCAAACTATCCAACTTTGGATAGTCTCTCACAACTTACTTCGGTTCATCAGACCCAGGACTCTGTCTGACAGTAGCACCAGGATGCTGGGAGGAACTGTCTGCTGGTCACCCTCCTGCTCTCCCAATCTAATGGTTAGGGATAGACCACCTAACCCCCCATCTCTCCCTTCGCCATCCCTGACGCTCCCCCAGTGACCCAGCATGGACCATCCAACCCTCAAAACTCTCTCCTCTCCATCCCTGACTCATCCCCAGTGACCCAGTACAGATCATCGAACACTTCTATCTCCCCGCTCTGACTCTCCCCCCAGTGACCCAGTTCAGACGTCCATCTGGGGATCTGTCCAGAGGGGACTGCTCGTGTTTCTGGCTCCCCAACTCCCTGTGGGAACAGATGCCCAGTGCTCACCCCCAACCTTGGGGTGGGGAGCTGAGATTTGGGGAAGAGCAATTCCATTTCCACCTCCTTCCTGGTTCTGTAGTCCCGTCTGGACTACTGCACCAGCCTTCTCTCTGATCTCCCATCCTCGTGTCTCTCTCCATTTCAATCCATACTTCATGCTGCTGCCCGGATTATCTTTGTCCAGAAACACTCTGGGCATATTACTCCCCTCCTCAAAAATCTCCAGTGGCTACCAATCAATCTGCGCATCAGGCAGAAACTCCTCACCCTGGGCTTCAAGGCTGCCCATCACCTTGCCCCCTCCTACCTCACCTCCCTTCTCTCCTTCTACTGCCCAGCCCGCACCCTCCGCTCCTCCACCGCTAATCTCCTCACTGTACCTCGTTCTCGCCTGTCCTGCCGTCGACTCCCGGCCCACGTCATCCCCCGGGCCTGGAATGCCCTCCCTCTGCCCCTCCGCCAAGCTAGCTCTCTTCCTCCCTTCAAGGCCCTGCTGAGAGCTCACCTCCTCCAGGAGGCCTTCCCAGACTGAGCCCCTTCCTTCCTCTCCCCCTCGTCCCCCTCTCCATCCCCCCATCTTACCTCCTTCCCTTCCCCACAGCACCTGTATATATGTATATATGGTTGTACATATTTATTACTCTATTTATTTATTTATTTATTTATTTATTTATTTTACTTGTACATTTCTATCCTATTTATTTTATTTTGTTGGTATGTTTGGTTCTGTTCTCTGTCTCTCCTTTTTAGACTGTGAGCCCACTGTTGGGTAGGGACTGACTGTATGTGCTGCCAATTTGTACTTCCCAAGCGCTTAGTACAGTGCTCTGCACATAGTAAGAGCTCAATAAATACAATTGATTGATTGATTGATTCTGTAAACCCCAACCTGCCCCCTCTCAGCCTGAGGCTGTCCAGTCTGCAGTGCTGACCCTCCCAGTCCATCCTCAAACTGAGAGAGGGAGCTGGAGGACCCCGGCATCATCTAGTCCATCCTCCTGCCTTGAGGATTCCACATTACTCTGCCAGCAGAGCTGGGGGTAAGCTCAGGTACCAGCATTTTCTCATGGCATCAGTATTGTCCGGCCCCAGGCTGTCAAGAGCCATAATGAGCTGTCTGACCAGTGGCACTTCAGCCACTAGACCGAGGTCCACCCTGTGGCTATCATTCCCATCCCACCAGCCCCAGGCATAGCCTCCCACCTCTCCTTCCCCTGGATGCCACAGCCCTTTGGACTGGCAGGGACCTCTGGAAGGGGACCACTGACCCTCTTCCTGCCAGCCTGGCACAAAGGATGCCAGATGAGGGACTTCCTGCCTGCCTCTCCACAAAGCAGGGGCACACAGTTGGATGGGGAATGAGGGATGGGGTACCCTGGAACCCACGTGCCACCCAGTTGGGCCGTGAGGGACTCTGAATCCTGTTCTTCTTCCAGTCCCCACCTGTCACCCAGCATGACCCCACAGTAGGGTCTCCCCCACCCCTGCGGCAGCCCGGATGTAGAGACCCCTCACCTTGTCGCAGCGATACTCCCCAAACTTGACACCACGCACAACCTGCTGGTAGATGAGGTTGGTGGCTACTGTGTCCTCGCAGGGGTTGTGCCAGGGGGTGAAGATCTCCTTGCGGAAGAAGAGCCGCCACGGGGCGTTGCGCTCCTGGGCCCCCTGCTCCTTGGCGTACTGCTCACACTGGGATACGGCGTCCATGACGTGGTCGCTCCCGCTGCCCAGTGAGGACACCTGGCCGGCCAGACAGGAAGGGTCAAGGCACCAACTGGTCGGACTGGATGGCAGCTTATGGCCTTGGCTAGGACTGGGGCTTCAAGTCGTGGAAATGGAGCATGTGCGTGGAGAACTCCCCTAGTACCATATTCATAGTACAGTGCTCTGCACACAGTAAAGCGCTCAATAAATACAATTGAATGAATATGCTCCAAGCTCCAAGCTCTTAGAACCAAGCTTTCCAAAGTCTTTCTGGACCAAAGGACCCAACCTCAATTCTTTGGGACCTCTCAAGTCCCTGGGACATGGGAGCAGTGGCCTCAGCTCCAGAGTGGGAGGTGCCACTTCAGAGCATGGTGGCCTTGGGGTTACGGTCCTAGCTCACTCTGCAGAGAGACCGGGTTCCAATAGCATATGACTATGAGCACATCAGAGCCTGGGCAGGGTCATCCTGGGTGAGCCCACGTGGCCCATCCAGCCCAGGACTCCGGGAGGAATGGTGCGCTGGCTACCCTCCTGGTCCTCCGTCTTCACTTTTGGGGATGGGCCATTCAAAAAATCCTGACTCACCCCTATCCATCAAAAACTCTCCCCCAGGGACCCAGCCTGGATCATCCAACACCCCTGGCTCCTCCAGAGGCCAGCTGTGGGGGTGATGGGCCCGGTATCCCTGGATCCAGCTGTCGGGAGAAGTCAATGTTTCCCCACCACTCCTGGGCTAGATTCCAAACTCGCTTTCCCTGGTCTCCAACCACATCCAAGAGCTTCCGAGTAGGGTGGGGAATGCTCCCAAACCGGGTGCTTTTGATCTGTTTACTCTGAATAGTCTCTCTGCCCCCACCATTCACCCTGCCTGAAGTCCCATCCCCGGCCCCCAACCCCCAGCTCCAAACCTTATCGAAAAGCGCGATATAGAGCGAAAACCCAAAGCAGTCCTTCAGGCTGATCTTGTCGGCCAGGGAGCTGCACAGCTCCTTGGCCGTGGTAGCCGAGTCGGTCAGCAGCGTCTTGGTTGTCCCATCCATGAACGTCACCGGGAGCAGGATGGGCTTTTTGGACTTGGTGGCCTGGGAGGGCACGGTAAAGAGACACCTTGGTGAGGAGCAGGAGATGGGGGATGTGGGACTGGGTTGGGTGGTTTGGTGGGCCAGAGAGGACACGAAGGGGGCTGGGGGGCACAGTACCTGGAGTTCGAGCCAGCTGGGAGGCTGTGTTCGTGTCCCGTTCACGAAGGTTCGCCTTAGCCTCTCCTCACAGTATGGAGCATAGCCCGGGGGGCCCACGCTGATGAAATTCCTCAAAAACTGCCCATACGGGGCGGGGAGCAAGAGGGACAAGTGAGGGGACTGGGAACAGGGGACGGGGCCCGGGGTGTAGTGGTTAGGGGGCAGGCTCAGGTTGCGGGCAGGGACAGCCGGGATGGAAACCCAGGTCAGATGGAATGGCCAAGCACCACATTGTGTGCGAGCCCCCTTCCCTGGGCTCCCTGGGTGCTGGTTGTGGCCCCCTCCCCGTGGTGACCCGGCCGCTGTAGCGGGTCTCCACCTTGACAAACTTTTTGGAGGGGGCAAAGCAGCCGACGCAGAGGGACAGGAGGATCCAGCCGCGGGTATAGCTGCTCTTGGAGGGGTTCTGGGTGAGCTGCTTGCTGATCTGGCAGTAGATTTCATCTCTGTGGGGGGAGATGAGGACAGAGCTGGGAAAGGCCCAGGACTGATCGAGCAGCAGGGTGGGGGGCACTGGAAATCTGGTTCCTAATCCTGCCCTGGGGAGGGCCTCTTCAGCTGTCTTTATGTACACTCAGGCAAGTCCAGAGCAGAGGTGTCTGGCTGGGGCAACCTGAGAACTTCCTCCCTGATTCTCCCCAGGGACCCAGCACGGAGCATCCAACCGCCCTGACTTTCCCCGAATGACCCAGGAAGAGGCTGTGGGCGGAGCAGACGTATCCTCCCGCACCCCCGTTTGGGCTCTGTGCCCACCCGGGCTCCGCGCCCGCCTCACCGCAGGGCCGGGCGCAGGATGCCGTTGCCGATGATGAAGTGCAGCTTCTCCAGGTTGGAGGTGGGCCGGTTCTCCAGCATGCTGTTTCCTTGCACCGTAGACTCCCCGTCGTGCAGCCTCTTGGTCACCTGCGGCCCAGACGATAGGGGAGAGGGGCAGACTGGGGGCAGACCCCGCGGCGGGCTGAGCGCTTGGTCCTTGGGGCTGGGAATCTGGAGGTCCAGAGGACGGGGGCCAGAAGACCCTGCTGCCAGGGTAGAACGGCTCCCAGGACGTGGGGAGGCACGAAACCTTCCACTGGGGCTCGGAAGTTCATGGGGAACTCCGGGAGCCAATTCGATGGGCTTGCAGGAAGTTTGGGGACCTGCTCCTCATCAGCTGACCACCCTGGATGTCTACCCTCACTCTCTCTCCCGTTCCTCAATCCCACACCACCCCAGCTGGACCTCTCGGCTTCTTCTAAACAAACATTTTCACTGTCCTTACCCTCAACTCTCCCATCCCCAACCCTTCCCTCACACCTATTCCCCACCCTCCCTTCCATCAAAGCTTCCTAAAAAATTCCCTCCTCCAAGAGGCCTTCTCTCATCGATCTCTCCTTTCTGGTCACGCCATTCCCAGTCTCCTCCTCCATGCGGCCTTCCCTGATGACGTGACCCCCTCAGCCACCTCAGCCCCCAGCCTCCTTGCCTCCTCCGGGCCAGCTGGTTAATGGCAGGAACGGGATCTCTCACCTCTTCGGTCAGCTTTGACTTCTTCTTCAGCGTCAGGGAGACTAGCTTGTGTCGCACGCTGCTCTTCCTGTGCACATCTGGATGCCCGGCCTGTCGTGGGGCAGGGCGGGGTGGGGAGGTGGGCGGACAAGGGTTCCCATGTTAGAGGATGGGTGGTGGGGACAGGTGGCAGGTGCTGGTCCCTAGGCTGGGCTGCTCCCGAGGGTGGAAAGGGAGGCCTTAACCTCTTCTGGGACTTGCCTAGAAGAAACCAGATCTCCTACCCCCACAACTTAGCCTGCACCAAAGCCCTCATCCCCAGCCCCCACCACCCGGCAACCCTCTACTGGGCTGTAGTCAAGCGGCCGCTGCGGGATCTCTGGGGAGGAGGTGACTGGGGACGCTCTTCTGTGGGACTCACCTCTCCCTCTCCTTGCAGCACCTGGAGCTCCCTCTTGTAGGTCTTCTTACCCAGCGTCTCATAGATCTTGGTCATCACGGGGATCTTCTCACTGCCATCGCTCATGGCCGTGTGGTACCTGGGCTCCGGGAGGTCCCCCATGAAGCGCAGGACCGTGATCCAGACCGCCAGGGCCGCCTGAGGGAACAGGAGCAGTCTGGGGGGCTCCCGTCGGCCCCAGACGGCGCACGTGCGTGCAGGGCTCTGCACGCCCGCACCCCACCTCCCGCTCTCCGCCCTTCCCCCGGCTCCTCACCAGCTGGTCCCCCTCATCCTCATGGTACAGCAGGGGCTGCTTGAGGGGCCGCCGGACGTAGCTGTACGTGCTGGTGCCCTGGAAGTAGGTGGCCGCGTACTTGGCGAACTTGTACTCCGACAGGTCTTCCTCGTCCTCCTCGGGCAGGGGCAGGGCGGCGTCCAGGTCTTCTACCACCATCTCCTTCTGCAGCCGCTCCAGGTCCTGCCGGGCGAAGAGGCCCGGGTCACTGGCCGGGTCGGGAGGGGGGACACGGTGGGTACCCACCGTGTCCCGCTTCCCAGACAGGCAGCCTACAGAATCTGGAGTCCGGTCTCTAACCTCCAGCTCTGAGCTCTCTGCTGGGTGTGAAGGTCTGATGCTCCATGTTTGGGAGGAGGAGGCAGTGCAGGGAAGGGGGTCGGCCGCCTGGGTGACCCTCCCCATGACCCGGGTGGACAGCAGGTCAGGGATGAGGGAGAATGCTTGACTGAGCAGACCCCGAGTGCCTTTCTTTCTCTCTCCAGCAAAGAAAGGACCCCCCATCCAACCCCCATAAGACCAGAGAAGTCCAAAGAAGAGATGCGGTCTGGGCTCCAGGCCTCGGCCACAACAGGGAGTGAAATCTCTCTTCTCAAACACTTTTCCTGGTTTCCACAAGGCCCAGGGCCTGGTTGGACCAACGGCTGCTATGGACTGATTCAGACCCCACCCTCGTGACCATGAGCTCTTGGATCAAGGAACCCTTCCCCTGACATAGATGGATATTCAAAAATTGGGCAGTGAATGGCAGAACACCCAGCCCCTGAGCGAACCCCACAGATCTGCCCCACGCCTGTCCAGCCCAGGACTCTGACAGAACTATGTGAGCCCACTGTTGGGTAGGGACTGTCTCTATATGTTGCCAATTTGTACTTCCCAAGTGCTTAGTACAGTGCTCTGCACATAGTAAGTGCTCAATAAATACGATTGATGATGATGATGATGATATTGGGAAGATCCAAGGGTTGGTTGTCCTCCTGGAGGTCCACCTCACGGTTAGGGATGGTTGGACCGGTCCACATCCCTGACTCTCCCCTCTCCATCCCTAACTCTTCCCCCAGTGACCCAGCACGGACCATTCCTGACACTCCCCCTAGGACACAGCAACAGACCCCCTTCCAGCCCAATCTCCTCTAAGACCTGCCAGTGTTTCCGATTGCACAATTCCCCATGCTGGGGAAGAAAGTGTTGGTTTGTCCTGAACCTAACATGCTCCAGCTGCAGTTGGCTGGGGGGCGGAGGGGGTCCCTCGCTCTGGGAGCGGGGGCAAGAGGAGGGAACTGGGGAACAGGAATTCCCCGCCCAGGTTCTGTAAACCCTCCCTCAGTCTGGGGAGAGAACTGCCCCACCCAGGGGGGCTCACGACGTCTCTCCCCTCCCCTCACGCGGCCCCTGGGTACCTCAAAGCCGCTGGGCGCCTGCCCCTCCTGGCCGGGGAGCGAGGCCGTGGCTCCGAGGAAGCCAAACACTTTGTCCACCATCTCTGAGTCGCTGACGGGCTCGTTCCGGGCCTTCTCCATCCGTTCCAGGAGCTCCTTTTTCCTCCGCGCCTCCTCCTTCTCCTTGGCCTCCCTCTCCGCATCCTCGCGGGCCAGCTGGGCCAGGCGCACCTTGGGGACAGGAGGCAGCAAGAGGAGCCATGGGGACTCAGGTGGGACTGGCGAAGGGCAAGACCTGACTGAGGACCCCATCTGCGGGCAGGGTCTGAACCTCCTGTCTGGGTGGGAGACCGTCACCATGGGGCTGCTGGGATTTGGGAGTCCCACCAGGTGACCGGGCACCTCCTGGCGTGGAGCTGTGCCGCCTCTGACCTGGCTGAGACACACTATCATCTGGAGGAGGTGGGCAAGAGGCGGGATTCAAGGGCGTCCACCCTGCAGAACCCCGCCGGACCTACCCCTCGCTCTGGGGAAATGTGCTGGGGCCCAGGCCGAGGAGACGGTGAGACCACCGAGGGTCCTACTGAAAGCTGCCCCACTGAACAGTGCTGGGATCGGGGGGCTGACCCTGGGGCCTGAAGACCTGCCGCTCACCCCCAGCAACTGGCCAGAGGGTGTGATTCAAATAATAATAATAATAATGGCATTTATTAAGCACTTACTATGTGCAAAGCACTGTTCTAAGCGCTGGGGAGATTACAAGGTGATCAGGTTGTCCCTCGGGGGACTCACAGTCATCATCCCCATTTTACAGATGAGGTAACTGAGGCCCAGAGAAGTTAAGTGACTTGCCCAAAGTCACACAGCTGACAATTGGCGGAGCTGGGGTTTGAACCCATGACCTCTGACTCCAAAGCCCGGGCTCTTTCCACTGATCCACACTGCTTCAAGACAGGCATCTCCTTCAGCCCAACTCCTCCCTCCGCCCCAATGCAAATACAGAAGACGCTAGTGAGGAACAGCTCCCCGACAATAAGGTTGCACCGCCTTGAAGCAGCGTGGCTCAGTGGAAAGAGCCCAGGCTTGGGAGTCAGAGGTCGTGGGTTCTAATCCCGGCTCCACCACTGATCAGTTGTGTGACTTTGGGCAAGCCACTTGACTTCTTTGTGCCTCAGTTACCTCATCTGCCAAATGGGGATTGAGACTGTAAGCCCCATGCGACACAGGCTGATTACTTTGTATCTACCTCAGGGCTCAGAACAGTGCTTGGCACATAGTAAGCACTTAACAGATGCCATTATTATTAGTATTATTAGTATTATTATTGTTGAAGCCATAGCTCAGGTAAGTGTGGGACTGCTACATGATTGGTGACCCCAGTGCACCCTCAGGGATGGCTTAGGTAGGAGGAGCTGGGTCTCCAGAGGCAGGGGGCTGGATGAGATTCATTCATTCAATCGCATTTACTAAGCGCTTACTGTGTGCAGAGCACTGTACTAAGCGCTTAATTTAGGAGATGACTGCAGGGGGTGGGGCCCCTTGTGGAGCAGCTGACCTGGTGTTTCTTCTCCGCCTCTTCCTTGGCCTTCTTGGCACTCATCTCCTTCCTGAGACGCTCTTCCTCCGCCCGCCGCAGCCTCTCGGCCTCCAGCCGACGGTGATACTGAGCACGGGGCAGGGAGGTGGGGTGCGGGGCCCGCGGCACCGCCCCAGGGAAACAGAAAGTTCTCCACCAGGCCCCAAAATGATCCCCGGATCATCCGCCTTTCCCAACCATGCTGCTGATCCTCCAGAGTAGGTCACCCCACCCCGGGTTGGGCCTAGCGGGGGTGTCTTTCCAATCTACGGACCCCAAGGAGCGTATGTCCATATCTGTAATTCATTTATTCATATTAATGTCCGCCTCCCCCTCTAGACTGAAAGCTCGTCGTGGGCAGGGAATGTGTCTGCTGTTATTTGTGCTCCCCCGAGCCCTTAGAACAGTGTTTAGCACACAGTAAGTGCTGACTAAATGAATGAACGGAAGGAGCACCCGCACACCCTCTGCCCATCATTGCCCACCGGCCACATGGTCACCTCAGGGGACATCAATCACCCGCAGGATCCACCCCCGGGCAACTCCCCCTTCTAGACTGTGAGCCCACTGTTGGGTAGGGACTGTCTCTATATGTTGCCAACTTGTACTTCCCAAGCGCTTAGTACTGTGCTCTGCACACAGTACAGATTGATTGGTGGGCCCCTGAGGTCCACGCCCAGCCCGCACGTGCCCCGTCCCATAAACCCGCAAGTGGGCAAGCAGGCCTGCCCACACTCACTTCCCCCTTCAGGCGCTGGTGCAGCCTCCTGGCGATCATGCCACGGGCATACGCCTGCACGGTGAGGACGGCCCACAGCCGGTGGCGGAAGGCCCGCCGCACCAGGAAGCCGCGGCACCGCGCCTGGAACTCGATGATGCGCTCGCGGGCGACGCGGTACTGCCGGTGCAGCTGGCGGGCTCGGGAGAGGGCCTGGAGCCTCAGGAATCCAACACGCATCTACGGAGATGGAGGGGGCTCAGCGGAGCTCCCCGGGGCCCACCCCCTGCCCTCTCCACGGCTGCCTGGATTGAGCGGCTGTGGGGCGGCCGCCCTCCCACCGCCCAATTGTCCAGTCGAGCGGCGGAGGGAGGGACGGGGTCAGCTGCGGACACACTCACCGCCCTGTAGTCCCTCCGGCAGCGGTGGCCCCGCCAGTTTCTCTGGATGACCGTCGCAGCCCTTCGCAGCTTCAGGAAATTGGACCTAAGAAGGGTTGGCAGTGGGTTCCAGGACAATGCTTCGACCACCCGTCCCCCAGAGCCCGGCGGGAGCGGGGCCACCGAGGGTTTGCTCTGCTTGCCGTGCCCCACGCTCCCAGAGATTCTCCGTCCAGAGGACTGGAACTGAGTCTTTATGTACCGTTCTCCAGCACTCAGTACAGCGTTGAGCACACAGGAGGTGCTCAGTACGGCATTCAGTATGTAGGAGGCCCTCAGTGCACACCTTGGAATGAGGGAAGGCCCAGCCCGGATACCTGTCGCGGAAGCCCCGGATCACTTTCTGGATGAGGATGACCCGGTCCATGATGGCCTTGTCCCTCTCGATCTCCAGCAGCATGTCATGGTGGTCCTGGCCAGAGACACACCTGGGTCATGGGGCCCCCTCACCTACCAGGCTGCAGCACTTAGGGGTCTAGTGAGGGGGTGGCGATTCAGCTCCTGCCCTCCAAACCCTTGGACAAGTGGGGGAGGAGGAGACCTCTTGAGAGTCAGTCAGTCAATCGTACTTATTGAGCACTTACCGTGTGCAGAGCACTGTAGTAAGTGCTTGGGAGAGTACATTTTAACAATAGACACTTTCCCTACTCACAAAGAACTTACAGTCTAACTGTCCAGGTGATGTGGTCTTGGACCCCCTGAGTGAATCAGGAGCCCAGATGGGGAACAGTCAACAGCCACCCCCATCCTGCCCTCGCCATTCCCCCACTCCCTTTCCAGGCTCCTGCTCAATTCTTCCCCAGGGAGCTTTGCAGCCAAGGGCACCAGAGGCACAGACCCGCGACTGAATGTCCCTTCTGGGTCACTGGCAGAGAGCAAGGGATGGAGAGGGCACAGCCGGGGGGTTTAGTCCGCACCGGGTCACCAGGGGAAAGTCAGGGTGTCAGATGCTCCGGGCTGATCCACCCCAACCTCCGTTCTGCCCGATAAGTCCCTGTGAAGCCAGGAGTTCCCCCCACCCCGTCACCCAGAGGCCCCTTTACCTTCAGAAATATCTTGGTTTTGCCAATCTGCCAATCATCACATCGGCCCAGCACGGCTCTGGCAATGCGTTCGCAGGTGCCGCGCAGGTCCCCCTGGGGAGGGGCGACAGTTATGCTGCCATCCCTCGCTCGTCCCCTGCCCCCCTCTCTGCCAACCAGGCTGTCCGGCCCACGTCCCTCGGACCAATCGGGCCCCCGCGGGTGTGGGGACGGTACCTGTTTGTAAGCCGGTTGCACGCCAGGCAGGAGTACGCGGTAGCGGTCCACAAACTGAACGAAGGTGTAGCGGATTGGGTACCCCGCCCGGCGGATCCGGATGGTCTCCATCATCCCCGAGTAGCGCAGCTGCCGCACGCACAGCTGACGGTCGAACAGCTGCACGGGGCCAGATGGCAGTCAGGGCCCCGGGCCCCACCCCTCTCCCACATCCCTGACCCCCATGGAGACGTTGCTGGGATCGGGGCGATTCCTGAACCCCAGGTCAGGGGACAGTCTGAAGTCAAGCTGGGGCCTAGTCAGAGGCCACAGACACAACTAATGAAGGAGGAAAACGGTCTGGATTAAAATGGTGGTCAGCAACTTGTCCCTCGCCAATAGTCCACTCCCGGCTGCCCATGCCTGGGATACTGAGAGGCACTGCGGGATGGAGGCCCTTTTTCCTAGCTCTCAGTTCCACAGAGGCATCTCTGGGCCATCTTCATCCCAAATGAAGCAGCATGGCCTAGCGGAAAGAGCACGGAGCTGGGTCTCAGAGAACCTGGGTCTAATCCTGGCTCTGTCAACTGCTTGCTGAGTGACCTCGGGCAAGTCACTTAACTTTTCTGTGTCTTAGTTTGCCTCTTCTCCCTCCTTCCTAGACTGAGCACCCTGTGGGATGGGAACTATGTCCAACCTAATTAACTTGTAGCTACCCCAGCACTTAGAACAATGTTTGAAATATTTTAAGTGCTTAACAAATACCATAATTTTTTTAAAAAAAACCCTATTTCCCCTGGTTCAGACTAGCCTTAGGGCCTGAGCCATGACTTCCCCTCTGTCCAGTGGCTGAGGGAGGGCTAGCCCATGGACCTCAGCCCCAAGCTGGCCAGGCCCCAGCCTTCCAACAGGGGTGGGAAAAGACCCAGGAGTGCTGGGAGGCCTGGTGTCATCATCATCATCATCAATCGTATTTATTGAGCGCTTACTGTGTGCAGAGCACTGTACTAAGCGCTTGGGAAGTACAAGTTGGCAACGTATAGAGACAGTCCCTACCCAACAGTGGGCTCACAGTCTACTGGAGGCATAATGCCAGGCTGGGTGGGCTATTGGGATGACACTGAGATGACCCTGACTTCCAGGGGCCCCGGCGGTTCTTATTGCCCACCCTGCCCCACCATCCCTGCGGTCGCTACGGCATTATCACCTCAACTATCACAGCTAAGCCAGGCTCCATAAAGACTCCCTTTTCTGCAGCCAGGTAGCCCTGACCCTCCTGCTCTTCCTCCTGCCCCTCACCTCCTCCAATAATAATAATAATAATGGCATTTATTAAACACTTACTATGTACAGAGCACTGTTCTAAGCGCTGGGGAGGTTACAAGGTGATGAGGGACTGTCTCTATATGTTGCCAACTTGCACTTCCCAGGCGCTTAGTACAGTGCTCTGCACACAGTAAGCGCTCAATAAATACGATTGATGGATTGATGAGGTTGTCCCACGGGGGGCTCACAGTCTTCATCCCCATTTTACAGATGAGGTAACTGAGGCATGGAGAAGTTAAGTGACTTGCCCAAAGCCACACAGCTGACAAGTGGTGGAGCTGGGATCTGAACCCATGACCTCTGACTCATTCATTCATTCATTCAATCGTATTTATAGAGTGCTTACTGTGTGCAGAGCACTGTACTAAGCGCTTGGGAAGTCCAAGTTGGCAACATATAGAGACGGTCCCTACCCAACAGTGGGCTCACAGTCTAGGAGGGGGAGACAGAGAACAAAACAAAACATAGTAACAAAATAAAATAATCAGAATAAATATGTACAAATAAAATAAATAAATAAATTTATCCAAAGCCCGTGCTCTTGTCACTGAGCCATGCTGCTTCTCCAACCATTCTGTTCCCCAGCTGACACCCCAAAAGACAGTGTGTGTGTGTGTTTGTGTGTGTGTCTCTCTCTCTCACACACAAACAGTGTTCCCTAGTGGGAAGAGCTGGGGCTGGGTCCCAGCTCTGCCCCAGATCGGCTGAGTGACCTTGCCCAAGTCACTTAACCCCTGTGGGCCTCAAATTCCTTCTCTGGAAAATGGAGAGAGTAGTCTCAGCCTCGGAGACGTTGCGAGGGTGAGATGGGACTCACCCCCCTTTTAGACTGTGAGCCCACTGTTGGGAAGGGACTGTCTCTATACGTTGCCAATTTGTACTTTCCAAGCGCTTAGTACAGTGCTCTGCACATAGTAAGCGCTCAATAAATACGGTTGATGATGATGATGATGGGATGCATGACGAGAAAGGACTTTGGGGAAACTACTTTTCCCACTGCCACTCTCTGTCTCTCTCTTGACAGGACCCAATCCCTGTCCAGGTGGACATCAGCCTCACTCCCTCTGGGCTGGAAGAGAAAGTTTCCTGCTGGGAGGTGGTGGGGGTAGTCTTTGAAACTTTCCAAGGATTGGCCCTTCCTGCTGTCCCATTTCCTCTCTCTCTCCAGCACAGGACTTCCTCCCCAACTCAGTTCATCAGCAATCCATTTCCTGCCTTGCGGGGTGGTTGTGGGGGGTGCGGCGTGGGCTGCGGTGGGGCCGGGCCCCTCGCCTGGCTGAAAATCAGTGTCCTCCCTGCCCCTCGGGGTCAGAATTGGGCCGTGGACACCTCTCCGGGGGCAGTAAGTGGGCACTTCATTAACTCCATTAACTTCATTAATTAATTAATTAATTAATTTCATTAACACGTCATTAACTCCTCCTTCATTAACACTTCATTAACTCCTCCTTCCAGACTGTGAGCCCATTGTTGGGTAGGGACCGTCTCTAATGACATTTATTAATCAGTCAATCAATCGTATTTGTTGAGCGCTTACTGTGTGCAGAGCACGGGACTAAGCGCTTGGGAAGTACATGTTGGCAACACATAGAGACAGTCCCTACCCAACAGTTGGCTCACAGTCTAGAAGGGGGAGACAGAGAACAAAACCAAACATATCAACAAAATAAAATAGAATAGATATGTACAAGTAAAATAAATAAATGAATAAATAGAGTAATAAATATGTACAAACATATATCCATATATACAGGTGCTGTGGGGAAGGGAAGGAGGTAAGACGGGGGGGATGGAGAGGGGGATGGGGGGGAGGAAGGGAGGGACTCAGTTATTAAGCGCTTACTATGTGCAAAGCACTATTCTAAGCGCTGGGGAGGTACAAAGTGATCAGGTTGTCCCACGGGGGGCTCCCAGTCTTAATCCCCATTTTACAGATGAGGGAACTGAGGCACAGAGAAGTGAAGTGACTTGCCCAAAGTCACACAGCTGACAATTGGCGGAGCTGGGATTAGAACCCATGACCTCCAAAGCCCGGGCTCTTTCCACTGAGCCACACTGCTTCTCCTTCTCTATATGTTGCCGACTTGTACTTCCCAAACGCTTAGTACAGTGCTCTGCACACAGTAAGCCCTCAATAAATACGATTGAATGAATGAATTAACCATCACCATAATCACCATCTGCCGCCCAGAGAAGCAGCGTGGCTCAGTGGAAAGAGCCCTGGCTTTGGAGTCAGAGGTCAAGAGTTCAAATCCCCACTCCGCCAATTGTCAGCTGTGTGACCTTGGGCAAGTCACTTAACTTCTCTTTGCCTCAGTTACCTCATCTGTAAAATGGGGATTAAGACTGTAAGCCTCCCCGTGGGACAACCTGATCACCCTGCAACCTCCCCAGCGCTTAGAACAGTGCTTTGCACATAGCAAGCGCTTAATAAATGTCATTATTATTATTATTATTATTGATGGGCCAGGGCCCCTCCCCAGACACCAGTCTCCCCCCGACCCGCCGCCGCCATCCAACATGGGCATCTCCTGGGGCCTTGGGATCCCGGGGTCTGAGGGGTCCCGGAATCCAGGCCCCGCAAGGTGGGGACTGCAACTTGTCCAGGTTCATCCAACCCGAATCGTGATGGGACCTTGCTCAGGAGAGGGCACGGTCGCTGAACATTTCCAAGATCCCGGAAGTTTGGATTTTATCCTGCCCGACATTCAACACCTTTCCAGCTGGGCCCATGTGCACTACCCCGTGTTGGCTAAGGAAGCCACATGTCCTTTGGGGCAGCTAGGCCAGGCTGAAAGCCTCCAGCTGGGGCCCTACTGGATGGGGCTCAGGGTGGGGATTTGAAAGCCGCTGTCCCTACCTCACTGGCACCTCCCCGGCTCCTAGACTCAGTTTCCCGGCTGTGTAATGGGTCCAGGGACATTATCCTTCCATCCAGGGATGGACAAGGAGCGAATGGCCAGTGTGGACTTAAGGCAGAAAGGGGGTCCTTCCCCCAACTCGTGGCCAACTCAAGAGCAGGGAATCTCCCACCCACCAGCCCCCAGCTTCCCCTCACCATGGGCTTCTTGAACTCATTGGGCTTGATGCAGCGGACGAAGAAGGGCTGGCAGGCGCTCAGGGTCCGCATGAGCAGCTCCAGGGACCGCTTGAACTGGCAGCTGAGGGTCGGTGAGCGCTTCCTGGTCTCGGCTCCCTGCCGGCGTCGTTTCGTGGGGCCGGGAGCCGGGGCAGGGACGGGGGGAGAGAGGGAAAAAGAGAGTGGGAGGAAGAGAGATGGACGGAGGGAGGGAGGGGGTCAGTGGGAAGGCCGCAGGAAGTGGAGAGAGGACAGGAGGTTGGGAAATGTTTTTCTCCTCCCCGTTTCCTGCAGCCCCTGCTGACTGGGGTGTCACAGGGTGTTACAGGGATCCAGGGAGCATGGAAGGGGTCGCAGAGAGGGGTGAGGGGTCACAGGAAAGGGGCTCTGGGTCCGGGGGGCACTGCTTTCTGGGAGAATTTTCTGGAATTAAAATCCCCCCATCTCTCCCCACTGCCTCCCTCTTCCAAATGCTCCTGGGCCCTGGGGCCACCAGGTCCCTGGACTGTCCCACCTTCTGTGGGTGGGGTCTCTCTGACCCCCAGAATGTGCTCCCCCCAAGCCCTGCGACTGAAAGGGGACAGGGTCTAGGTGGACCTGAGATCCCTGGAAGGAAAGGGGTCCACCCGCCTGCCTGCCCCGAAGCCCGCGGTACCAACTGCCCCGCTTTCCTTTTCTCCGGGGCAGAAATCGGTTGGCCCTGGGGAGGTGGGGGACCCTAGTAGCAGCGTGGCTCAGTGGAAAGAGCCCGGGCTTTGGAGTCAGAGGTCATGGGTTCAAATGCCAGCTCTACCATTTGTCAGCTGGGTGACTTTGGGCAAGTCACTTCACTTCTCTGGGCCTCAGTTACCTCATCTGTCAAATGGGGATGAAGACTGAGCCCCCCCGTGGGCCAACCTGATCACCTTGTAACCTCCCTAGGGCTTAGAACAGTGCTTTGCACATAGTAAGCGCTTAATAAATGCCATCGTTATTCCCCCTTCTAGCCTGTGAGCCCATTGTTGGATAGGGACCGTCTCCATATGTTGCCGATTTGTACTTCCCAAGTGCTTAGCACAGTGCTCTGCACATTCAATAAATACGACTGAATGAATGAATAATAATAATAATAATGATGATGGCATTTGTTAAGCGCTTACTATGTGCAAAGCACTGTTCTAAGCGCTGAGGAGTATACAAGGTGATTAGCAGATTGAAGCAGCGTGGCTTAGTGGTAAGAGCCCGGGCTTTGGAGTCAGGGTTCATGGGTTTAAATCCCGGCTCTGCCAACTGTCAGCTGTGTGACTTTGGGCAAGTCACTTAACTTCTTTGTGCCTCACTTACCTCACCTGCAAAATGGGTATGAAGACTGTGAGCCCCCCCGTGGGACAACCTGATCACCTTGCAACCTCCCCAGCACTTGAAACAGTGCTTTACACTTAGTAAGCGCTTAATAAAAATGCTATTATTATTATTATTATTACCGCTCAGGCCACCCGCTCCTGAGACCTGGACCCCGGCAGCCTACCTCCCAGCACCCGTGGGGGTGAGACTGGAGGGGGGAATGGATGGACAGGATTTCCAGAACTCAGAGCCCAGATTCTGCTTGGCACAGGGAAGCCACCTCACCATTCCTGGTCCCAGAACGACCCAGACCTCCGAGCCCTACCCCCGTGGGGCCTCGGCCAGGGGCGCGAACATCACGGCCCCTCCTGAGACCCACCACTCTCGAAGACAGACAGACGGACCCTTTTACCTTAGCGGAAGGAGCCGACGAGGGACCCAGAGAGCCAGACGCGTAGCCGCAGAGAAACTAGGGGCAGGAGAGGAAGAGGAGGAGAAAAGGAATCCACATTGGGGACTGGCAGCCTCATCAGTTCTGCCTGTTTTTTTTTAAGGCATTTATTAAGCGCTTACTATGTGCAAAGCACTGTTCTAAGCACTGGGGAGGTTACAAGGTGATCAGGTTGCCCCACAGGGGGCTCACAGTCTTCATCCCCATTTGACAGATGAGGGAACTGAGGCACAGAGAAGTTAAGTGACTTGCCCAAAGTCACCCAGCTGACAATTGGTGGAGCCGGGATTTGAACCTGTGACCTCTGACTCCAAAGCCCGTGCTCTTTTCCACTGAGCCACGCTGTTTCTCCTCCTGCTCCCACTGTATGTGGAGATTCTGTCGGCAGCCCTGCCCCAACACCATTAGCTTATAATTTCCACGAGGGCAAGGATCATGGCATCCGCGGCGTGCTTCCACGCTCTTACGACAGCGCTCCACACACAGTTGGCGTCCAGTACACCACTCCACATGCAGGAGCTTTCAGTGGACTCTGAACAAGGCATCGGTGAACTTTGGCTCACGTCCTGAAGTTACGACTGGCTGTTCACCCATAGATCAAGAGGGGTGAGGACTCTCCCCCCTCTAGATGCAGCGTGGCTCAGTGGAAAAGAGCACGGGCTTTGGAGTCAGAGGTGCCAATTGTCAGCTGTGTGACTTTGGACAAGTCACTTCACTTCTCTGGGCCTCAGTCACCCCATCTGGAAAATGGGAATTAAGACTGTGAGCCCCCCGTGGGACCACCTGATCACCTTGTAACCTCCTCAGCGCTTAGAACAGTGCTTTGCACATAGTAAGCACTTAATTAAATGCCATCATTATTATTATTAGACTGTACGCTAGCTGTGGGCAGGGAATGTGTCTATTGTTAAACTGCATTCTCCCAGGTGCTTAGTACAGCGCTCTGCACACAGTTAGCGCTCAATAAATGATTGAACGAATGAATGACTGGCCCAAAGCAGGTCTGTAGAGTGAGAAGTGAAAGGGCCAGAGGTCACAGGCCAAGGATCATTGGTCCTACCCCCCCCCCAAACCACATTGGGCACTTCAGTGTGCTTTGTACTCCATTCGGCCCATCGGGCCCCCCGGCCCCCCACAACAAACATACATACACACATACATATCCCGGCAGGGTCCCCCCGCCACCCGACCGGCCCACCTCAACAAAGCAGGATGGATCTATGGGCAGGCAGCCCTCAGGCCGGGGTTTACCTTCACAGAAGGAGCTGACGTGGGGCCCAGGGAGCCGGAAGCATAGCCACAGAGGAACTGCAGAGACAGAGAAAGAGCCAGGGCAGCTGGGGCAGAGCTGGAGCCGGAACCAGAGTCAATCAATCAATCAATCAATCGTATTTATTGAGCGCTTACTGTGTGCAGAGCACTGGGCTAAGCGCTTGGGAAGTCCAAGTTGGCAACATATAGAGACAGTCCCTACCCAACAGTGGGCTCACAGTCTAAAAGGGGGAGACAGAGAACAAAACCAAACATACTAACAAAATAAAATAAATAGAATAGATATATACAAGTAAAATAAATAAATAAATAGAGTAACAAATATGTACAAACATATACATATATACAGGTGCTGTGGAGAAGGGAAGGAGGTAAGATGGGGGGGATGGAGGGAGGACGAGGGGGAGAGGAAGGAAGGGGCTCAGTGTGGGAAGGCCTCCTGGAGGAGGTGAGCTCTCAGTAGGGCCTTGAAGGGAGGAAGAGAGCTAGCTTGGCGGATGGGCAGAGGGAGGGCATTTCAGGCCCGGGGGTCGATGGCGGGACAGGCGAGAACAAGGTACGGTGAGGAGATTAGCGGCAGAGGAGCGGAGGGTGCGGGCTGGGCTGCAGAAGGAGAGAAAGGAGTTGAGGTAGGAGGGGGTGAGGTGATGGACAGCCTTGAAGCCCAGGGTGAGGAGTTTCTGCCTGATGTGCAGATTGATTGGTAGCCATTGGAGATTTTTGAGGAGGGGAGTAACATGCCCAGAGCGTTTCTGGACAAAGACAACCCGGGCAGCAGCATGAAGTATGGATTGACTCTTGAAGTGAAGAGTCAGGGGCAGAGGGAGAGCGGGGTTGGAGTCTGAGCCGGAGCAAGGCTAGGTTCTCCCCAACAACACCTAGGCGCTGCTGATGGAGACAGAGCCCCGGACTGGGCAAGCCGAGCGCTGGGCGAACCAGAAGCTGGGTGGGCCGAGGGAGCTAAGCTGGGGTGTGCGGCTCGGCCTGGACGCCGCCTGGGCTCAAGGGGCAGAGGGTGCAGGGGGGAAACACCTCATTTACTCCCCAGTCCGTGGTTCGTCCTTTCCCCCAGCCTTGCCTCTCCCCTGCCCTCCGCCTCCCCCCGCCCCCTTTACCATGGCCACGTCGGCCTGGAAGATCTGCTTGATGAACTTGTTTTTGGACGAGTGGACCAGCTGAATGATGTCTCCGTGCAGAGTGTCCCGGTTTTTTTCCAGGAACCCTGGAGGGCACAGAGTGGGCAGCCCGCCAAGGGCCGGCGGGTGGGTTTCCTTGAGGGCAGGGATCGAGGCCACTGCTCGATTATATTCTCCTAAGCGCTTAGTGCAGCGCTGTGGACGTGGGGGTGCCCAATCCGTATGCTGACTCTGATATTGGTGCCCTCCCAATAGGGGCCTAAACCTTGCCCCTCTCCCACTGGGAGTCGTCATCTGTATTTACTGAGCACTTACTGTGTGCAGAGCACTGTACTAAGTGTTTTGGAGGTATAATATAACAATATAAACAGGCGTATTCCCTGCCCACAACAAGCTGACAGTCTAGATCCAGGTAGGGCCACCCCTCTGGGCACCTTGCGTTTCGTAGTAGACCACGCCGGCGAAGTGGTTGATGCCAAACTGGGTCTGGTGGTTGTTCCGGGGGGAGACGTAGCTGGGGTTCAGCCTGTGCTGGGAGTTCAGCTTGTGCAGCATGGTTGAATCTGTGCCCTGCAGCGGTTGGCACGGACGTTGGCCCCCCAGCCCCTTCCCAACCCTAGACCCCCCCCCACCCGCAGGGTCCCACCCAGCCCCAACCTTGGGGAACTTGCTCTCCTCGTCGATGAGCGAGATGATGTTCATGGGTCTGTTGGCGATCATGTCCAGCGCGTCCTGGTTGTCGGTGAACTCGATGTGCAGCCAGTCGATGTCCTCCAGGTTGTACTCCTCCTGCTCCAGTTTAAACACGTGGCGCACGAAGAACTGCTGCAGGTGCTCATTGGCAAAGTTGATGCACAGCTGCTCGAAACTGGGTGGGGACGGGAGGTTTCAGAGGGAGGCCCACCCCCACGACGCGGGAACCCAGGAGCGTCGGGACCACGAGTGGCTGAGGGAAGCCAGGTGACGGGCAAAACCGAAACCGGGCAACGTAAGTAAAACCAATGGGCTCAAAACGCTGCCCTGCCCTCACACAGGTGTGGTCTCCATGGAGAGGACGGGCCAAAGGAGCTGGGCAGGGGCCATAGCGGGGCCATCGGGATGGTCGGGGGTGGAGCAATGTCTGGGTAGGATGTGCTGGGAGCTGCCAGTTGAGAAGGGCAGGGGCGGGGCAGAGTGAGGGGATGTGCCAGAGTGGCACTCAGGGCTGCCGGGTAGGGACTGTCTCTATATGTTGCCAATTTGTACTTCCCAAGCACTTAGTACAGTGCTCTGCACATAGTAAGCGCTCAATAAATACGATTGATGATGATGATGATGGATTTGCAGGGGACTTTGGGGGCGGGGAGCACTGGAGGAGGAGGGACAGGGAAAAAGACCAGGAGGCATGTAGAGCAGGGCAGGTGAGTACCTGTTGACAGTGAAGTTTTCAAACCCAAAGATGTCCAACAGTCCGATGGATCTGCGGGTGTTCTTGGCCCCTTGGGGCGGGGGGCGGTAAATGGCCGCGTTGATCTTGTCCACGATCCACACGAACAGGCGTCCGTAAATGCCCTGCGGGTAGTCACACGGTGCTGGGGCTTGGCTGAGGGCGGGCGGGAGGGGAGAGAGCTGAGAGGAGGGTCAGGGAGGGGTGGGGGAAGGCCAGTGGGGAGGACCAGTGGGGAGGGCCTGGTAGAGAAGACCGGAAAGTAGGCCCCAGCCAGCCTCGGACCCAGCAGCTGAGAAAATGGGGGAGTCATCCCACCCGGGCAGACAGCGAGCGATGTCGTGGGCACAAGGCCGACCTTAACGAATGCATCTCTGACATCCAGGGCTTGTTCCATGCTCAGGGGAGTCGACACGGTCTCCCCCCGGGTGATGATGGTCCGGCTGGTGAGGCAGTTCATCAGGGCCTGAGGGTTGACCTGGAGGCCCACAGAGAAACAGGCGTGGATTCCCCAGCCCTGACCCCACCCAGCGATGGGTCACAGTCTTTTAGACTGTGAGCCCACTGTTGGGTAGGGATTGTCTCTACATGTTGCCAACTTGTACTTCCCAAGCGCTTAGTACAGTGCTCTGCACACAGTAAGCGCTCAATAAATACGATTGATTGATTGATTGATTGATTGATTGATGTGCGGCTGGGGACCGTATTTTCCGAAACCAAGGAGACCCCAGGAGACCCCGGGCTTTCTCCCCAAGCCCTGTGGCCCACCAGCCTTTACTGACCTCCAGCAGGGCCGCCGCTGTGGCCAGTGACGGGGAGAAGACGACCTCACAGGCATCCAGGTTATCAAACACACGAGCTGTTGGGGGGGGGGATTTCCGGGGTCTGTGGTGGGGGTAGGCCTCGGAGGTTGGGGGGGATCCCCTGGGGTCCTCGCTGCCTTTCAATTCTCCCACTCAATCTACTGCCTAATCCTGCTCGCTCTTCCTCCACAACGACTCCCAGATTCACCCTCTCCTCACCCCAACGGGCCAAGCTCTGGTCAAATGATCAGAACAGCCTCCTCGCTGGTCTCCCTGCCTCCAGCCTCTCCCCCTTCCAATCCAGACTCCCCGCTGCCGCTACCCGGATCATCTTCCTGAAGCATCGCTCGGCTCACATCTCCCACTGCCTCCCCATGGCCCTCTGCATCGCAAACACACTCGGCTTCAAGGTTCTCAACCAACCAACCCCACTTTCCATATCGGCTCTCCTCACCTGCTACTCCCCAGCTCGCTCTCTTTGCTCATCTCAATCCAACCTTTTCACGGAACCTCGCTCCTCTCCCACCTCCTCTGATTCCTCTGGCCTGGGCACCCTCCTTTCCCAAACCTGATGATAGCCCACAGTGTGCCTCACATCCAGTGTCCAGATTAGCTCTCAGCACCCCAAATTGTACAAACCCACCAGCCATCTCCAGCGCTTATTTACACCTTGGCACATTTCTATATCGGTTATTCAATAGTACTTTCACGTCCTGTGGTTCCTCTGCAAATATTTTCATGCCTGACTTTCCCATTACAGAGCAAGCTCCTTTTGGGCAGAGAATGTCTCCCTTGTCTTTTCTGAACTTCCCAAATGCTGAGTACAGTGCACTGCACTCAGGGGGAGCTCAATAAATGCTGCTAGGACAAACAACTGTGAAGACGACTCTGGACAGGGACTACTGATAAAACCCAGCCGATTACCAGCCTCTGTCAAATAGCTTCACGCTCAGGTGACTAAATCTCTCAGCGAGTAAAACAGTAGAGAAGCAACCTCGGAAGGGTTTAGTGGTCTGCGCGTCAGAAGACTCAGGTTCAAGCCGCAGCTCTGTCCCACATCTCCTCGATGTAACCTCGGACAAGTCACTTCACCCTCTCTCTGCCTCAGTTTCTTCCTCTGTACAACGGGGAGAATCACTGCTACCTCCCAGGGATAGTGAATGAGAGCCAAAAGGGTGTGACTAAAGCGGGGAAGGGGGCACGGACGGGGGGCATGGTGGCACGGCCCCACCCGGGCCAGGAATAGCAGGAGGTGGCCCAGAGCCGGCCCAGTGGCCTCACCTTCATACCGCAGGTTGCCCATGTGCAGGATGGCGGCCAGCAACTTGGAGATCTCCCAGTTCTCGGTGTCGGTGAACATCAGTACCTTCATGGCTGAGCGGATGTTGGCATACTCTTTGCTGTCGTCCCGGCCATCGCAGGTGGTTGTGTTACCCTGGACAGACACGGAAAGACTGTAAGCTCATTGTAAGCGGGGAATGTGTCCATTTAGTGTTATACTGTGCTCTCTTAAGCGCTTAGTACAGTGCTCTGCACACAGAAAGCCCTCAATGAACATGATTAAATGAATGAATGAAAGGGGGATGTGCTGGGGCGGGGGGGGGGCGGGGGTGACCACCCAGACAGAGCACCTAGCACAGCACCCCACCCAAAGATCTCCTTTCCACCCACAAACAGGGTGCCCAGCATACAGCACAGGTGCCCACCCTGGTGTCCTACACTCAGACAGTCAATTGTAGTTATTGAGTGCTTACAATTGTATTGTACACAAATACACTCAATTGTATTTATTGAGTGTGGACAGCACTGTACTAAACACTTGGGAGAGTGTACTAGAACAATAAACGGACACATTCCCAACCCACAAGGAGTTTACAGTCTAGAAAGAGACAGATATTAATCTAAATAAATAAATTACAGATGGGTACATAAGGGCCACGGAGCTGGGAGGGGGGATGAATAAAGGCAGCAAGTCAGGGTGACCCAGAAGGGAGTGGGAGAAGAGGAAAGGAGGGCTTAGTCAGGGAAGGCCTCTTGGAAGATATGTGGCTTCGGTAAGGCATGATGCTACCTGAGAAATGCCCTCGCCCCCTCACAGCCCGTATCTTGCCCGTGCCCTCACCATTGCCAGGTAGTTGTAGTCTGAGGCCTTGCCCAGCCCCAGTTTCTTCCGCTGCTCCGCCGTCACCCCTTGGAGCAGGCAGTAGAACACGTGGTAGTTCCTCTCATCCGGAGCCTGCGGTCATGAGGACACAGTCTGAGCCTCCTCTCCGCCCCGCAGTCGGGACCCCTCCCCGCCAGACCCCACCGACCTGGCGGCAGACGCGGGACTTCTCCAAGAGGTACTGCTCGATCTTGGCCCCCTCGATGGCCCCGCGCTTGCTGAAGTGGATGTCGATGTACTTCCCAAACCGGCTGGAGTTGTCGTTGCGGATGGTCTTGGCATTCCCGAAAGCTGCGGGAGGTCAGCAGCGGCGTGGCCCAAGGGCACCTGTTCTGGGCCAATCCGGCCGGTGCAGGGCCCGGGGAGGGGGTGTCCTCCACCCACCCTCGGGGCAGTGCCAGCTGCCAATCAGGCCAGGCTGACGCACTAAACCCGAGGGCGTGGAAGGGATAGAGTCAATCAATAGTATCGATTTTTTCACTGTATTGAGCAGTGGAGAGAATACAGTAGAGTTAGTAGACAGAATTCCTGCTCTCAGGGAGCTTAAAGTCTGGGGGTGAGGTAGGGCAAACGTGACATGAGAATACATCAAAAGTAGAGGGAAGGAACGGACTATAAAGATTTGGAAGCCGGGGCTGGCGGAGTGAGTCTTCGAGTGCTTAGGGACTGTGGACGTGCTGAAGTGGAAGTATGAATTATAATAATAATGATAATGATGGCATTTATTAAACGCTTACTATGTGCAAAGCACTGTTCTAAGCGTTGGGGAGGTTACAAAGTGACCCGGTTGTCCCACAGGGGGTCACAGTCCTAATCCCCATTTTACAGATGAAGTAACTGAGGTGCAGAGAAGTGAAGTGACTTGCCCAAACAGTCACACAGCTGACAATCGGTGGAGCCGGGATTTGAACCCACGACCTCTGACTCCAAAGCCCGCGCTCTTTCCACCGAGCCACGCTGCTTCTCATTATGGTATTAGTACCGGAGGGAATAGGGTGGGGAGATGAGACGGGACTCAGGGAAGACCTCCCGGAGGAGATGTGATTTCAAGAGAGTTTTGAGGATGGGGAGGGCAGCGGACTGCCGCGCTCCCGGCGGGCCACCCGCAGCGGACCCACCTTCCAGGATGGGGTTGGCTTCCAGGACTTGTTGCTCGATCCATGAGTGCTGCCCGCTGACAGCCGCCAGGAACTGTAGGATCAGCTTGGTGCTCTCCGTCTTCCCCGCCCCGGACTCCCCGCTGCCAGTAGGGCCGGGGGCGGGCGGAGACCGCAGTGAGGCTGGGGGAGGCTCATGACCTCTGACTTCTGAGCACCCCTTAACCCCGCCAACGCTTCCCCCCACCACATACAGACTACGGTCCTCTCCCGCGGCCCCCACAAACGTTAGGCCCCGCTGACGGACCGCAGGTGCCCCACCTGATAATGCAGCACTGGTCACGGTTATTGCGCTTCATGTTGAAGTAGCAGTTATCGGCGATGGCGAAGATGTGGGGCGGCATCTCCCCGATCTTCTTGTTGGTGTACTGGTGGATCTGCTCCGGAGCGTAGATGGGCAGCAGCTGGTACGGGTTCACTGCCACCAGAATGGAGCCCGTGTATGTCTGGGGAGACATGGCGGGTGTGTGGACGCAGGGTCCCAGGGGCAGGGCCCCTTCCCCACCTCGGGCTGCCATCGGTGCCAGTCTGGGGGTTGGGGGTCCCTCACAGTGAGGGGCAAACACCACCAGGCCAGATGCCAACTGGCCAGGACCCTGACTGTCTGGGCTGGTGAGGGGATGGGGGGGCCCAGTGGGAAGTAGGGGGGCGCAGAGGGTGTTCTTGGCTCAGCTGTCTCTCTGCCGGATCCCACGGCTCAGCATGAGAATCCAGGAGGCCATGCCGCCCCCAGATCCCAACCGAATACTCTGTGTTCTGCCCCACTGCCCACCCCAGGGGCCCCACAGAACACATGCGCAGTGACAGCCACCAGCCCTGAGCACCCTCCCCTTCACTGCCAGCTCCCCAGGCTCTTTCTGCCACCCTAGCACCCACAGCCGGGTAGGGGGGTACATCTGGGAGCAGCCAGGATAAGGCGCGGGCAGGGGGAACATCTGGAAGCAGCCACTGGGGAGGGGGCACATCTGAGAGCAGCAGCAGACGGAAAAGCGGGCATGGGCAGGGGTCGCACCGGTGCACAGCAGTGGCGCACAGGCGAGGGGTGCGCTAGCTCGGAGCAGGGACGCCCCGCTTTCGGCCTGGTGGGAGGGCGGAAGGGGCCCAGGCAACGGCGGCATCCCCAGCTGCGGGGGGCACTGGTCCACTTACCCGCCCTCCGCAGTTGGTCTTTGGGTGGGAACAGCCGAGAGGAAGAAGAGGTTAGAGGGGCAAGGGGGGCACCGTCCACCAATCCCTAGGCCTGGCAGATCCCCCCAGCCCCGGCCCCTACAGACACACAAACACACACTGCCAAGGACCCCAGGGGAGCAGGTGGGGACAGGCAGGACAGCGGGGAGAGGGACTCCACTTCCCCCACAGGGGCACGCAGATGGTTTAGGGTGAAAAGGTGGGGTGTTCTGCTCCCAGCCCCCTGTCACGTGCCCAGCCCCGGACCTTTGTTCAGGAAAGACTCCAGGGGCTGGCTGACACCAACACTGGGGGTGGGGGGCAGGGGGGCTCCGGCCGCTGGACCCCCGACAGCTGACACCGCTGAGCCAAGCTGGGGCCATTAACTATTTAGCCGCTCCAGCGCGACGGCGCGGAAGCAGGCAGGGTCGTCCTCCAGTCTCATGAAAACTTGATGGGCTTCTCAGAGCTAGACAGCTGCACCCTCCAGCAGCCCTGCCCCATCCTCCTCACGGAGCCCACCCCCACCCCCCTCCCCTCTCCAGCACCCTGGGCCATCCTCCTTCCCTTCCTCTCCCCTCACCCCATGACTGAGGTTAGTAACTCTAAGCCCCGGTGTCCTCCTCACACGTGCCTGGCACCGAGCCTATGCCCGGCCAATGCCCACGAGCATGTGGTGCTGGAAGGCCAGCCCAGTCTGTACTAAACTCTGTACTAGAGAAGCAGCGTGGCTCAGTGGAAAGAGCCTGGGCTTTGGAGTCAGAGGTCATGGGTTCAAATCCCGGCTCCGCCACTTGTCAGCTCGGTGACTTTGGGCACTTCTCTGGGCCTCAGTTACCTCATCTGTGAAATGGGGATGAAGATTGTGAGCCAGGTGATCAGGTTGTCCCATGGGGGGCTCACAGACTGTGAGCCCAATGTTGGGTAGGGACCGTCTCTATATGTTGCCAACTTGTACTTCCCAAGCGCTTACTTAGTACAGTGCTCTGCACACAGTGGGCGCTGAATAAGTACGACTGAATGAATGAATGAATGACTGTGAACCCCCTATGGGACAACCTGATGACCTTGTAACCTCCCCAGCACCTAGAACAGTGCTTTGCACATAGTAAGCGCTTAATAAATGCCAATATTAGTACTATTAAACACTTAGGAGAGTCCAATATTGTTGGAAGAGCTGATCCCTGCCCTCGAGCCTATTTATTTTATTTTGTTAATATGTTTGGTTTCGTTCTCTGTCTCCCCCTTCTAGACTGTGAGCCCACTGTTGGGTAGGGACTGTCTCTATATGTTGCCGACTTGGACTTCCCAAGCGCTTAGTACAGTGCTCTGCACACCGTAAGCGCTCAATAAATACGATTGATTGATTGATTGAGTGAGTGATTGATTGACAGTCCTCCTCCTCGTCTTCCTCCTCACCCTCCTTCTCCTCCCCAACGATTCACAGGGGCACCCTCTGTGCAGGGCCGAGGCCGGGGCACTCACGTAGATAGCATGGTCCCGGTAGCGGATGAGCAAATTCCGCAGGATCCCAGCCTCGTTCAGGTCCCCCAGGCGGATCATGTCCTCCACGCCGTGGACGGAGGTGGGGTGCATGGGCTTGATGTGGCCGGCGCTGTGCGGGGAGATCCAATGGTCCTGGGGGAGGATGGAGACTTATAAGGCCTCCGGCCGGGGTCGCCCCTCGCCCCACCCTCGGGGGCCGTGTCCTTTCCGTCCCAGCCCAGCCTCAGGGGCTGTCCCCTCTCCATCTCTCTAATAATAATAATAATGGTATTTGTTAAGCACTTACTACGTGCAAAGCACTGTTCTAAGCACTGGGGAGGTTACAAGGTGATCAGGTTGTCCCACGTGGGGCTCCCAGTTTTAACCCCATTTTACAGAGGAGGTGACTGAGGCCCAGGGAAGTGAAGTGACTTGTCCAAAGTCACACAGCTGACAGTTGGCAGAGCCGGGATTTGAACCCGTGACCTTTGACTCCAAAGCCCGGGCTCTTTCCACTGAGCCACGCTCTCTGCGCGCCGGGACCAAAAAGGGACATCTCTTCCCTCCACTCCAGGAAGAAGCTGAGGGTCGGCCCCCTCCATCCACCTCATCCAAGCCCTGAGGCCGGATGGTGGGGGGGGGAGAAACCGCCCCAGGGGCCGAGAGGCCTCGAGTGGGCCTCTCCGAACCCCCTACCAACTCCCGCCCCTCGACTGGGAGCCCACTGTTGGGTAGGGACTGTCTCTATATGTTGCCAATTTGTACTTCCCAAGTGCTTAGTACAGTGCTCTGCACATAGTAAGCGCTCAATAAATACGATTGATGATGATGATGATGACTGTGGCTGGCCCAGATTAGTTTGAGAGGGGCCAGAGGGAGGCCAGCAGGGAGGATTGTCGGACACGGGATCCCGGGAGGCAGACCCGGCAGCAATGGCAAAAATGTGCGGATTCCCTGAGACCAGCCCCCATAATAATAATAATAATAATGATAGCATTTATTAAGCGCTTACTATGTGCAAAGCACTGTTCTAAGCGCTGGGGAGGTTACAAGGCGATCAGGCTGTCCCACGGGGGGCTCACAGTCTTTATCCCCATTTTACAGTTGAGAGAACTGAAGCCCAGAGAAGTTAAGTGATTTGCCCAAAGTCACACAGCTGACAAGTGGTGGAGCCGGGATTCGAACCCATGACCTCTGACTCCAAAGCCCGGGCTCTTTCCACTGAGCCACGCTGCTTCTCACGGGAGAGGTCTTCCCAAGACCGCTCCTGGCCCACTCCCTGGCAACTACCTCAAAATGCCACCATCCACACCCGCCCGCGAGCCCCAATTAATCAATCAATCAGTCACGCGTATTTATTGAGCACTTACTGTGTGCAGGGTAAATCCCACCCTGAGAGGCCAGTCCCTGCGGTCTGGCCCAGTCATTCATTCATTCATTCATTCAATCGTATTTATTGAGCACTGTGCTAAGCGCTTGGGAAGTCCAAGTTGGCAACATATAGAGATGGTCCCTACCCAACAGCGGGCTCACAGTCAGTCAACCGTATTTATTGAGTGCTTATTGTGTGCAGAGCACCGTACTAAGCGCTTGGGAAGTACAAGTTGGCAACATATAATAATAATAATAATGATGGCATTTATTAAGCACTTACTATGTGCAAAGCACTGTTCTAAGCACTGGGGGGATACAAGGTCATGAGGTTGTCCCACGTGGGGCTCACAGTCTTCATCCCCATTTTACAGATGAGGGAACTGAGGCCCAGAGAAGTGAAGTGACTTGCCCAAAGTCACACAGCTGACAATTGGCGGAGCCGGGATTTGAACCCATGACCTCTGACTCCAAAGCCCGGGCTCTTTTCCACTGAGCCACACTGCTTCTCCAGAGACGGTCCCTACCCAACAGCGGGCTCACAGTCAGTCAGTCAACCGTGTTTATTGAGTGCTTATTGTGTGCAGAGCACTGTGCTAAGCGCTTGGGAAGTACAAGTTGGCAACATATAGAGATGGTCCCTACCCAACAGCGGGCTCACAGTCAGTCAGTCAACCGTATTTATTGAGTGCTTATTGTGTGCAGAGCACTGTACTAAGCGCTTGGGAAGTACAAGTTGGCAACATATAGAGACGGTCCCTACCCAACAGCGGGCTCACAGTCAGTCAGTCAACCGTATTTATTGAGTGCTTATTGTGTGAAGAGCACTGTACTAAGCATTTGGGAGAGTAAAGTATAACAATATAGAAGCAGCGTGGCTCAGTGGAAAGAGCCCGGGCTTTGGAGTCAGAGGTCATGGGTTCAAATCCCGGCTCCGCCAATTGTCAGCTGTGTGACTTTGGGCAAGTCACTTCACTGCTCTGTGCCTCAGTTCCCTCATCTGTAAAATGGGGATGAAGACTGTGAGCCCCACGTGGGACAACCTGATCACCTTGTATCCCCCAGTGCTTAGAACAGTGCTTTGCTCATAGTAAGCGCTTAACAAATACCATTTTAAAAAAAACAATATTACCATAGTAAGCGCTTGACAAATACCATTTAAAAAAAAAACCAATATTAACAGATACATTCCCTTCCCCACAGCACCTGCATATATGTATATATGGTTGTACATATTTATTACTCTATTTATTTATTTATTTATTTTACTTGTACATATCTATCCTATTTATTTTATTTTGTTAGTATGTTTGGTTTTGTTCTCTGTCTCCCCTTTTAGACTGTGAGCCCACTGTTGGGTAGGGACTGTCTCTATATGTTGCCAATTTGTACTTCCCAAGCGCTTAGTACAGTGCTCTGCACATAGTAAGCACTCAATAAATACGATTGATGATGATGATGATGATTCCCTGCCCACAATGAGCTTGCAGTCCAGAGGGGGACATAGACGTCAGTAGAAATAAATACAACTACACATACGTACATAAGAGCTATGGGGCCGGGAGGGGGATGAATAAAGGGAACGAGTCAAGGCAACTCAGAAGGGAGAGGGAGAAGAGGAAAGGAGGGCTTAGTCAGGAAAAGCCTCTTGGAGATGTGCCTTCAATAAGGCTTTGAAGGAGGGGAGAGGAATTGTTTTCAGATATGAAGAGGGAGGGCGTTTCAGGCCAGAGGCAGAACGAGGGTGAGAGGTCGGCAGCAAAATAGACCTGCCGGTCCGAGCTCCACAACATTGCCAAGATCCGCCCTTTCCCCTCCATCCCAACCGCTACCCTGCTCCTTCAAGCTCTCATCCTATCCCGTCTGGACTACTGCATCGGCCTTCTCTCTGATCTCCCATCCTCGTGTCTCTCTCCACTTCAATCCATACTTCATGCTGCTGCCCGGATTATCTTTGTCCAGAAAAGCTCTGGGCATATTACTCCCCTCCTCAAAAATCTCCAGTGGCTACCAATCAATCTGCGCATCAGGCAGAAACTCCTCACCCTGGGCTTCAAGGCTCTCCATCACCTCGCCCCCTCCTACTTCACCTCCCTTCTCTCCTTCTCCAGCCCAGCCCGCACCCTCCGCTCCTCCACCGCTGATCTCCTCACCGCACCTCGCTCTCGCCTGTCCCGCCATCGACCCCCGGCCCACGTCATCCCCCGGGCCTGGAATGCCCTCCCTCTGCCCATCCGCCAAGCTAGCTCTCTTCCTCCCTTCAAGGCCCTGCTGAGAGCTCACCTCCTCCAGGAGGCCTTCCCACACTGAGCCCCTTCCTTCCTCTCCCCCTCGTCCCCCTCTTCATCCCCTCCACCTTATCTCCTTCCCTTCCCTACAGCACCTGTATATATGTATATATGTTTGTACATATTTATTACTCTATTTATTTATTTATTTTATTTGTACATATCTATTCTATTTATTTTATTTTGTTAGTACGTTTGGTTTTGTTCTCTGTCTCCCCCTTTTAGACTGTGAGCCCACTGTTGGGTAGGGACTGTCTCTATATGTTGCCAATTTGTACTTCCCAAGCACTTAGTACAGTGCTCTGCACATAGTAAGCGATCAATAAATACAATTGATGATGATGATGTTGAAAATAGACGAGATGGAGGGAGAGTGAGAAGGTTAGCGCTAGGGGAAGTGGACCGTCCCTTGCTGTCTGTATGGGACTCACACCTCCCACCTCTTCCTGCCCCGTCCGCCCCATCCTTCCTGCCCACTCTGCCGCAGGGTTGGGAGGCTGGACCTCCCGGGGCAGGGCTTGCAGGGATTGGTGATTTGCAGTTTGCTGTCATACGGGGGACAAGGCTGTTGGTGGGGGGCAGAGATCTGCAGTGGGCGACTTCACAGCCCCAAACTCAGGAATAAGAACAATAAATTCAACAGTGTGTCTTGGAGGAAGGCAAGATCCTGCCCATTTTATCCCCGAGGCCCAGAGAGGTTAAAATGAGTGGGCTGTGGTCTATTTTCACGTCCAGTTAACCTATGTAAGGTAGATTAAATAGACAATAAAAGACAATCTTTTTTAAGACTGTGAGCCCCACGTGGGACAACCTGATCACCCTGTAACCTTCCCAGCGCTTAGAACAGTGCTTTGCACGTAGTAAGTGCTTAATAAATGCCATTATTATTATTATTATTAATGTCTGTCTCCACCTGTAGCCTGTGAGCACCTTGTGGGAAGGGGACATGTCTACCCACTCAGTTGTACTGTCCTCTCCTTAGCACTTAGCCCAGTGCTCTGCACCTAGAAAGCGCTCAGTAAATACCTTTGATTGACCGATCAATCGAGGTCACCCAGCAGGCCGGACCCAGAGGCGGACCGGAAGAGGGGCCTCCGGTTCCCAGATCCCCGCTCCCAGATTCCTGTTCCTTCCCCGAGGCTATGCTGGATCAAGTTTGAGAAGGACTCTCAGACATTCTCCAGGGTAACTCCATCCTTCCCTCCTGCCTCTTCCCTGGGCCCGCCTCAGCCAGTGGTTTCGGGAGAGAGCCAAGGGGATGCCAACTTGTACTTCCCAAGCGGTTAGTACAGTGCTCTGCACACCATCATCATCATCATCATCATCAATCGTATTTATTGAGCGCTTACTGTGTGCAGAGCACTGGACTAAGCGCTTGGGAAGTACAAATTGGCAACATATAGAGACAGTCCCTACCCAACAGTGGGCTCACAGTCTAAAAGGGGGAGACAGAGAACAAAACCAAACATACTAACAAAATAAAATAGAATAGATATGTACAAGTAAAATAAATAGAGTAATAAATATGTACAAACATATAAACATATATACAGGTGCTGTGGGGAAGGGAAGGAGGTAAGATGGGGGGGATGGAGGGGGGGCGAGGGGGAGAGGAAGGAAGGGGCTGAGTGTGGGAAGGCCTCCTGGAGGAGGTGAGCTCTCAGTAGGGCCTTGAAGGGAGGAAGAGAGCTAGCTTGGCGGATGGGCAGAGGGAGGGCATTCCAGGCCCGGGGGATGACGTGGTAAGCGCTCAATAAATACAACTGAATGAATGAATGAATGGACAGGCAGACGGACAGAGCCTCCTCATGTACAGGAAGACAGCCATGGGGCTGACAGACGGACAGAGCCCCCCTTACGTACAGGGAGAGAGCCATGGGGACAGTCAGACAGGCAGAGAGCCTGACTCCCAAAAAGGGACAGAGCCACAGGGACAGATAGCACGCCCTCACATACAGGGAGACAGCCACAGGGACGGACAGAGAGACGGAGCCCCTCTCACATACAGGGAGACAGATAGAACGGACAGACAGAGAGCCCCCCGCCTCACGTACGTTGCCTTCATCGTCCACCACCTGGATCTGGCCGGAGTCACAGAGCTTGACCACGGCACCAATGGGGACGTCAAACTCCAGCCCGGTTTGCAGGTCCATCCAGACGTAATCTCCCTGTGGGCGAAGGGCAGGTGGAGAGAGAGCTCAGAGGGGCGGGGGAGGGCCAAGACAGGACGAAGCGGGCTCGCTCGGGGGGCCAGGGGAGGGACGTGGGGCTTCCCAACAGAGTCTGGGGTCAGGCCGTGATCCGGTCCAGTGAAACAAAACTTCCTTCAACCTTTCCCCCACAGGCGCAAGCCAGGCCAGGCGGGCTCTCAAACTGACTTCTGAGATTGCCCATTCAATCAATCAATCAGTGGTATTTATTGAGCACTTACTATGTGCAGAGCACTGTACGAAGCGCTTGGGAAGTACAATACAACGTTCCCTGACGATGAGCATACAGTATAGAGGAGGAGGCAGACATCAATATAAATCGCTTATAATATATAATTTAAAGATCTGTACATAAGTTATGTGATATTTGATATCTTTCTCTCTCTCTCCACACCCTGGCCCCAACCACCACCTCTCCAGGACAGAAAGTTAGGAAATTCTGCGTGGGATCCAGCTGAGCACCCGCTTCTTCCTGTCTGGTGCTCAGCTAGCCTGAGCCCTGCCCATTCAATCAATCAATGGTATTTATTGAGCGCCTACGGTGTGCAGAGCACTGTACTAAGCGCTTGGGAAGTACAAGTTGGCAACATATAGAGACAGTCCCTACCCAACAGTGGGCTCACAATCTTGCAGAGCTGGTGGGGAGGGGGACACCTACCCTCAGAGGAGCAGAAAGGACAGAGAAGCAGCGTGGCCTAGTGCATAGAGCACAGGCATGGGAGTTGGAAGAACCCGGGTTCTAATTCCGGCTCTGCCGCTTGTCACTGTCACTTGTCTCTGTGTGACCTTGGGCCTCGGTTCTCTGGGCCTCAGTTGTCTCATCTGTAAAATAGGGATTAGGACAGCAGTCCTATGTGGGACAGGGACTGTGTCCGACCAATCTTGTATCTACCCCAGTGCTTAAAAGAGTGCCTGGAACGCCATCGACCCCCGGACCCCTGGCCCACGTCATCCCCCAGGCCTGGAAAGCCCTCCCTCTGCCCATCCGCCGAGCTAGCTCTCTTCCTCCCTTCTAGGCCCTACTGAGAGCTCACCTCCTCCAGGAGGCCTTCCCAGACTGAGCCCCTTCCTTCCTCTCCACCTCGTCCCTCTCTCCACCCCCCCTGCCTTACCTCCTTCCCTTCCCCACAGCACCTGTATATATGTATATATGTTTGTACATACTTATTACTCTATTTATTTATTTATTTATTTTACTTGTCCATATCTATTCTATTTATTTTATTTTGTTAGTATGTTTGGTTTTGTTCTCCGTCTCCCCCTTCTAGACTGTGAGCCCACTGTTGGGTAGGGACTGGCTCTATATGTTGCCAATTTGTACTTCCCAAGCGCTTAGTACAGTGCTCTGCACATAGTAAGCGCTCAATAAATATGATTGATGATGATGATGATGATGATTACTCTATTTATTTATTTATTTTACTTGTACATATCTATTCTATTTATTTTATTTTGTCAGTATGTTTGGTTTTGTTCTCTGTCTCCTCCTTCTAGACTGTGAGCCCACTGTTGGGTAGGGACTGTCTCTATATGTTGCCAACTTGTACTTCCCAAGCGCTTAGTGCAGTGCTCTGCACACAGTAAGAGCTCAATAAATACGATTGATTGATTGATGGATTGATTGGAACGTAGGAAGTGCTTAATAGATACCTTAAAAATAAAATACCTTAGAAATAAAAATCAGCATGGGGAACAGAGCGGGTCAAATGCCACCAACAGGACGACACCCCCGTGACAGAGAAGAGGCAGAGGATGGCACCCCCGGGCCAGGGAAGGAGCAGGGAAGGGCTTCCCACAAAGCCAGGGAAGGGTCCGTAAGAGCTGCCCTGCCTCGGCCCGGCATTCCGAGGTCCTTTTTTCAGGGAAGCACCCCTCGCCCCTTCCGACCCCACGGCCCCGGTTCACTTAACCCAAGTAAACACTGCTGAGCCCTTGCTAGGATTAGATCATGGGCAGCGTCTCTACGTGTTGCCAACTTGGATTTCCCAAGCGCTTAGTACAGTGCTCTGCACACAGTAAGCGCTCAATAAATACGATTGAATGAATGAATGACCGTCTCGACATGTTGCCAACTTGGACTTCCCAAGCGCTTAGTACAGTGCTCTGCACACAGTAAGCGCTCAATAAATACGATTGAATGAATCCCCCCATCTTACCTCCTTCCCCTCCCCACAGCACCTGTATATATATTTGTACGTATCTATTACTCTATTTTATTTGTACATATTTATTTTATTTTGTTAATATGTTTTGTTTTGTTCTCTGTCTCCCCCTCCTAGACTGTGAGCCCACTGTTGGGTAGGGACCGTCTCTATATGTTGCCAAGTTGTACTTCCCAAGCGCTTAGTACAGTGCTCTGCACACAGTAAGCGCTCAATAAATACGATTGAATGAATGAATGAATGAATTAGAAAACAACTGACAGGCTGACAGCAAGAGCTCGGGCCCCGGTGTCGGTCCTCGGTTTGAGTCCACAGCCTGGCCTGCTGGGTAACCTCGGGAAGGTCAATTAACCTCTCTGGGCCTCCACTTCTTCCTCAGGAGAGCAGGGAATTGGAATCCCGCCTCCCCTGCCTCCCCTGGACAGTGTAGGAGAGAATAGTTTCATCGCCTTCCGTAGGATAGAATAGTTTCATCGCAGTGAAGGCTTGAGGGAAGGAATACAGGCACCGGAAAATGTGGGAGGTGGTGGGGTCCTTCTTTCCTGTGTGCACGCATGCGGGAAGGCAGCAGGACTGAATTTCCTGTGTACACACGTGTGGAAGAGGAACGGAGGATCTGAATTACCCGTGTACATCCGTGCGGCAGGGCGGAGGGCCCAAATTTCCGACAAGACGTAGTATGGCCTAGTGGAAAGCGCCTGGGCCTGGGAATCAGAGGACCTGCAGCTTATTCCCAGCTCTGCCACTTGCCGGCTGTGTGACCTTGAGCAAGTCACTTAACTTCTCTGGGCCTCAGTTTCCTTCTCAAAATGGGAATTCGATACATGTTCTCCCTCCTACTCGGACTGTGAGCCCCAAGTGGCACCTGATGATCTTGTTTCTTTTAGACTGTGAGCCCACTGTTGGGTAGGGACTGTCTCTGTATGTTGCCAACTTGTACTTCCCAAGCGCTTAGTACAGTGCTCTGCACACAGTGAGCGCTCAATAAATACGATTGATGATGATGATGTTCCTACCCCAGCACTTAGTACAGTGCTTGGCACATAGTAAGCCCTTAACAAATACCACAGTTATCATTATTATTCTTGTCCACACTCATGGGAGGGTAGAGGGCCTGACTTTCCCATATATATCCAGGTGGAATAGCAGAAGTTCTGACGTCCCTATCCATCTTATAGGATGGGGGTCCGACATCCCACTTGTTCATGGAGACGGGAGGGCAGAGGTCCTGACTTTACACTGTAAGCTCATTGTGGGCGGGGAATGTGTCAGTTATATTGTTACATCGTACTCTCCAAAGCACTTAGTACAGTGCTCCTCACACAGTAAGCGCTCACGATTAATTGATTTCAATGTACACACCTGTACATAGAATGTGAACACTGATTTCCATGTTGACTGTGGGTGGGCTTTGTGTTCTAGCCAATTGATGGGAGACAGTGGCCTGATCGGCCAGTAGGTTTTCTCCAGAGGTTTTCAGCCAGGGGCCCCCCACCCTGCTATCTGTGAGGTCAAAGGTCAGCTCCTCTGTCACTCACCCCACCCTCCAACACATCCCTGCCCCCAGTCAGAAACCCAGAGGTGCCACGACAAGGGGGCGGAGGAGGCAGTAGGCCCAGTCCCCCCAGACCCCTGACCAAATTCAAGAGGTTTAACAGGGGGCCGGACACCCCCAAATCAGGTTTCTCTGCCTTGTTAGCCAACAAGGTCCAACCCACCTGCCACTCCCCTGCCCCCCAGCCCCGGGGGCCCCCTCCGTCACCAACCCAGTGTCTTACGGCACAACCAGCTCTGCCGCAGTCAGCTGTGCGACCTGGGGAAAATCACAACCTCTCTGGGCCTCTGGACCCTTCTCTGTCATCATCATCATCATCATCATCCATCGTATTTATTGAGCGCTTACTGTGTGCAGAGCACTGTACTAAGCGCTTGGGAAGTACAAGTTGGCAACATATAGAGACAGTCCCTACCCAACAGTGGGCTCACATCATCATCATCATCATCATCATCATCATCATCATCAATCGTATTTATTGAGCGCTTACTATGCGCAGAGCACTGTACTAAGCGCTTGGGAAGTACAAATTGGCAACACATAGAGACAGTCCCTACCCAACAGTGGGCTCACAGTCTAAAAGGGGGAGACAGAGAACAAAACCAAACATACCAACAAAATAAAATAAATAGGATAGATATGTACAAGTAAAATAAATAAATAAATAAATAGAGTAATAAATATGTACAACCATATATACATATATACAGGTGCTGTAGGGAAGGGAAAGAGGTAAGATGGGGGGATGGAGAGGGGGACGAGGGGGAGAGGAAGGAAGGGGCTCAGTCTGGGAAGGCCTCCTGGAGGAGGTGAGCTCTCAGCAGGGCCTTGAAGGGAGGAAGTGAGCTAGCTTGGCGGAGGGGCAGAGGGAGGGCATTCAGTCTAAAAGGGCAGAGTGGGCAGGCGCTGGTTGCAGGCACCCAGTCTGATGTACACCCTTTGCCCCAGGTGAAGGCTTGGGAGGGGGGAACTTCACTCCTTCAGTGAAACTTCAAAGTCGGGGGGCAGGCAGGCTATCCAGCTAGGGGAGGCCACCAGCAAAGCCCCCTTACTGTTGTCCAAATCCAAAAGTCCTCACTTCTGTCAACCCTCAGACCCTTCCGCTGCACTTCCCCCATCCCCCCGGTCTGACCCTTCTGACCCTCTCCCCCTCACCGGCATGATGGTGTGAGGCTTCAGGGCCTGGTTGACGTTCCGGACCAAGGCCCACTTTCCGGGATCTTTCTCGGGGGGCGGAGGCGGGGCCCTCCGGCCCTGAACTCCAACGGGCCGGAGCTGGTGCATGACGGAGGCGGCCCCGCAGACCTCACCTGGGCAGCAAAGGCAGCCCCTCTTCTGCGGGCAAGTGCCCCTGGGCAGCTTCCCTCCTTGGACGAAGGCCTTCCTGCAGCTTCCCGCTCCGCGGGCGAGTGCTCCTGGGCAGCTCTTCCTCGAAAGGCGAGTGCCCCAGAGCGACCCTCTCTGACCAGGGGCTCCGAGCCGGACGCCACGGGCGAGAGGCTGGTCACTCGTGTCTCGGCACCAGGCTGACACCCTCGAGGACCATCCCCCGGGCCCACCCCCGGGCCCGTAATTAACCTAATGCCTTCGCCGCCCAGTCCAGTTCGGCCCCGGGCGCCATCTGCCTGCTCGCTCCGGGCCGCGGACACCCATAGCAACTGAATTTTAAATGCCCGGGGCGTCCACGGCCTGGCCCGAGGTCTGAGAACCGCCCCTTGGTTAACGTTTAAGAGGGTTCATCGCCCTCACCATCCAGCGGTAATGGGATTAACCCCGGCCGCAGGGCCGGGGGCCCTTGTGATCCCGCTCCAGGCTGAGGGAGCCCCTCATGGACCCGCACATGCTGCCCCCATCCCGACCGAGCCCGGGAAACCCATCCGCTTCCCCATGTGGAGCCGGTAGCCCCCGGGGGGCACGTGACACCCGAGGTCACACGTGGGCCCGACCACTCGGAGCCTCGGTCTCCTCCTTATTGTTACTACTACTACTAACAATAATAATGACGGTATTTGTGAAGCACTTACTCTGTGCCAAGCACCCGTTCTAAGCGCTTCTAAGTAATCAGGTTGTCCCACGTGGGGCTCACAGTCTCTATCCCCATTTTACAGCTAAGGGAACTGAGGCCCAGAGAAGTGAAGTGACTTGCCCAAGGTCATACAGCAGACAAGTGGCGTTGGCGGGATTAGAACCCACGACCTCTGACTCCCAAACCCGGGCTCTTTCCACTAAGTCACGCTGCTTCTGCAGCACAATCTACCTACTGCCCAGCATGGAGAAGCAAGCAGATGTGATTTTTGAGGCCTCAGCAGACCCTCAGGACCCAAGTGCCATCCCCTGGGGTCCATCCCGGGGCTCTGCCTCTGACAGGACCACCAAGGGGCTGGGAGGAGCCCTGTAATGGTCCCCTTTATGTTTAGGGACCATTCAACCCCCTGATCCCCCAACAGTGGCCAAGCAAGGACCATCTAACTTCCCTGACTCTTCCCCGAGTGATCCAGCATGGATCCCCTTATTCTCTGAACTGTTTCTGGCTCGAGGAACGGATAATAATAATAATAATAATAATAATAATAATAATAATAATAATAATGGCATTTATTAAGAGCTTACTATGTGCAAAGCACTGTTCTAAGCACTGGGGAGGTTACAAGGTGGTCAGTTTGTCCCACGGAGGGCTCACAGTCTTCATCCCCATTTTCCAGATGAGGTAACTGAGGCACAGAGAAGTGAAGTGACTTGCCCATAGTCACACAGCTGACAATTGGCAGAGCTGGGATTTGAACCCACGACCTCTGACTCCAAAGCCAGGGGTCTTTCCACTGAGCCACGCTGCTTCCCTAGCATTGCGCAGGGTCTTATGTTCGCAAAACCGTCGGGGGACTAAAGCAATTCCGGGAGAGCATAAATTCCCGGAGGGCTGGGATCGTGTCTTCCTCCTCAGCCCGTGGCACAGTGCCTGGGCCACGACAGGAGTTCGGGAACACCGCTGGCTGACTCAAGCAAATCAGCCAGTGGACCTTAAACCAAACTTAGACGACTGCCTCTTTTCCAGGACCTTTGGGCTGGATTTCCATCACTCGGACAATGCATCCACCGCCTCCTTTTTGAGCCTATCCGCCCCAGTAAGGCCAGGGAAGAAGCTCTCTTTCTCCCTAGCTGCCCCTACCAGGGCAGGGCCCCGCCACAATCATTAAATAATTCAGCTCCAGTGAAACCCAGGCTCCCCGGGAACACAGATACCAACCAGGGCCTGGGACAAGAAACTGTCTGCTTCTCCGGGAGCTCCCGACTCCCACCCACTGCCCACACGCTTCCCCCCCAGCCTGGAATTCCCGTCCCACGGAAATCCGCTAGCACCCACGTCTCCCCAGGCTTTTAATCCTCCGACACGGAGGCCCTCGATCAGGACGGCTTGTCTGGGGATCTGCGGGCCTAGCCTTGCTGGCAGTCTGCCCTGTCTCCATGTTACCGATTCCTTTTTCCCCTGGAGTCTAGAGTTGCGGGCTCTTTTCCACCTTGCATCCCTTTTTTTCTGTCTCGCTCCCGACTGGACTGCAAACTCCCTGAGGGCTAGGTTTGCGTCCCCGAGGCCCGCAGCCTGATTTTCCCCCCAGCTCCCTGTCTGATTTCCCTCTTTTTAGGTCTGCTGGGGCTGAGCCCGCTGTTGGGTAGGGACCGTCTCTATATGTTGCCAACTTGTGCTTCCCGAGCGCTTAGTACAGTGCTCTGCACACAGTAAGCGCTCAATAAATACGATTGAATGAATGAATGAATGAATGAATGAATGAATGAATGAATGAATAGGTGCCAGGGTTGAGCAGGGCCCAAAGGCCTCCGATGGCCGCCGCCGAGCGCCCCCTGCTGGTCATCGGCGCGCAACGGCGCGGAGGGCCTTGGACAAGGAAATAATAATAATAATAAATAATAATAATAATGGTATTTGTTAAGCTCTTGCTGTGTGCCAAGAACTGTTCTAAGTACTGGGGTAGAAACAAGGTAAGCAGGTCGTTTCACGTGGGGCTCACAGTCTGAATCCCCACTTTACAGATGAGGTAACTGAGGCCCAGAGAAGTTAAGTGACTTGCCCAAGGTCACACAGCGGACAAGTGGAGCAGTGGGATTAGAACCCACGTCCTCTGACTCCCAAGCCCGTCCTCTTGACGGTTCGGAGTAGCTCGCTGCTCTGCCGAACGCAGACCCCGAGACTCACGCAACTTCCCGAGACCCGGCCGGTCGGCTCGCTAAGGCGTCTGGGAAGGTCTACCCTAGGCCACGGTGATCTTATAACAACCAGGCTGGTCACTTCCTGAAGAGCAGGGGGGTTTTGCTCACTCCCACATCCCACATCCCACATCCAGGCACAGGGCTGGCGAGGGTCACATCCCAGTTAAATGAACTGGAAGGAATGGGGTGCGGGGGGGAGCCGACTCATCGCTTTCGCCTTTCGCCAGCCGCCATTCACGCTCGGCTGACCCCGGCGCTGCCGCCTGCCATCGTTAGGATGGGCTGGTCGGCTCCTTCGGCCGGAACGTGCCACTGGGAAAGTTCAACCCCATCGGTCATCCCAGCCAGCCTCCGGGGCCCCGGGAAAGGGAGAGCACCGATGCCCTGGGATCCCATCTCCTCCCCTCCTCCTGAAAGGTTCGCTGGTTGGAGGTCTCCACTGTGTTGTCCCAGGCAGCCCCCCACCCCAAAGAGCTTCAGCACTGGGGGTGTCCATTCCTGCCTTTGCCTCATCGCCCTTCATTCATTCATTCAATCGTATTTATTGAGCACCTACTGTGTGCAGAGCACCGGACTAAGCGCTAACCCTCCAAGCCTCCACCTCCTCCCATGCCAACCCTGCCCACTTCCAGCCTTCCCTCAAAAACAAAATGCCTTGCTCCATCCCCAGTTTGGTCTGGGCACCAGCACTGTACTGATTGTCGACTGTGGAAATAGTGCTGTACTGAGCACCTATTTTGGGCCATACAGAGTCCTGTATTGGATGCCTACTGCATGCAGAACACTCTACTGGGTGCTTATGGTGTGCAGTAAGAGAAGCAGCATGGCTTAGTAGAAAGAATACAGGACTCAGCATCAGGGAACCTGGGTTTGAGTCCCGGGTTTGCCCCTGGCCTGCTGTGTAACCTTGGGTTAATCGCATAACCTCTCTGGACCTTAATAATAATTTTGGTGTTGGTTAAGCTCTTATTATGTCACAAGCAGGGTACTAGGCACTGGGGTAGATAAAGATCATATAAACCCTCCTGTATATATGTATATATGTTTTTACATATTTATTACTCTATTTATTTATTTATTTTACTTGTACATAGCTATTCTATTTATTTTATTTTGTTAGTATGTTTGGTTTTGTTCTCCGTCTTCCCCTTTTAGACTGTGAGCCCACTGTTGGGTAGGGACTGTCTTTATATGTTGCCAATTTGTACTTCCCAAGCGCTTAGTACAGTGCTCTGCACATAGTAAGCGCTCAATAAATACGATTGATGATGATGATGATCATCATCATCAGGTCGGACACACTTCCTGTCTCACGTGGGACTCATAATTTTTTAGACTGTGAGCCCACTGTTGGGTAGGGACTATCTCTATATGTTGCCAACTTGTACTTCCCAAGTGCTCAGTACAGTGCTCTGCACACAGTAAGCGCTCAATAAATACGATTGATGATGATGATGATGAAGTAGGAAGGAGAGCAGGTACTGAATCCCTATTTTACAGTTCAGGAAACTGAGGCCCAGAGAAGTTAAGTGACTTTTTCTGAAAAGTGGGGAGAGTGATATAATAATAATAATGGTATTTGTTAAGCACTTACTACGTGCAAAGCACTGTTCTAAGCACTGGGGGGATACAAGGTGATCAGGTTGTCCCACAGGGGGCTCACAGTCTTAATCCCCACTTACAGATGAGGGAACTGAGGCCCAGAGAAGTGACTTGCCCACACACAGTTGATAATTGGCAGAGCTGGGATTTGAACCCATGACCTCTGACTCCAAAGCCCGTGCTCTTTCCACTGAACCACGGTGGATCCACGTGATCCATGTCCCTCCCTACCTCCCAAGGTCATTGTGGAGGTAAACTGAAGTCACTGAGGTGGAGGAGCTTTGGGAATATCCACACACCACTGATAGTCATTTTAGACTGTGAGCCCACTGTTGGGTAGGGACTGTCTCTATATGTTGCCAATTTGTACTTCCCAAGCGCTTAGTACAGTGCTCTGCACATAGTAAGCGCTCAATAAATACAATCGATGATGATGATGATAGTCCCACTGGTAGTCCTAGCTGAGGGCTGCTACTCCCTGCTGCCCCAGGCTGGGAATCCCCAGGACACTGACCTGCTGGAGGATGACCATCTTTCCCCGCTCCACACATCAGCAGCCGACAGCTCCCACCGGTCCTGCTGTGGACAGGGAATCGGGCATCACATCTCTGCCCCCTCTACCGGGAAGCTTTCCCAGCTAGCCCCTGGCCTCCCACCCTGGTCAGGAACATCTCTGGCTTTGAGGATTGCTCTGAGAGAGGGGTGGGCGTGTGTGTGTGTATATTTGTGTGCGTGCGTGCCTGTCCATACTGTGTCCCAACCAGATCGGCAGCTGTGGAGGACAGGGACCACGTCTTTTCTCCCGTCTTTTTCCCAGCAGCCCGCATAGTGTGTATGTGAGCGTGCATGTGTGCGTGTTTTTCCTGACCCCCTCCACCCCCCACTCCCTTTCAATCTGGTAGCCCCTTGAGTTCAGGAACCACGTCTTCCCCTCCCTCTGTCCCTCCCCCGGTGTGTTCACACTCACCTGTCATCCCCGCCATTCCTGGCCCGCGTTCGGACCGCTGGCCTGGAGAAAACCCTCCAGAGCTCCATGCCGCCTCTCCTCCCCGCCGCACTCCCATCCCACCTCCAATCTAACTGGATTGGTTATCAGTGCCCCATTTGGCCTTCCCAGGGTCATCCCAAACCATCCCCCCTCTCTCCGAACCCCCTCTCCTGCTTGCCTGTCTCCCCCTGACCAGTTCCCGCCTGGGCCCCGTGCTGATTCCCATGAGAAACCGAACACAAAGGGAAGACAAAAGGGCGGACTATTACATTTCCTCATTTCGGCCCGTGGCCTGGTTTCCATGGGGCCCGCTTCCCGGTGTCCCTGAACCCCGGGGCCCCGGGGTTGGTAGGATCCAACCTAGGCTGGGGAAGAAACCGATCCCCTCTCGTCTAAGACCCTGCGCCTGGGAATAATGGCCCCATTCATGGTGGCTTTGGCCTGGGTCACACGCGCGAGAGGGTGTCGGGAGGGGGGTGGCAACAGGCTGGCAGAGGAAAATAGGAAAAAGGATGGGGGAGAGGGTGTAGGGGAGAAGGGCAATGCCTCTGTGTGACTTTGGGCAAGTCACTTAACTTCTCTGGGCCTCAGTTACCTCATCTGTAAACTGGGGATTAAGACTGTGAGCCCCCCGTGGGACAACCTGATCACCCTTAATAATGTTGGTATTTGTTAAGCGCTTACGATGTGCAAAGCACTGTTCTAAGCGCCGGGGGGAATACAAGGAGATGAGGTTGTCCCATGTGGGGCTCACAGGCTTAATCCCCATTTTACAGATGAGGGAATTGAGGCACAGAGAAGTTAAGTGACTTGCCCAAGGTCACACAGCAGACGTGGGGGAGGCGGGATTCGAATCCATGACCTCTGACTCCCAAGCCCGTGCTCTTTCCACTGAGCCACGCCGCTTCTCATGTACCTCCCCAGCGCTTAGAACAGTGCTTTGCACGTAGTAAGCGCTTAACAAATACCATCATTATTATTACTATTATTAAGCCAGCACCATCTTGCCCAGAATAATAATTAATGATAATTGTCATACTGTTAAGTCCTTACTGAGTACCACACATTATACTAGGTGCTGGGGTAGCTACAAGATAATCAGGTCCCAACGGGACTCAGAGTCTAAATAGGAGGGAGAGTATTGAATCCCCATTCCGCAGATGAGGGAACTGAGGCATAGAGAAGTTAAGTGCTTTGCCCAAAATAAACAGCAGGCAACGCCTGAGCCCCCTCCTTCCTCTCCCCCTCCTCCCCCTCTCCATCCGCCCTGTCTTACCTCCTTCCCCTCCCCACAGCACCTGTATATATGTTTGTATGTATTTATTACTCTATTTATTTGTACATATTTATTCTATTTATTTTATTTTGTTAGTCTGTTTGGTTTTGTTCTCTGTCTCCCCCTTCTAGACCATGAGCCCACTGTTGGGTAGGGACCGTCTCTAGACGTTACCAACTTGGACTTCCCAAGCGCTTAGTACAGTGCCCTGCACACGGTAAGCGCTCAATAAATGAATGACTGAATGGGTCAGAATTAGAACCCAGGTCCCCTGACTCTTAGGCCCTGGTTCTTCCCACTAGGCCAGGCCGCTTCCATCCCCTCCCTACTCCCTAGCCATGGCCGCCCACTGAATTGGGGAGGGCCCGATTTTCTCTCCAACCGGCCCACCACCCATTGGTGCGGGGCAGGGAACCACCTGCAAAGGGAGGGATCATCATCATCATCATCATCATCAATCGTATTTATTGAGCGCTTACTGTGTGCAGAGCGCTGTACTAAGCGCTTGGGAAGTCCAAGTTGGCAACATCTAGAGACGGTCCCTACCCAACAGCAGGCTCACAGTCTAAAAGGGGGAGACAGAGAACAAAACCTAACATACTAACAAAATAAAATAAATAGAATAGATATGTACAAGTAAAATAAATAAATGAGTAACAAATATGTACAAACATATATACAGGTGCTGTGGGGAAGGGAAGGAGGTAAGATGGGAGGGATGGAGAGGGGGATGAGGGGGAGAGGAAGGAAGGGGCTCAGTCTGGGAAGGCCTCCTGGAGGAGGTGAGCTCTCAGTAGGGCCTTGAAGGGAGAAAGAGAGCTGATCTCTGTCTCCAGCTAAATCTCCAGGGTTTCTTCCCCAGTCTCCTCCTCCAGGAAGATCAATCAATCAATCAATTGTGTTTATTGAGCGCTTACTGTGTGCAGAGCACTGTACTAAGCGCTTGGGAAGTACAAGTCGGCAACATATAGAGACAGTCCCTAAATTCAGACGGCACAAAGGCACAGGCAGGGCCCCCACCCGGGGCCTGCCCCCTTAGCTGGACCTGGGCAGGGGATGTGCCTGTCACACTGTATTCCCCCAAGCGCCGAGTACAGTGCTCTGCACACAGTAAGCACTCGATAAATACGACTGACTGACCGAATTACTGACTTGATTTCCCCCTCAGCAGGAGTTCTGCCGCTAAGCCAATTTAGTTGAAGAAGCTCGGCCATCAGGAGCCCAGGGCGAGAGAAGCAGCGTGGCCTAGTACAATAAGCTCTGTCCTGGGTGTCAGAGGACCTGGATTCTAATTCTGGCTCCAATGCTTGCCTGCTGAGTGACCCTGGGCAAGTCACTTCACTTCTCCATGCCTCGGTGACCTCATCTGGCTCAGTGGAAAGAGCCCGGGCTTTGGAGTCCGAGGTCATGGGTTCAAATCCCAGCTCCGCCAACTGTCAGCTGTGCGACTTTGGGCAAGTCACTTCACTTCTCTGGGCCTCAGTTACCTCATCTGCAAAATGGGGATTAAGTCTGTGAGCCCCCTGTGGGGCAATCTGATCACCTTGTAACTTCCCCAGCGCTTAGAACAGTGCTTCGCACATAGTAAGCGCTTAATCATCATCATCATCATCAATCGTATTTATTGAGCGCTTACTATGTGCAGAGCACTGTACTAAACGCTTGGGAAGTACAAATTGGCAACATATAGAGACAGTCCCTGCCCAACAGTGGGCTCACAGTCTAAAAGGGGGAGACAGAGAACAAAACCAAATATACTAACAAAATAAAATAAATAGAATAGCTATGTACAAGTAAAATAAATAAATAAATAGAGTAGAATAGAATAATGGCTTAATAAATGCCATTATTATTATTATTATTATCTGTGAATGGGATTAAGACTGAGAGCCCAATGTGGGACAGGAACTTTCTCCAACCTGATTATCTTGTATCTACTCCAGAGATTAGTACAAAGTGTAGCACATAGTAAGTGCTTAGCAAATACCACTGAATACCAATATATCCTTTTAGAGTTTAAGTCTTTTGCGCGGTTGGTTTTCGGTGAGGTGGTGGGGACCCTAAGCTGTGAAGAAGCCCATTGCAAGGGGCCGAAAGCCCCCGAAGCCATTTGGGCTGGACTTCTTGTCTCAGTCATCCCGTGACTCTGACTGGAACTGACGGTTTCCGATCGGACGGACATCCACTCTCTAGACTGCAAGCTCGTTGTGGGCAGGAAATGCCACTTTTGATGGTTGTACTTTCCCAAGCGCTTGGTACAGTGCTGTGCACACAGTAAGCGCTTAATAAATACTATTAATCAATCATTGAAAAAAAAAAGAGAGTCCTGACTCCATCCCCCAACCTGCTGTGTGACCTCGGTCCAACTGTTTAACCTCTCTGACTCTCAGTTTTTCTTCTGAACAGTCCTCTTCAGATCATCCCCTGACTCCGGGGAGGAATGAGATCCCAGATGTGAGAAGCAGTGCTCTGGCCATTTCTGGGGTGTAACTGAGGGCTTGCTCATACATGCCTCCCCCCTGCCCCTGGGGCCTGGTCCCTTTCTGCCTCGTTTACTGAAGAAAGGGTGGTGGAGGGAGTCTGGTCAGCCCAAGGGAGGGAAGGGTGATTTTGGATACCCCAAAGTCCCTTGCTGAAGTAGGATGTTGGTACAGCAGCACCGTGGGTCCTGGGGAAAACCATCCTTTTCCATCCTTTTCCCACCCCCTGTAGGGACTTCTCTGATTTCCCCCTTCCTGGACCCCCTCTAGGACAAGCCCCGCTAAGAGGCTTTGGAGCGGACGTTTAATCACGGCTCCATGCAGTCTGAGGGTACAGGCCCAGAGCTCAGAGGCCAGAATCCAAAGCCTCAGGGCCTAGAACCCAGACTCTCAGTCCCAGAGCCCAGATCCTCAGAGTCTACAATCCAATCAATCAATCAATCGTATTTATTGAGCGCTTACTGTGTGCAGAGCACTGTACTAAGCGCTTGGGAAGTACAAGTTGGCAACATATAGAGACAGTCCCTACCCAACAGTGGGCTCGCAATCCAAAAATCCCAATCCCACAGCTCCAGGGTCCAGAAGCCAAAGCCCAGAGCCTAGAATCCAAAATCCCAACCCAAGAGTTCCAGAAGCCTAGAATCCAGAGTCCAGAGCCCCAGCCTCTTACCTTGATGGGCCAGACACCCAGCTGTCCCCCTCAGCTGTCCCCAGGGAGGGGTCGGAGGGCATGAGGGCTGGATTTCCAGCTGCCTCTAGCCAAGCTCTCTCCCCTCTGCTCTCTCTCTGCACCAGGATCTTCCTCCTCCCTGATCCTTCTTAGCAGGGTGGGGGGGAGAGGAGGGAGGAGCCTGTAGGTCGTCAGAGGGTCAGATCTACTCCGGCGTCAGGTGCAGGGAGGAGGGAGGATGAGGAGGGTGAACTTGACTAGGGGAAGGCCAGAAGCTCCTGCTTCACTACCCCACCGGGGACATCGGGTCAACGGGCAGGGGGACAATATCCCCGCACCCAGGTGTGAGGCTGAAGCCATTTCCCCCACCCTGAACCACTACTAGCTGTCGGGGCTGGACTCCGACCTCGCTGCCCCAAATCTCCGACCAGACCCAAGAGCTTCAGGGAGGAACAGGAAAGACCCCAAGTTAGGGGTTTCTGACCCAGCCCGGCCCTGTCCCGCTCTCTGTCCGTCCCGCTTTCCACCCGACTTGGTTGCTGCCCTGATCCCACGTGAGCAGGACGGACCCTTCTCACACCCTCCCTTCACATCACCGACTCCTAAAGCCCCAGCCTAAAAGCTCCTGTGACGGCGAGGAGGGTCTTCTCCTTCACATGGACCCCAGGCCCAGGGCGGGATGGAAACGACCGGTCCGAGGGTCACTCAAGAAAGAATGAACACAATGGGCCTGCCTTGCGGGGGATAACAATAATAACAGTAACAGTAATAATTAGTAGTAGCATTATTGTAATATTTGTTAAGCACTTAATAGGTGTCCAACACTGTACAAAGAACTGGGGTAGATACAACATAGGGTAGACACCGAAAGCCTGAGCGTGTCTGGAGGCAGGGGGCTGGACTGGCTGACCTCTCTGCGTCCCACCCAGCGCTAGGGTCGGAAGATTGTGATCACCCCATAGCTGACTTGGAGATGGTCAGCGCCGATGTAACTGCCCTTTGTCCGGCCCAAAGGGCCGCGGGGAGATTGGGCTCCCTCCCGTTAACAGTTGGGGAAACAGAGACCCAGGGAGGCTGATGCGGCTCGTAGTAGTCCTGAGTCGGGGCTCCCAGGGCCTGAAAGCAGCCCTGGAGAGGTCATAACATCCAGCTTCCCGCCTCCACGTAGACCATCCCGAATAGGCGGGAAGGGACCCCAATCTTCCCTCCCTGTCCTAGCACGCGCCTTGCTAATCCGGCAGTGCCCGCCATCCGGGGATATGCCGGTTCCCAATGGAAAACATAACCCAACAACACCACCCTGTGCCCATGACGCATTCCTGCCTTACCGCCTCATTCCCTGGGAACTCAAGCTCCCCGCCAGACCCTCAATCCACTCCCCCTCAGCCCCGCTCCAAACACTGAGGGGGACCCCTAGAAGTTTTCGATTTGAGCTAGGCCACCTAATGAACTGAACATCAAGACAAGGGGACTTCTCCCAGACCCCAGCCAATCGGCCCACTGTGCGATCTTGAGCAAGTCGCTAAACCTCTCTGGGCCTCGGTTTCTCAGCTGTACAACTGGGAAGGGGGCAGAGGCTGCAGGATTCTGGCTGCTTCTCCAGTGGAGGCGGGGCAGGGGCACATCCTGGACTCTGGATGCCACCCCTCCCCACCCCGGATCCCAACCTGGGGGTGGGGAAAGAGGACTACAGGGAGGGGGGCTGGGACCAGGTCTCTGGATTGGCTGCAACGAAGGACTAGGTGCCGAAATAGAGGGGTGGAGACGCACCTCCTGGTGTCCCAGAACCCCAGTATGGCCAAGCTCAGCCCTGGGGTGGAGTCTTCCCAGCCAGGACTACAAATATTCAGTCGCAGCGCTAAGTGCAGGTGATGGGACCCGGAGGGCCTGGCCAAGCAGGGGAGGAAAGTAGAAAGCGAGGCGGATCCGGGTGTACATGTACGCGCTTAATGATGGATAGAATTCTAGATTTGTGCCCTTATGCGGCACTTGATAAATCAGGTCATTGGTCCCATTTTACAGGTGAAGACACTGAGGCACAGAGAGGTTAACTGTCTTGCCCGAGGTCCTCCTGTGTCCCATACTCCAGGGCCCAGTAAATACTGTTGGTTTACTGATCTGTAGGAAGGGGCCCAGGGCTGCGAGGGAACCCTGGCTTCGGTTCAAGTCAGGGCAGCGGTCCCATCCATCCCTAGGCGGTGGTTGCCTGACGACCCAAGATGTGGCCCTGAACTCCGGCATCCGTTGGGATGCCCGCCGGCAGGGGCCAGGAGTGGGTGAGAGAGGGAGCGGGCAGTGGGCCGTCAGGGCCGGCCGGTGGTCTGAGAGGTGCAGTCAACCCACCCCACCGAACCCATTTGGGCCGGGGATGAATCGCAGATGAAACCACAGCAGCGCCGGTCCAACCGAAACCAGCTCGCCGGCAAAGTCACAGCCCGCCGAGACAACGGTGACCCCCCAGATGCTCGCTCGCCACCCCCTTGGCACACCCAGAAGGAGCCAGGCAGCGTGAGGGACAGCGTAAAAGCTCAGAATGAGGCTGTGAGCATAAGGAAACCCTGCCCACCCCCTGGCCTATCCCTTTTTCTTCCGGGAACCATCCTGGGGTTCAAATCCCCTGGAAGCTAGAGGGCAAATGTGGTCACTGGATTTGGGGGAAGGTCCTCTTATGCACAAATTCCACTGGGAACTGTCCCCCTCCCGCCCTGTGGTACCCTGGGCAGGGAATCATGGGGGTCGGGAGTCACGGGGCAGGGACCGGGGGACCAGAGGAGGCTGGACAGGGGAGAGGCGCTAGATGTCCGTCAGGGTGGCACTGGTCTGCAGTCCCAGGGTGACGGTGCCTGGGCGTTCACTGGCAGGTTTGCTGCTCCGGTCCTGGAGGTGGAGGGTGTGCAGGGACCGGGGTCCCCCAGGGTCCCCAGTCAGGGCCACCTGGCCCAGGAACTCATCACTCAAGACATTGTGGTTCCAGATCTGCAAGGCGAACGAGCGAGGGAATCGGCTACTTGGGCCCCGCTCTGCCCGCCAGGGCCCACCGCACCAAGAGAGCAGCCGCCTACTTCGGGAAACCTTCCCTGATTCACCCCGGCAAACCCCAAGGGATGGGGTGGACGTGGACACACACTCTCCCCTATTATCCCCTAAACTGCCACTCGCCAAGAGTGCGAGCAGGGGTGTATGGGTTTGTGGACGAAGGCATGCGTGTGAGCAAACAGGCATGTATATGCACGTAATAATAATAATTTTGGTATTTGTTCAGTGCTTCCTATGTGCAAAGCACTGTTCTAAGCACTGGGGAGGACACAAGGTGGTCAGGTTGTCCCACGGGGGGCTCACAGTCTTAATCCCCATTTTACAGATGAGGGAACTGAGGCCCAGAGAAGTGAAGTGACTTGCCCAAAGTCACACAGCTGACAATTGGCAGAGCTGGGATTTGAACCGGTGACCTCTGACTCCCAAGCCCGGGCTCTTTCCACTGAGCCACGCTGCTGCGTAGCAAGTGTGTATATAGGCATGGGTCAGTGTGGGAGTACATCTGTCATCCCCTAGATGTCAATTAATTTGATTATTTTTTCAACAAGCTTTGTTGACTGCTCACTCCACAGAGCAGTTGTACAATGTTTACGGTATTTAGACTGTGAGCCCACTGCTGGGTAGGGACTGTCTCTATATGTTGCCAACTTGTACTTCCCAAGTGCTTAGTACAGTGCTCTGCACACAGTAAGCGCTCAATAAATACGATTGATTGATTGATAAGTAGGTGTGCGTGCATGAGTGTGTTTGTGTGAAGGCGTGAGTGTATAGGCACGGTTGTAAGCACACATTAAGGGGGTGTGTGTTCTCGTACGGGTGTGCAGAGGTGTTCCGCCGCTCACCTGCACCAAGATGGGCTGCCCCGGCTTCTTGCGGTAGAAGACTCCTTTCATGTCAAACTCTGGTTTCGAGGTTCCTTTCTGCACAGCGGAACGAACCTTGCTGCCTTCACACTTGATGATCACGTACGAGTCGGCACCTGAAGAGGGGGCGGGGTGGGAGGAGGAATTGGGGGCTCAGAGGGGCTCCCGGGTACGGTGCAGGGAGGGCGGCAGCGGGGAAGGCGGTGCCAGCTTGAAACGCCAAAGGGCCCAGTGAGCAGCCGAGGGCCCTTAAATCAGGACTTCCAGGCCAGGCAAGGTCCAGAGGCGGGTCCCACATAATAATAATATAATAATAATGGCATTTATTAAGCACTTACTATGTGCAAAGCACCGTTCTAAGCGCTGGGGAGGTTACAAGGTGATCAGGTTGTCCCACGTGGGGCTCAAAGTCTTAATCCCCATTTTACAGAAGAGGTAACTGAGGCGCAGAGAAGTGAAGTGACTTGCCCAAAGTCACACAGCTGACAGTTGGTGGAGCCGGGATTCGAACCCATGACCTCTGACTCCAAAGCCCGGGCTCTTTCCACTGAGCCACGCTGCTTCTCTCACGGAGAACTAAAGCATCACTTCCACAGCCCACAAAAACTCTGTCCACCACAATCAATCGTATTTATTGAGCGCTTCCTATGTGCAGAGCACTGTACTAAGCGCTTGGGAAGTACAAATTGGCAACACCACAACCCCCGGAGAGGAAGGGGCCCCGATATTTGCGCCTGGGGGCGCGAACAGAGTGCACCCTTAGTGATCTGGCCCACGTAAAGGGGCCTGGGCTGAGGTGATCGGGGGCCGGCCAGCACTCCCAAAGCACGGGGCCCTGGGGCCCGCTCAGGGCCGCCGCGCCTCCCCGGGGGCCAGACCTACCGTTCACGGCGTCCTTCAAGCCGTCGGCAGAGATGACGTGGACCTGGGTGACCAGCTGGGGGTAGCCACACATCCCACTCCAGCAGCTGCGCGGGGGCTCGTCCAGCGTCAGCTCTCTGCAGCCAGGGGAGAGGGAGGATGTGAGAGACGCCCTCCGCTGCCCCCAGCCTGATCAGCGCTGCAGCCTGACCCGGCCCTGACACTTCTCCAACCACTGGGACCTCTGGGGTGCTTGGATGAGCCCCGTGCTGGTTGTTCTCCTAGACACCCACCTCCACGATTACAAGGTGGACCAGCCCACGCCCGTAACTCTCCCCCAGTGACCCAGCATGGACCATCCAACCCCCCTGACTCTCCCTTCTCCAACCCGGCACAGACCATCCAACCCCCCGACTCTCTCCTCTCCATCTCTGACTCTCCCCAAGTAACCCAGCACAGACCTGCCTAACTTCTTTCAACCCCAGCACTTAGAAGAGTGCTTGGCACACAGTAAGCACTTAACGAGTAACTCTCTTCCTCCCTTCAAGGCCCTGCTGAGAGCTCACCTCCTCCAGGAGGCCTTCCCAGACTGAGCCCCTTCCTTCCTCTCCCCCTTGTCCCCCCTCCATCCCCCCATCTTACCTCCTTCCCTTCCCCACAACACCTGTATATATGTATATATGTTTGTACATATTTATTACTCTATTTATTTTACTTGTACATATCTATCCTATTTATTTTATTTTGTTAGTATGTTTGGTTTTGTTCTCTGTTTCCCCCTTTTAGACTGTGAGCCCACTGTTGGGTAGGGACTGTCTCTAAATGTTGCCAATTTGTACTTCCCAAGCGCTTAGTACAGTGCTCTGCACATAGTAAGCACTCAATAAATACGATTGATGATGATGATGATGATGATGATAATTATCATTAATTATTAACCCCTTGACTATCCCTTCTCCATCTCCGACTCTCTTCCAATGACCCAGCATTGGACCCTAACTCTCTTCCAATGACCCTAACTCTCCAACACCCCTGACTCTCCCCTCTCCATAGCTAACTCTCCCCCAGTGACCCAGAACTGACCATCCAACCCCCTGACTCTCCCCCAGTGACCCAACACAGACTAGTCTACACCCCCAAGGCTCTCACCCCTCCATCCCTGACTCTTCCCCAGGGATCCAGCATGAACCATCCCACATTTGCAGATTAGTGGGTGGGAAGGGGGACAGGGATTAGGAATGAGTTAAAACGTTTCCACAGCACTCCTGACATTCAGAATTGATTTTTCCTGTTCGGTTTCTGCCCTTCCCCACAAGACAGTGAGCCCCTTGTGGGATGAGGACCGTGTCCGATCTGATCACCTTGGCTCCTCACGGTCCTTGGTGCGGTGCTTGGCACTTGGCCGAGGATGACTACGTAGTGAAATAACTAAGGGAGCCAAAAGTGGCTCAAATTCTCCCCTATGGCCCAGCCCCTCACAGGCAGCGGGGATTGGATTCTTTTAGACTGTGAGCCCACTGTTGGGTAGGGACTGTCTCTATATGTTGCCAACTTGTACTTCCCAAGCGCTTAGTACAGTGCTCTGCACACAGTAAGCGCTCAATAAATACGATTGATGATGATGATGACCCCCCCCCAGCTGGATGACCGTTCTGGAGATGGTCCGGTACCGTGGGCCTGGGGGCCGGCCCGGGACCCAGTACCTGCAGTCGGCCGGCACGTCTGTGAACACGCGGAGCAGGAAGTCCCCGGTGTGGCCGGGCTCGAAGGTGGTGGGGATGATGACGTAGCGGCCCTCCCTCTGGTCCGTCCTCAGGAAGACGCTGCGGGAGTTGATGTAGATGGAGCTGGACACCTTCTGCTGCAGCGAGTGCATGCGGTACTGCCGGTTCAGCTCCACCTGGGCGGGGGCGGAGGCGGCGGGATGCTCGTGGGACGCCCCCAGCAAACCCCCGACTAGGGGCAAGCCCCAGGGCCTGCCCAGGCCAGGACTCCCAGCGGAATTGGGTACTAGTTGCCCTCCTAGATGATTACAGATGGATCAACCGACACCACTGACTCTCCCCTAGCGACCCAAAATAATAATAATAATAATAATAATAATGGCATTTGTTAAGCGCTTGGAGAAGCAGCGTGGCTCAATGGAAAGAACCCCGGCTTTGGAGTCAGAGGTCATGGGTTCAAACCCCGGCTCTGCCAACTGTTAGCTGTGTGACTTTGGGCAAGTCACTTAGCTTCTCTGTGCCTCAGTTCCCTCATCTGTAAAATGGGGATTAAGACTGTGAGCCCCCCGTGGGACACCTTGATCACCTTGTAATCTCCCCAGCGCTTAAAACAGTGCCCTGTACATAGTAAGCGCTTAATAAATGCCATTATTATTATTATGTGCAAAGCACTGGGGAGGGTACAAGGTGATCAGGTTGTCCCTCGTGGGGCTCCCAGTCTTAATCCCCATTTTACAGATGAGGTAATGGAGGCCCAGAGAAGTGAAGTGACTTGCCCAAAGTCACACAGAGGCAGGATTTGAACCCATGACCTCTGGCTCCAAAGCCTGGGCTCTTCCCACTGAGCCACGCTGCTTCTCGTGGCCATCCAACACCCCTCACTCTTCCCTCTCCATCCCTGACTCTCCCCCCCAGTGACCCAGCATGGATCATCCAACACTCGACTCTTCCTTCTTCATCCCTGCCTCTCCCCAGTGACCCAGCCCAGACTGTTCCCTCATGGATCTTTCCAGACCCTCCTGGATCCTTCTCCTACTCATCCCTGCCCTGTACCCCCTGGTATGAATCCAAACCCCACGCGTGGGCATCTGGACCTTGAAGCCGGGTCTTCCCAGGGGGAAGGGACCTCCGCCGCCACCACCACCGGCAGGCGGAGTCCCCGGCCCTCTCACCTTGAAGATGTCGAAGCCGATGGCCAGGTTCTCGCCCCTGCCCTCCCGACGACTCGTCCGCTTGGGCTTCTGCTGGATGCAGATGAGCACCTCGTCTTCCGGCTTCTTCTTCACGTCGAACACGTACTGTGGGGACGAGGAAGGTTGCAGTGGTGTTAGGGGGGTGTTGCAGTGGTCGTGGGGGGGTTTCAGGGAACGCTGCAGGGCACAGGGAGGGTACTGCCACAGTGCAGGGGGAGCGTTGCAGCATGTGGGAGACTGTAAGCTCGTTGTGGGCAGGGAAAGTCTGTTTATTGTTGCATTGTACTCTCCCCCAAGCACTTAGTACGGTGCTCTGCACACAGTAAGTGCTCAATAAATATAACTGAATGAATGTTGCCACAGCACAGGGGAAGTGTTGAAGTGGTACGAGAGGTGGGGAGTGTTGTCCCCCTCTCCATCCCCCCGTCTTACCTCCTTCCCTTCCCCACAGCACCTGTATATATGTATATATGTTTGTACATATTTATTACTCTATTCATTTATTTATTTTACTTGTACATATCTATTCTATTTATTTTATTTTGTTAATATGTTTTGTTTTGTTCTCTGTCTCCCCCTTCTAGACTGTGAGCCCATTGTTGGGTAGGGACTGTCTCTATATGTTGCCAACTTGGACTTCCCAAGCGCTTAGTACAGTGCTCTGCACACAGTAAGCGCTCAATAAATATGATTGATTGATTGATTGATTGATTGATTGTAGTAGTGTAGAGGTGCTTACTGTATTCAAAGCACTGAACTAAGTGCTGGGCAGAAGTGAGAATTAGCCCTACTGAGAGCTCACCTCCTTCAGGAGGCCTTCCCAGATAGAGCCCCCCTTTTCCTCTCCTCCTCCCCATCGCCCCCCCCACCCTACCTCCCTCCCCTCCCCACAGCACTTGTATAGATTTGCACATATTTATTACTCTATTTATCTTACCTGTACATATTTACTACTCTATTTTATTAATGATGCGCATATAGCTATAATCCTATTTATTCTCACGGTTTTGACACCTGTCTCCATGTTCTGTTTTGTTGTCCGTCTCCCCCTTCTAGACTGTGAGCCCGTTGTTGGGTAGGGACCGTCTCTTTATGCTGCCGACTTGTACTTCCCAGGCGCTTAGTCCAGTGCTCTGCGCACAGTAAGCGCTCAATAAATATGACTGAATGAATGAATGAATGTAGAGCAGGGTGAGAGCTGCAACTAGGGGAGAGGGGGAAGTCAGGCAGGGCCTGAAGGGATGGGGAGGAGACACATAGGAACAGGTCCGGCCTGCTGTAGGGCCCTAGGCAGGGAACCTGACCTCTCTGGGCAGTTCCAGCAGCCCCTTCCCACTGATCAGCGAGGGCGGGGGTCGGACTGACCTGAGGGTTCTGGAGGAAGGTGCCCTTGTGGTTGATGCAACCACCGCTGCGGTTCTTCAGGGGGTCATCGCTGCGGGTCCAGGCCCCCCTCAGCTTCGCCTCCTCCCACGTCTTGTGGATGCTCAGGTAGGATGTGTTGATGAGGCGACACTTGATGATGTCGGTGAAGTATCTGCAGACGTCTTCGAACGTCATCCTGGGGAGCGGAGGGGGTCAGTGACACCTGGGGGGTCTTTCAGGCCAACGCCCTGCCTCGAGACACGCTTGGGACTAGCCCAGGATGGTTGCCGGGGGCCAAGATGCCGGGGGGTAATTATCACAATTAATGCTGTGGCCCAGACAGGCTGTGTGACTTCTCTAGGCCCAGTCAGAGCTAGGAGAGCAAATGCCCAGGGACACTGGGAGAGGACGGGGGAAAGGGACGCTGAGATCGCCCTGGGGTCACGAAGGAACCTCCGGCACCCTGAGGGACAGGAACTGTTGCCCGTTTATGGAGTCACTTCCAAGAAGAGAGGAGGGTCAGGGCTCTCGTGGCATTGCCACCCTATCTCGCACTTCCGCCTCCTCTCCCCTCCCCGTGTCCCACCAGACTCCCTCCTGCTCCCGCCGGGCTCCCCCCACCTCCTATGGGATCTTGACCAGATCCTAAACTCACCAGAATTCCCCATCGTCCTGCACCGTCACTCCCAGCTTCTCCCTCTCACTCTTGCTCACTTTCTGCCACTCCTCGGAGCTGGGCGGGAAAAGGCGGGAAGGGAAGCACGCAAGGTGAAGCCGGGAGAAGGGCAGGTGGGGGGCTCACAGGCCCTTTACTAACTCTATCAGGTGGAGGGGCAGGGGAGCGGGAGCGGGGTTTGTGGGGGGAGGAGTGCTCCACGGAAAACCTGCCGATCCTGATCCTTCGTCGGGGCTCCGCCGTATCCCTCGCCACAGGGAGCGGGCTGGAAGCCTGATGGGTTTATTTGCAAGGCAGGACAATACAAATAGGAGTTCTTAGTGGTGTGCATTTGAGCACTGTATAACTGCTTTTGTGGGTATCTGTCTGCGTGGGGTTTTTTCGAATGTGTTTGTGCATTTCTGTACGTATAGGCATTTGTGTGTTTCTGCTCAAAATGTGAGAGAATCAATCAGTCAGCATGCAGGTCTGCCCAGCTCCACCCAAGGGCCGTTTTCATTCTCTCCCCCTCATCCCCTCATCTCCATCCCATCCCCCAGCTTAACCCCGCTGCAGGACCCTGTATCCACCCCCTGATATCCACCCCGCCCTGGGTCCAACCCCTGCATCCATCCCCCTGTATCCAACCCCCCGCGGGCTCACGTGTCGCTCCAGGGACCGTTCCACTCCCTCTCCCCCCAAGGATTGCGCAGCCGGATCATGTCCAGCTTCTCCGACTTGAAGAAGGACAGCAGGCCGTGGCCCAGCCGGACTTTCCGCACGTCGGTGATGGCATAGGCGTGGCCCTTCACCAGTCCGCAGGCCAGCCGGGCCTCCATGTCCTCTGCGGTCACAGCCTGGGGCACAAAACCAGCGTCCGGGGTCAGGGGTGGGGTCCCATGATAATGGGACTCAGTCCGGGCAAATAACCTTCTCGCTGTACCCCAATCGCATCTGTCTCACCGCAAACCTCTCACCCATGTCCTGCCTCTGGCCTGGAACGCCCTCCACATATCCGACAATTACTCTCCCCATCTTCAAACCCTTACTGAAGGCACATCGCCTCCAAGAAGCCTTCCCTAAGCCCTCCTTTCCTCTTCTCCCACTCCCCTCTATGTCACCCTGACTTGCTCCCTTTATTCATTCCTCCTCCCAGCCCCTCAGCACTTATGTACACATCTGTAATTTTTATTTATAACACTGTCATCATCATCATCAATCGTATTTATTGAGCGCTTACTATGTGCAGAGCACTGTACTAAGTGCTTGGGAAGTACAAATTGGCAACATATAGAGACAGTCCCTACCCAACAGTGGGCTCACAGTCCAAAAGACTGTCTCTCTCTCTAGACTGAAAGCTGATATGGGCAGGAAATATGTCTATTTAATGTTACATTGTACCTTCCCAAGCACTTAGTCCAGTGCTCTGCACGCTGTGAGCATGCAGTAAACACGACTGACTGACTAACTGACATAGTAGAATGGGGAGCTGCCATTCTTCCCCGTTCCTATCTCCAGCAGGGCCTGGGAACAGGCGTGGCTCGATTCCAAAGTCAGTCAATCGCATTTATTGAGCACTTATTGTGAGCAGAGCACTCTACTAAGCACTCAGGAGAGTAGGATTCAACAATGCAACCGACAAATTTCCTGTCCACAAGGTGATCTAAGTGGCCTCGGGGTGCGGGAGCGCCCGACGGTGCTGACCCTGGGTCTCCTCCCCCAGGCCCACCCCTGGACTCCGGACGGGTAGGGACAGGGAGCAGAGCTCGTTTCCTCACCTTGATGGATGCGCTGATGAGGCCCCCCCCGTTGGTGGACTTTCAGGACGCGCTCGAACAGCAAGTTCCTCTTGGCTTCGTCGCGGGCAAAGTCGCCCTCGGTCAGGTCGATGGGTTCAGACACGCCACCCGTGAAGTCCACCAGCGCGTCCGCGGTGTTGCCCCCGTCCAGGGCCTCGTAGCAGCCCGCCAGCCTGCGGAGGAGGGGGGTCGGGGGGTGTTTGGCCAGCGTCTGGGAGCTCCCGGGGGCTTCGGCTGGCCTCCCCACCCCTTCTCCCTTTCTCGCTTGCGTCCGCTGCTGCTGAGAAATCTGTTAATCCCGACCTAGACACGCTGTACTCACTCTGAACGCCTGCATCCTCGCTACACTGTAAGTTCCCCAAGGGCAGGGACAGTAGTCAACCTCTAGCATAGGGTATCCACCACAGTCCCTGACACGTAGTTAACATGTAACAAATACCACAGTTATTATTATTATCTCCAAGCACTCAGGACAGAGTTCTGCCTAGGGTGGGGGTCCAGGAGCAGCTGTCCAGTAGAGCACTCTGCCCACGGCAGCGTTCGGCACAGCCGCCTGCACACAGTAGGTGTCCAATACAACGATCTTCACGCAGCAGGCTCTAGGTAAATAAAATACCAATGCTGACAGTATCTTCAACGTCGCAGGCACCGTCCCCCGGAATACTTTCGAGAGTGGCCCCGCCGCCCTAGGTGCAACAGCTAGCTGCTTCTGCACATGATGATCATCAGATAGTGAAATGGAACTCGTTAACTAATGAGACCGTTCTAATAGTCAGGCTTCCAGATGATATCTATCCTACAGATCTTCATTGGTTTCCCAAGGCTACTGGAGGAAAGCAGCAGACACAAGCAGAAAGTTTTGTTCTCACAAGTTCTGACGCAGCCACAGATGTGTGACCGTGACAAATAACTGCTAGGAAAATGATCCGAGCCTATAGTCTGCGTTTGCTTTGAAATTATACCATGGATTTCTGACCTCCACCGTCTCATGCCACAGAACCACATTTCTCCTGAAGGAGGAGGAGAGAAAGTCTGTTTTTGTACGGTATTTGCTAAGCACTTGCTATTCTATTTATTTTATTTTGTTAATACGCTTCGTTTTTGTTGTCTGTCTCCCCCTTCTAGACTGTGAGCCCGCTGTTGGGTAGGGACCATCTCTATATGTTGCCAACTTGTACTTCCCAAGCGCTTAGTACAGTGCTCTGCACATAGTAAGCGCTCAATAAATACGACTGAATGAATGAATGAACAGCTCGAAGTCGGACCCCTGACCCGCTCCTGCCCCCACCATGCCCCTCCCATCCCCAGAGCCCACCCGGGCACTTACTTGGCATAAGCCTTTTCCACCAGGGCACACCAGAACTCGTTGGTCGAGTTGGAGTGGCAGTAGATGAGCTGGTTGTGGACGGTGGGCAGCCGGTCGTCAATCACCACGTCCACCCAGTCGCCGAATCGCCAGAAGTGGAAGTGGAAGATGCCCGCGTAGTTTTCCGGCTTCTCGGGGCTCCACTCCTGCTCCTTCCAGTCCGGAATCACCTTGAGGGGAGGGGCGCGGGAGCAATGGGATGGGAGGGCGGAGATGGGGAGGCACCGACTTAATGATTTCAGTGACAGCAGCAGTGGCACAACCATCATATACATGAGATTTTAATCCAGCGCTTAGAACAGTGCTTTGCACATAGTAAGCGCTTAATAAACGCCATCATTATTATTATTATTATCCACAGCAGAAAGGATCCTAATAGATAAATCAGCACGGTGGCCTACTTACTCATTCAATCATATCTATTGAGCGTTTACTGTGTGCAGAGCTCCATATTACGAGCTTGGGAGAGTAGAACAGAAAAATAAACAGACGCATTCCTTGCCCACAATGAGCTTGCAATAGAGAATGGGCCTGGGAATCAGAAAGACCTGGATTCTAATCCCAGCTCCGTCAGCGGTCTGCTGTGTGACCTCAGGCAAGTCACTCAACTTCTCTGTGCCTCAGTTCCCTTGTCTGTAAAATGGGGATTAAGGCTGCAAGCCCCATGCGGGACAGGGATTGTATCTAACCTGATTACCTTGTATCTACCCTACCTCTTAGAAGAGCGCCTGGCCCATGGTCAGTGCTTAATGACACAATTATTGTTATTATTATTATTATTATTCGTTTTAATAGTATTAGGAAGCCTGGGTTCTGATCCTAGCTCTGCCATTGGCCCCCACTCCCCCCACAGCTGGAATCCTTTGCCCAGGCCCCAATGCCCTCACATCTGGTTTTGGACAGAGAAGCAGCGTGGCTCAGTGGAAAGAGCCCGGGCTTTGGAGTCAGAGGTCACGGGTTCAAATCCCGACTCCGCCACTTGTCAGCTGGGTGACTTTGGGCAAGTCACTTCACTTCTCTGGGCCTCAGTTCCCTCATCCGTAAAATGGGGATGAAGACCGTGAGCCCCCCGTGGGACAACCTGATCACCTTGTAACTTCCCCAGCGCTTAGAACAGTGCTTTGCACATAGTAAGTGCTTAATAAATGCCATCATTATTATTATTATTATCTGGACACCGGCCCCTTCAGGGGCCCCAGGTTTGTCTGCTTGGGGACAGCGGTGTCCAGCTGCAGGGGGATTCACTGGGGACAAGTCAGGGAAGGCTTTCTGGAGGAGTCGCGAAGGGACCTGCACGTGGTAAGGGGAAGTGCGGGGCCATCGGAGGAGAGCGAGACTGGTCCTCACATGCAGTGCAATTCCCTGGGAATGTGAGCCAGGGTAATGGGCCTGGAGGAGGAGGAGGGTAGAGGGGGGAGAGGGAGGGGCCCGGGAGACTCCGGGCTGTGGCTACGTCATGGAAAACGCAGCTCTGTGGCAGCTACAATCCAGGCCCCGGGCTGGGGCGGCTTCCGTGGAGGGAGGCTCGGGATCCTACAGGCCGGGAGGAACAGGGAGAACTCGGGAACGGGAGAAGGGGAGGGCTCAGAACAAACAGCAGGAAGCACTTCTTCCCAGAGTGGGGCAACCACTGGGAATTCGTCTCCACAGGGACCCTGCGACTGGAAACACCGATCAGACCGGATGGATTTGGACAGATCGATGGACGGGCGTCCGGCGGAGTCACTGAGGGGAATCAGGGAGTTTGGATGGTCCGTGCTGGACCACTAAGGGACAGCAGGGATGGGGAAGGCTGAACCAGGGGTGATGGATGGTCTGTGCCGGAGCACTGGGGGAGAATCGGGGATTGAGAGGAGAGAGTCAGGGTGGCAACACTAAAGGAGAGTCCGGGATGGAGAGGAGAAAGTCAGGGGTGTTGGATGGTCTGAGCTGAGTCACTGGAAGAGAGTAAGGAAAGGAGGGGGAGAGTCAGGGGTGTTGGATGGTCCCTCAGCCCCACATTACTTATTAATTAATTAATGATTGTGTTTGTTAAGCGCTTACTATGTGCCATTAGAACACATGCGCCATTACTATGTGTTATACTATTACTATACTATTACTATGTGCCATTACTATGTGCTATTAGAACAGTGCTGGGGGGAGATACAAGGTAATCAGGTTGTCCCACGTGGAGCTCACTTACGTACGTATCCATCCATAATTTATTTTAATGTCTGTGTCCCGGGGCAGCTATGGGGATGCGCTGCAGGGCGGACACGGGGAGCGACTCTCAGAGGCCGAGATTCTCGACCTGAAGAGAGATTGCTTTGCTTCCCTGTCCCCTGAGCTGAGATGAATTTCTATAAACCTGATAACCATTCTCCAACTAGTCCAGCCCCCTGTCTCTAGGAAGGCCTGAACCCACACTCTCTGTTTACTGTAAGCGCAGGATACACACATACCCACATGAACGCAAGGCGGAGTACACATCTCTAGAGTATATCTTTATGAATATAAATATGCATATACACGTGTCAGTTTAAGGCGAACTAGAGTCGGAGGACGAAAGGTTATCGACGCAGCTGTACCCCCGTCCGGCCTCCCCCGATCCGGACGCATCTTCTGATACCTACGGGGTGGGGGCACGGCAAGCTCCGGGGACTCTTCCCTGCCTCTCCAACCCCAGTGTGCAGGGTCTTGGGGCCCCTGGAAGGAAAGTGAGCCCACCCTGGGCCCCATTTCGGGAGCGCTCATCCTGAGGACACCGGCCAGCTCTGTCGCTTCCGCACGGAACCACAAGAAGGGCTGCGGGCGAATAGTCCGCTGTTGGGGGGAAAAGGGGTGTCCGACCGATCCCTAGATGCCCACTCCCCACTACGGCGGATCCTGCTGACAACCAACTCTCGCTGTGCACTGGGCGTCCCGCCCAGGGCTCCCCACGGCCAAGGCAGAGGCAGGGAGGGGAGAGGGAGGGTGCTAGCCAGTTAGCCGTGATCGGCTGAGCCCCCGAGAGACCCACCCAACCCCGAAGCCCCCAACTGAGGGCCAGGACCAGCCGGGGGCTCAGGCCAGGGGAGCCGAGGGCCGTTGCGGGGACGAGGGGCCAGGGGGCTCAGATCAGGTCGAAGAACACGGAGGCGTTGAACTGGGCCGGCTCTAGGCCGTCGGCGAACGTGACGAGGAAATACATGACCCTGCGGACCCGGGCCAGCTCGGACAACCGCTCGCCGAACTCCTGGGCGTCCGCCTCGTTCCACTCCAGCTGGTCGGAGCCGTCCTGCCTCCAGAAGATGGCGGCCGGCTCCAGCAGCTGGCGGGTCATGAGGTGGGTGAGGTCAGGGGTCCAGTTCTGCGAGGTGCCCGTGATGGTCACCTGGCCCGGCTGGCCCAGCCGCACGTGCCAGCGCGCGAACTGCAGGCCCTGCTGACGCCTGAAGTCCAGCCGGTAGACGGACTCGGCCGGTCGCAGGAGGCGTTCTCCGTCCTGCCGTTTCTCGTTCCGCTGGCGCAGGCCCTCCGCACGCAGGCGCATGACGGTGGTCAGGTCGGGGTCCGGGGTGAGCGTCAGCTCCAGCTGGGCAGGGCCCTGACCGGCCATCGGTAGTCTCCGACTCACCCTCGCCCTCCGCCGCCTCACCTCGCGGCCGCTGGAGCGGTTCTGGGGACGGGGCGGGCCGCCGCTCCGTTAAAAGGGGCCCCTCCTCCCCGCCTCTCTCCAGCGCGGCCAGAGAAGGAGTCACTGATGCAAAACGTTGCGGGGGGAGTGGGGGGGAGGGGGGTCCCTCGTGCCTCATTTGCGGTGAGCCCAGGGCTGAGCGGCAAAGCTGGGGAACCCGAGGGAGGAGACTGCTGATGTCAGGTCGTCGTGGAAACACACGGGCAACGGGTTTGTTTGGATGGAAACTCGGGGTGTTCACCCGGGACCACCCTGCAACTGTGGCTCTTGGGTCAGCGGTGGCCCTCGTGGACCCCACCCTCAGGGTTAGGGACAGACCATCTAACACCCCTGACTCTCCCCTCTCCATCCCTGACTGTCCCCCGGTGATCCAGTACTGACTGTACAAAACCCCCGATTCCCCCCTCTCCATCACTAGCTCTCCCCCAGTGACCCAGAGCAGACCATCCCACACCCCGACTCTTCCCTCTCCATCCCTGACTTCTCCCCCAGTGACCCAGCACAGACCACCTAACTCCCCCGACTCTCCTCTCTCCACTCCTGACTTTCCCTTCCGTGCCCCAGCACGGACCACCCTACACCCCAAGCATTTCCCCGTCCTCCAAAAAGTCTTCCGGTAAAAGCCGGTTCGAAGCAAAACTCTACGGAATGCCAGTCCTGACCCCGTTGATACACTTGCAACACGACCAAACCCTCCGTGGAAATCTTTCACTCTTCACTCACACATTACTTCACACCCCCAAGTGCTGTATTTATCCAGCACTTACCATGTGCCAGTCACTGGAGTGAATCCAAGACAATCAGATCGGACACGGTCCCTGTCCCACGTGAGTCTCATAGGAATGGAGAACGGGGATCTTAACCCCCATTTTCCGGAGAAGGATACTGAGGCCCAGAGAGATTAAGTCACTTGCCCAAGGTTGCACAGCAGGCCAGCGCAGAGCCGGGACTAGATCCCGGGTGGGGAGGGAAGAAGCTGAGTTGAAGAAATGGCTTTTTAGGAAGCTGAGAAGGTGGGACGGGTGGTGGCTTGGCACGTTTTATGGGGAGACAGTTCCAGGGGAAGGATATGAGTGAGGGGTTGGAGACAGGAGAGCTGAGATCAAGAAGATCTGCACGGGAGAGGGCAAGATGGAGTTGGGCGGGAGAAGAGGGTCAGCTGGAAGAGGAAAGAGTGGTAGGAATGGGAACTTTTGGTGGGAGGAAGGGATGAACAGAGCTGGGGAGGATAAGAGAAGCAGTGTGGCTCAGTGGAAAGAGCCCGGGCTTTGGAGTCAGAAGTCATGGGTTCAAATTCCCCCTCCGCCACCTGTCAGCTGTGTGACTTTGGGCAAGTCACTTCACTTCTCTGTGCCTTAGTGACCTCATCTGTAAAACGGGGATTAAAACTCTGAGCCCCCCGTGGGACAACCTGATCACCTTGTAACCTCCCCAGCGCTTAGAACAGGGCTTTGCACATAGTAAGCGCTTAATACCATTATTATTATTACCGTAAGAGAGGGTGGAGGATTTCTGGGCCAGAGTGGAGAGCAGCAGGAGGGTGACTGTGAGCCCACTTCCCAAGTGCTTAGTACAGTGCTCTGCACACAGTAAGCGCTCAATAAATACGATTGATTGATTGATTGATCTGAGCTAGGGAGTGTGGAAGTAGGGGGGACACGGGGAGGGGAGGGGGAAAGCTGAGCTGGGGAGGGTGGGAGGAATGGGATTTTTCGGTGAGAGGAGGGGGGAGCTGAGTGGCAGAGGGGGAGAAGGGAGATGTGGGTGTGAGGGGCCCCAGAGGCCCGCTGCTTGGAGAGACAACAAACAGCAGAAGCTGAGCGGGAGGGGGCTGCCATAATGAGTTTCTCTCTAATGGCTCTCCTCCCCTCCCCAGTGCTCCCCGCGGGCTCCCTGGAGGTCTCCAGCGCTCCCCGGACGGGCCATTAGTCAGCCAGCCCAGCCGCATCTGGTAGGGGCAGGGAAACAGCTTCCCGTGCAGCCCCGCAGGGACGCTGACCGCTCCGGACACCTCGGCCAAAGTGCTCACTGATATTCCGGGAAGCGGCAGGTCTCCCGCGGGGGCCCCACTCCACCGAGGCCCCACTCGAGGCCAAACCCGGGGCTTTGGGCTGCTCCCACGGCAAGACAACAGGCCAACGGCTCAGAGCTGAGAGTCCCTCCGCCCCTCAAGGGGACTCTCAATCAATCAATCAATCAATCGTATTTATTGAGCGCTTACTGTGTGCAGAGTACTGGACTAAGCGCTTGGGAAGTCCAAGTTGGCAACATATAGAGACAACAGTGGGCTCACAGTCTAAAAGGAGGAGACAGAGAACAAAACCAAACATACTAACAAAATAAAATAAATAGAATAGATATCATCACCATCATCAGTCGTATTTCTTGAGCGCTTACTGTGTGCAGAGCACTGGACTAAGCGCTTGGGAAGTACAAGTTGGCAACACATAGAGACAGTCCCTACCCAACAGTGGGCTCACAGTCTAAAAGGGGGAGACAAAGAACAAAACCAAACATACTAACAAAATAAAATAAATAGAATAGATATGTACAAGTAACCCGACTAAGCCCTCATTTTTTCCCTCCAATTCCCTTCTGCATCATCCTGACTCGCTCCCTTTACTCACCCCTACCCAGCCCCCCAGGACTTATGGACATATCTGTAATTTATATATTTATATTAACATCGGTCTCCCCCTCTAGACCGTAAGCTCGTCGTGGGCAAATAATGTGTCTGTTTTATTGTTGCATAGTCCTCTCCCAAGTGCTAACTACAGTGCTCTGCATACCGTAATCAATCAATCGTATTTATTGAGCGCTTACTGTGTGCAGAGCACTGTACTAAGCGCTTGGGAAGTACAAGTCGGCAACATACAGAGACAGTCCCTACCCAACAGTGGGCTCACAGTCTAGGAGACAGTAAGCGCTCAATAAGTAGGACTGATTGACCTCTACGACCACAGAGCCTGCAGCATGGCTCAGTGGAAAGAGCCCGAGCTTGGGAGTCAGAGGTCATGGCTCCCCCACATGTCTGCTGTGTGACCTTGGGCAAGTCACTTCACTTCTCTGGGCCTCAGTTACCCCATCTGCAAAATGGGGATTAAGACTGTGAGCCCCATGTGGGACAATGTGATCACCTTGTATCCCCCCCCCCCACCCCCGGCGCTTAGAACAGTGCTTTGCACATAGTAAGCACTTAACCCCCCCCTGCCCTTCTAGACTGTGAGCCCACTGTTGTGTAGGGACCATCTCTATATGTTGCCAACTTGTACCTCCCAAGCGCTTAGTACAGTGCTCTGCACACAGTAAGCGCTCAATAAATACGATTGAATGAATGAATAAATGAACAAATGCCATCGTTATTATTATTATTATTACTTAGAGACCCCCAAGGCCTCAATTCCCATGGCAGTCCCCTCAGACTCATCCTCCTCCACCCTCCAAGATTCAAACCAGGAACCAAGTTTGCTCCTTGTTCCTCCCCGCCTGATCTCTCCATCCCTCACTCCTCCTTTATGCTCACGCCCCTCCACCTGCCTGGACCCCTCCCCATCAAATCATCATCGTCATCATCAATCGTATTTATTGAGCGCTTACTGTGTGCAGAGCACTGTACTAAGCGCTTGGGAAGTACAAATTGGCAACACATAGAGACAGTCCCTACCCAACAGTGGGCTCACAGTCTAAAAATCTGACCAACCACTTCCTTCCCATGTTTTAGAGACCCCTAAGAAGCCCCCTCCTCCAGTAAGCCTGGTTTGATTAACCTCCCCACCCGCCTACTCAGGCCAACCTTCAGCGCTCAGGTGGGCATCGACTGGTTGATGACTGATTAATTTAGCTGCTTACTTTAGTTTCTGTCACTAATCTCTATCAATCAATTGTATTTATTCAGCGCTCACTGTGTGCAGAGCACTGTACTAAGCGCTTGGGAAGTCCAAGTTGGCAACATATAGAGACAGTCCCTACCCAACAGTGGGCTCACAGTCTAGAAGGGGGAGGCAGAGAACAAAACCAAACATATTAACAAAATAAATACAATAGATATGTCCAAGTAAAAAAAATAAATAGAGTAATAAATATGTACAGACATATATTCATATATACTGGTGCTGTGGGGAAGGGAAGGAGGTAAGACGGGGGGATGGAGAGGGGATCTATGGAGATTCAGTCATTCATTCAATTCAGTCGTATTTACTGAGCGCTTACTGTGTGCAGAGCACTGTACTAAGCGCTTGGGAAGTCCAAGTCGACAACATATAGAGACGGTCCCTACCCAACAGCGGGCTCACAGTCTAGAAGGGGGAGACAGAGAACAAAAACAAACATATCAACCAAATAAAATAAATAGAATAGATATGTACAAGTAAAATAAATAAATATATAGAGTAATAAATATGTACAGACATATATACATATATACAGGTGCTGTGGGGAAGGGAAGGAGGTAAGACGGGGGATGGAGAGGGGATCTATGGAGATTCATTCATTCATTCAATTCAATCGTATTTATTGAGCGCTTACTGTGTGCACAGCACTGTACTAAGCGCTTGGGAATGGAGACGGAGATCTATGTCAGGCCAACCTTCGGCGCTCAGGTGGGCACCGACTGGTTGATGACTGATTAATTTAGCTGCTTCCTTTAGTTTCTAATATCTATGAACTTGCTCTTTGACCTGATGCCCGTTTGGCAATTTGTGTCTGTCTTCCCATTACACGGGAGCGCCTCGGCTGCAACCTTTTATGTCTGTCGTATGTTCCCAATCAATCAATCAATCAATCGTATTTATTGAGCGCTTACTGTGTGCAGAGCACTGTACTAAGCGCTTGGGAAGTCCAAGTTGGCAACATATAGAGACAGTCCCTAGCCAACAGTGGGCTCACAGTCTAAAAGGGGGAAGCAAGTGTCCTAGAACAGAGTGTTCTAGGACAGAGTGAGGAACAAGTGTTCCTAAGCAAGCGTCTAGAACAGAGTTCTGCTCACGGCAGGCAGGCAGGACAGTGCAATCAATCAATCAATCAATTGTATTTATTGAGCGCTTACTGTGTGCAGAGCACTGGACTAAGCGCTTGGGAAGTACAAGTTGGCAACATATAGAGACAGTCTCTACCCAACAGTGGGCTCACAGTCTAGAAGGGGGAGACAGAGAACAAAACCAAACACACCAACAAAACAAAATAAATAGAAGTGTACAAGTAAAATGAATAAATAGAGTAATAAATCTGTACAAACATATATACAGGTGCTGTGGGGAAGGGAAGGAGGCAAGGCGGGGGGATGGAGGGGGGAGGAGGGGGAGAGGAAGGAGGGGGAGGGAAGGAAGGAAGGAAGGAAGGAAGGAAGGAAGGAAGGAAGGAAGGAAGGAAGGAAGGAAGGAAGGAAAGGGAAGGAAGGAAGAAAAGGGAAGGAAGGAAAGGGAAGGAAGGAAAGGGAGGAAAGGGAAGGGAGGAAAGGGAAGGGAGGAAAGGGAAGGGAAGGAAGGAAGGAAGGGAAGGAAGGGAAGGAAGAAAGGAAAGAAGGTAGGAAGACACCCCCCCCCCCACCCCTCCGCCCCCTCCAGCCTGGCGCCCGCACCGGGGAGGGACCCCAGTACCCCCAAGGAAGAGACGGACACACAAACACAGCCAACACAATGACACAATCTCTCCACCTCCTTCTGCAGCATTTCCAAATTCTGCCCCGAGAGGGCTCCAGGAGCACGGAGAATTAGCGACAATCCTCCACCTTCCACTTTTGTTTTTAATGAAATTTGTTAATATTAATAATAATAATAATAATAATGGTATTTATTAAGTGCTTACATAATAATAATGGCATTTATTAAGCGCTTACTCCGTGCAAAGCACTGTTCTAAGCGCTGAGGAGGTTATGAGGTGATCAGAGAAGCAGCGTGGCTCAGTGGAAATCAATCAATCGCATTTATTGAGCGTTTACCGTGTGCAGAGCACTGTACTAAGCGCTTGGGAAGTACAAGTTGGCAACATCTAGAGACAGTCCCTACCCAACAGTGGGCTCACAGTCTAAAAGGGGGAAAGAGCCCGGGCTTTGGAGTCGGAGGTCATGGGTTCAAGCCCCGGCTCCACCAACTGTCAGCTGGGTGACTTTGGGCGAGTCACTTCACTTCTCTGGGCCTCAGTTCCCTCATCTGGAAAATGGGGATAAAAACTGTGAGCCCCCCGTGGGACAACCTGATCACCTCGTAACCTCCCCAGTGCTTAGAACAGTGCTTTGCACATAGTAAGCGCTTAATAAATGCCATTATTATTATTATTATTATTATTATCATTGTCCCACGGTGGGGCTCACAATCTTAATCCCCATTTTACTTCCCAAGCGCTTAGTGCAGTGCTCTGCATTCATTCATTCAATCGTATTTATTGAGCGCTTACTGTGTGCAGAGCACAGTACTAAGCACTTGGGAAGTACAAGTTGGCAACATATAGAGACGGTCCCTACCCAACAGTGGGCTCACAGTCTAAAAGGGGGAGACAGACAACAAAACAAAACATATTAACAAAATAAAAGAAATAGAATAGCAAATATGTAAAAGTAAAATAAATAGAGTAATAAATCTGTACAAACATAGATACAGGTGCTGTGGGGAGGGGAAGGAGGTAGGGTGGGGGGGATGGGGAGGGGCAGGGAATGTTTCTTCTAATTCAATCAATCAATCGTATTTATTGAGCGCTTACTATGTGCAGAGCACTGTACTAAGCGCTTGGGAAGTACAAATTGGCAACACATAGAGACAGTCCCTACCCAACAGTGGGCTCCCAGTCTAAAAGAGTGGGCTCACAGTCTAAATTCTGTTGTACTGGACTCGCCCAAGTGCTCAGAATAGCACTCTGCACATCGTAAGTGTTCAGTAAATCAATCAATCAATCAATCAATCGTATTTATTGAGCGCTTACTGTGCGCAGAGCGCTTGGGAAGTCCAAGTTGACATCATATAGAGACGGTCCCTACCCAACAGTGGGCTCACAGTCTGGAAGGGGGAGACAGTAAATACCACTGATTGATTGATTGATTGATCTAAGGGAAGGACAACGCGGAATGGTGACGGGACTGGGAAAACGAGGGCTTAGTCGGGGAAGGATGCGAGGTCGTCGTAAGCTCGGCCCGGAACCGCGGCCTTACCTTCTGCCAGAGGGTCTCCCGGGAGGCCAGGGAGGAGCAGGCGGCCACGAACCAGCAGTTGCCCACCTGCCCCTGGTGCAGGTCGTGGGAGCTGATGCCGTCCACGAAGAGATGGGGGTCGTCACAGATCTCCTGCGCCGAAGAGATGGACGGGGTTAAGCGGGCCCCGTCTAGACAAGGGCCACCCACCCTCTGTTGATCCTACATTCGCTGGTCATCGTGTCAATCAATCAGTCGCATTTATTGAGCGATTACTGTGTACTAAGCGCTTGGGAAGTCCAAGCTGGCAACATCTAGAGACGGTCCCTACCCAACGGTGGGCTCGCAGCCAGGCGGTCAACTGGATTGATCGAGTGCTTACTGTGTGCAGGGCACTGCACTAAGCACTTGGGAGAGCACCTTCCTTCGTCCTCCTGTATATATGTATATATGTACATATTTCTTACTCTTTTATTTATTTAATTATTTATTTTACTTGTACATATCTATTCTATTGATTTTGTTAATATGTTTGGTTTTGTTCTCTGTCTCCCCCTTATTTATTTAATATTTTATAAATTTATTTATTTTACTTGTACATATCTATTCTATTTATTTTATTAATATGTTCGGTTTTGTTCTCTGTCTCCCCCTTATTTATTTACTCTTTTATTTATTTATTTATTTAACTTGTACATATCTATTCTATTTATTTTATTAATATGTTTGGTTTTGTTCTTTGTCTCCCCCTTATTTATTTCCTCTTTTATAAATTTATTTATTTTACTTGTACATATCTATTCTATTGATTTTATTAATATGTTTGGTTTTGTTCTCTGTCTCCCCCTTATTTATTTACTCTTTTATAAATTTATTTATTTTACTTGTACATATCTAGTCTATTTTATTTTGTTAATATGTTTGGTTTTGTTCTCTGTCTCCCCCTTATTTATTTACTCTTTTATAAATTTATTTATTTAACTTGTACATATCTATTCTATTTATTTTATTAATATGTTTGGTTTTGTTCTCTGTCTCCCCCTTATTTATTTACTCTTTTATAAATTTATTTATTTAACTTGTACATATCTATTCTATTTATTTTATTTTGTTAATATGTTTGGTTTTGTTCTCTGGCTCCCCCTTATTTATTTACTCTTTTATAAATTTATTTATTTTACTTGTACATATCTAGTCTATTTATTTTATTTTGTTAATATGTTTGGTTTTGTTCTCTGTCTCCCCCTTATTTATTTACTCCTTTATAAATTTATTTATTTTACTTGTACATATCTATTCTATTTATTTTATTTTGTTAGTATGTTTGGTTTTGTTCTCTGTCTCCCCCTTTTAGACTGTGAGCCCGCTGTTGGGTAGGGCCCGTCTCCATGTGTTGCCCACTTGTACTTCCCAAGTGCTTAGTACAGTGCTCGGCACACAGTAAGCGCTCAATAAATACGATTGATGATGATGATGATATGTATATATGTTTGTACATATTTATTACTCTATTTATTTTACTTGTACATATCTATTCTATTTATTTTATTTTGTTAATATGTTTGGTTTTGTTCTCTGTCTCCCCCTTCCAGACTGTGAGCCCACTGTTGGGTAGGGACTGTCTCTATATGTTGCCAACTTGTACTTCCCAAGCGCTTAGTACAGTGCTCTGCACACAGTAAGCACTCAAATATGATTGATGATGATGATGATGATATGTATATATGTTTGTACATATTTATTACTCTATTTTACTTGTACATATCTATTCTATTTATTTTATTTTGTTAGTATGTTTGGTTTTGTTCTCTGCCTCCCCCTTTTAGACTGTGAGCCCACTGTTGGGTAGGGACTGTCTCTATATGTTGCCAACTTGTACTTCCCAAGCACTTAGTACAGTGCTCTGCACACAGTAAGCGCTCAATAAATACGATTGATGATGATGATATGTATATATGTTTGTACATATTTATTACTCTATTTATTTTACTTGTACATATCTATTCTATTTATTTTATTTTGTTAATATGTTTGGTTTTGTTCTCTGTCTCCCCCTTCTAGACTGGGAGCCCACTGTTGGGTAGGGACCGTCTTTATATGTTGCCAACTTGTACTTCCCAAGCGCTTAGTACAGTGCTCTGCACACAGTAAGCGCTCAATAAATACGATTGATTGATTGATTGTGAGCCCACTGTTGAGTAGGGACTGTCTCTATATGTTGCCAACTTGGACTTCCCAAGCGCTTAGTACAGTGCTCGGCACACAGTAAGCGCTCAATAAATACAATTGATTGATTGATTGATTGAGAGTACAATCTAATAATAATGATGGTATTTGTTAAGTGCTTACTATGCGCAAAGCACTGTTCTAAGCACTGGGGGGATACAAGGTGATCAGGTTGTCCCACGTGGGCCTCACAGTCAATCCCCATTTTCCAGATGAGGGAACTGAGTCCCAGAGAAGTGAAGTGACTTGCCCAAAGTCACACAGCTGACAACTGGCGGAGCCGGGATTTGAACCCATGACCTCGGACTCCAAAGCCCAGGCTCTCTCCACTGAGCCATGCTGCTTCTCTATATAACAGACCGCTCCTGAGGCGGTGTCATACCGGCAGCCTGGGGGTGGTGGGCGGCTGGGAGCGTGGTGGGGGCGGGCACGAAGAACTTGGCAAATGGGAATATGGAGCCGTTCCCTTCAGATCCCTGGGCATCGCCTCCTCACACGCTCTCAGCAGACTCATTCCGGGCGCCTGGCAGGAGCGTCTCCCGCTCCGATTGTGAGCAAAGAAAGGGAAGAGTGGGTCGGCCTGCCTTGGGTTTGCGACGCCAACGTTTCATTTCAGTGACGGGGCTGTCCCTCTGCTGGGCCCGGAAAAGGCTGGAAACTTGGGCTTTGGCACATGTACACTGTCCATCGTAGTGAAAGACACCACTGCATGTAGCCGGTATGGGAGTCCAGCACAGCTCCCTGCACACAGGGGGAGGTCCACTCCATTCCGGTGAGGATGCGGAGCTTTTCTGATTTTCTCCAGATCTTCCAAACCCGGTCCTGACTTCCTCAGGCCGGACCCGGCGGCTCGGCCCTGGCACTGCCACCGGCCGGCTGACCGGACCGTCTCTGCCGAGACCCGGGGGATGTGTACACGATCAGCGCTGGGCCGCCTTGGGCCTGCAAGTGGAGGCCGGGCCGGGGAACGAACCTGAGCTGCGGGCTCGTTCCGCTGGAAACCAGCTGCCCAAACCCTGGTCCCTGGCCGACCGAGAGAGAAGAGACCGCTCCTTCCATCGCCCCCTCCTCAGAGGGAGCAGCTCCTCTCTCTCCTTTCCACTCATTCATTCATTCATTCGTATTTATTGAGCGCTTACTGTGTGCAGAGCACTGTACTAAGCGCTTGGGAAGTACAATTTGGCAACATCTAGAGACGGTCCCTACCCAACGGATCAGAATCCGGGCCCTCCGCCTCCCTTCTCCCTTCCTCTTCCCTCCTCCTCTCCATCTCCCCCTACTCCTCTCTTCTCTCCATCGTCCATCCTCACATCCCCATTCTCGCCATCGTCAATCAATCATATTTACTGAGCGCTTCCTGTGTGCAGAGCACTGTACTAAGCGCTTGGGAAGTCCAAGTTGGCAACATATAGAGACAGTCCCTACCCAACACTGGGCTCACAGTCTAGAAGGGGGAGACAGGGAACAAAACCAAACATATTAACAAAATAAAATAAATAGAATAGATATGTACAAGTAAAACATATAGAGACGGTCCCTACCCAACAGCCGGCTCACAGTCTAGAAATAAATAATTCTTCATCCTTCCTCACATCCCCATTCTCTCCATCCTTCTCCTTCCACCCCACTCCCCACCTCCCTTTTCCCCGACTCCTCCCTCCACCTCTCATCCCATCTCTCCCGTTTTTTCCATCCTTCCCCTTTTTCCAGCTCCTTCCTCCGTCCTCCCCCTCATCCTTCCCCTGTTTTCCCAGTCCTTCTCCCAGCTCCTCCCTCCACCTTCCTCGCCATCTCTCCTCAGTTCTCCCCATCCTTCTCCCTCCTGTCCTCCTCCCCTCCACCTCTCCTGTCCCTCCTTCCCCTCCCTCCCTCATCCTCCACTCCTCCATTCTGAGAACCACTTCTTTCCTAGCAGATGGGAGATTCAGGATTCACTTAGCGGCAGCGAGCCTGTGGATGGGGTTAAGGAAGCTGATTAGAAGACGAAGAAGCTGCCTGCCTCTATTCGCTTGAGCCTTGGGCCAGGGGAGGGGGTGGAAGCCATGGCAGAGGTGTCTTTGTCTTGACTGAAGGCAAGACCGGAAAACGGGGGAGTGGGAAGAGCCTCACCAACTCCCCATCATCTGCAGACCCACAACGCTTACGTCCATATCTGTATTTTATTTACTTGCATTAATGCCTATCTTCCCTTCTGGACTGTAAGCTCAATGTGGGCAGGGCATGTGTCTGTTAACCACATTTTACTCTCCCAAACGCTTACTGCGGTGCTCCGCACACAGTATGTGCTCAATAAATATGATTGACTGACGGTGGAGATCGGTGGAACCTATGGGACGTCCAAAACAGCCGGGTCAGTCTTGGGGCCCTGCATGTACTTGTAATAATAATAATAATGATGATGATGGCATTTATTAAGCGCTTACTATGTGCAAAGCACTGTTCTAAGCGCTGAGGAGGTTACAAGGTGATCAGGTTGTCCCCCGGAGGGCTCACAATCTTAATCCCCATTTTACAGATGAGGTAACTGAGGCACAGAGAAGAGAAGTGACTTGTCCAAAGTCACACAGCTGACAATTGGCGGAGCTGGGACTTGTGCTGGGAATTGGGCGGAGCGTGTACTTCCCAAGCGCTTTGTACAGTGCTCTGCACACCGTAAGCGCTCCGTAAATACGATTGATTGACTGATTGCATGAGCAGCCCTCCCCAATGGCGGGCACTACAGAGGCCCGGGGGTTCCCCCATCCTTGGCGGGAGATGCGGGGGGCTGTGGAAGGGGAACCCCACAGTCCCACATGGAAGTAGTTTCAACCCATTCCTAGTCTCAAGGTGCCTAGGTGACAGTGAGGAGTGGAGGAGCAGAGGGGCAGGTGGAATAAAATATGTTTTGTTTTGTTGTCTGTCCCCCCCTTCTAGCCTGTGAGCCCACTGTTGGGTAGGGACCATCTCTATATGTTGCCAACTTGGACTTCCCAAGCGCTTAGCACGCAGTAAGCGCTCAATAAGTACGATTGAATGAATGAATGAATGAATGAATGAATAGAAGGGTCCCAGGGCCCACAACCAAGGAGGCCCCCAAAACTACTGGGAAGCCCCCACCTTTTAAATTTTTTTATGGCATTTGTTAAGCGCTTATAATAATAATGACATTTATTAAGCGCTTACTTTGTGAAAAGCACTGTTCCAAGCGCTGGGGAGGTCACAAGGTGATCAGGTTATTATGTGACAGGCACTATTCTAAGCGCGGGGTTACGTACTACTACTACTACTACTAATAGTAATGATGATGGTATTGTTAAGCGCTTACTATGTGCAAAGCACTGTTCTAGGCGCTGGGGAGGTTACAAGGCGATCAGGTTGTCCCACGGGGGGCTCACAGTTTTAATCCCCATTTGAAAGATGAGGGAACTGAGGCCCAGAGACGTTAAGTGACTTCTTAAGCTGACAGTTGGCAGAGCCGCGATTTGAACCCACAACCTCTGACTCCAAAGCCCGGGCTCTTTCCACTGAGCCACGCTGCTTCTCCTAGGTAATCAGGTTGGACACAGTCCATGTCCCATAGGGGGTTCACAGTCTTAATCCCCATATTTTACAGATCATCATCATCATCAATCGTATTTATTGAGCGCTTACTGTGTGCAGAGCACTGTACTAAGCGCTTGGGAAGTACAAATTGGCAACATATAGAGACAGTCCCTACCCAACAGTGGGCTCACAGTCTAAAAGGGGGAGACAGAGAACAAAACCAAACATACTAACAAAATAAAATAAATAGAATAGATATGTACAAGTAAAATAAATAGAGTAATAAATATGTACAAACATATATACATACAAGGGATATATGCATACAGATGAGGGAACGCGGGCACAGAGAAGTTCAGTGACTTGCCCAAGGTCACACAGCAGACAAGTGGCAGAGCCAGGACTAGAACCCAAGTCCTCCTGACTCTCAAGTCCATGTCCTACCCACTAGGCTAAGCTGCTTCCCTTGTATTCTGAGCAGGGAGGTGTACGTATTTATTACTCTATTTATTCATTTTATTCGTACATATTGATTCTATTTATTTTATTTTGTGAATATGTTTTGTTTTGTACGTATTTATTACTCTACTTATTTATTCATTTTATTCGTACATATTGATTCTATTTATTTTATTTGGTGAATATGTTTTGTTTTGTTGTCCGTCTCCCCCTTCTAGACGGTGAGCCCGCTGTTGGGTAGGGACTGTCTCTAGATGTTGCCAATTTGGACTTCCCAAGCGTTTAGTACAGTGCTCTGCACCCAGTAAGTGCTCAATACATATGACTGAATGAATGAATGAATGAGAAAGGTTTAGGGGAGCTGTAGGGAGTTGAGGAGGATGGGTGAACATATCAGATACACCAGTGTTTTTAGGGGTGGGGGGGCGGTTTCCGGCCTCTCGTGGAAGTTCTGGAAGCCGGGTCTGTCGGGGAAAAGGGGGGAAGGGGCAATCAATCAATCAATCGTATTTATTGAGCGCTTACTGTGTGCAGAGCACAGTACTAAGCGCTTGGGAAGTACAAGTCGGCAACATATAGAGACAGTCCCTGCCCAACAGTGGGCTCACAGTCTAGAAGGGGCAGGGGGCAAGGTGGCCTGGAATGGCCTCAAATGGCCAAATCCTGCCTCAAAGCCCTACTGAGCTCACACCTCCTCCAGGAGGCCTTCCCACACTGAGCCCCCTCTTTCCTCTCCCCCTCCCCATCCCCCCCGCCCTACCTCCTTCCCCTCCCCACAGCACCTGTATATATGTCTGGACAGATTTATTACTCTATTTATTTTTGTACATATTTACTATTCTATTTTGTCAATGATATGCACCTAGCTTTATTTCTATTTCGTCTATAATAATAATAATAATAATGGCATTTATTAAGTGCCTACTACGTGCAAAGCACTGTTCTAAGTGCTGGGGAGGTCACAAGGTGATCAGGTTGTCCCACATGGGGCTCACAGTCTTTATCCTCATTTTCCAGATGAGGGAACTGAGGCCCAGAGAATGATGATGATGGTGGCATTTATTAAGCGCTTACTATGTGCAAAGCACTGTTCTAAGCGCTGGGGAGGTCACAAGGTGATCCGGTTGTCCCACGTGGGGCTCACAGTCTTTATCCCCATTTTCCAGATGAGGGAACTGAGGCCCAGAGAAGTGCAGTGACTTGCCCAAAGTCACACAGCTGATAAGTGGCGGAGCCGGGATTTGAACCCACCACCTCTGATTCCAAAGCCCGGGCTCTTTCCACTGAGCCACGCTGCTTCTCACTTCACTTCTCTGGGCCTCAGTTCCCTCATCTGGAAAATGGGGATTAAGGCCGTGAGCCCCATGTGGGACAACCTGATCACCTTGTATCCCCCCAGCGCTTAGAACAGTGCTTTGCACATAGTAAGCGCTTAACAAATACCATCATTATTATTATTAAAGGAAGGCAGACAATTCACCCATAGGTCCCCCTCCCAATCAATCAATCAATCGTATTTATTGAGCGCTTACTGTGTGCACAGCACTGTACTAAGTGCTTGGGAAGTACAAGATGGCAACATATAGAGACAGTCCCTACCCAACAGTGGGCTCACAGTCTAAAAGTCTATGTCCCAGAACCCTGTGCCTTGGGTGGAGACGGAAGACACTGTTGGCATCGCAGTCACAGGGCACAGCGAGTGCTGGGTCGGTGTAACTTGTACTTCCCAAGCGCTTAGTCCAGTGCTCTGCACACAGTAAGCGCTCAATAAATATGATTGAATGAATGAGTGAATGAATAGGTGAAGATGTGGGGCAGGGGGGTACAGGGAAGCCAAAGGAACAGCAACTGTGGGGCAGGAGAGGGCACAGCGGGCACAACGGAGGGAACGGGGCAGGTGGGGACACAGGGAAAACAGGGGCCCAGCGAGTGTGGGGCAGAAGGGAAGCAGCATCATGGCTCAGTGGAAAGGGGCCGGGCTTTGGAGTCAGAGGTCATGGGTTCAAATCCCAGCTCCGCCACTTGTCAGCTGGGTGACTTCGGGCAAGTCGCCTGACTTCTCCGGGCCTCAGTTCCCTCATCCGTAAAATGGGGATGGAGACTGTGAGCCCCCCGTGGGACAACCTGATCACCTTGTAACCTCCCCAGCGCTTAGAACAGGGCTTTGCACATAGTAAGTGCTTAATAAATGCGATTATAAAAAAAAAAGGGGGGGGAGCCAGGGGCACCGGGGGAATGGTGCCCGTGGGGACGACGGGAATGGGACGGTCCTTCTGGGGAGGAGGGACCCTGGGAGGGGGAAAGAGGGAGCCCAGAGGGGACCAAGTCAGACGGATCTCTCCACTGACTCCGGAGCAGCCCGCTCTCCACCCAGGCCTGCGGGCATCACCCTGCCCCAGCCGGTTCTGGACCAGCCCCCGAACCATCCACGGCCCCACCCCCAGCCCGTCCCAAGGATGGGGAGGATCGGCCAGTGATTACAAAAGCCCCCTTTCATCCCAGCCGGCCCCCACTCCAAGCTCGGAGGGCCCGGAGAGGGGGAAGGGACTGGGCTGATGTCAGAGGGCTGGCTACAAAAGGGGTCAGAGGTCCCCAAATCAGAAAGGCGACAGGTTCAAAACTAACAACAAAACACCTCTAGACTGGCTCCTCCTCCCCCTCCCATCCCCTTGCTGTGGGGGTTCCCCAAGATTCAGTGCTTGGTCCCCTTCTGTTCTCGATCTACACGCACTCCCTTGGTGACCTCATTCACTCCCACGGCTTCAACTATCATCTCTACGCAGATGACGCCCAGATCTCCATCTCTGCCCCTGCTCTCTCCCCCTCTCTTCAGGCTCGCATCTCCTCCTGCCTTCAGGACATCTCCATCTGGATGTCTGCCCGCCACCTAAAGCTCAACATGTCCAAGACTGAACTCCTTGTCTTCCCTCCCAAACCCTGCCCTCTCCCTGACTTTCCCATCTCTGTTGACGACACTACCATCCTTCCCGTCTCACAAGCCCGCAACCTTGGTGTCATCCTCGACTCCGCTCTCTCATTCACCCCTCACATCCAAGCCGTCACCAAAACCTGCCGGTCTCAGCTCCGCAACATTGCCAAGATCCGCCCTTTCCTTTCCATCCATACCGCTACCCTGCTCGTTCAAGCTCTCATCCTATCCCGTCTGGACTACTGCATCAGCCTTCTCTCTGATCTCCCATCCTCGCGTCTCTCTCCACTTCAATCCATACTTCATGCTGCTGCCCGGATTGTCTTTGTCCAGAAACGCTCTGGGCATGTTACTCCCCTCCTCAAAAATCTCCAGTGGCTACCAATCAATCTGTGCATCAGGCAGAAACTCCTCACCCTGGGCTTCAAGGCTGTCCATCCATCCCCTGGCCCCCTCCTACCTCACCTCCCTTCTGTCCTTCTCCAGCCCAGCCCGCACCCTCCACTCCTCCGCCGCTAATCTCCTCCCCGTACCTCATTCTCGCCTGTTCCACCATCGACCCCCGGCCGACGTCCTCCCCCGGGCCTGGAATGCCCCCAATCCCTCTGCCCATCCGCCAAGCTCGCTCTCTTCCTCCCTTCAAGGCCCTGCTGAGAGCTCACCTCCTCCAGGAGGCCTTCCCAGACTGAGCCCCTTCCTTCCTCTCCCCCTTGTCCCCCTCTCCATCCCCCCATCTTACCTCCTTCCCTTCCCCACAGCACCTGTATATATGGATATATGTTTGTACATATTTATTACTCTATTTATTTATTTTACTTGTACATATCTATTCTATTTATTTTATTTTGTTAGTATGTTTGGCTTTGTTCTCTGTCTCCCCCTTTTAGACTGTGAGCCCACTGTTGGGTAGGGACTGTCTCTAGATGTTGCCAACTTGTACTTCCCAAGCGCTTAGTACAGTGCTTTGCACACAGTAAGCGCTCAATAAATACGATTGATTGATTGACTGACTATAAGTTCCTTGTGGGTAGGGAAGGGGGTCTACCAACTCTATTCTATTGTTTCATTGTACTCTCCCAAGCACTTAGCAGTTGTAATAACAATAATGATGGTATTTATTAAGCGCTTACTATGTGCCAGGCACTGTACTAAGCGCTGGGGTGAATTCAAGCAAATAATAATAATAATAATAATAGCATTTATTAAGCGCTTACTATGCGCCAGGCACTGTACTAAGCGCTGGGGTGAATTCAAGCAACTAATAATAATAATAATAGCGTTTATTAAGCACTTACTATGTGCAAAGCGCTGTTCTAAGTGCTGGGGGGGGTTACAAGGTGATCAGGTTGTCCCCCGGGGGGCTCACGGTCTTAATCCCCATTTTACAGATGAGGGAACTGAGGCGCAGAGAAGTTAAGTGACTTGTCCAAAGTCACCCAGCTGACAAGTGGTGGAGCCTGGATTTGAACCCAAGACCTCTGTCTCCAAAGCCCGGGCTCTTTCCACTGAGCCACTCTGCACTGTGAACGCTGCACACAATAAGTGCTCAATAAATACGATCTTCCCCCAAAGGAGGTGAGTGCTGGAATCTCTTCCGACAGGGAGCCGTGAAGGTGGAAAAACAGGCAGGTCCATTCAGTCATTCAATCGTATTTATTGAGCGCTTACTGTGTGCAGAGCACTGTAGTAAGCGCTTACTAAGGTCCACAGTGTGTACTGCGTGACTAAGTGTCCACAAGGGTTTGGACAGACCCATTCATTCAATTGTATTTACTGAGCACTTACTCTGCGCATTCATTCATTCAATCGTATTTATTCATCATCATCATCATCAATCGTATTTATTGAGCGCTTACTGTGTATTTATTGAGTGCTTACTGTGTGCAGAGCACTGTATTAAGCGCTTGGGAAGTCCAAGTTGGCAACATATAGAGACGGTCCCTACCCAACAGCGGGCTCACAGTCTAGAAGGGGGAGACTGCCAACAAAACAAAACATATTGACAAAATAAAATAAATAGAATAAATATGTACAAGTAAAATCAGAGGTCGTGGGTTTGAATCCCGGCTCCGCCACATCATCATCATCAATCGTATTTATTGAGCGCTTACTATGTGCAGAGCACTGTACTAAGAGCTTGGGAAGTACAAATTGGCAACATCTAGAGACAGTCCCTACCCAACAGTGGGCTCACAGTCTAAAAGGGGGGAGACAGAGAACAAAACCAAACATACTAACAAAATAAAATAAATACAATAGGTATCATCATCATCATCAATTGTATTTATTGAGTGCTTACTATGTGCAGAGCACTGTACTAAGCACTTCGGAAGTACAAATTGGCAACCTATAGAGACAGCCCCTACCCAACAGTGGGCTCACAGTCTAAAAGGGGGAGACAGAGAACAAAACCAAACATACTAACAAAATAAAATAAATAGAATAGATTTGTACAAGTAAAATAAATAGAGTAATAAATATGTACAAACATATATACATATATACAGGTGCTGTGGGGAAGGGAAGGAGGTAAGATGGGGGGATGGAGACGGGGACGAGGGGGAGAGGAAGGAAGGGGCTCAGTCTGGGAGCCACATGCCTGCTGTGCGACCTTGGGCAAGTCATTTCGCTTCTCTGATCCTCAGTTACCTCATCTGTAAAATGGGGATGAAGAATGCGAGCCCGTGTGGGACAACCTCATCACCTTGTAACGTCCCCAGCACTCTGCGCAAAGCACTGTAGTAAGGGCCTCTGAGCTGGGTCACTAGGGGAGAGCCATGGAGAGGGGAGAGTCGGGGGGTGCGGGGAGGTTCACGCTGGACCACTGGCGAGTAGGGATGGAGAAAAGGAGAGGAGGGGGTGTTGAATAGTCCGTCCATAACCATAATGGTAACCAGCGCATAGTTCGTCCCAGTGTCCTGCGGCCACTGAGGCCGGGGCTGAACCCAGAAGGGACAGTGGACGCCGCTCGGACCGTCTTTTGGGAGACAGAGGACCAGGAAGAACAGAGTGGGGTAGAGACCCCCCCACCACCCCCAGCGCAGGGAGGGAGCGAGCGAGGGTCCCCAGTGTACCTTGGGGCGTTTCCACTTGATGCCCTGCATCCGGGACGCCTTGTAGTAGAGGGACTCATCGCTGGCCGGGAACTGGGGGTCCTCAAACAGCACCTTCTTCCGCAGACAGTCCCTCTTGAGCGGGGCGTACCGCTGGCCCTCGTACGGCTTCACGGCGGAGAACATCGCCCTCCGCGAGCCCGGGACGGCTGAAACACGGAGACGGGCCGGGCTCGACGAGGCTCCACGCGGGGACCTCGTTCGGACTCCAGAGCCTCTGCTTCCTCTGAGCCCTCGGGGTCACCCGGAGAGCTGCTGAGCCAGAACCTGGGCTCCTCCTCGTCAGGATTCATGGAACGCCGATCTGGGGACCTATCAGTCCGTCCGGAACCTCACTGGGCATCTACTGTGGGCTGGGCACTGTACTGGGCACTTGGGAACACAAAATCAGAAGACCTCCCAGCCTCTGGAGAGGTTCAGGGAGGAGGCTATTTTAGACTGGGGAAAGACCCGTAGTCGGGCAAATGTCCCGCTGCTCGACTGTGAGCCCACTGTTGGGTAGGGACTGTCTCTATATGTTGCCAACTTGGACTTCCCAAGCGCTTACTACAGTGCTCTGTAGGAGCACTTCCAGGAGGCCTTCCCAGACTGAGCCCCTTCCTTCCTCTCCCCCTCGTCCCCCTCTCCATCCCCCCATCTTACCTCCTTCCCTTCCCCACAGCACCTGTATATATGTATATATGTTTGTACATATTTACTACTCTATTTATTTATTTATTTTACTTGTACATATCTATCCTATTTATTTTATTTTGTTAGTATGTTTGGTCTTGTTCTCTGTCTCCCCCTTTTAGACTGTGAGCCCACTGTTGGGTAGGGACTGTCTCTATATGTTGCCAATTTGTACTTCCCAAGCGCTTAGTACAGTGCTCTGCACATAGTAAGCGCTCAATAAGTACGATTGATGACGATGATGCTCTGCACACAGTAAGCGCTCAATAAATACGATTGATTGATCGATGTAGAAAGGGCCAAGAGAAGCAGCGTGGCTCAGTGGAAAGAGCCCGGGCTTTGGAGTCAGAGGTAATGGGTTAAAACCCCGGCTCCGCCAATTGTCAGCTGGGTGACTTCGGGCAAGTCACTTCACTTCTCTGGGCCTCAGTTCCCTCATCTGGAAAATGGGGATGAAGACTGTGAGCCCCCCGCAGGACAACCTGATCACCTTGCAACCTCCCCTGCGCTTAGAACAGTGCTTTGCACATAGTAAGCGCTTAATAAAATGCTATATATAAAAAAAAAGATACGGGCAACTCAGGGATCCAGTCCGGTCAAGACCTCATCACCATCATCCCTGTCCCCATCTTCTTCTTCAGCAAGGCAGCCGACTGGGTGTCAACTGGGGGCAGGGCGGCGGCCCGGGAGCCGACTGGACTAGGTGTCCAAAGTGTAGCTGAGACCAGGAGGCAGAGAGAAAAGGGAACCGGGACAGCGGGACCCTTGCTGGAGCTATAGATAAAAAGCTGAGGCTGTGACGGGGTGACGGGGAGAAATTTTCCCTCCAAACCGAGAAAGTAGGCAGTGTCCACCCCCCATCTCCGTGCCTGCGTGGGAAGAGTCAACAACCTTCACCCCGGGGCAAGGGGAAGGAGCGGCCGAGCAGCAGTGGCCTGCATCCACCTGATTCCTGAGTCACAGATGGGCAATCGGCCCCGGGGCCCTTAGTCGGTTGCCAAAGCCACAAACCCAGACGGATGGGTCACACCTACAACCACCGCCCGTCCACCTCGCCGGGCAGCTTCCTCCCCACTTCACTGGGGGAGGGGGACATTCTGACTGCCAGAGAACATGGACCATCTACTCCAAGCCACGGCTCGGCGGTCAGCATCCTCCACGGTCAGTCCTCTGAGCGACAACCCCATGGTCACCCCCAGAGTTGCCCCCAAGGTAATCCCCCACGGCCAACCCCATTGCTCCCCCAGCCCCGGACTCTGTCCCTAGTGATGGGAGTAACGCTGAGCCGCTCATCCCGGGACCTCCACAACCTTTCGGCCTTGGACAGCGCTTAGTACAGTGCTCTGCACACAGTAAGCGCTCAGTAAATACGACTGATGATGATGACAGGACCCTTGGAGAAGCAGCGTGGCTCAGTGGAAACAGCCCGGGCTTTGGAGTCGGAGGTCAGGGGTTCGCATCCTGGCTCCGCCACTTATCATTCATTCATTCATTCATTCGTATTTATTGAGTGCTTACTATGTGCAAAGCACTGTTCTAAGCGCTTATCAGCTGTGCAACTTCAGGCGAGTCACTTCACTTCTCTGGGCCTCAGTTCCCTCATCTGTAAACTGGGGATGAAGACTGTGAGCCCCCCCGTGGGACAACCTCATCACCTTGTTAACCTCCCCAGTGCTTAGAACGGTGCTTTGCACATAGTAACCGCTTAATAGAGAAGCAGCGTGGCTCAGTGGGAAGAGCCCGGGCTTTGGAGTCAGAGGTCGTGGGTTCGAATCCCGACTCCACCACAAGTCTGCTGTGTGACCTTGGGCAAGTCACTTAACTTCTCTGAGCCTCAGTTACCCCATCTGTAAAAATGGGGATTAAGACCGTGAGCCCTACGTGGACAACTTGATCACACTGTATCCCCCCCAGCGCTTAGAACAGTGCTTTGCACGTAGTAAGCGCTTAACAAATGCCATGATTATTATTATTAATAAATTCTATCGTTGTTGTTTCGGCCTGCCCCCGGGGCCCCCCTCACTGAACAGTTCAGGATGTTCAGTGAAACGGCCCCCAGGCCGCACTTGGGTCTGAGATCGACTCCGAGCTCCCCCAGTGTTGCAGCATTTTCCTCCCCTGACCACGGCTACCGTGCAATCAGCCCAGCCACACTGCCCACCACTTTCCAAACAGGGTGGGGAGACTAGCCACCCAGTAGCCTCAGGAGTACACAGTAAGCGCTCAATAAATACGATTGATCGATTGATTGACTGATGGGGAGCAGCCCCTCCTCCAGCACCTCGGAGCCCTGACCCTCAGAGCCTCCGTTGTTCAGGGTAACTGTCTGTTCCAGGCCTGAGGTAGGATACGGCTTAGGGGTCAGCATTGAGATAGGCAGGATGGAGGCTCCGTGAGAAGAATACAATTGAAGAAACTGAGACACAGAGAAGTTAAGTGACTTGCCCAAGGTCACACAGCAGGCACGCGGCAGAGTTAGGATTAATAATAAAGATGGTATTTGTTAAGTGCTTAGAACCCAGGTCCTCTGAATCCCAGGCCCATGCTCTTGCTTAAAGTCACACTGAAGTACCTGATAGATACTTTCCCTATGGGGTGACCAGAAGCAAGAGGTGTTTTTCACATTCCTACTTCAGAAGTGGACTTTGCAAATTCAACAAAAATGATCTTTTTATAATTTTTTTTGACATGGGTCCACAACTTTGAGATTCTGGTGAGTTGCTATTGGACGAGGAATAGGAGCAGTGTGGCCTAGTGGGAAAAGCACACAGTCCAGAAAGGGAGAGTCACCCATCCGCGGGCACACAGCCCATCAGACACAGAACTGGCGGGAGAGGGGAGTGCCCAGAGCCCCCGCCCAGTTCATCACCCCTACAGCCTCCTCCGCTCCCCAGTCTCCAGGCTCTGCCCTCTTTACCTCAAAAGCCCTGAAATTCCCAGGCCGAGCAAGGATAGAGAGGAGAGGGATCAATTTCTTCATCATCCTTCCCTGTCCCTGCCCCTCTCTCCTCCCCCCTTCCACCGGGGAATGGACAGTCCCCTGGGGAACCTGGACGGCAAAAAATGAACAAAAAGACTGGTTTCAAGTAAGAGCAAATAGGGAAGGGCAAGCCCAGGGGCCCCAAAAAACCCGGAAGAAACAAGGGACACCGAGGGGGTGACATGAACTGCAATTACCTGTATATATGTTTGTACATATTTGTTACTCTATTTATTTATTTATTTATTTTACTTGTACATATCTATTCTATTTATTTTATTTTGTTAGTATGTTTGGTTTTGTTCTCTGTCTCCCCCTTTTAGACTGTGAGCCCACTGTTGGGTAGGGACTGTCTCTATATGTTGCCAATTTGGACTTCCCAAGCGCTTAGTACAGTGCTCTGCACAGAGTAAGTGCTCAATAAATATGATTGATTGATTGATTGACAATCCTCCTCCTCAATAAATACGATTGATGATGAATTACAGGGTTACTTGGAGACTTCCTAGGAGGTGGGAGAGACGCTTCCACAGCTCACCACCTCCCCCACGGCCCCCATGTCTCCCCCACCCCCTCTCCCCACGCCCCAGACTCCCGCCACCCTAGTCGTAGGGCCAGAGCAGGGATTAGGATCCGGAGGGTTTCACTCAATCGTATTTATTGAGCGCTTACTGTGTGCAGAGCACTGTACTAAGCGCCTGAATGGCAGCCAAAGAAGGGGATGCACCCTCCCGCCAAAACCCTTCCTCATAACCACGTCCCATGGGGGAGACGCCCCCAGGGCCCAGGCACAAGGGCCTAATTCAACCCCTCACCCACTCACTGATGGTGACGGTCAAGCGGAAGCGGGCCGACATCCCGGTCCTGCCGCTCCCAGCCCGCCGGGGAAGGGATGGGGGCTGGGAAGACTTATCAAAGCCGGGCCTCTGCCCGACTTCATGGCCAGTCTGTGAAGTGGGGGCACGGGTTCCTTCCCAGCCTGTCGGGAGGTTAGTGGGGCGGAGGGAGCAGTCCCGCCAAGGCTGTAGTGGCCACTGCCCCAGGTTCTGCCCAGTGGAGATGCAGTGGGAGGGAAGGTGGTCACACTAATACTGTTTGCAAACACAGCCCCTCGGCCCCAAGCCAGCCCAATCACCATTCCTTAATCAATCAATCAATCAATCAATCGTATTTATTGAGCGCTTACTGTGTGCAGAGTGCTGGACTAAGTGCTTGGGAAGTACAAGTCGGCAACACATAGAGACGGTCCCTACCCAACAGCGGGCTCACGGTCTAGAAGGGGGAGACAGAGAACGAAACCAAACATACTAGCAAAATAAAATAAATAGAATAGATATGTACATGTAAGATAAATAGAGTAATAAATATGTACAAACATATATACATATATACAGGTATATATACCGGTATATATACCTGTATATATGTATGTACGTATATATATCATCATCAATCGTATTTATTGAGCGCTTACTATGTGCAGAGCACTGTACTAAGCGCTTGGGAAGTACAAATTGGCAACATATAGAGACAGTCCCTACCCAACAGTGGGCTCACAGTCTAAAAGGGGCTCACAGTCTAAAAGACTGTGATACACACACACACACACACACACACACACACACACATACAGGTATGTATACCTATATATATATATATATACCTATCTATCTATCTATATATATATATATATACACACACACATATATACACACATATATACATATGTATATATACATATATATATATATATACATATGTACATATGTGTATATATATATGTATATGTGTGTGTATATACACACATACATATATATACAGGTATGTGTACCTATATATATATATATATATATATATATATATATATATACACACACACACACACACACACGCATATATACACACACATATACACATGTATATATACATATATATGCATATATGCATATATATATATACATATACACATATATACATATGTATACATATGTATATATATATATGTGTGTGTGTGTGTGTGTATATATACCCTTAACCATCTGGGTGTCTCATTCCCCACGGACCCTTGCTTTCAACCGTCCAGCCCCGGGGAGACAGGAATTTCCTTCCCAAAGATCAGTGGCACTTGGAAGGATGCCCCTGGACATTAAGGCAGGAGCCAAATTCCCATCACAGTAGGGGAACTTGGGAGAAGTTCACCGTCCTCTCTGCCCCGGAGCAGGGGGCTGGATAATCATGCTTGGAGAAGCAGCGGAGCTCAGGGGAAAGAGCCCGGGCTTGGAAGTCAGAGGTCGTGGGTTCTAATCCCGCCTCCGCCACTTAGCTGGGTGACTTTGGGCAAGTCACTTCACTTCTCTGGGCCTCGGTTACATCACCTGTAAAATAGGGATGAAGACTGTGAGCCCCATGTGGGCAATCTGATTACTTTGGATACCCCCAGTGCTTAGAACAGTGCTTGGCACTTAGTAAGCGCTTATCAAATGCCATCATTATTATTAAGAATACCCGTAGTATTAGTTAAGCGTTTACTATGTGCCAGGCACTGTACTAAGCGTTGGGGTGGAGACGAGCAAATCGGGTTGGACACAGTCCCTGTCCCGAATGGGGCTCAGAGTCTCAATCCCTATTTTACAGATAGGGTAACTGAAGCACAGAGAAGTTTTGTTTTTTTTTTAATGGCATTTATTAAGCGCTTACTATGTGCAAAGCACTGTTCTAAGCGCTGGGGAGGTTACAAGGTGATCAGGTTCTCCCATAGGGGAGCTCACAGTCTTCATCCCCATTTTACGGATGAGGGAACTGAGGCCCAGAGAAGTGAAGTGATTTGCCCAAAGTCACACAGCTGACAAATGGCAGAGGCGGAATTTGAACCCATGACCTCGGACTCCCAAGCCCAGGCTCCTTCCACTAAACCATGCTGCTTCCCAAGCATGAATGGACTGGGCTTCCCCCATCCCACTTTTAGACTGTGAGCCCACTGTTGGGTAGGGACCGTCTATGTTGCCAACTTGTACTTCCCAAGCGCTTAGTACAGTGCTCTGCACACAGTAAGTGCTCAATAAATACGATTGATCCCACTGCCACCCTGAGCTCAGAGCTGAACTCACGGAGGAGCCGTTTAGGGAGGGGAGGGGGCGGGGAAGACTCCGCCACTTGACAGCTGTGTGACTTTGGGCAGGCCCCTTAACTTCTCTGTGTCTCCGTTACCTCATCTGGAAAATGGGGATTAAGACCGTGAGCCCCATGTGGACCACCTGATTACCTTGTGTCTACCCCAGCGCTTAGAACAGTGCTTGGCACATAGTAAGCGCTTAACAAATCCCGCCATTATTACTAGAAGAGTGGGCAATCCTTCCGTTGGCCTTTCTTCCCAATCTTCCCACCTCCAACCTGCCAATCCGCATTCCTCCCTTCCTCCAGGGGCTTTCCCTGATTGACCCTCTCCCCCTCCTCCCCCTCTCCATCCCCCCATCTTACCTCCTTCCCTTCCCCACAGCACCTATATATATGTATATATGTTTGTACATATTTATTACTCTATTTATTTTACTTGTACATATCCATTCTATTTATTTTATTTTGTTAGTAGATTTGGTTTTGTTCTCTGTCTCCCCCTTTTAGACTGTGAGCCCGCTGTTGGGTAGGGCCTGTCTCTATCATCATCATCAATCGTATTTATTGAGCGCTTACTGTGTGCAGAGCACTGGACTAAGCGCTTGGGAAGTACAAATTGGCAACATATAGAGACAGTCCCTACCCAACAGTGGGCTCACAGTCTAAAAGGGGGGAGACAGAGAACAAAACCAAACATATTAACAAAATAAAATACATAGAATAGATATGTACAAGTAACATATAGAGACAGTCCCTACCCAACAGTGGGCTCACAGTCTAAAAGGGGGAGACAGAGAAAAAAACCAATCAATCAATCAATCATATTTATTGAGTGCTTACTATGTGCAGAGCACTGTACTAAGCGCTTGGGAAGTACAAATTGGCAACATATAGAGACAGTCCCTACCCAACATTGGGCTCACAGTCTAAAAGGGGGAGACAAACATATTAACCAAATATAACCAATATAACCATATTAACCAAAAAATAAAAATAAAATAAAATAAAATAAAATAAAAAATAAAAACCAAACATATTAACAAAATAAAATAAATAGAATAGATATGTGTACTTCCCAAGCGCTTAGTACAGTGCTCTGCACACAGTAAGCGCTCAATAAATATGATTGATTGATTGATTGATTAATTGACCCCCCCACCCACCCACCTTCCCACTTAGGGAGAGGGTGCCCTCGGCCTCTATGGGCATCTACCTACTGGGCCCCTGGATGAGTACTACTACTAATAATAATGATGGTATTTGTTAAGCACTTACTATGTGCCAGGCACTGTACTAAGCGCTGGGGTGGATACAAGCAAAGCGGGTTGGACCCAATCCCCGTCCCCCAAGGGGCTCACAGTCTTCACCCGTTTTACAGATGAGGTAACTGAGGCCTGGGGAAGTGAAGTGACTTGCTCAAAGGTAGGCCTGGTCTCCCCTCCCCTAACTCTAAAGCTCCCAGGCAGGGAAGAGGGTGTGTTATTGACTTTGGGGGAGATCAGTCTAAATTTAAACTTTATAACCCCTTGTGTGCCCCACCCAAGGATTCAGTCCAACAGAATCTACTTCCTGGTGCGGAACAATCTTCATTTCTTTCCTTCAGATGGGAAACTCGCAGTAGTAGGAGGACTGCAGGCTAGATCCAGTAAGGGGCTTCCATTACTGCTACAGGTTGCTCCGAGGGGGGAGGGAATAATAATAATAATAATAATAATAATAATAATAATAATAATAATAATAATAATAATAATAATAGCATTTGTTAAGCGCTTACTATGTGCAAAGCGCTGTTCTAAGTGCTGGGGAGGTTACAAGGTGATCAGGCTGTCCCTAGGGGGGCTCACAATCTTAATCCCCGTTTCACAGATGAGGTAACTGAGGCCCAGAGAAGTGAAGCGACTTGCCCAAAGTCACACAGCTAAGTGGCGGAGCCGGGATTTGAACCCACGACCTCTGACACCAAAGCCTGTGCTCTTTTCCACTGAGCCAATAATAATGATGGCATTTATGAAGCGCTTACTACGTGCAAAGCGCTGTTCTAAGCGCTGGGGAGGTTACAAGGTGATCAGGTTGTCCCTAGGGGGGCTCACAGTCCGAATCCCCATTTTACAGATGAGGTAACTGGGGCCCAGAGAAGTGAAGCGACTTGCCCAAAGTCACCCAGCTGACAATTGGTGGAGTCGGGGTTCGAACCCATGACCTCTGCCTCCAAAGCCCGGGCTCTTTAAGAAGGAGGAGGGGGGATTGATCCCTATTCATTCATTCATTCGTGTTTATTGAGCGCTTACTGCGTGCTGAGCACTGTACTAATCAATCAATCAATCAATTGTATTTACTGGGCGCTTACTGTGTGCAGAGCACTGTACTAAGCACTTGGGAAGTCCAAGTCGGCAACATATAGAGACGGTCCCTACCCAACAACGGGCTCACAGTCGAGAAGGGGGAGACGGACAACAAAACAAAACAGGTGGACAGGTGTCAAGTCATCAGAATAAATAGAAATAAAGCTAGATGCACTTCACTGAGACTGCCTGTCATCATCATCATCAATCATCAATCGTATTTATTGAGCACTTACTATGTGCAGAGCACTGTACTAAGCGCTTGGGAAGTACAAATTGGCCTGTCTGTCCAAACGTCTGCCGGCTGGTCAGGGGGCCAGGGAAGAAATGAGATGGACCTGAGAGAGATTCCTGCCCGCCCTGAGAATCAATCAATCGTATTTATTGAGCGCTTACTGTGTGCAGAGCACTGTACTAAGCGCTTGGGAAGTACAAGCTGGCAACATATAGAGACGGTCCCTACCCAACAGTGGGCTCACAGTCTGAGAAGCTCCTGAAGGAAGGAAGTTTGGGAGAAGCAGCAGGGCCTAGTGGAAAGGGCACGGGCCTGGGAATCAGAGGACCAATCAATCAATCAATCAATCGTATTTATTGAGCGCTTACAGTGTGCAGAGCACTGTACTAAGCGCTTGGGAAGTCCAAGTTGGCAACATATACAGTCCCTACCCAACAGTGGGCTCACAGTCTAAAAGGGGGAGACAGAGAACAAAACCAAACATACTAACAAAATAAAATAAATAGAATAGATATGTACAAGTAAAATAAATAAATAATAGGACCAGGGTTCTCATCTGCCACCTGCCTGATGTGTGACCTTGGGCAAGTACTTAGCTTCTCTGTTGTCTCTCACGCTTAAGACTGTAAGCCCTGTGTGGGGCAGGGATTGTGTCCGCTCTATTTCAACTGTATCTACTCAGTGGTCGGGACGGTGCTCGGCACATAGTAATAATAATAATAATGTTGGCATTTTAAGTGCTTACTATGTGCCAAGCACTGTTCTAAGCACCAAGGTAGATACAAGGTCATCAGGTTGGGTCACGTGGGGCTCACATTCTTAATCCCCGTTTTACAGATGAGGTAACTGAGGCACAGAGAATAAATAATGGCATTTATTAAGCGCTTACTATGTGCAAAGCACTGTTCTAAGCGCTGGGGAGGTTACAAGGTGATCAGGTTGTCCCACGTGGGGCTCACAGTCTTCATCCCCATTTTACAGATGAGGTAACTGAGGCCCAGAGAAGTCAAGTGACCTGCCTAAAGTCACACAGCTGATCAGTGGCGGAGCCGGGACTAGAACCCACGACCTCTGGCTCCCAAGCCCGGAATCTTTCCACTACGCCACACAGCAGCCTCTTTGTTATTATTATCAACAGCTAGGAGAAAATGGGGACTGGAAGGAGGCTTCCCTTTGGAGCTATACAGTTCCCCAGACACTTGGGCTTTTGTCAGGTGAAGTTTGGAACATTAGAAATTTGGCTTCCATGCCCTGTTCATGTTCTCACCTGGTGGTTTCAACCACTGACTGACTAATTTAGGGTGGGCAGGGGGAACATGGAATCGCTGTTCCCGAATCCCACTCCTTTCCGGGCAAGGAGCCCCCATTGCGGGCTGAAGGCGGCAGACCCAAACCAAAAAGGAAACCTTTCTTCCCCCGGCGCAGGATAAGCACGAGAGAATCCTATCCTGAAAGGCAGCTGAAAACACCAGCAGGTCCAGAAGGGTTGGGCCATATTCATGGATGAGAATCCGGGCTGGGTCACTCGGAGACAGTCAGGGTTGAAGAAGGGAGAGTCAGGGTGTTGGATGGTCAGACAGGGGCATTGGGGGGGAATTAGGCGGCCTTTGCTGGGTTATTGGGGGCGAGTGAGGCACGGAGAGGGGAGAGTCGGGGGGTTGTATGGTCTTTGCTGGGTCACTGGGGGAGAGTCAGGGACAGAGAGGGGAGAGTCAGGGGGGTGGGTGGTCTTTCGGTCATGGGGAGAGTCAGGAACGGAGAGGGGAGAGTCAGGGGGGTGGTATGGTCTTTGCTGGGTCACTGGGGGAGAGTCAGGAATGGAGAAGGGAGAGTCAGGGTGGTGGGATGGGTCTTTACTGGGTCACTGGGGGAGAGTCAGGGGGTGGGATGGTCTTTGCTGGGTCACTGGGGGAGAGTGAGGAACAGAGAGGGGAGAGTCAGGCGGGTTGGATGGTCTTTGCTGGGTCACTGGGGGAGAGTCAGGGATGGAGAGGGGAGAGTCAGGGGGTGGGATGGTCTTTGCTGGATCACTGGGGGAGAGTCAGGGACGGAGAGGGGAGGGTCAGGGGGGTTGGATGGTCTTTGCTGGGTCACTGGGGGCGAGTGAGGAACGGTGAGGGGAGAGTCGGGGGGTTGGATGGTCTTTGCTGGGTCACTGGGGGAGAGTGAGGAACAGAGAGGGGAGAGTCGGGGTGTGGGATGGTCCCTGCTGGGTCACTGGGGGAGAGTCAGGGATGGAGAGGGGAGAGTCGGGGGGGGGTGGATGGTCTTTGCTGGGTCACTGGGGGAGAGTCAGGAACTCAGAGGGGAGAGTCGGGGGGTGGGATGGTCTTTGCTGGGTCACTGGGGGAGAGTGAGGAACAGAGAGGGGAGAGTCAGGGGGGTTGGATGGTCTTTGCTGGGTCACTGGGGGAGAGTCAGGGACGGAGAGGGGAGAGTCAAGGGGGTGGGATGGTCTTTGATGGGTCACTGGGGGCGAGTGAGGAATGGAGAGGGGAGAGTCGGGGGTGGGATGGTCTTTGCTGGGTCACTGGGGGCAAGTGAGGAACGGAGAGGGGAGAGTCAGGGGGTGGGATGGTCTTTGCTGGGTCACTGGGGGAGAGTCAGGGACGGAGAAGGGAGAGTCAGGGGGGTGGGATGGTCTTTGCTGGGTCACTGGGGGAGAGTCAGGAACGGAGAGGGGAGAGTCGGGGGGGTGGATGGTCTTTGCTGGGTCACTGGGGGCGAGTGAGGAACGGAGAGGGGAGAGTCAGGGGGGGTTGGATGGTCTTTGTTGGGTCACTGGGGGAGAGTCAGGGACGGAGAGGGGAGAATCAGGGGGGTGGGATGGTCTTTGCTGGGTCACTGGGGGCGAGTGAGGAACGGAGAGGGGAGAGTCGGGGTGTGGGACGGTCCCTGCTGGATCACTGGGGGAGAGCCAGGGGTGTGGGATGGTCTGTATTGGGTCAGTGGGAGAGAGTGAGGGTTGTAGGATGGGCCTAGCCAGCCCCCAGCAGAACAGCTCCCAGATTCCCACTGCGGCCCCCCGCTGCTCCTCCCGCCGACCGCGAGGTGGGGGGGCCTTTCCTGGCCACCAAACGCCCACCTAGGGCTACCGAGGAGGAGCCGGGCAGGGCGGGCCCTTACCTGCTCCGGGCTCAGGGGGCGCTCGCTGTCCCCGCCGGGGGGCGGCAGACGGGCGGGCGGGCGGCCGCCAGGGGGGGCTGGCGCTGCGCCGGCCGCTGCGGCCAGGAGAGACTGGCGCTGGGCGCAGCGCTCCGGCCGCTCCCGCCCCGCAGGCCCCGCCCCTCCGCGGCCCGCCGGCCAATCAGGGCGGACCCGCCGACCAATCAGGGCGCCGCCTCCGGCTTGGCTTCGGAGGGAGGGAAGGGGGGGGGCGGTTGGAGCTCTGCGCATGCGCACTCGGCCTTTAGGATGCCCAGGGTGGGTCTCGAGGGCGGAGAGAGGCGGGGGCGAGGAGGGGAAATAATAATAATGATAAATAATAATAATATATGAGATTATAATAATATATGCTTCTATTAGAGAAGCAGCGTGGCTCAGTGGAAAGAGCACGGGCTCTGGAGTCAGAGGTCATGGGTTCGAATCCCGACTCCACCACATGTCTGCTATGTGACCTTGGGCAAGTCACTTAACTTCTCGGAGCCTCAGTTACCTCATCTGTAAAATGGGGATGATGACTGTGAGCCCCACGCGGGACAACCTGATCACCTTGTATCCCCCCCAGTGCTTAGAACAGTGCTTTGCACATAGTAAGCGCTTAACAAATGCCATCATTATTATTAATAATAATAATAACGGCATTTATTAGCACTTGCTATATGCAAAGCACTGTTCTAAGCGCTGGAGAGGCTTATTACTCTATTTATTTATTTATTTTGCTTGTACATCTCTATTCTATTTATTTTATTTTGTTAGTATATTTGGTTTTGTTCTCTGTCTCCCCCTTTTAGACTGTGAGCCCACTGTTGGGTAGGGACCGTCTCTATACGTTGCCAACTTGTACTTCCCAAGCGCTTAGTACAGTGCTCTGCACACAGTAAGCGCTCAATAAATACGATTGATGATGATGATGGTGATGATGGAGAGCCACGCTGGAGAGCAGCGTGGCTCAGTGGAAAGAGCCCGGGCTTTGGAGTCAGAGGTCGTGGGTTCAAATCCCGGCTCCGCCACTTGTCGGCTGTGTGACCTTGGGCATGTCACTTCACTTCTCTGGGCCTCAGTTCCCTCATCTGGAAAATGAGGATGAAGACTGTGAGCCCCACGTGGGACAACCTGATGACCTTGTATCTACCCCAGCGCTTAGAACAATGCTTGGCACATAGTAAGCACTTCACAAATACCAACATCATCATTATTATTATTATTATTATTATTATTATTATTATTATTATTATTACAAGGTGATCAGGTTGTCCCACCGGGGAGGGGCTCAGTCTTCATCAGTATCAGTATACCTAGCCCAGTGCACTGCACACAGTAAGCGCTCAATAAATACGATTGATTGAAAACAAAACAAGTCATCATCATCATCAATCGTATTTATTGAGCGCTTACTGTGTGCAGAGCACTGTACTAAGCGCTTGGGAAGTACAAGTTGGCAACATATAGAAGTAGCGTGGCTCAGTGGAGAAGAGCCCGGGCTTTGGAGTCAGAGGTCATGGGTTCAAACCCCAGCTCCGCCAATGTCAACTGCATGACTTTGGGCAAGTCACTTAACTTCTCTGTGCCTAGTTACCTCATCTGTAAAATGGGGATTGAGACTGTGAGCCCCACGTGGGACAACCTGATCACCTTGTAACCTCCCCGGCGCTTAGAACAGTGCTTTGCACATAGTAAGCGCTTAATAAATGCCATCATTATATACAGACAGTCCCTACCCAACAGTGGGCTCACAGTCGAAAAGGGGGAGACAGAGAACAAAACCAAACATCCTAACAAAATAAAATAAATCGAATAGATATGTACAAGTAAAATAAATAGATAGAGTAACAAATATGTACAAACATATATACATATATACAGGTGCTGTGGGGTCCTTCTGATTTCCAGGCCTGTGCGTGTTGGGTTTTGGACTTCTGCACCTGTTTCCTTATCTGTGAGCCCTGTGGGGGACAGGAACTGCGCCCAACCCAATTACCATCATCATCATCATCATCAATCGTATTTATTGAGCTTTTACTATGCGCAGAGCACTGTACTAAGTGCTTGGGAAGTCCAAATTGGCAACATATAGAGACAGTCCCTACCCAACAGTGGGCTCCCAGTCGAAAAGGGGGAGACAGAGAACAAAACCAAACATCCTAACAAAATAAAATAAATAGAATAGATATGTACAAGTAAAATAAATAGAGTAACAAATATGTACAAACATATATACATATATACAGGTGCTGTGGGGTCCTTCTGATTTCCAGGCCTGTGCGTGTTGGGTTTTGGACTTCTGCGCCTGTTTCCTTATCTCTGAGCCCTGTGGGGGACAGGAACTGTGCCCAACCCAATTACCATCATCATCATCATCAGTCGTATTTATTGAGCGCTTACTATGTGCAGAGCACTGTACTAAGTGCTTGGGAAGTCCAAATTGGCAACATACAGAGACAGTCCCTACCCAACCGTGGGCTCCCAGTCGAAAAGGGGGAGACAGAGAACGAAACCGAACATCCTAACAAAATGAAATAAATAGAATAGATATGTACAAGTAAAATAAATAGAGTAACAAATATGTACAAACATATATACATATATACAGGTGCTGTGGGGTCCTTCTGATTTCCAGGCCTGTGCGTGTTGGGTTTTGGACTTCTGCGCCTGTTTCCTTATCTCTGAGCCCTGTGGGGCGACAAGAACTGCGCCCAACCCAATTATCTTGAACCTTCCCCCAGCTTCCTACATACTGGGCACATAGTAAATGTTTAGTAAATGTTTAACAAATACCATTAAAAGAAAAGAAATTAGAGTATGATTCTGACTCTCTGCGGAAGCTTGTTCTGCTGAAGGGTGGCAGGCTTTCTACTTCCGTGAAGAACTTATGTAAGATGTCACTTCTCTGGGCCTCAGTTCCCTCATCTGTAAAATGGGGGTGAAGACTGTGAGCCCCCCGTGGGACAACCTGATCACCTTGTAACCTCCCCAGCGCCTAGAACAGCGCTTTGCACATAGTAAGTGCTTAATAAATCCCATTATTAACCGCCTGCTTCTCTTCATAAAGTGCTTGGCAGCAGGCTCCAATGCCTCTGAACAACTCTGCGGACAGAACACCGACAGAGTGTATCTAGATATTTAATAATAATAATAATAATAATAATAATAATAATAATAATAATGGCATTTGGTAAGCGCTTACTATGTGCAAAGCACTATTCTAAGCGCTGGGGGGGACACACAAGGTGATCAGGTTGTCCCACGTGGGGCTTACAGTCATCATCCCCAGTTTACAGATGAGGTAACTGAGGCTCCGAGAAGTTAAGTGACTTGCCCACGGTCACGCAGCAGACATGTGGAGGAGCCGGGACTCGAACCCATGACCTCTGACTCCAAAGCCCGGGCTCTAGCTCTTCCGCCCTGATTTATTGTCTCTACGGCCTGGTCTGCCCCCGTTCTTGCTCCTGTTCCCATTCTGTAAATAATTTAAGTCTTCCTGTATATATGTTTGTACATATTTATTACTCTATTTATTTATTTTACTTGTACATATCTATTCTATTTATTTTATTTTGTTAGTATGTTTGGTTTTGTTCTCTGTCTTCCCCTTTTAGACTGTGAGCCCACTGTTGGGTAGGGACTGTCTCTATATGTTGCCAATTTGTACTTCCCAAGCGCTTAGTACAGTGCTCTGCACATAGTAAGCGCTCAATAAATACAATTGATGATGATGATGATGAGCTTCTTAAGAGCCAAAAATGAGTACCTTCCTTCCATTGTAGTCCTCCAAGCACTCAGTACAGTGCTGTGTGCTCAGTACATTCATTCATTCAATCATATTTATTGAGTGCTTACTATGTGCAGAGCACTGTACTAAGCGCTTGGGAATGATTAGCCCTGGGATCTTGGGGCCGGCAAGACTTACCTCCATGACTCCCTGCACTCCACCTGATCACCTTGTAACCTCCCCAGCGCTTAGAACAGTGCTTTGCACATAGTAAGCGCTTAATAAATGCCATTATTATTATTATAAAGCTCAGGCCTGGGAGTCAGAAGGTCGTGGGTTCTAATCCTGGCTCCCGGCTCCTCCACCTGTCTGCTGTGTGTGACCTGGGGCAAGCCACTTGACTTCTCTGGGCCTCAGTTCCCTCCTCTGTAAAATGGGGACTGAGACCGTGAGCCCCCCGTGGGACAACCTGATCACCTTGTAACCTCCCCAGCGCTTAGAATAGTGCTTTGCACATAGTAAGCGCTTAATAAATGCCATTATTATTATTACTATTATTATTATTACTAAGGTAATGATGATGGCATTTATTAAGTAAGCGCTTAATAAATGCCATTATTATTATTACTGTTATTATTATTACTAAGGTAATGATGATGGCATTTATTAAGTAAGCGCTTAATAAATGCCATTATTATTATTACTATTATTATTATGACTAAGGTAATGATGATGGCATTTATTAAGCGCTTAATAAATGCCATTATTATTATTACTATTATTATTATTACTAAGGTAATGATGATGGCATTTACTAAGCGCTATGTGCCAAGCACTGTTCTAAGCGCTGGGGAGGTTACAAGGTGATCAGGTTGTCCCCTGTGGGGCTCACAGTCTTAATCCCCATTTTGCAGACAAGGGAACTGAGGCTCAGAGAAGTGACTTGCCCAAAGTCACACAGCTGACAATTTGCAGACCTGGGATTTGAACCCATGACCTCTGACTCCAGAGCCAGTGTTCTTTTCACTGAGCCACGCTGTTTTGTTCTTTGCCTCCCCCTTCTAGACTGTGAGCCCGCTGTTGGGCAGGGACCGTCTCTATAGGTTGCCAACTTGGCCTTCCCAAGCGCTTAGTCCAGTGCTCTGCACACAGTGAGCGCTCCATAAACACGATTGAATGAATCAGGTTGCCCCACGGGGGGCTCACGGTTTTAATCCCCATTTTACAGAGGCGGTCACTGGGGCACAGAGAAGTGATTTATTTGCCCGAAGTCACATAGCTAAGTGGTGGTGGCAGGATTTGAACCCATGACCCTAAAGCCCGGGCTCTTTCCCACTGAGCCACGCTGCTTCTCTAAGGTCACGAATCATCATCAATCGTATTTATTGAGCGCTTACTATGTGCAGAGCACTGTACTAAGCGCTTATGATCCCCTTTTTACCCAAACCAACGGCTTCTACGTTGCCAACTTGTACTTCCCAAGCGCTTAGTACAGTGCTCTGCACACAGTAAGCGCTCAATAAATACGATTGATTGATTGATTCTACTGCATCCTAATCCTCTCTGGAAACACTCTCTAACCTCGGCTTCACTGTCGGGGTTCTCTCCTGCTCTTCCTCAGTCTCTTTCACGGGCTCCCCCCTGCCTTTCATCTTCTGTGAGCCCACTGTTGGGCAGGGACCGTCTCTAGATGTTGCCAACTTGTACTTCCCAAGCGCTTAGTACAGTGCTCTGCACACAGTAAGCGCTCAATAAATACGACTGATTGATTGATTAACTGTGCGAGTCCCTCAGGGCTCCGTTTTGGGTCCCCCCTTCTATTCTCCATCTACATGCACTCCCTTGGAGAAGTCACTAAGAGAAGCAGCGTGGCTGAGCGGAAAGCGTCCAGGCTTCGAGTCGGAGGACGTGGGTTCTAATCCTGGCTCCACCGCTTGTAGAAGCGGCATGGCTCAGTGGAATGAGCCCGGGCTTTGGAGTCAGAGGTCATGGGTTCAAATCCCGGCTCCACCACTTGTCAGCTGGGTGACTTTGGGCAAGTCACTTCACGCCTCTGTGCCTCAGTTCCCTCATCTGTAAAATGGGGATTAAGATTGTGAGCCCCATGTGGGACAACCTGATCTCTTTGTATCCCCCCAGCGCTTAGAACAGTGCTTTGCACATAGTAAGCGCTTAACAAATACCATCATCATTATTATTATTATTATTATTGTAGAGCATGGGCTTTGGAGTCAGAGGTCATGGGTTCAAATCCCGGCTCCGCCAATTGTCAGCTGTGTGACTTTGGGCAAGTCACCTCACTTCTCTGTGCCTCAGTTACCTCATCTGTAAAATGGGGATTAAGACTGTGAGCCCCCCGTGGGACAACCTGATCACCTTGTGACCTCCCCAGCGCTTAGAACAGTGCTTTGCACATAGTAAGCACTTAATAAATGCCATTATTATTATTATTATTGTCTGCCACTTCACTTCTCTGTGCCTCAGTTACTTCATCTGTAAAATGGGGAGTAAGACTGTGAGCCCCATGTGGGACAACCTGATCACCTTGTATCTACCCCAGCACTTAGAACAGTGCTTGACACATAGTAAGCACTTACTTAAACACCATTATTATTATTATTCTCTCCCATGGATTTAACTACCAACTCTTTGCGGCTGATTCCCAAATCTACTTCTCCCAGATCCATTCTGTCTCCTTCCCTGCAGTCTTGCATTTCTTCCTGCCTTCAGGACATCCCTACTTGGATGGCTCCCTGACACCTCAAACTTAACACGTCCCAAACAGAACTCCTCATCTTCCCACACTAGACCCTGTCTACTCTTCTAGACTGTGAGCCCACTGTTGGGCAGGGACCGTCTCTATATGTTGCCAACTTGGACTTCCCAAGCGCTTAGTACAGTGCCCTGCACACAGTAAGCGCTCAAAAAATACGATTGATTAACTGTGGGAGTCCCTCAGGGCTCAGTTTTGGGTCCCCCCTCCTATTCTCCATCTACTTGCACTCCCTTGGAGAATCAATCAATCAATCGTATTGATTGAAGTCGAGAAGTCACTAGAGAAGCAGCGTGGCTTAGTGGAAAGAGTCCAGGCCTCGAGTAGGAGGACGTGGGTTCTAATCCCGGCTCCACTGCTTGTCTGCCACTTCACTTCTCTGTGCCTCAGTTACCTCATCTGTAAAATGGGGAGTAAGACTGTGAGCCCCATGTGGGACAAACTGATCACCTTGTATCTACCCCAGCACTTAGAACAGTGCTTGACACATAGCGCTTACTTAAACACCATTATTATTATTATTCTCTCCCATGGATTCCCAAATCTACTTCTCCCAGATCCAATCTGTCTCCTTCCCTGCAGTCTTGCATTTCTTCCTGCCTTCAGGACATCCCTACTTGGATGGCTCCCTGACACCTCAAACTTAACACGTCCCAAACAGAACTCCTCATCTTCCCACACTAGACCCTGTCTACTCTTCTAGACTGTGAGCCCGCTGTTGGGTAGGGACCGTCTCTATAGGTTGCCAACTTGGACTTCCCAAGCGCTTAGTACAGTGCTCTGCACACAGTAAGCGCTCAATAAATACGATTGATTGACTGATCGATTGTTCTCTTGCTGACTGCCCCATAACTGCAAACACCGCCACTATCCTCTCTGTCTCCCAAGCCTGTAACTTTGGCATTATCCTTGACTCACCTCTCATTCGACCCACGGTCTATTCCCAAATTCCATCCGTTCTACTTTCACACCACCTGTAGAATCCATACCTTCCTCTCCATCCGAACCGCCACCTCGCTGATCCGTGGTCTTATCACATCCCACCTTGACTGGCCTCCCTGCCTCCTGTCTCTCTCTTCCACAGCCCACGCTTCTCCCTCCTGTCCAGCTCACTTTTCTAAAAACGGTTCAGTCCACGGCTCCCCTCTCCTCAGACACCTCCAGTGGCAGCCCATCTCTCTCCAGTCACGTCCATATCTGTAATTTATATATATTAATATCTGTCTCCTGCCTCCGGACGCCCGGCCCGGATCGGGCGGCAGCACTTGGCCGGGGCCTTCGCTTCACGGCAACCTTACGGCATCGCCTCTGTCCCCCAGCCTTTGCTCATCTCCTTTTCGACTGTGAGCCCGCTGTTGGGTAGGGACTGTCCCTATATGTTGCCAACTTGGACTTCCCAAGCGCTTAGTACAGAGCTCTGCACACAGTAAGCGCTCAATAAATACGATTGATGATGATCTCCTTCCTGCTCCCCAAATAGCCCCCGTTGGGGGCCTCTGCCACCATCCATTCTCCTCCCACCTCACCTAGCTGTCTGGGGCCCGGGAAGAGCTTGCTCAGGGTCAGGGATGCAACGACCCCTTAGCCCAGGCTCCTGTCCTCAGGGTGCATCCAGTCTGAGGGTCTCCCGACATCTGAACCCCACTGTCTCTACGTCTGGTGTCGTCTGGGCCAGGCGGGAAGGGGGGCTGCGCTGTCCATCGCAGCGCCTCTTCTCCGGCCCTTCCTTCCCTTTCCCGCAACCCGGGCCCCGGTTGGGCGGCCTTCCCCCTCAAGGATTTCAGAAGGGCCGTACTTCGTCGACGTGGTCCCGGGTGGGTGGGCGGCCACGTGTGGGACGGTGGCCGGACACCTCCACGCTCCAAATCCCCGGAAATCCAGCCTGCGAATCCAAGCCCAATTCACCCCCGGCCGCCCCGTTATCCTGGTTTTCCCCAACAGGCCCACCCCAGGTGATTCATCCAGAAGGTTCAGGCTACGTTCCCACCTGGCATTCCCCACCCTCCAGCCACAGGGTTTCACCTTCATCAGCAGCTGAGATCCCGGGCAGCTGCGGTGGAGCCCGAAGGGAAGGAAGAGGAGGCCACTCCATAGTCTGGAAAACTGCCCTGACTCTCTTTATTCTTTCCACAACGTTCCCGCCTCCTGGACCGCAAGTGCCGGCGAAAGGTCATCTCACCCACTCCCCTGCCCCTGGACAGACACGTATGGAGTCCAAATCCAACCCATCTCTCCTTCAGGGCAGAGATTCTCCAACTCCCTGGTCAATCAAATAATCCGTGGTTATTTCTTGAGCGCTTACTATGAGCAGTGCGCTGTGCTAAACACTTGGGAGAATACGATAACGTTAGCAGAGCTCACCCTCTGCCTCCAAGGGAGGAGTCCGGCATCTCCCCCACCCACAGCAGTGCCCTCGTGGTTGGAGCCCTGGGGCAGTAGCAGCATGGCCAAGGGATAGAGCACAGAAGGTCGTGGGTTCTAATTCTGCTGCTACTTGTCTGCTGTGTGAGTGTGTGCAAGTCACTTCACTTCTCTAAGCCTCAGTCACCTCATCTGTAAAACAGAGATCAAGACTGCGAGCCCGTTGTGGGACAGGGACTGTGTCCAACCCGATTTGCTAGTATTTCTCTCTCCAGCCCTGCACTTTGTACAGTGCCTGGGGCGTAATAATAATAATAATGGCATTTATTAAGCGCTTACTACGTGCCAAGCACTGTTTTAAGCGCTGAAAGTGCTTAACAAATACCACAATTATTATTAGGACTGGTGTTTTGCGACCCTTCATTCATTCATTCATTCAATCGTATTTATTGAGCGCTTACTGTGTGCAGAGCGCTGTACTAAGCGCTTGAAAAGTACAATTCGGGAACAGATAGAGACAATCCCTACCCAACAAAAGGCTCACAGTCTAAAAGCGGGTGACAGACAACAAAACAAGTTTGCAGGAATCTATAGGGTCAATGACTTGCCCAGTGTTTTACATTTGTTTCCCCTTCTGACCTGAGTTGTGGACTCCAGCCCCTCGTGCTCACCTCCACCCACAGAGCCTCAGATAATAATAATTATTATGGTACTTGTTAAGTGCTTACTATGTGCCAAGCACTGTGGTAGATACAAGCTAATCGGGTTGGACATAGTCCCTATCCCCTACGGGGCTCACAATCTTAATCCCCATTTTACAGATGAGGTCACTGAGGCCCCGAGAAGTGAGGTGACTTGCGCAAGGTCACACAGCAGACATGTGGCAGAGCTGGGATTAGAACCCAGGTCCTTTTTTTTTTTGGATAGCATTTATTAAGTGCTTACTATGTGCAAAGCACTGTTCTAAGCGCTGGGGAGGTGACAAGGTGATTGGGTTGTCCCACGGGGGGCTCACAGTCTTCATCCCCATTTGACAGATGAGGGAACTGAGGCCCAGAGAAGTTAAGTGACTTGTCCAAAGTCACCCAGCTGACAATTGGTGGAGCCAGGACTTGAACCCATGACCTCTGACTCCAAAACCCGGGCTCCAGCCACTAATAATACTAATAATAATGTTGGTATTTGTTAAGCGCTTACTATGTGCAAAGCACTGTTCTAAGTGCTGGGGGGGAACACAGGGAGATGAGGTTGTCCCATGGGGGGCCTCACAGTCTTAATCCCCATTTTCCAGATGAGGGAACTGAGGCCCAGAGAAGTGAAGTGACTTGCCCAAGGTCACCCAGCAGACATGTGGGGGAGGAAGGATTCGAACCCATGACCTCTGACTCCCAAGCCCGCGCTCTTTCCACTGAGCCACGCTGCTTCTCTACGACGCCTCCCGTTCCCCATCTTGATAAGCAGGTGAAGGGGGGATGGACGGTGGCCGGAGGGAGTGGGAGCGAAGGGCTCAGTGACACCGTCCCTCAATTCATTCATTCATTCAATCGCATTTATTGAGCGCTTACAGTGTGCAGAGCACTGTACTAAGCGCTTGTACACGCTCAATCCACGCCCTGCCCCGATGCATCCGACAGCCTGGCCTGGATGGGTGGTGTGGCAGGGATTTCCCACCACTCCAAGATGGGGAAGTGTGGAGAAATCAACAAACCCGGGAAAACATCCAGGGTCTGACCAGTCAGGGCGGTTATGACTGTCCCCTCTCTCATTCCTGGAGCCAGACCGGATCCTCGGGGTGTTGTGAGATAATGCTAATAATAACATTTGTTACGTGCTTACTACGTGTCCGGCACTGTCCTAAATGCTAGGATAGATGCAAGATAATCAGGTTGGATACAGTCCCTATCCCACATGGGGCCGACAGTCTAAATCCCCACTGTACTGATGAGGGCACTGAGGCACAGAGAAGTTACGTGACTTGCCCTAAGTCACGCAGCGGACAAACAGCGAAGCCAGGTTTAGAACCCAGGCCCGTACTCTATCCACTAAGGCATACTGTTTCTCATTTGAAGAGGATCGGGGTCAGGGCTACGGTCAAAAGATGGGTTAAGGTTAGGATCAGAATGGGCCCTCTGGGTTGTGGGGTGGGTTTGTGTATGTTTGTGTGTGTGTGTGCGTCACTCCCCGGCGGCCTTCTCTGAGCTCAGGGAGCTGTGGGAAGATGGAGAGTGGTTAGGGCAAGCCCGGGGAAGGGTCTGACCAATTCAAATGCTTCAACTATCACTGTAGCCTTCGAGGAAGCCTTCGGGAACCAATGTGACGGAGCACGGGGCTGACAGTCAGTCGACCTGGGTTCTAATCCCAACACCATCACGTCCCTGAGGGGTGACCCCGGACAAGTCACTTCACTTCTCCGCGCTCACTTGCCTATTGGACGAGTCGCCGGACTTCTCTGCGCCTCAATTTCCTCATCTGTCAAATGGGGATTCGATACCTGTCTTCCCCGCCCATGAGGCTGAGAGCCCCACGTGGGGTAGGGCCGACGTCTGATCTGATTAGCCCGCATCTGCCCCGGCACTCAGCACAGTGCTCGGACCACAGTAGCCATTTAATACCACAACCAGAAGTATTATCGTCAGTACTGGGGGGTCCGGGACTTTTTCCCCATGGATGACTGTATCCTGGGGGAACACACTCAACAAGGCAGCCCCAGAATGACCAATTTAAAGTACTCAATCACCTTGCTGCTCTGCTACTACAATCCAACCCATATACTTCGCGCTCCCCTATTGCCGACCTACTCACTGTACCTCCGTCTCGTCTATCTCACTGTCAACCTCTCACCCACGTTCCGCCTCTGCCCTGGAACGCCTTCCTCTTCATATCCGACCGACAATTACTCTCCTCACCTTCAAAGCCATATTGCCTCCAAGAGGCTTTCGCTAAGCCCTCATTTCTTCCTCTCCCACTCCCTTCCGCACAGCCCTTGAGCTTGGATTTGCTCCCTATATTCAGCCCTCCCTCAGCGCCACGGCATATATCCGTAATTTATTTATATTAACGCCTGCCCCCGCCGCCCCAGCCTGTAAACTCGCTGTGGGGAGGGAATGTGTGCAGCAGTCTCCCAAGGACGTAGTATAGTGCTCTGCACACAGTAAGCACTCAATACATACGATTCAATATTGACTGATGGTTCTGTAAATCTGGCACAGCACGATGGACTGACGGTAAATCTGAAGAAAAAAAAATGAGGTCTTCAACCAGCCCCCACGGGAAACCCAACCCTAGATTTTCATTGGATACACGGATTTTACAGCAATCCCTGAGTTCTGCTACCCAGGTGGCACGCTAGCCAACAGAGCCCTGATGGACTAAGTACAGTAGGAGGAAACAATAAAAAGGGCCAGCGTAGCAGTGAGCAGATGGCGAAATGGTGTGGGGCACCGATAAAGTGTCAAACCCCACCCCAAGTCGAAAGCCTGCCGGGCTGCCGTGTGGCTGAGATAACTGGATTTACCACGGAAGGCACGTCCCGGACCTACAGGAGTTTACAGACCGCACTGGCTAACAGACGGTAGGCTGAGATGGCCGATGAGGCCTGAAGCAATCGGCTCAGCAAGTCCGAGGCAACGGTCGGAGACACACCGCTCCGCCGGACGGGATGCGGGAAACTGGGAGGGTGGTGAACAGATAAAGGTGGACCCCGGTTTCAAACAATGTGATGTAGCAGTGGGGTGGGGGGGCTCCCACTGTCGTGGACGGGCCCGCCAGGAGACGGCTTCCTCTCCTCCAGACGAGGCTCCGTGACCATCGGGGGGGAAAACCAGAGGCAGAAAGGGAAAGACGGGCCCATCCAGCACCAAAAAACGAGGCGGCAAGTGTGTCCTAATGTGAAAGATGACTATGGAGGGTGTGGCGGGGGAGCTGGAGGGATCGGGGAGAGGGATGGAGGAGGGATCGGGGACCTACGATCGGGACACTGGGACCGCTTGACACAGGCTTGGAGGCAGAGTTGAATTATTCAACCCCAGATGCCCCCTCGACCCTGAGATTTAAGGGCAGAGCTGGGAGAGGTCTCCCTCTCTCCCCGCATCCTACAGGCTCCCTCCCACCACCACCCAGCCCTACAACGGTCACGGTCTCCCACTACTGCCAGGGAGAGGTGGGAAATGGACCCGGGGAGGGTGGGGTCACTTGCCCCCAGCCCCCAAGAAGCCTCTTTAAGGGGAAGGGGTGTCACCGTGTCCCCAGGGGCCACCGCTCCCGGTAGAGGGGCAATGGGGTGGACTGGTGGAGCGGGCGACGGCAGGGGCCGCGTCACCGGGGCCCGCCCCCGCCGCCCGTCGGGCGGACCTGTTGCTTCTTGTAGCAGCGGAGGTGCGGGTCGTGCAGCGCCTCCCACATGAGGAGCATCTCGTAGGGCCGGAAGCGGTGCACCAGGAGTACCTCGCGATACAGGCAAGGGTCGAAGGAGCGCCGCCCCGGGGCCCCCAGCTGGTCCAGGCCGTACGGGCGGATGCCCTCGTGGCCGCTGGGCGCCAGCCCGGCCCGCTCCAGGCACATGCCCACGAAGGCGTCGTCGATGGGGAAGGGCAGCACGGAGCGGGCGGCCCGGCGGAAGGCGCGGACGGTGAAGGCGCTCAGCAGGAAGCCGCCGCCGCTGCAGTACGGCGGGTAGGAGTCCCCGGGGAACAGGATCTCGGGCACGAAGTACTTGCTGGCCGGCTCTCGCACGGGCGGCGAGCCCACCATGGGCTGCCCCACGAACAGGTGGCGGTCGGACGGTTGGTCCCGCAGGTAGCGCACCACGTTGGCCGTGTGCACGAAGATGTCGTCGTCGGCGCTGAGCACGAAGCGGGCCCCGGGGCAGCGGGCCGCCTGCCAGTCGAGGAACAGCGTGTGCTTGAGGCTCAGGTTGACGAAGGTATCTTGGAAGCCCCACTGCAGGACGTCGCCGTGGTCGCGCGCCTCCAGGGCCACCAGCCGCTCCAGGTTGGCCGCCTCTTCGGAGGGCGGCGGGGTGCCCAGCAGGAAGAGCCGCGCCACGGGGGCCCCTGCGTGGCGGCGGCGCTGCCCCCACGTGCGCCGGACCAGCTGGCGCCGCTCGTAGTGCGCGGGCCAAGACTTGACGGCCAGCAGCAGGAACACGCCGGCCGGGCCGCGGCAGGCAGCGGGGGCGTCGTGAAGCAGCGGGAAGCGGCGGCAGTGCTGGAAGAGCAGGAAGTCCCGCATCCGCGCCGGCAGGGCGGAGAAGCCGGGGAGCCCGGCGGCCGAGGCGTTGGGCAGGCACGGGGGCACCGGGGACGGGGACGGCGGGGCTGCGGCCGCCGTCGAGGGCGGGCCGGGCGCGGAGGGAGGCGGTGGCCCCGTGGGGCCCGCCGGGAGCCACAGACGCAGCCCCAGGACGATCAGCGTCGCGGGCAAGAGCAGGAGAGGGCGACCCTGCCGCCTCGGGATCCTGCACCGGGCCATCGGCCGCTGCAAGAGAGACATGGGGCTCGGGGAGCGGTCGAGCCAGGCCGGGGGCAAGTCAGAGCCCCCCACCCTGGGGGGGCGGCCCTCCTTCACCCCTCGCCCACAGACCGGGCCACTGATGTGAGGCTGGGGATACGGTGGGTGGCGGCCCCAGAACCCACTCGGTTTTTGCCCTCTGGGTCGGCGGCGGCCACCTCCCGACAGACCCGAAAACACAGCCCTGCCCGTCGACGGGGAGGGGGCAGGCCCGGACCCACTCCTGTAAAATCGCCCTCAAGGAGGAGGCGAGCGGCGCCTCTTTGCCCCACTTCTCCGGATTTGGGGAAGGGGCGAGAGGGGAGACCAGGGGGGCCTCTGATCCATGTGCAGGGATCACTTCCTCGCAAGGCATCCCCTTCACACATCACAACCGTTCACTCGTCTGTCTGCCGGCCCGGGTGTGAAGAGAGAGTGGGGCAGGACAAGGGGGAGAGAGGAAAAGGCAGAGAAGGCAGGGAGCGAGCAAGTTAGAGCTCATCAGCCTGGCCGTCCCAAAAGGAATCTTCTCTTTCTCCCTCCCCATAGCGAGATAGAGCACGAGCTTGAATCTAGAGACCGTGTGGTCTAAAGACCTGGTCTCTTCCTCCCCTCCCCGCCATCCTACCCCTTCCACCACCCCACTCCAGGGATTTCTGGGCTCATTACCCAAGAACCAGGACCCTAGACCTTCTTGAGGTGCAGAAAGCTGGGGAGCCCCTCCCCAAAACCTTCCAATCCACAGCCTCCACCCCTACCGGACCCGATTTTGGCCCCCTACCCTGACGTGGGGGAGCCCTCGGGGTGGGGGACGCCGGCGCCTCCTTGACTTCTGAGCTGCAGGGTGAGCGGCCTTCCACCGTGGCCAAGGATTTTACTCACGGAGCCGTCGGACACCTTGCCGGAAGCTGCAGCTCTGTCTGCGTCCCCGGGCTGGCTCTCTGCATGGCACCCGAGACTAGGAAAAAGGAAAAGGGACGCAGGACAGCGAGGGAGGGAGCGAGCAGTAGAAGGAAGGAGGAAGGAGAGGGGGGAAAGGGAGGGAGGGTAGGAGGGACGGAGGGAAGGAGGGGCAGGTGGGCAGGGCAGGAGGATCTGCCTGTGAAAAATATTGCCCAGCCAGTCCCAGGTGGCAGAGACAGCAGGACAGGTCGCCAGCCCCAACAATGCGGCCTCCTGTACCAGAGCAATGGACCCTGCCTCCCTGGAGGCGAGGAGCCAGACCAAAATAGTAACCAGCTTTGTGGTGTTGGACACCCAGGACAGCACTCCACGCCAAGTTAAGCCTCTAGGACAGCACCTTTACACGGGGGGGGGGGGGGGGGGGGGGGGGGCAGGACAGCTCTCTGCACCCAGTAGATGTCCAGGGCAGTGCTTTGCATTCAACAGATGCCCGGTACTCTGTTAGGGATGACAGTAAGGATACGTCCAGAAGCAGCGAACAAAGCAAAAATACCACTCTATGTCTCCCCACTCCTCCAACACCCGCAGTGGCTGCCCCGTTCCCTCGTAAGCTCCCTGAGGACAGCGATGGTGTTCACTTATTCTAGTATAGTCTCCCCAATGCCTAACAGAGTGCTCGGTACACAGTAAGTGCTTACTAAATACTCCTGATTAATCGATTCTCCTGCCTAGTAACCATCGTGAAATTTACTGAGTGCCACGAACCGAATTAGGTGGAAAGTCCACCGGCCTGCCCCATCACCTTGCCTGGGCTCACCCTGAGCACAGACTTTGGAGTCAGAGGTCAGGGGTTCGAATCCTGGCTCTGCCACTTGTCAGCTGGGTGCCTTTGGGCAAGTCACTTCACTTCTCTGGGCCTCAGTTAACCTCATCTGTAAAATGGGGATGAAGACTGTGAGCCCCCTGCGGGACAACCTGATCACCTTGTGTCCCCCCAGCGCTTAGAACAGTGCCTTGCACATAGTAAGCGCTTAATAAATGCCATTAAAAAAAAAAAGGGAGTCGGTCAGTCGAATGTATTTACGATCTCTTACTGCGTGCAGAGCACTGTAATAAGCACTGGGGAACGTGCAATAGAACAATATAATGGACACATTCTCAGCCCACAAGGAGGCCCGGTCGGCGTCAGGAGGCAGAGATGAACCCCTCACTCCCCAAAACATCACTGGCCACACAAACATCCCTTGGCCGAGCCCCTCTCTCTTTCCAACAGTTCACACTCCCCCTTCCCAACACCCCCCGCCAACTGCCTGTCCCCTAAGCAAGAGTTGTCGGGCTCTGTCACAAAGCAATAGCACACAATCACAAACATTATTCACAGTTCAGGTCAGGACTTTTCAGCAGTGGGTTTGATCCTGCACCTCATGGTCACCGCAAACACTTGTGATACCCCACAGCACCTGTATATATGTTAGTACAGAATTATGACTATTTTACTTGTACATATTTACTATTCTATTGATTTTGTTAATGATGTGCATTTAGCTTTAATTCTACTTGTTCTGACGACTAGACACCTGTCCACGTTTTGTTTTGTTGTCTGTCTCCCCCTTCTAGACCGTGAGCCCGCTGTTGGTAGGGACCGTCTCTAAATGTTGCCGACTTGTACTTCCCAAGCGCTTGGTACAGTGCTCTGCACACGGTGAGCGCTCAATAAATATGATTGAATGAATGAGCGAATGTCTGGACTCCAGGGCCTTCTGGAAGTCTGGGCTAATCAAGGTTTTGCAGGCGCAAGTTAGATCTTCCGCCACGTAGCATCTCTCTACCGTGTTGAGACGGGGGGAGAGCCGGGAGGCTGATGGTGACCAGGCCCCCCTTCTCTGTCCTGTCCACCTTTAGCTGCTGCAGCCTGGTGGAGGTGGGATGGGGGTCAAGGGGAGGAGAGAAGGGGGGAGGTGGGCTTCCTCCCTCTTGTCGTACCCCATTGGGAAGCAGCTTCCCTGGGAGAGCCCAGGGAGTCTAGAAGCCTGAGGTCAGGGCGCGTGCAGGGCCAGTAACACTGCTGAATGGCACCTGGATGTGGCCAAACGTGGTTGGATGGTGCCTCGTGGCCACAAATCTCACAAATCTCCAACCTGCCCATCAAATCTCCTGCTTCTCCCAGGGGATGGCCAGGGAGGAGCCCTAACAGACACACACACACACAAACGCCCCCACACCATGCCCTTTCTGGGAGCTTCAGGAGTGACGGATTACGGAGGGTGAGGAGTGGGGGCAGGACCACGGACAGATGGACACGGGGGAAATGGAGCCTGACCCCCGTGTGGAAACCGGGGCCGTGGAAAAGGCCAAAACGGATGAGGAGGAATCCAGATCCCAACGTCGCAGGCTGTCTACAGACACACGTGCCACCCGGCCCAGGAATGGACGGCTAGCACCAAAATCAATCGATCTGTTGGTCAATCAATCAACCGGCTGGTTTACCCAATTTCCAAAAGTTTTATTTGGGGAGCACAGGGGCCCATCCGAGGTGGCCGGGGCAACCGTGGCCTGCGGAGGCGATGCAGAGAAGGAGCACTGGTTGGGACTCTCAAACCCACGACCCAGCTGAGTGCCCCAGGCGGGTCGACTTCAAGTCCTTGGGGTGGCCTGAGGAGTCTTGGATTACCAGGGGCCATTTTAGGAAACGGCCATCCAGGATTGGCACTGAGCCGGCACGATCCCCAGCTACTCTCTTCGTCGCTACTACTCTGACTGCCCGCGACTGGCCGGGGCTCGCTCGGTCTGTTCTCAGTTTAGGTCCCTTGGCAGTCCGGACCTTGTAGTGTAGATGCCCTGCAAGGCCGGGGGATCCCATTCCTTAAGTCACAATGGGAGAAGGGGAGGGGCGCGAACTTGGGGTGATGACCTGAGAATCACCTGAAGTGGTTTGGTCGGCCTGCTTCAAGGGTTCCCCAGAGCAGTGCTCAACTTCCTTCAGTGCCACGGTGCCAGGGTCCGCCGCACCCTCCGCCTCACCCGGAAGTTCTCCTGACATCCCCATCACACCCTGGGGGTTGCAGGTATGGCACAATTCCACAGCAGTGTGATGCCATGCAGGGGAACTTGAGGAAGCTACAGGAAGACAGACCAACGGGAGGGAGGGGCGCGGGGCAGGCTCGAGCTGGGTGAGCTCGAGGCTGAGCGCGGTGGGCCAGGGTCACAGGGCACGGCAGCTGGCAAGGCCCTGTGTGATGAATGTGGGCACAAGAACCGGGAAGAATGTCACTCGGTGGCCTCCGCCCAACTTTCCAGGGAAAGGATGCGCCAGGCAAAGCCACATTGTTTACCATCACGGAGCTGGCAGCACAAAGTCCCCAGCACCAGGTGGCACGGAGCCCTCAGCAGAGCCAGTGATAGAGAGCCCACGGTACCAGGCGGCACACAGTCCCCAGCGTGGAGCCTCTGGAACTAGGGGGCACAGAGCCCACGGGACCACACAGTACATCCCGCAGTTCGACGGGTCCCGGGGAGTAGTGGTAGTATCGAGTTGGCGGGTGGGACCCACGCCCCTGCGTCCCTGCTTCGGGGTCAACCCCCTAACAATAGCTCATCCCCGCCCCAGCCAGTAGCACCGACCACCCAATCGAATATCCATTTCAGTCAGAGACCACGCTCCACACACCCAGGGCCTCCCACCTCTGAAGATGGCCGAGCAGAGTCAAGCCGCAGGGGCCGTCCCCGGCGCCCTTCCCCCCCCACCCCCACCCCCAATTTTGGCCACCTCAGTCTCCCACGTGCCAGCGGATACTAGGACACTGGACCTTCTGCCTCTAAAAGGGGCAAAGGATCCCACAGGTATATAGGGGCAGCCCCCAGCCCCTCCCTGCCGTAGGGGCTGCCCATCCCTCAGGACCGGCCCGGGGGCAGCGCGATGGAGGTCCCGGGCCCGTCCTCTGGCCGCCCCAGACAGCGCCGTGATCTCACTGGCTGGAAGAGCGGAGGTCCCCCCTCAGCGTCCGGGCTGACGGCAGGGGGTCCCCCATCTTCTCCGCTGGGCCGCCCACCGTCAGTGTTTCTTGGGAGACTCAACCAGGATCACAGGCCAGATCCCCAAAATAAACTGGGGGCAGCAACGGAGAAGAAAGAAGAGAGAGAGTTCCCCCTCAGCAGCCGGAAGAGGAAACCTGACCCTAGCTCTCAGGAACCAAGAAACCCTGGGTCCAGAGCCCCAAAGGTCATGGGGTCATCAGGTCCAGACCCCTGCCTCCAAGCAAATGGATGACTACCCCTCCCAAGGCAGGTTTCTAATCAGGATCGCCAGGACTGGGGACCCTCTCTGCCCACCAGTGCCCGGCCCTCACCCTGGCAGCATCTACACATGAGGACCGGCTGCCACTTGGTCTCCAGGTGCCCAGAGGCTGGGGCGGCGGTGACTGGTTTGTGTCTTTCCCCTCCCTGCTCTCCCACTGGGGTCAGAGCCCTAGACCGGGAGCCCGTTGTTGGGCAGGGACCGTCTCTATATGTTGCCAACTTGCCAAGCCATTTGTACAGTGCTCTGCACACAGTAAGCGCTCAATAAACACGATCGAATGAACGAACGGATGGCCAACGCGGCAGGAAGGTGCGGCCGGGTCGGATCGGGTCTTCACTCACCTTGACTTTAGGCCTGTATCTCAGGTAAAGAGTCCTTGTGTATAAACTGAAATGGAAGGAAAACGGGCTGTCGAGTCCCGCCCGGAGCAGCACCCTCAGGAAGCCCGGGTTTCCCACACCCTCCCGTCCCGTCCCCAGCACCGCCCTTGGGGGGCTCACGCGCGGTACCTGAATAGGATGTGCAGGTAGGAGCCGAGGCCAGTGAGGATATGCCACCAGGCGTGCAGCTGGGTCACAGCCCCCACCACCGGCGGCATGGACGCCCGCAGGGTCCTGTCGAGAAAGGAGACGGCCCGTCAACCCGGGGGGCGGGACCCCGCGCCCACCTCCGCCAACCCCGGAGGAGGGGGAGGTGCGGTGGTGCCCTGGGTGCCCACCGTTTGCTGGGCACGCCGGCCCTTGTCCCTAGGCACCCAGCGACTACCCCGGCCCACCTTTTCAGGTCTGGCTCCCTGCCCGCCCTTTCCCTACCCTCAGGGATGTGGAAAGGGGAGGCACTGTACTGGACAGCTTCCAGAGAAGTGGATTTCTCTAAGGCTTAGCACAGTGCTCTGCACACGGTAAGCACTCAATAAATATCACTGATTAATGGACTGACCGCTTCGACCTTCTCCGCTGGCCAAGGAGGGGACCTATCGGGCAGATGGAGGGGGCCTGATCTGATGGGAATTGGGATTTCCTGGTGAGAGAGAAGCGGTGTCGCCCCGTGGATAGAGCACGGGCCTCGGAGTCAGAAGGACCTGCGTTCTAATCCCAGCTCCGCCACTTGTCAGCTGTGTGACCCTGGGCAAGTCACTTCGCTTCTCTGTTCCTCAGTTGCCCCATCTATAAAATGGGGATTAAGACCGGGAGCCCCACGTGGGACATGGAGAAGCGGCGTGGCTCAGTGGAAAGAGCCCAGGCTTGGGAGTCAGAGATCGCGGGTTCTAATCCCGGCTCCGCCACTTGTCAGCTGTGTGACTTTGGGCAAGCCACTTAACTTCTCTGGACCTCAGTTCCCTCACCTGTAAAATGGGGATTAAGATTGTGAGCCCCACGTGGGACAACTGTGATTACCTTGTATCCCCCCGGGCGCTTAGAACTGTGCTTGGCACACAGTAAGCGCTTCAAAAATACCAACATTATGGACTATGTCCAACGTAATTACCTTGTATCTCGTCCAGCACATAATACAGTGACTGGCACATAGTAAGCGCTTAACAAATACCATAAAAAAAGAAAAAATACTCCTGCCTCAGATGCCCCAGGTGCATATCTCTCTCTCTCTCTCTCTCTCTCTCTCTCTCTCTTTCTGCAAACAGCATCTCCCAGACGAGAAAGTGGAAACTGAAGAAAGGATATGTGATTCATCCAGTGCTAACACCCTAATTTTGTTGGGGGCTTTTTATTATCCTATGTCGATTTCTCACCGGGAATCTCATTCTGGCCTCACACCATTCCAAGAGGAAGGGAGAGGCTGGGATTATTCTCCCCATTTAACATGGGAGGAAACAGGCCCAGAGAGGCTCAGTGACCCACCCAGGCCACACAGCAGGCCTGAGGCAGAGCCAGGATTTGAATCCGGGGCAGATCCAGGACCTTTCCACCAGGCCTCACGGCTTCCCCAGCTCAAAGCGAAGTCCAGGGTCACAGCAAGCCACTTGGAGTTCTGTCCTGCTTGCCCCCACTTCATACACCCTCATAATTATGGAATTTAGTTAAGCGCTTACTAGGTGCCAGGCACTGTCCTAAGCGCTGGAGTTGATACACATTAATCATGTTTGGACATGGTCCCTGCCCACAAAGGGCTCACAGCAGCATGGCTCAGTGGAAAGAGCCCGGGCTTTGGAGTCAGAGGTCATGGGTTCGAATCCCTACTCCGCCACATGTCTGCTGTGTGACCTTGGACAAGTCACTTGACTTCTCTGAGCCTCGGTTACCTCATCTGTAAAATGGGGATTAAGACTGTGAGCCCCACATAGGACAACCTGATCACCTTGTATCCCCCCACAGCGCTTAGAACAGTGCTCTGCACATAGTAAGCGCTTAACAAATGTCATTATTATTGTTATTATCACCTCCGTTTTCCAGATGAGGGAACAATGAGGCACAGAGGAGTGAAGTGACTTGCACAAAGTCACACAGAAGACAAACGGCGGAGCCGGGATTAGAAGCGCTCATCCTTCTCACGCACCCATCTCAGCTCCGTACTGATGTCTGTCTCCCCTCTGGACCGTGAGCTCGTTGTGGGCAGGGACTGTGACTGTTAATTGTTGTACTGTACTTTCCCAAGCACTCAGTACTTGCGAAACAGAGTACTAAGTACACGGTAAGCGCTCAATAAATACAACTGAGCGAATGAATGAATGACAGGCCAGAAGTCAGAGTTTGGTGGTGAGTCCTAGCAGGGCGCGGGGGCCTCGGAGAGTCCAGGTTGTCGGACCGTAAACTCAACGAAGGGCTGGAATCACGTCTCCTAATTCCACCGCCCTCTCCCTGGTGCTCCATCCAAAGGGGGCACTCAGTCAACACCGAGCGGATGGGGCATCTGGCGGCAGCGGGTGGGTTCTCACCTCAGGAATTCACAGAAGATGTTGTCTATGTTCCAGAGGAGGAAACCCAGTAAGAAGATTCCCAAGGACGTGTAGCCTAGCCCCCGGAGCCAAGGGTACACCCTGTGGGAGGGAAGGAAACCGAAAAATAATTCCTCCACCTCCAGGTACTGACGGAAGGAGAAGCGGATGCTCCTCTAGTGCCCCGGCAGTGGCGACATCAGACGGGCTGCCGCGGGGCACTGGTGGGGAGATCGATCACTCAGACTGGGGGTCCCCTTGCTCCCAAGCTCGGCAAAAGCAGGCACAGGAGACACGGCCGATGAGTTGGGCGGTGGGGAAGGAGAGGGCTGTTGGGGAGCTAAGAGGAGTGTGGGCCTGCATGTGTAGCAGCACCGGCCAAAACACCCATTTGCCAACGCGCTGGATGCCGGGGCCTGGACTAGTTGGTGCGGAGACTGCTGCCCCTCCTGCTGAACGCCCTCCCCGAAGCCCGTTGGCTCGCCGCCCCGAATTTTGCTCCACCAAGCCAGGCAGATCCCTTCTGCCCGGTCCCATCCTGAATCTTCCCAAGTCAGACAGTGATCCGGGCACTGCTCTGTCGATGGAATTCCTTTGTCATCGGCAGGCACTGACTGCCGATGACAAGGGAAGAAGTCATCTTTAGGAGGCGTGAAGATGGAGCCATCTAGTCTCGGCTTGCTACCGCTTCAGCAGAACCCTTTCATTTTTCCCTCATGACGGCTTCTGCTTAGTTACTCGGTTTTGTGAAGAAAAATTGGATCTCGCACCTGCAGTATTGGGGAACATCCAGCTCCTCCATTTTACTCGCTTTTGACCCGCTACACATCCGCCATACACCCCCTGGCCTGGAATGCCCCCACCTCCCCACATCCGCCAAGCTCGCTCTCTTCCTCCCTTCAAGGCCCTACTGAGAGCTCACCTCCTCCAGGAGGCCTTCCCTCCTCCCCCCTCCATCCCTCCCGCCTTACCCCCTTCCCTTCCCCACAGCACCTGTATATATGTTTGTACGTATTTACTGCTCTATTTAATTTGTCCATATCTATTCTATTTATTTTATTTTGTTAATATGCTTGGTTTTGTTCTCTGTCACCCCCTCCTAGACAGGAACTGTGTCCAACCTGATTATCTTGTATTGCTTAGTTCCGTTCTTGGCACATAGTAGGCACTTAACAAATACCATCATCACTGTCAGTATTATTATTATTATTTTGCACTTGGAAAGTTCAGATAAGCAAGCATTCCCTGCTCAGAAAGAACTGACTTTTAGACTGTGAGCTCGCTGTGGGGTAGGGACCGTCTCTACGTGTTGCCAACTTGGACTTCCCAAGTGCTTAGTACAGTGCTCTGCACACAGTAAGCGCTCAATAAATACGATTGATTGATTGACTGATTGATGGAAGTTTTCCGAAGAGTGCCCTACGGCCCGACGGCCGGGCTACCGGCCTGCCGGGCTCTCGGTGGGATCAGGCTCTCCACATCTGGCCGTGAGGCCCCGCCAGTCGGCCGGTTCTTACCAGGTGACGATGTAGACGGAGCGCAGCACTAAGCTGGCGACCAGCACGCCGTACATGACCTGCAGGAGAGGGGAGAAGGGACAGCATTGGCACCCTCGACGGGCTTCACTCTTCTCCTCCCCTCCCCACCTGGCATTTTCCTGTCAGACTTGCTCTTTCCAGTTTCCCGGGAAGGGCCCAAGTTCCGCCTCACCCAAGCGTCTGATAGGCCTCCGAGGCCCCGGTCCTCCGAGCACTTTGGGGAGGAGCCAGGGCCGGGGTGTGGACGGGAGTCGCGCTTAGCACAGTGCTCTGCACGCAGTAAGCGCTCAATAAATACGACTGATGATGACAAAGCAGCAAAAGCCCAGACCGCAGCTGAGAAGGGGAAATGGGGAGACTGGCTCTGATCCCCATCCCATTGCTTCCTCGTGCCCATCAATCAATCAATCAAAGGACTTTATTGAGCGCTCACTGTGTGCAGAACACTGTACTCAGCGCTTGGGAGGGCCCATCCTCAGAATTTTTCCAGTTGTACATTCAATTATTCCTTTTGATTATCCTTTGTAAAAATGTTGGTCCTTCTCGCCCATTACTGTCTCAATCAATCAATCAATCGTATTTATTGAGCGCTTACTGTGTGCAGAGCACTGTACTAAGCGCTTGGGAAGTACAAGTTGGCAACATATAGAGACAGTCCCTACCCAACAGTGGGCTCACAGTCTAAAAGAGTGGGCTCACAGTCTAAAAGTCAGTTCTTTCTGAGCAGGGAATGCTTGCTTACCTGAACTTTCCAAGTGCAAAATAATAATAATAATAATACTGACAGTGATGATGGTATTTGTTAAGCGCCTACTACGTGCCAAGAACTGAACTAATACAAGATAATCAGGTTGGACACAGTTCCTGTCCCACATGGGGCTCACAGTCAAGGTAGGAAGGACTAGTATTTAATCCCCATTTTACAAATGAGGGCACTGAAGCACAGAGAAGTTAAGACACTTGCAGCAAGTGGTGGAGCCGGAATTAGAACCCAGGCTTGTGCTCTTTCCACTACGCCACGTTGCTTCCCAGTCCAGAAGCAGTAGAGGAGCAGCGTGGCCCAGTGGAAAAGAGCCCGGGCTTTGGAGTCAGAGGTCATGGGTTCAAATCCCGGCTCCGCCAATTGCCAGCTGTGTGACTTTGGGCAAATCACATAACTTCTCTGGGCCTCAGTTACCTCATCTGTAAAATGGGGTGGAAGACTGTGAGCCCCCCGTGGGACAACCTGATCACCTTGTAACCGCCCCAGCGCTTAGAACAGTGCTTTGCACATAGTAAGCGCTTAATAAACGCCATCATTATTATTATTACAGTGCACTGCCCCAAGAGGGTTCTATCAATCTACAAATGCATGTGCCAGCGCTTAGAACAGTGCTTTGCACATAGTAAGCGCTTAATAAATGCCATTATTATTATTAATATTATTATTATTATTATTATTATTATTATTATTCTTATTATTATTATTATTATGTGTCCAGTCCTGACCCCAGGCAAGGGGATCTCCACCTGGCCCTGTGCCACCAGCTCTTATCCTTGTTGGCCCTTCCTGAGCCCGCCACCTTCATGGATCCTAGCGCATGGAAAACGGGGCTCTTCCCACCCGCCCCGAGGCCCACCTTCCACATGGTCAAACCCCAGATCTTTTCGCGTGGCTCAGTGGAAAGAGCCCGGGCTTGGGAGTCAGGGGTCATGGGTTCTAATCCCGACTCTGCCACTTCTCAGCCGTGTGACTTTGGGCAAGTCACTTCACTTCTCTGTGCCTCAGTTCCCTCATCTGTAAAACGGGGATGAAGATGGTGAGCCCCACGTGGGACAACCTTGATTGCCTTGTATCCCCCCAGTGCTTAGAACAGTGCTTGGCACATAGTAAGCGCTTAATCAATCAATCGTATTTATTGAGCGCTTACTGTGTGCAGAGCACTGTACTAAGCACTTGGGAAGTACAAGTTGGCAACATATAGAGACAGTCCCTACCCAACAGTGGGCTCACAGTCTAAAAACTTAACAAATTCCGTCATTATTATTATTATTCCCCTTCCCTAGCCCCTCGGCCAGTGTAGACACCGCAAGAGCACCGGGAACCGGCGAAAATCGGGGCAACCAACGGGGGAGTCTAATCTCCCAGGGGGGACCGGGGCTTACCTGGTGAAATACAGGCTCTTTCCATCTCAGGTAGACCTGTAAAGAGGTGAAAAGAACAGAGGTTAGTCCAGTCCAGTTCCCAAGACTCCAGCCAACCTCCTCCCTTTCCCCAACTCTGGTTGAGACGCCCCTTTGGTTCCACCGCCCCTCTGGGCCGTACAGTTGCCACAGCTCTGCTGGGGGCCACAGGACACGGGATGACGTCCAGAGGAAAAAGCTTCCCTGTTCCCCTGCCCCCGGCTCCGGCGCCCATTCCCTCACATTCCAGCTAAAGGTCGGGCCTTGGACGGAGGGTTCCAGATCCGCCCCCTCAGATATCCTCCGGAGCAAGGCCGCGGCCTCGTCTCTCCATCTCCAGCTCCGGCCCGGAGCGGCACTTACCACGGTCACTATCAAGCTGAACAGGACCAGCAGGAAGATCAGCGGGTAATTGACTGAATTCTTGACCTTGAAACACTCGTACCTGGAGACAAGGGGAGGACAGTGGCTTGAAGGAGGTCGGTGATGGCAGCTTTGGGACTGCTGCCCACCTCCCCCGGGGCTGAAATCTGAAGGAGGTTGATGCCGGCCGGCTGGCCCTGAAACCGTTTGGAGCTGGGGATGGGGAGCCCTGGGGTTCTCGCCAGCTCAGGATTTCGGGAGGTTTCTGCCCAATCAATCAATCAATCGTATTAATTGAGCGCTTACTATGTGCAGAGCACTGTACTAAGCGCTTGGGAAGTACAAATTGGCAACACATACAGACAGTCCCTACCCAACAGTGGGCTCACAGTCTAACAGCTGGGGAAGGGTCCCTTCCATCAGCCCCCCTCGCTTGTGGCCAAGACCACCAGGCCCTGGAGTTCCAACTTCTCCTCTAAGGGACCTTCCCTGACTAAGCCCTCCTTTCCTCTTTTCCCACTCCCTCTGCATCACCCTGACTTGCTCCCTTTATTCATCCTCCCTCCCAGCCCCACAGCACTTATGTACATATCCATAATTTCATTTACTTATATTAATGTCTGTCTCCCCCTCTAGACTATAAGCCCGTCATGAGCAGGGAATGCGTCTGTGATGTTATATTGTTCTCTCCCAGGTACTATAAATAAGACTGACAATTCCCAAGGACGCCACAACATCTGACCCATTCCTAGAAGGAGCTGTGCTAGTGGGCGGGTCAGGGGTTTTTTGCTTCAATTTGAAACCAGATTCCAGTTTCTTGGAACTTGGGCTTCTAACAAAGCAGAATCCTTAAAATCAATCAATCAATCAATCGTATTTATTGAGCGCTTACTGTGTGCAGAGCACTGTACTAAGCGCTTGGGAAGTACAAGCTGGCAACATATAGAGACAGTCCCTACCCAACAGTGGGCTCACAGTCTAGAAAACTCTGAATAATATGGAGACTCTGAGACTCAGCTTCCCCAAACCCCCAAGGTGCCCGGGGGAGCCAGTTTCCTGGCCCCAGCTCCCTGCTGTCAGAATACGCGGAGAGAAATCTCTCCGGGGGACTGGGTGGAGAATTGGGAGCCAACTTGTACTTCCCAAGCGCTCAGTACAGTGCTCTGCACACAGTTAAGAGCTCAATAAATACGACTGAATGAATGAATGAATGGGAGTGGACAGAGCAGGCTCGCCGTCTCTGGAGCCAAAAGCCAAGAGTGGCCAGAACTTCAGCAAATACCGACGTTTAGAGAAGCGGCAGGGCCTTGTGGATAGAGCCCAGGCCTGGAGCCAGAAGGATCTGGGTTCTAATCCAAGCTCCGTCACTTGTCTGCTGTGTGACCTTGGTTAAGTCGTAGCATTCATTCATTCAATCGTATTCAGCAGAAGCAGCAAGGCCTCGTGGAGAAGAACGGGCTTGGGAGTCAGAGGTCGTGGGTTCTAATCCCGCCTCTGCCACTTGTCTGCTGTGTGACCCTGGGCAAGTCACTTCACTTCTCTGGGCCTCAGTGACCTCATCTGTAAAATGGGGGTTGAGACGGTGAGCCTCATGTGGGACAACCTGATTCATTCATTCATTCATTCATTCATTCAATCGTATTTATTGAGCGCTTACTGTGTGCAGAGCACTGGACTAAGCGCTTGGGAAGTACAAGTTGGCAACATATAGAGATGGTCCCTACCCAACAGCGGGCTCACAGTCTAGAAGGGGGAGACAGGCGACAAAAACAAAACATATTAACAAAATAAAATAAATAGAATAAATCTGTACAAATAAAATAAATAAATGGAGTAATAAATACGTACAAACATATATCCATATATACAGGTGCTGTGGGGAGGGGAAGAAGGTAAGGTGGAGGGATGGGAAGGGGGAGGAGGGGGAGAGGAGGGAGGGAGGGGGAGGAGGGAGTTTTAGAGGAAGGAGGGGGAGGAGGGAGTTTTAGAGGAAGGAGGGGGATTCATTCATTCAATCGTATTTATTGAGCGCTTACTATGTGCAGAGCACTGGACTAAGCGCTTGGGAAGTCCAAGTTGGCAACATACAGAGACGGTCCCTACCCAACAGCGGGCTCACAGTCTAAAAGGGGGAGACAAACAACAAAACAAAACATATTAACAAAATAAAATAAATAGAATAAATCTGTACAAATAAAATAGAGTAATAAATATGTACAAACATATATAGATATATACAGGTGCTGTGGGGAGGGGAAGGAGGTAAGGCGGTGGGGTGGGCAGGGAGAGGAGGGGGAGAGGTAGGAGGGACGGAGAGGAGGGGGTTTTAGAGGAAGGAGGGGGACCAATCAATCGTATTTATTGAGCGCTTACTATGTGCAGAGCACTGTACTAAGCGCTTGATCACCTTATAGCTACCCCAGCGCTTAGAACAGTGCTTGGCACATAGTAAGCACTTACCAAATACCATAATTATTGAGCACTTCCTGTGTGCAAAGCACTCTCTGTGCCTCATCTGTAAAATGGGGATTAAGACTGTGAGCCCCATATGGGACAGGGACCGCGTCCAACCTGACCGGCTTGTATCAACCCTAGCGCTTAGTACGGTGCCTGGGACGTAGTAAGCGCTTAACAAATACCATTAAAAGATTACCTTGGCCCACAACGCCCTCTTCCGGCTGGGGACGGGTTTGAAAACCAGCCAACCAGCTCCCAGGGAGGCAGAGCCAGGCCGCACGGCCCTCTCCCTGGCCTGCTCTATTGCATCTCCTCAAAAGTCGCCAGTGGCTACCAATCAACCGACGCATCAGGCAAAGACTCCTCACCCTGGGCTTCAAGGCTGTCCATCCATCCCCTCGCCCCCTCCTACCTCACCTCCCTTCTCTCCTTCTCCAGCCCAGCCCGCACCCTCCGCTCCTCTGCCACTAACCTCCTCACCGTTAGGCCTCGTTCTCACCCGTCCCGCCGTCGACCCCCAGCCCACGTCATCCCCCTAGCCTGGAATGCCCTCCCTCTGCCCATCCGCCAAGCTCGCTCTCTTCCTCCCTTCAAAGCCCTACTGAGAGCTCACCTCCTCCAGGAGGCCTTCCCACACTGAGCCCCCTCCTTCCTCTCCCCATCCCCCCCACCTTAATAATAATAATAATGGCATTTATTAAGCGCTTACTATGTGCAAAGCACTGTTCTAAGCGCTGGGGAGGTTACAAGGTGATCAGGTTGCCCCACGGGGGGCTCACAGTCTTAATCCCCATTTTACAGATGAGGTCACTGAGGCACAGACAAGTGGAGTGACTTGCCCAAAGTCACACAGCTGACAACTGGTGGAGCTGGAATTTGAACCCATGACCTCTGACTCCAAAGCCCGTGCTCTTTTCACTGAGCCACGCTGCTTACCTCCTTCCCCTCCCCACAGCACCTGTATATATGTATATATGTTTGTACGTATTTATTACTCTATTTTACTTGTACAGATTTATTCAAATTATTTTATTTTGCTAATATGCTGTTTTGTTCTCTGTCTCCCCCTTGTAGACTGTGAGCCCACTGTTGGGTAGGGACCGTCTCTATACGTTGCCAACTTGTACTTCCCAAGCTCTTAGTCCAGTGCTCTGCACACAGAAAGCGCTCAATAAATACGATTGAATGAATGGATGGATGAATGAATGAATGAATGGGCGAATCCGCTGTAGCTATGGACTCTTTGAGGCAGGAATCAGTGGCTAATCAGGTAGGCCGGTGGGAAGGGAGCGGTACTCACATGCAGTAGACGAAGACGCAGCAGCTGTAGATCATGGGCAGTTCGTCCAAGAGCTAAAAAGGCAGAGGATGGTGGCAAACTTTGAACGCAAGACTCCAAGGGCCCATGCCTGTGGTCGAGGAAAATCCCATCTCCCCGCCCAACCCTAGATTGGCAGGTGACAGGTGGGGCCGGGAGAAGGGGCACATTAGGGGCTCTAAGCCACAACCCCCCAAGCTCTTTAACCTTGTTATTACTACTACTATTACATTTGTTAAGCGCTTAAGTGTCGAGCAATGTTCCAAGCACCGGGTAAATGTAAATTAAGTCAGATCAGACACAGTCCCTGTCCTACATGGGGCTCACATTCTAAGTAAGAGGGAGAACGGGGACTGCATCTCCGTCTTACAAATGATGAAACTGAGGCACAGAGAAGCAAAGTGACTTGCCCCAGGTGACACAACAGGTAACTGACAGAGCTGGGATTAGAACCCAGATCCTCCGACTCCAAGCCTGGGCTGAGTTGACTTCGAACCTGGATTCAGAATCAGCCCAGTAGGTTGGTCCCAGTGAGAGTAGGTGTCCAGCTGCTGATTAGCCCCACAACTGCCAAAACAATTGTGAAGTGGCGAGGCCCAGTGGAAAGAGCACTGGATTAGGAGTCGGGGGATCTGGGTTCTAATCCCAGCTCCACCACTTGTCTGCTGGGTGAACTCAATATGTCCAAGACTGAACTCCTATCTTCCCTCCCAAACCCTGCCCTCCCTGTCACTGTGGACGGCACTACCATCCTTCCTCTCTCACAAGCCTGTAACCTTGGTGTGATCCTCGACTCTGCTCTCTCACTCACCCCTCACATCCAATCCGTCACCAAATCCTGCCGGTCTCACCTCCGCAACATCGCCAAGATCCGCCCTTTCCTCTCCATCCAAACCGCTACCTCGCTGGTTCAATCTCTCATCCTATCCCAACTGTATTGCTGCATCAGCCTCCTCTCTGATCTCCCATCCTCCTGTCTCTCCCCACTTCAGTCTATACTTCACGCTGCTGCCCAGATCATCTTTGTGCAGAAACGCTCTGGGCATGTTACTCCCCTCCTCAAAAATCTCCCTTGGCTACCAGTCAACCTACGTATCAGGCAGAAACTCCTCACCCTGGGCTTCAAGGCTGTCCATCACCTCACCCCCTCCTACCTCACCTCCCTTCTCTCCTTCTCCAGCCCAGCCCGCACCCTCCACTCCTCTGTCGCTAACCTCCTCACTGTACCTCGTTCTCGCCCGTCCCGCCGTCGACCCCCGGCCCACGTCCTCCCCCTGGCCTGGAATGCCCTCCCTCTGCACAGCCACCAAGCTAGCTCTCTTCCTCCCTTCAAAGCCCTACTGAGAGCTCGCCTCCTCCAAGAGGCCTTCCCAGACTGAGCCCCCTTTTGCCTCTCCTCCTCCCCATTCCCCCCACCCCTCCTTCCCCTTTCCACAGCACTTGTATAGATATTTGTACAGACTTATTACTCTATTTTACTTGTACATATTTACTATTCTATTTATTCTGTGCATATAGCTTTAATTCTATTTGTTCTGACGACTTTGACACCTGTCCACATGTTTTGTTTTGTTGTCTGTCTCCTCCTTCTAGGCTGTGAGCCCGTTGTTGGGTAGGGACTGTCTCTATATGTTGCCAACTTGTACTTCCCAAGCGCTTAGTACGGTGCTCTGCACACAGTAAGTGCTCAATAAATACGACTGAATGAATGAATGAACCTGAGCAAGTCATTTAACTTTCCTTAGTTTCCTCGTACGAAAAAATGGAGATTCGATACCCGTTCTCCCACCTTCTTAGATGCAAGCCCCATTTGGGACAGGACTGTGTCTGACCCCACCGCTCAGTACAGTACTTGGCACTTAGTGACTGCTTAACTACCACCAAAATTACTATTATTAAAACTCCAGGGCCGACCGTCAGTCCTCCGTGATATCCACTAAGCCGTTCCCAGAATGGAATTGACCGAGTTCATAATAAAAACCAAACGGTATTTATTCAGTGCTTAATCTGTGTCAACCACCATGCTAAGCACTGGAGTAAATTTTAAACGTTAAAAGTCTCAACATCCCCAGCTCAGGGAAAAGCTTGAAGAGGGGAGGGAGAAAGAACTGGGTGCATGGCGGGGGGGGAGAGAGGGTCTCCAACCAGAGCCGGGCTCTCCGCTTATCCCTCCCCGGCCAAAGGGAAGGGTGCCAGTCCGCTGTCACCCAGTGAGGCTCCACCAGCCTCTGACAGTTTCCAGGTCTCCGCTCCCTGCCCGCCCTTGGGATTCAGGGTGGTTTGGGGGTCAGAATGATTTCCGCCAAGAGCCCAGGGTCCGCCGGGAGCTGGCGAGAGTCAGCTGGGAGAGGGCCTGGAGGCCTGAGCCATTCGGCCGTGGTGAACTCCATGGGACTGATCCACTGGGCGAGAACACTTATCGAGTGCCTGCTGTGAGCAGGGCACAAGACTAGGTGCCCGGGGCCGCAAAGGAAAGCGGCCTAGTGGATGGAGCAGGAGCCTGGAACCACCTGGATTCTGATCCCAGCTCTGCCACTTGTCTGCTGTGTGATCCTGGGCAAGTCGCTTCGCTTCTCTGTCTCAGTTACCTCATCTGTAAAATCGGGAGGAAGACTGTGAGCTCCACGTTGGACGTGGACTGTGCCCAACCTGATTATCTCTTACCTACCCCAACACTTAGTGTAGTGCCTAGCTCAATAATAATAAGAATTATAATTATAATGGCATTTATTAAGCGTTTACTACGTGCAAAGCACTGTTCTAAGCGCTGGGGAGGTTACAAGGTGATCAGGTTGTCCCACGGGGGGCTCACAGTCTTAATCCCCATTAATCATTAAGAATAAGTGCTTAACAAATACCATTAAAAGAAAAACACACACACACACACACGTAGAACCAAGTGAGTTAGACCTGCTTCCTGACCTCGAATAGCTTTTTTTTAATTTAGTGGCATTTGTTAAGCACTTACTATGTGCCAAGCACTGTACTAAGCTCTGGGGCAGATGCATATTACTCAGGTCAGACACATTCCCTGTCCCAGATGGGGTTCACGGTTTAAGTAGGCGGGAGAACGGATATTTAATCCCTATTTGACAGATGAGGAAACTGAGGCAGAGAGAAGTTAAGTGACTTGCCCAAGGGCACACAGGAAGCAAAAGTGGTGGAGCCGGCATTAGAATGCAGGTCCTCTGACTCTACAGGTCCATGTCCTTTCCACTACACCACACTGCTTCCCATTACTCTGTAGTCACGGTGAGCAAGAGGGAGCGGGTGGGAGACATTCTGCGTGGCAGTGCCAGTACAGGGTGGCCGGAATTCCCGGCCGGCCCTATGCACCCAAGCTGCCCATGGGCTCTGGCTTCAGGCTCCCCACTGAAAACGATTCTCGATCCTTGAGGGGAGGGAGGCCGGGGGCAGCTGATCCACGGGATAGATTGGCAGTGGGCAGCCCTGGAGGAGGTGAAGCATCAACCTCGCAGGGCCAGGGGAAACCGGGGGTAGACGGGGGCCGGTGCCCAATTAACGAAAGGGAAACTAACGCGCTTGCAAAAAACCAATTGCTCAAATAGTCCAACTTGTTTCCGACTGTTCAGGCGGCAGGGCCAGTAGCTGGAAGCATCACCCTCTCCCCCAAAATTGACCAAACATCTTCTTGAACAATTGCAAAGCAACTGCTGTGTGGTTCAAAAATGTTCCCTCCTCCGAGCCCCGCACCTGGAAACCTCAGCCTCCCAAACGAATGAGCATTTCTTCTCTTTGGGGGCTCGGGGGGCGCAGGGAAATGTGTTCCCGCAGGAAGATGTGCAGGGGGAAATGGGTATAGATTTATGAGGGGTTTACACAGACCCATAGACAAGCAGAAGACAAGTAGGATGGGTCACTGGGGGAGAGTCAGGAACGGAGAGGGGAGAGTCAGGGGTGTGGGATGGTCTTTGTTGGGTCACTGGGGGAGAGTCAGGGATGAAGAGGGGAGAGTCAGGGGGGTTGGATGGCTCACGTTGGGTCACTGAAAGGCGGCAGCCTGAGAATGGAAATTAGGAGAACTCAGGTGTGCATCTTCGGGCAAGTCACTGAACCTCTCTGAGTCTCAGTTTCCCCCTCTGCAAAATGGGGAGAACAATTAGCTGCCTCTGGCCTTCCGGGGCTGTTGTGGGGGCAAAACAGGATGAATCAGGCAACTTGGCAGCAGACGTATATATTTGTTTATGGTATTTGTTGACAATTTACTACTTGTCAAGTATTGTTTGAAGTGCTAGGGTAAATACAAGTTAATCAGGTGGGACACAGTCTCTGACCTACTTGGGGCTCCCAGTCTATGTAGGAGGTATTGAATTCTTATTTTGCTGTTGAGGAAACTGAGGTCTTCTAGACTGTGAGCCCGCTGTTGGGTAGGGACCGTCTCTATATGTTGCCAACTTGTACTTCCCAAGCGCTTAGTACAGTGCTCTGCACACAGTAAGCGCTCAATAAATACGATTGAATGAATGAGGCCCAGAGGAGTGAAGTAACTTGCCCCAGGCTATACAGCAGGCATTCATTCATTCATTCAATCATATTTATTGAGCGCTTACTGTGTGCAGAGCACTGGACTAAGTGCTTGGGAAGTACAAGTTGGCAACATATACAGACGGTCCCTACCCAACAATGGGCTCACAGTCTAGAAGGGGGAGACAGACAACAAAACAAAACAGGTGTCAAGTCGTCAGAACAAATAGAATTAAAGCTAAATGCACATCATTAACAAAATAAATAGAAGAGTAAATATGTACAAGTAAAATAAATAGAGTGATAAATCTGTACAAACATATATACAGGTGTTGTGGGGAGGAGAAGGAGGTAAGCCTGAGGGGAAGGGGAGGAGGAGAGGAAAAAGGGGGCTCAGTCTGGGAAGGGCTCCTGGAGGAGGCGAGCTCTCAGTAGGGCTTTGAAGGGAGGAAGAGAGCTAGTTTGGTGGATGTGCGGAGGGAGAGCATTCCAGGCCAGGGGGATGACGTGGGCCTGGGGTCGACGGCGGGACGGGCGAGAACAAGGTACATTGAGGAGGTTAGCGGCGGCAGAGGACCGGAGGGTGCGGGTGCAAGCAAGTGGCAAGCCAAGATTGGAACCCAAGTCTCTAGCGCCCAGGCCCATGCTCTTTCCACTCAGTCATGCTGCTGCTAATGAGGCCCTGGTGCAATGCTGGGGCTGCCCCTCAGGTGGGAGCAGGTCACAGGCCCTCGGGGACGTAGACAAATGAGGTAGAAAGAGGAGCAAACGAGGGTCACGGGATTGCCTAGGACACAGGATGACAGAATGACCGGCTTTGTCTCCGAGCACTGGATGACCCTCACCCACTCCCCCATTTGCTAACCCGCTGCTCACTTCTCCTAAACCAGCTGGATGCCAACTCCCACAGCTGCCCAGGGCTGACCAGCAAGCTCCCCTCTAAGAGTGACCTCTCCTGGGTCAGGATGGTCTAATAACAACAATAATAATAATGGTATTTGTTAAACGCTTACTATGTGCCAGACACTGTTCTAAGCGCTGGGGTAGATACAAGATCACTGGGGTGAACATAGCCCCTGTCCCACATAGGGCTCATGAACTTATAAAGTAACGTAACAGCTACTTTACATATGAGATAACTAAGGCAAAAAGAAGTGAAATGACCTGCCAAGATCACACAGCAAAGTGGGGGAGCCAGGATTAGAACACAGGTCCTTCTAACTCCCAGGCCACTTCTTCTCATCACCCGGGCACCAATGCATCTCCGGGGCAACAGAGGGTACTGACCTGCATCTCGTACTGCAGAGTCATGTGGAAGCACCAGGATCCCAGGCCCACCACTGAAATAGAGACAAGACCAGTCAGAGACAGGAGAGATGAGGGAGAGGGGGAGAGGACCACCCCAGGCCCTGATCGCCCAACCCGTCTTTGAAAAGACCACCCCAGGCCCTGACCGTCCAGTCCAACTGTGCAGAGACCACCCCTGGGCCCGCGCCCCTGGCAGAACAGCCGCCTGTGAGGAGGAAGCACCCCTCTTCCCTCCCTGTGGCCCCCACCCATCTTTGCTGTGGCCTCCCCTTGGGTATCCCGAACCCCACAGATCAATCAATCAATCAATCAATCGTATTTATTGAGCGCTTACTATGTGCAGAGCACTGTACTAAGCGCTTGGGAAGTACAAATTGGCATCACATAGAGACAGTCCCTACCCAACAGTGGGCTCACAGTCTAAAAATGACCAAAGACCACAGATGACCAAAGACTCCGGATGGCCTGGGCTCTGGGCCTCCGCGGCCTTTCCGGGTCACCTCCGCCACTGGACCGAAAGCTTTATCTCGTGTTCTTTTTTTACTTAGAGGATTTCAGCCTTCCAAAAGTATCTTTTTCCACCAGACCCCCTCCCTACTCCCTTCTGTGTTATCCTGACTTGCTCCCTTTATTTATCCCCCACTTCCAGCCACAGCACTTATGTACATATCTGTAATTTATTTATTTACCTTAATGTCTATCTCCCCCTCTAGACCGTACGCTCACTGTGGGCAGGGAATATAACTTTATTGCCATACCGTATTCTCCCAAGCGCTTAGTACAGTGCTCTGCACACAGTAAGTGCTCAATAAATTCAATGGACTGATTGACCAAACCACTTGAGGGCCAAAGACCACATCGAATTGTGCAGTTTTTCCCAGCACAGGGTATTACAAATGATAAACACCACCAACAGCCCGGTGGCCACCCACCTCCACGTACCTGTGACACCTAAGTAGGCTGCTAAGTAGCGCTTCTCGAGGCCATCGTTGAAGGTCTGGACGACTCCGTACAGGGGCGGGAGGATCATGATTAAGTTGCTCACAGTGTTCCCTGGGGGAGAAACCAAAGACAAGTTTAGACCAGAGCCAGCCCAGCTGGGTCAACCCCGCCCAGGGCCTCCATCGAGGCATCAACACTGCAGTTGGGAGGAGACACCCAGGCGGGGTCGAAACTCTGCTCTCTGTCCACCCACTTCCAACCCTCGCTGGGGAGACAGACTGAAGGTCCGGATCGCCCGGGAGGCAGCAGGGCTGGGTGAAAAGAGACCGGGCCTGAGAGACACAGGACCCGGGTTCTCATCTAGGGTCCACCACTTGTTCACTGCAGGCAAGTCATTTAACTTCTCTGTACCTCAGTTACCCCATCTTTAAAAGGGGGATTAAATCCCACTCCCTCCGACTTAGACTGTGTGGGACAGGAATTGTGTTCAATATGATTAACTTTTATCTACCCCAGTGCTAGGCACTAAGTAAATGCTTAACAGTTACCAAAATGACAAGTACCAAAATTGCCTTTGTGGTTGGGGACGGACTGTCCAACATCCCTGACTCTGCCCTCTCCAAGCCTGCCGTTCCCCACCGTGTCCCAGCACGAAGCATCCCACACCCCTGACTCTCCCCTCTCCATCCCCCTAACTATCCCCAAGTGATCCAGCATGGACCCGGCAGCATCCCAGATTTTCCCCTCTCCATCTCCCAACTCTCCCTCAGAGACCGGCATAGACCATCCAACACTTAGACTAACCCCTCTCCATCCCTGACTCTCCGGCACGGTCCAACCATTCCACTCCCCTGACTCTCCCCTTCCCATCCCCGACTCTCCCCCAGTGACCCAGCAGGGACCATGCAATTCCCTGACTCTCCCGGAGTGACCCAGCACAGACCATCCAACACGTCTCATCCAAGACGCCAATGAGCAGGACCAAGACTACGTCGCCGCAATTACCATTCTCATTCAGTCACCCGTATTTACTGAGCTCTTACTGTGTGCAGAGCACTGTACTAAGCACTTGGGGAAGTACAATACAGCAATAGAGAGAGACAATCCCTGTCCACAATGAGCTCACAGTGTAGCTCGAGGACCATAGTGGGGCAGGACAGGAGGCCTGGGTTCAAATTCTAGCTTTCTTATGTGACCCTGGACAGGTCACAACCTATTGGGCCTCGATTTCCTCAACTGTTAAATGGGGATAGGATCCCGGCTCTCTCTCCCTCTTGGACGGGGAGCCCTGGGTAGGGCAGGGACCACGGCCGAGTCAATTCCATCCAAGCCTATTATATCCGAGCCAACTATCCTCTATCCATGGCTCCTCGACCGCTGCTGATAAGCCCCTGGGAATTCAGAGCCGTAACTGAACGTCACTTTCACTTGTCCAAATTCCAGCTCAATCCTGCCTCCAGACAGAGAGACTGAGCCCGAACTCCCAGGTGACAATTTCAGGGGCCGGGCCTTCCGGTAAGACCCCAGGGAAGGTGGAAGGCATCCCTGTGATCTGACTGGACCAAACTGGGAGAGAGCTGCTTACAGAGAAGAGGGGTGAGGTGGGAGGAGGGGAGGGGCAGCAGGAAGATGCCTCTGAGCCAGGCTCCCCCCTCACCCCACCATTCCCACGGGACCTGCCGGCTCCACTCCTGCTCCTCTGCTCCCATAAAAGCCGTTGTCCCCCGATTCCCCTCCAGCTTCCCCTTCCCAAATCCCAGAATTCCCTCCAGGGCTTTAATTCGGCATTACCGCTCTAGGGCTTGTCCAGGCCCTTTGGCAGCCGGTTACTTAGGAGTGGCCAATTTCCTTCCAGAAAAAGGGCACCCAGGGGCCTGCCCGCCTGCCCACGGTAGCCCTCACCTCCGTGCCCACCCCCACCCCGGGCAGACAGCATCCACAAAGCAGCAGCCAGGGCCCATTAGGGGGAGGATGCAATGGCTCAATTCCAAGAGATGCCATCTCCGGGCGTGGCAGGGAGGACTTCCTGAGAGACCATGGGGCCACACTTTACTCTCAGTCCCCAACGCTGACACTCTACCTTACAGAAAACACTTCAGACGGCCTGGCATACGAACTCCCAGCTGACCAGCCCTCAGGTAAACCACTGTCCTAAATGCCACCTGCCTGCGGAGCACTGTACTAGCCACCTGTGTGCAGTGGGGCCAAATAGAAAAAGCACAGGCCTAGGAGTCAGAAGACCTGGGTCCTAATCCTGGCTCTGCCGCATGTCTGCCGTGTGACCTTGGGAAAGTCACCGAACTTCTCTGTGCTTCAGTTTCCTCATCTGCAAAATGGGGATTAAATCCTACTCCCTCCGACTCAGACTGTGAGCTTTTGGGAGCTGGATATTGTGCCAGCTCCACAGTGGTTTCCTTGGCTGGCTTGGTCTGAGTTGTCCTGGGAATGAAAGGGGCGAAGAGAGCCAACATGCCCACTCCAGCAACCGGAGGGGCCTCCCAGCTCTTGGATTGCTCTAGGTCTCAGGCCCCAGGCAAGGGGCTGGTATTTTCATTTCCCTTTTGTTTGAGAGCCTTCCTAAGGAAGAGGTCAGGAAGGTGGGGGAAGGAGAGGATTTCTGGTGGGGTGGCTGGGGAGGGAAGTTACCAGTGGAAACTTACATGTTGAGTCCATCCCCTCCCCCTCTTTCCTCATTTCTAAGTAGCTCCCATTGAAGAAGACTCTGCCAATTGAACCTCCTGGGGCCCAGGGCTGGACTAAGAGGGAGTTAGGCACCGTCCCAATCACCCTCCGGCCCTGGTTGGTCAGCCCCAAGGTAAGACCAACCGTAACCTCAGTTTGTGCGCGGGAACCAACTACAGGGAGAGGAGTCGGAGGCTGCAAGGGTGGAGGCGGCTGCAGGTGTGGAAGGGGACGAAATTCAGGGCTGAACCAGTGGGCCCACGATGGGCCCTGGGGTGGGCACCAAAAAGGGCCCTAGGTTGGGCACCAAAAAGGGCACCTAGAGGCTGGTTTTTTTCTATGAGACCTGCTAAACTTGAAGACATAAAACTGATCTCCAGGACAGAAGTCTCACCTTGCTACTTCAGCGCCTTCTGAACACCGTGATCGTGGTACTTACTGAGCACCTCTCAAATGCCCTGACAGTGGTTCAGGGTGATGTCACTGAGTGCCTACTGAATGCATGACTGTAAGACCTTGGAAAGTACAGAAGGCCATGTCTGCCACCCGCAAGGAGCTTCCACTCTAGCATAGGCATGTGGCTACCATGAAGTCTTCCTGGATGCTAGCAGAGTGGCATCGTGAGCGGGCGCGCCATCGAGAGAGCATTTCACAAACTTGCGCCCGTGAAATATAGCTGGGCACCTCTCCCGGTCCCGGACAGATGGGTGACCTGCACTGCTCAGAGACGGGTGGCGAGGAGGGGAAAGGTCAGCCCGACCACCACAGTGTACCACAGTTGGGTTGGCAGCAATGGGGACGGCCTGCATTGAGCCATCCACACCGTCTTGACTGTCATCGCCCCTCCCCTCCGCAGTCCAGTAGCCCACCCTGGGTCACTCTGATGGACAATGATGCCAATTCAGATTCGGGCAAGCCAAGGCCTTTAGAGGCCAAGCGGCCTGGGTCCTTTGGCATTTAGATAGTCGGGGGCCTGGGGAGCAGCCTGAGAACGAATCAGTCTGGGTGAATTGGAAAGGAAGGCCCTTTGCCAGCTCCTAATGGTGAGCGGTCAGCAGCCAGGCCATTAACAGGGGCCACACGCCTGCCCCTCTTGGCATCCTGTCCAGGCCCCCTGGCTCCCTCCTTCTCCCTTGCTCGGCCCGACCACGGGGAGCCGGCGACCCGTGGCTCCGGCTGAGGCCTTTGCTGTGGCCGGTACTATCGAAGGAAGCACTCGCTCGGTTCCTGATGAGTCACTCTAGTTTCCGTCCTCCGTGCGGGTCCCTCGGCTCAAACACTCCCCAGGGACTAGAACGTCCGCCGCGAAGGGGGCCAGTTCACCGGTCCTAAACCGCTTCGGGGGATCCGGTCGGAAGTGGGAGGGGGCTGATCGCCGCTGGACGCTTCGCTCCGGTAGCCAGATCTCCGCGGGCCGAGAGGCTGGTCCGTGAGGTGCCACCGCCCGGTGTTGTCGGAGTTTAGACAACTCACCACGAACTGGGTTTATAATTCACGAGGAGAGGGCTAGATCCTCAGCTGGAAAGAGGCTGCCAGGATCACGGGGAAAAGCCCCATCGGACAACCCCCGTGACAGGGGGAGGTTTCTTTGTTTTATGGTATTTTGTTAAGAGCTTACTAAGCATCAAAGCACCAATCTAAGCGTCGGGGTAGATACAAGTCAGTCAGGTTGGACACAGTGCCTGTCCCGCCTGGGGCTCACAGTCTAAGCAGGAGGGAGTACAGGAGAACTGAAATACAAGAAGTGACTTGCCCAAGATCACGCAGCAAACAGTCAGCAGAACTGGGTGCTTTTTTTTAATCTATCTACATATGTGCATATAGCTTTGATTCTATTTGTTCTGACCATTTTGACACCTGTCTACATAGTCTGTTTTGTTACCTGTCTCCCCCTTCTAGACCGTGAGCCCATTGTTGTGTAGGGCCCGTCTCCATATGTTGCCGACTTGTACTTGCCAAGCACTTAGTACAGTGCTCTGCACACAGTAAGTGCTCAATAAATACGATTGAATGAATGAATCTACCTGGATATTTATTCATCACTCCACTACTCTTTGCTTGATTTCTTCAGATGTTTATGTATTGATCTATGCGTTTATTTTTGTGGCACTCTTTACACCACAAACTAGCTTAGAGGCGAGTTTCTCAGCTGCTGTTCCCAGTACTCCTTCCCTGTTATTTTGTTAATATGTTTTGTTTTGTTGTCTGTCTCCCCCTTCTAGACTGTGAGCCGGCTGTTGGGTGGGGACCGTCTCTATATGTTGCCAACTTGGACTTCCCAAGCGCTTAGTACAGTGCTCTGCACACAGTAAGCGCTCAATAAATACGATTGATGATGAGGAGGAGGAGGTTCAAGTGGTGGGTCGGGGGCTCTCGGGGAAGAGCGAGGGATGGGACAGCGGGAGAGGGGGGTGGGAGAGGGGGCATGAGAGGAGGTAAGCCCACCCCTGCCCAGTCCAGTGACAAGCTGCTCTGTTTTGTTCTGCTGGAAGAAAACGCTCTTTCTTTTCTCATATAAAGAAAGTCGTTGGGCGATTCTGGGCTGATCAGACCAGCGGCCCACTGCCGATTCCTCACCGTTTGGCTGGCTTTCTCGTCTCCTGGGGCTGTGAATCAGCCCCCGCCAAATTGTGCCAATCTGCAACCTTTCCCCTAAACTGCTGCGCTCCAGAGGTCAGCATCACCGCCTGCTCCTTGGCTGCACGCGTATTCCCGCCCCAGGCGACGGCTGCATGAGAACATTGTGACACTGGGGCTCCGGTGCCCACTGCCACAGGGAACCCGGATTGGGAATCCCGCGCCCGGGCGACACGCAGACTTTCTACACTGATCCGTCTCAGTCGCGCCCAGCGGAGGCCACACAGCTGAGCGTCAAAGAGGCCATCACCTGACTTCACCCCGAGCGGAGTGGACGGGAGCAGATGAAAGCGTTTCGGCAGTGGAGCCGCCCACTACCTGCCTGAGCCCTCCAGATCATCTGCTAGTGATCAACGGAGCCATTTTTATTTATTCCCTCTCTCTTAACTCTTCCGTACTGCTCTATTCGTACCTCTGGTCTCCCCCATTAGACTGTGAGCACCTGAGAAGCAGCGTGGCTTAGTGGAAAGAGCCCAGACCTAGGAGTCGGAAGGACCTCTCTTCCAATCCCAGCTCTGCCACTCGGCAGCTGGGTGACCTTGGGCAAGTCACTTCCCTTCTCTGTGCCTCGGTTCACTCATCTGCAAAATGGGGATTCAATACTCCGGCTGTTTGCCCTATGTGGGACCTGATTACCTTGTAGCTACCCCCAGCGCTTAGTACAGTGCTTGACACCTGGTAAGTCCTTTAAAAATGCCACAATTATTATTACTGAGGCCGAGCTCTGCAACTTGGACATCTGCTATATGTTCCTGAGCACCTAGCACCAACGCTGTGCTTGCAAGAGGCACCTAATCAATCAATCAATCGTATTTATTGAGCGCTTACTATGTGCACAGCACTGTACTAAGCGCTTGGGAAGTACAAATTGGCAACATATAGAGACAGTCCCTACCCAACAGTGGGCTCACAGTCTAAAAGGTGGCAGTGCTCGCCATGCAGGGAGGAGGAGGAGAGCAGCAGAGATCTTGGGGACCCTCAGGGCAACTCTACAGGTCTCAAGGGGCAGGGCCACCCAGGCTTTGGCAACAAGGTGTGGATGACTCTTCCTGCTGAGGCTGTAGATATGCCCTCACTATTGGGTGCTTATCTGGGATCCACAATGGGCCAACCACTTATCTTATCCCACCTGTATAAGCCTCCTTGCTGACCTCCCTGTCTCCTGTCTCTTGTCTCTCTCCACTCCAGTCCAGACTTCAGTCTCCTGCCTGGAACATTTTCCTACAAAAACATTCAGGCCAGGCTTCCCCCCTCCTCAAGAACTTCCAGTGGTTGCCCATCCACCTCTGCAGCATGAGAAGCACCGTGGTTCAGTGGAAAGAGCGCGGGCTTTGGAGTCAGAGGTCAGGGGTTCAAATCCCGGCTCCGCCAGTTGTCAGCTGTGTGACTGTGGGCAAGTCACTTCACTTCTCTGGGCCTCAGTTCCCTCATCTGGAAAATGGGGATTAAGACTGTGAGCCCCTCCGGATCACTTTGTAACCTCCCCAGCGCTTAGAACGGTACTTTGCACATAGTAAGCGCTTAATAAATGCCATCATTATTATTATTATCACACAGAACTTCTTCCCGTAGGTTTTAAAGCACTCAATCACCTTGCCCAGTCCCATCTCACTTTGCTGCTCTCCTACTACAGCCCAGCCTGTGCACTTTGCTCCTCTAACGCCAATCTACTCACTGCACCTCGATTTCATCTATCTCAACACCAACCACTGGCCCAAGTCCTGCCTCTGGCCTGGAACGCCCACCCCCCATATCCAACAATGACTCTCCCGACCTTCAAAGCCTTAATGAAGGCACATTTCTCCCAAGAGGCCTTCCCTGCACCCTCCTGTCCTCTTCTCCCACTCCCTTCTACATCACCCTGACTTGCTCCCCTTTATTCATCCCCCCTCCCAGCCCCGCAGCACTTATGTTCGTATCTGTAATTTATTTATCGATTGATTCACACTAATGTCTGTCTCCCCCACCTCTGGACTGTAACCTCATTGTGAGCGGGGAATTTGTCCATTGTTATACTGTACTCACCCAAGCGCTTAGTACAGTGTTTTGCGCACAGCAAGTGCTCAACAAATATGATTGAATGAATGAATGAATGGGCGGGTGTCGCAGCCATGGAGCAGGGTGGAGAGCGCTGCGGTTTGGTCTGGAGCCTCACCCCGGGGACACGACACCCATGAAAAAGGCAACCAGTGAATGACAGCGGCCGAGAGGCATAGGAGGCCGCAGGGACCGACGACAGGAGGTGGGCAGGATTAAGCAGATAGTGCTTGCCAGCCGGAGCACGAGAATTTCCACTGACGATCTTCAAAGCCCCCTGCAATCCCACCGCTCCAGGGTAGGTTGGCTTCGTGCCGGGGGATCCCAAGAGCTGATCCAGTGCATAGTTTCAGATCGGGATTCGGGAGCGGGGCCTGGAGGGAGAAAGGGGGCTCTCTCTGCCTCCGGAGGGAGATGGGCGTGAAGGCCACAAGTCAATGTTCTGAAGACTGAACGGGAAGCCCACCATGGCAGGGTATCGACAGGAAGGAGTTGTCAGAAAGTCCACTGGGGAGGAGGAAAAGCACTGACTGCAATCGTCTCAGCGAACTGTCAGGTCCAGGGGGTGAGGAGGGGGGAGCCCGTTGGCGGCTTCCGAGTGGAGCTGAGGAGACGGGGGAGAGGCTGGAACGCCGGGAAGTGGCATCAGTGGCCCTGGGACCCGTCTGTGGCCGTGGGCGCGTCCTATCTGCCCTCAGGGATCACCCTGGGGAGTGGGGAGTCCCGCAAAGCCCCCGGTTATGGGGAGGGGAGCACGGAACACAACCTCAGGGTTGGGGAGAGAGGGGAAGGCGAACGCAACAGTTACTACCTCCTCCATCAAGAGCACTGCCTGGGTGCCGAGGGGTGCAGGGTGCTGAGGAGAGTGTGCTAGACAGGGGAAAGGATTCCTGCTCTCGGGGAGCTGATAATTTAGCAAGAGCCAGACACACACACACACACACAATTTCCAGTTACAGGAGGAGGAAATGTCCCGGAACCACGGGCTGGCATAAAAGCTAATGACGCTCACTCCTGTGCAAGGCAGTGGCGTGATCCAGAGGGAGTCAAGGGAGCCAGTTTCCTGGCCCGGCTCTGCCTTTGGTCTGCTGTATGGCTTGGGCAAGTTAAGCAAGTTAAGCACATAAGCATATAAGTTAAGGGGGTCCTGAATCATTGGGGACTTTTTTTTTTTTTACAGGGGGTAACAGGACTGTATTCCTCTCTCCCTCTCCATCCCCCCCACCCTACCTCCTTCCCCTCCCCATAGCACCTGTATATATGTTTGTACAGATTTATTACTGTATTTATTTTACTTGTAAATATTTACTATTCTATTTATTTTATTTTGTTAATATGTTTTGTCATCTGCCTCCCCCTTCTAGACTGTGAGCCCGCTGTTGGGTAGGGACTGTCTCTATATGTTGCAACTTGTACTTCCTAAGCACTTAGTACAGCGCTCTGCACACAGGAAGCACTCAATAAATACGATTGAATGAATGAATATTAAGCACTTACTATATGCCAGGCACTGTACTGAGCACTGGGGCAGACACAAGCTAGTCAGGTTGGACGCAGTCCATGTCCCACATGGAGCGCACAGTCGCAATCCCCATTTTACAACTGAGTTAACATGAACTGAGGCACAGAGAAGCTAAGTGATTTGCTCAAGGTCACACAGCAGACACGTGGCGAGATTAGAACCCAGGTCCTGCTGCCTCTCAGGCCCGTGCTCAATCCACTAGGCCACCCTGCTTACTGCCCCTGGTCCAGGGAGTGGAGTCGGGGCCCAGGAAATAGTGTATATTGGCGGGGACGGTTTTCTCCCGAGACAATCTATTGAGGCTATCATTTAGCCTCAGGCAGGATAGATGGGCAGGTTTAATGGCAACTCCTGCTCACACAGCTCTTTGAAACCTCCAAATAAAAGAGGTCATGAAGGAACAAAGTGTTCAGGACACTTGGCCTGCACATCCACATTTCTGGGGGTCATCCGGGAGATCCTGTACTAGGAGTTAGACCAGAGGCAGCCCCGCAGACCGTACCAAACCCTTCGCCCCGGCCTCCGACCAACTGCCCACACCCTTCCCCCAGCCCGGATCCCCCAAACCTGCGGCCACTTCCCCACCGTTTAAACCCCACCTCCTCCAGGAGGCCTTCCCTGTCTCCTTCCGCCTAGTCTCCTCCAAAAGTCCCCGCTCAGCACCGCGGGGCCCTACTCCACTTCCTCCCTTTCCTAAATATTCCCAGTGGTTGCTCAATTTCCTCCCGCTTCCACCTGATGTAAACAATTTACATCCACCCGGTGTCCCTGGTGGGTTGTAGGCTCAATGAGGCCAAGACCTGGTTGTTGCACGTGGCTTGCTTTCCTATTTAACCGTAAGGCACCTGGAAGACGCCCAATATGGCATCCGGAGGATGGAGGTGCCCAGTAGAGCATCTGGCCCACCGGTGGCATGGGAGGGTGCCATCGTAGGCACTGGGCCACTGAGAGCAGACAAGACGATTCAAATACAGTCCTAAAACATTCACAGCGGGTTGAGTTGTAGAGACAGGTGACTCTGCTAAATTGTACCCTCACAAGTGCTTAGTACAGTGTTCTGCACACCACAAGTGCTCAGTAAATACGGCTGATTGATCGATGAGGAAAACCGACCCCGCCATATCCTCGACCTTCCCTCACCCCACTGTGCTTCAACAGAGAAGGGCAGGGCAGGGAGCATGTTGCCGACTTGTACTTCCCAAGTGCTTAGTACACTGCTCGGCACACTGTAAGGACTCAATAAATACAACTGAATGAATGAATGAATGAATGAGGCCCAACGGGTCCAGAGGGTCCTGGCCGGCTCGCATGGGAGAAATGAGGGGAATCGTGGGGAGGAGGAGTGGGAGCAGAGGGGAGAGAGGAGGAGCAGGGTGGAAAAGGGGGAAGTACAGGAGAGCAAACGGGAAGTAGAGGAGAGCAGAAGAGAGCGAGCGGGGTCCCTGCTACCCAGACCCCCGATTCACCTGCAGACCTGGACAAACACAACATAAGACACCATTTAATAGTGAAGGAGGAGCCACTCCCCAGCCTTAGACTGGTAACGCACACACACCCCAGTTCGGGAGCCTGGGGACCCGCGGTGGCGAGCCATCTATCTCTGGTCACGGCTGTCTGGTTTTCCGCAAGCTCAGTTTCTGTGCCCCACCGGACAGAGATATCAGCCCTTCCGCTGGACCGCCCTGTTTGTGAAACGGCCTCGCAGGGGAGAACTGTGGGGGCCATGAAGTGGGACAGCATGGGTCTGTGCAGAGCACCGAACTAAGAGCTTGCGTAATACAACAGAGTTGGCACACAGGATCCCTGCCCTATTATTACTATTAAGGAGTTGTCACTCTAAGCGTGGGACTGAGTTACAGGTAGGGGAAGCAACCAGAATAAAAATACGTTCATAAGGTTGTAGGGCTAGATTCCCTGTAAGCCTCCAAAACCCCACAAGCCACCTCAATCAGTTGCATTTATTGAGCGCTTACTGAGTGCAGAGCACTGTACTAAGCGCTTGGGAAGTACAAGTTGGCAACATAAAGAGACGGTCCCACCCAACAGTGGGCTCACAGTCTAGAAGGGGGAGACAGGGAACAAAGCAAAACATATTAACAAAATAAATAGAATAGACCTCCAACTCACTCCCCCAACAGCTCCCGGACCTTTTCAGAAACCAGACCCAGCCAACGTAGCCCATGCGCTGCCAGGAGTGAGAATGAGGACCACGGCAGGGGTTTGTTTCTACGGCATTAAAATTCATGTACGGCCCCAGGCCACATCCAGAACTCAAGGTTTACGCTGGGGTGGTCCCCAGGTGCTCATCTCTGCCGAACCTCTCCCCGACAGGCGCGCTGGACAGGAGGGCAGGATGGACCTCCGAAACTCCGGCCGTGGTCGTTCCCAGGGCTCACCCCTTGGCACTGAAGTAGGAGCTGCCACTTGGTCCAGCTAACACCCCCTCCGTCCACCACGAACCGGGAACCAGCCCCCTCCCGTCTCCATTCCGATCTCAGTCCCACGGACTCCGGGGTCAAAATCCTCCGGGGCCTCCGCCCACTTCCCCGTTGAGACAGTCCGCAGACAAAGGCCATTTCCCATTTCTGGGCTGCCACTGGCCAGACTCGACCGCTCCGTCTGGCTCCACGTCCCTCTTGCCCACCATGTGCCCGCTGACTTCAAGCCCACGTGGCAAGGCTGACCGCTCGTACTCCGCTGCTTGAGACTCTCTGCCTCTCCCTCCGGCCCCCGTCAGCTCACAGGCGCTGGTCGCTGGAGGCCGATGGCCTTAACTAGTCTGTAGTGTCCTGTACCTGTAGCCACCCCAACGCTTACACACATAGCAGACGCATAACAATTATTATTATTAGTGGGGCCGGGTGAGCGGTGAAGGTAGGCTGCAGGGACCGCCTCTATATGTTGCCGATTTGTACTTCCCAAGCGCTTCGTACAGTGCTCTGAACACAGTAAGCGTTCAATAAATACAACAATGAATGAGGGGGGGGGGAGTCCTAACCTGTGCCCTGGTGGGGCACGGTGGGAGGGCTCAGATGGCTGAATCCCTGGTGCCCATGACTGAGCCCACTGTGGGCAGGGATTGTCTCTGTTGCTGAATTCAATTCATTTATTCGCATTTATTGAGTGCTTACAGTGTGCAGAGCACTGGACTAAGCTCATTGGGAAGTACAAGTCGGCAACATATATTCATTCAATCGTATTTATTGAGCGCTTACAGCGTGCAGAGCACTGGACTAAGCTCTTGGGAAGTCGGCAACATATAGAGACCGTCCCTACCCAACAACGGGCTCACAGTCTGGAGGAGAAGCAGCGTGGCTCAGTGGGAAGAGCCCGGACTTGGGAGTCCGAGGTCGTGGGTTCGAATTCCAACTCCCCCCCTTTCATTCATTCAATCATATTTACTGAGCCCTTACTGGGTGCAGCTGTGTGACTTTGGGCAAGTCACTTAACTTCTCTGGGCCTCAGTTCCCTCATCTGTAAAATGGGGATTAAGACTGTGAGCCCGCCGTGGGACAACCTGATCACCTTGCAACCTCCCCAGCACTTAGAACAGCGCTTTGCACATAGTAAGCGCTTAATAAATGCCATCACTATTATTATTACTACTAAGCACTCAGGAAGTACAAGTCGGCAACTTAGAGAGACGGTCCCAACCCAACAACAGGCTCACGGTCTAGAAGGGGGAGACGGACAACAAAACAGGTAGAGAGGCGTCAAATCCGTCAGAATAAGCGCCTAGTACAGTGCCCTGAACACATCAGGCGCTCAGTAAATACGATGGAATGAATGAATGACTGAGCTGGGGAGGGCCGGGGGGCGAGGGGGTTGTTTCTGGGGCTCTCAGCATCTGGGAGGCGGTGGGCAGGGGCCAGGCCCAACGTGGCTCAGTGGAAAGAGCCCAGGCTTTGGAGTCAGAGGTCATGGGTTCGAATCCCAGTTCCGCCAACTGTCAGCTGGGTGACTTTGGGCAAGTCACTTCTCTGGGCCTCAGTTCCCTCATCCGTCAAATGGGGATGAAGACTTGTGAGCCCCCCATGGGACAACCTGGTCACCCTGTAACCTCCCCAGCGCTTGGAACGGTGCTTTGCACATGGTAAGCGCTTCATAAATGCCATTTTAAAAAACCAAAGAAAGCAGGAGGGCCGGCAGAAGCAGGTGCCCACTGAGGAGGGGGCGGGAGGGGGGAAGCAGGGTGAGGGTCTTCTTATGACTGTATTCACTCAAATAAAATTAATATGAGACAATTAAACTGTTTTCCCTCCGCACATCCGCCAAGCTAGCTCTCTTCCTCCCTTCAAAGCCGTACTGAGAGCTCACCTCCTCCAGGAGGCCTTCCCACACTCAGCCCCCTCCTTCCTCTCCCCCTCCTCCCCCTCCCCACCTTACCTCCTTCCCCTCCCCACAGCACCTGTATATATGTTTGTACGTATTTATTACTCTATTTATTTTATTTGCACATATTTATTCTATTTATTTTATTTTGTTAATATGTTTTGTTGTCTGTCTCCCCCTTCTAGACTGTGAGCCCGCTGTTGGGTAGGGACCGTCTCTCTATGTTGCCAACTTGGACTTCCCAAGCACTTAGTCCAGTGCTCTGCACACAGTAGGCACTCAATCAATCAATCAATCAATCGTATTTATTGAGCGCTTACTGTGTGCACAGCACTGTACTAAGCGCTTGGGAAGTCCAAGTTGGCAACATATAGAGACAGTCCCTACCCAACAGCGGGCTCACAGTCTAGAAGGGGACTAAATACGACTGAATGAATGAATGAATGAACGTGGTCACCCCGTAACCTCCCCAGCATTTGGCTCAGTGGAAAGAGCCCGGGCTTTGGAGTCAGAGGTCATGGGTTCAAATCCCGGCTCCGCCAATTGTCAGCTGGGTGACTTTGGGCAAGTCACTTCACTTCTCTGGGCCTCAGTTCCCTCATCTGTGAAACGGGGATGAAGACTGTGAGCCCCCCCGTGGGACAACCTCATCACCTTGTAACCTCCCCAGCGCTTAGAAGCAGCGTGGCTCAGTGGAAAAGAGCTCGGGCTTTGGAGTCAGAGGTCACAGGTTCAAATCCCAGCTCCGCCACTTAGCTGTGTGACTTTGGGCAAGTCACTTTACTTCTCTATGCCTCAGTTCCCTCATCTGTCAAATGGGGATGAAGACTGTGAGCCCCCCGTGGGACAACCTGATCACCTTGCAACCTCCCCGGTGCTTAGAACAGCGCTTTGCACATAGTAAGTGCTTAAGAAATGCCATCATTATTATTATTATTATTAGAACAGTGCTTTGCACATAGTAAGTGCTTAAGAAATGCCTTCATTATTATTATTATTATTATTAGAACAGTGCTTTGCACATACTAAGTGCTTAATAAATGCCATAATTATTATTATTATTATAACAGTGCTTTGCACATAGGTGTTTAATAAATGCCAACCTTATTATTATTATTATTAGAACAGTGCTTTGCACATAGTAGGCGCTTAATAAATGCCATCATCATTATTATTAGAACAGTGCTTTGCACATAGTAGGCGCTTAATAAATGCCATTATTATTATTATTATTATTAGAACAGTGCTTTGCACACAGTAGGCACTTAATAAATGCCATCATTATTATTATTATTAGAACAGTGCTTTGCACGTAGTAGGCGCTTAATAGATAACATTAGTATTATTATTAGAACAGTGCTTTGCACATACTAAGTGCTTAATAAATGCCATCATCATTATTATTATTATTATTATTAGAACAGTGCTTTGCACATACTAGGTGCTTAATAAATGTCACCATTATTGTTATTATTAGAACAGTGCTTTGCACATAGTAGGCGCTTAATAAATGCCATTATTATTATTATTATTACAACAGTGCTTTGCACATAGTAGGCGCTTAATAAATGCCATCATTATTATCATTATTATTATTATCACAACAGTGCTTTGCACATAGTAGGCGCTTAATAAATGCCATCATTATTATCATTATTATTATTATCCCAACAGTGCTTTGCACATAGTAGGCGCTTAATAAATGCCATCATCATTATCATTATTATTATTATCACAACAGTGCTTTGCACATACTAGGTGCTTAATAAATGCCACCATTATTGTTATTATTAGAACAGTGCTTTGCACATAGTAGGCGCTTAATAAATGCCATTATTATTATTATTATTACAACAGTGCTTTGCACATAGTAGGCGCTTAATAAATGCCATCATTATCATCATTATTATTATTATCACAACAGTGCTTTGCACATAGTAGGCGCTTAATAAATGCCATCATCATTATCATTATTATTATTATCACAACAGTGCTTTGCACATACTAGGTGCTTAATAAATGCCACCATTATTGTTATTATTAGAACAGTGCTTTGCACATAGTAGGCGCTTAATAAATGCCATCATTATTATCATTATTATTATTATCACAACAGTGCTTTGCACATAGTAGGCGCTTAATAAATGCCATCATTATTATCATTATTATTATTATCCCAACAGTGCTTTGCACATAGTAGGCGCTTAATAAATGCCATCATCATTATCATTATTATTATTATCACAACAGTGCTTTGCACATACTAGGTGCTTAATAAATGCCACCATTATTGTTATTATTAGAACAGTGCTTTGCACATAGTAGGCGCTTAATAAATGCCATTATTATTATTATTATTACAACAGTGCTTTGCACATAGTAGGCGCTTAATAAATGCCATCATTATCATCATTATTATTATTATCACAACAGTGCTTTGCACATAGTAGGCGCTTAATAAATGCCATCATCATTATCATTATTATTATTATCACAACAGTGCTTTGCACATACTAGGTGCTTAATAAATGCCACCATTATTGTTATTATTAGAACAGTGCTTTGCACATAGTAGGCGCTTAATAAATGCCATTATTATTATTATTATTACAACAGTGCTTTGCACATAGTAGGCGCTTAATAAATGCCATCATTATCATCATTATTATTATTATCCCAACAGTGCTTTGCACATAGTAGGCGCTTAATAAATGCCATCATCATTACCATTATTATTATTATCACAACAGTGCTTTGCACATACTAAGTGCTTAATAAATGCCATTATTATTATCAGAACAGTGCTCTGCACAGAGTAGTCGCTTACTAAATGCTATCACCCTTATTCTTATAAATGCCATTTTCAAAAAGCAAGCAAAGCAGGAGGGCCGGCGGGAGGAGGTGCCCACTGGGGGGGAGGGGGGGGGCAACCCCCCCTCCCGCCCCGGGGCATGCCGGGAAAGGGTGTCCGCTCGGCCCGAGGGCCCGGGCCCTTCCGACACTCACAGAACTCGGCGATGTAGAAGGACACGGCGTAGTTCTCCTCACACCAGTCCAGGGTGGACGTGGTGGGGCCCCAGTAGCCGGCTCGGTCCGCGGCCGGGGCCATCGCGATGGGCCGCCAACGCCGCTCCTCACGCCCCGGGGACCGGACGGACCGACTGACGGACTGAGGGAGGGAACCGCGCGGGGCGGGGCGGGGCGGGGCCGGGCCGGCCGGGCCCGGCCTCCCCTCAGGGGGAGGGCGGCGGGGGCGGGGCCGAGCATGCGCGGTGGAGGAGGGAGAGCCAAGGGGCGGGGCCGCGCCTGCGCACTGGGCGGGGAGGGCAGAGGGGCGGGCCCGGACCTGCGCATTGGAAGGGGAGAGCAGAGGGGCGGGGCCGGGCCTGCGCACTGGGCGGGGCGACCAAGGGGGGGGCCGGACCTGCGCATTGGAGGGGAGAGCAAAGGGGCGGGGCTGCGCCTGCACATTGGGTGGGCGGGCAAAGGGGCGGGGTCACGCCTGCGCACTGGGCGGGATGGCAGAGGGGCGGGGCCGGGCCTGCGCCCTGGGAGGGGAGAACAGAGGGGCGGGGCCGGGCCTGCGCACTGGGAGGGGCGACGGGGGGGCGGACCTGCGCATTGGAGGGGAGAGCAAAGGCGAGGGGCTGCGCCTGCACATTGGGTGGGCGAGCAAAGGGGCGGGGTCACGCCTGCGCACTGGGCGGGATGGCAGAGGGGCGGGGCCGGGCCTGCGCACTGGGAGGGGAGAACAGAGGGGCGGGGCCGGGCCTGCGCACTGGGAGGGGCGACGGGGGGGCGGACCTGCGCATTGGAGGGGAGAGCAAAGGGGCGGGGCTGCGCCTGCACATTGGGTGGGAGAGCAAAGGGGCGGGGTCACGCCTGCGCACTGGGCGGGATGGCAGAGGGGCGGGGCCGGGCCTGCGCACTGGGAGGGGAGAACAGAGGGGCGGGGCCGGGCCTGCGCACTGGGAGGGGCGACGGGGGGGGCGGACCTGCGCATTGGAGGGGAGAACAAAGGGGCGGGGCTGCGCCTGCACATTGGGTGGGAGAGCAAAGGGGCGGGGTCACGCCTGCGCACTGGGCGGGATGGCAGAGGGGCGGGGCCGGGCCTGCGCACTGGGAGGGGACAACAAAGGGGCGGGGCCGGACCTGCGCCCTGGGAGGGGAGAACAGAGGGGCGGGGCCGGGCCTGCGCACTGGGAGGGGAGAACAAAGGGGCGGGGCCGGGCCTGCGCATTGGAGGGGAGAACAAAGGGGCGGGGCTGCACCTGCACATTGGGTGGGAGGGCAAAGGGGCGGGGATGCGCCTGCACATTGGGTGGGAGAGTAAAGGGGCGGGGTCACGCCTGCGCACTGGGCGGGATGGCAGAGGGGCGGGGCCGGGCCTGCGCACTGGGAGGGGAGAACAAAGGGGCGGGGCCGGGCCTGCGCATTGGAGGGGAGAACAAAGGGGCGGGGCTGCGCCTGCACATTGGGTGGGAGGGCAAAGGGGCGGGGATGCGTCTGCACATTGGGTGGGAGAACAAAGGGGCGGGGTCACGCCTGCGCACTGGGCGGGATGGCAGAGGGGCGGGGCCGGGCCTGCGCACTGGGAGGGGAGAACAAAGGGGCGGGGTCACGCCTGCGCACTGGGCGGGATGGCAGAGGGGCGGGGCCGGGCCTGCGCACTGGGAGAGGAGAACAAAGTGGCGGGGCCGGACCCGCGCATTGGAGGGGGAGAGTAAAGGGGCGGGGCCGGACCCGCGCATTGGAGGGGAGAGCAAAGGGTTGGGGCCGGACCTGCGCACTGGGAGGGGAGAACAAAAGGGCGGGGCCGGGCCTGCGCACTGGGAGGGGAGAACAGAGGGGCGGGGCCGGACCCGCGCATTGGAGGAGAGAGTAAAGGGGCGGGGCCGGACCTGCGCATTGGAGGGGAGAGCAAAGGGGCGGGGCCGGTTCTGCGCACCGGGCGGGGAGAGCAGAGGGGCGGGGCCGGGCCAGCGTACTGGGCGGGCAGAGCAGAGGGGCGGGGCCTGACCTGCGTACTGGGCGGGCAGAGCAGAGGGGCGGGGCCTGACCTGCGCACTGGGAGGGAAGAGCAAAGGGGCGGGGCCGGACCTGCGCACTGGGAGGGGAGAACGAAGGGGAGGGGCCGGACCTGCGCATGGGGGGGGGGAGAGCCAGGGGGCGGGGCCTGACCTGAGCAGTGGGCGTGGAGAACAAAGAGGCGGGGCCGGACATGCGCACTGGGCATGGAGAACAAAGGGGCGGGGTCTGACCTGCGTAGTGGGAGGGGAGAACAGGGGGCGGGGCCTGACATGCGCGCTGGGGTGAACAAGGGGGCGGGGCCGGACCTGCGCACTGGGGAGGGGCGACAAGGGTCCGGTTGGGTTATTCATTCATTCATTCATTCATTCATTCATTCAATCGTATTTATTGAGCGCTTGCTGTGTGCAGAGCACTGTACTAAACGCTTGGGAAGTACAAGTTGGCGATGTATAGAGACGGTCCCTACCCAACAGCGGGCTCACAGTCTAGAAGGGGGAGACGGACAACAAAACAAAACATATTCACAAAATAAAATAAATAGAATAAATATGTACAAGTAAAATAAATAGAGTAATAAATACGTACAAACATATATACGTATATACAAGTGCTGTGGGGAGGGGAAAGCAATTACTATGTGCAAAGCACTGTTCTAGGGCTGGGGGGATACAAGGTGATCAAGTTGTCCCACGTGGGGCTCACAGTCTTCATCCCCATTTTACAGATGAGGTAACTGAGGCTCAGGGAAGTGAAGTGACTTGCCCAAAGTCACACAGCAAACATGCGGCGGAGTCGGGATTCGAACCCGTGACCTCTGACTCCAAAGCCCATGCTCTTTCCACTGAGGCACGTTGTTACTAGAAGGGAATGTTGGGGTGACCAGGCCTAGCCAAGAGGGGAGAAACAAACACTATTGGCCTGGTCAGGGGGTGGGGGGGGTCTCAGGCCCAGGGAGGGGTCCCACACCCGAAGAGTCGACAGATTTATTGCTGTCTGCGTGGCCAGTTTTCCCATAACGTGCATTTTCACCACACATTTTGACCAGGATGTGACGGTGGGATCAGGGAACGTTTTTCCCACCACATGTGTCTGGATGTGTCTGCCTCCTTCCCCTCCCCACACCACCTGTATATATATGTTTGTACGGATTTATTACTCTATTGATTTATTTTGTTTGTACATATTTATTCTATTTATTTTATTTTGTAAATATGTTTTGTCTTGTTGTCTGTCTCCCCCTTCTAGACTGTGAGCCCACTGTTGGGTAGGGACCATCTTTATATGTTGCCAACTTGTACTCCCCAAGCGCTTAGTACAGTGTTCTGCACACAGTAAGCGCTCAATAAGTACGATTGAATGAATGAATGAATGAATAGTTCGTGACGTGGTTTTGGAAGAATCGGTTGTGTGCTGGCCTGAGGCGTCGATCAAGGCACGCAAACCATGGAGCAAGTTCTCCTTTCATTCATTCAATCATATTTATTGAGCATCTACTGGGTGCAAAGCACTGTACTAAGTGCTTAGGAGAGTTCAATATAACAGTAAAGAGATTCCTCCCCCTCCCCATCCCCCCCGCCTTACCTCCTTCCCCTCCCCACAGCACCTGTATATATGTATATACGTTTGTGTACATATTTATTACTCTATTTTACTTGTACATATTTATTCTATTTATTTTATTTTGTTGTCTGTCTCCCCCTTCTAGACTGTGAGCCCGCTGTTGGGTAGGGATCGTCTCTATATGTTGCCAACTTGTACTTCCCAAGCACTTAGTACAGTGCTCTGCACAGTAAGTGCTCAATAAATACAAATGAATGAATGAATGCTTACTCTATTTTACTGGTACATATTTACTCTTCTGTTTTATTAACAATGTACATCTAGCTTTATTTCTGTTTATTCTGATGACTTGACACCTGTCCACATGTTTTGTTTTGTTGTCTGCCTCCCCCTTCTAGACTGTGAGCCCGTTGTTGGGTAGGGACCGTCTCTATATGTCGCCAACTTGTACTTCCCAAGCACTTAGTACAGTGCTGTGCACACAGTAAGCGCTCATTAGATACAACTGAATGAATGCCCACAATGAGCTGGCAGTCTAGAGGGAGTACAGGTTTCTCTGAAAACAAAACCCCTGCCTTGTAGGGGAACTGACCATTTACATTGGTATAAACTAAGTTCTTCTAATAGTATTTATGTAATATACTTTGGATAGGTGCAGTCCTCCAACAGATTTTGAGTTCCTTGTGATCAGTCAGTGGTATTTACTGAGCGCTTATTGTGTGCAGAGCACTGTACTAAACATTTGGGAGAGTACAATAGAGTCAGTGAACAATACCTGCCCTGAAGGAGTTTACAACCTAGTGGATCCAGGTCTGAATTTGATCATCTTGTATTTACCCCAATGCTCAACACAGTCCTTTGCACAGAGTAAGCATTTAATAAATGCCAGTAGGGTAAAAAAGACATCTCATCATAAGGGCTGTCACTGCTGGGTCAGACCCACAGCCTTCCCAGCCCATCATGGAATCAATCGAGAAATCAATTGGTCTCCAACGGGGCACCAGGATGCTGGGAGAAACTGTGATGAACACTCATGGTTAGGGTTGGACTCTCCAACCTCCCTGACTGACCCATCCTCTTCATCCCTGACTCTCCCCCCATGACCCAGCAATGATTTTCCAGCACCCCTGAGTCTCCCCTCTCCATCTCTGATTTTCCCTCAGTGACCCAGTACAGACCAACCAACACCCCAGACTCTCTCCCAGGGACCCAGTAATGATTTTCCAGAACCTCCCAGTCTCCCCTCTCTATCCCTTTCTCCTCCCCCCACCCCCCAATGACCCAACATCGATTTATACAACATTCCTCATTTTTCCCTCTAATTTTTTTTCTATTTGTTAGGCTTTTACCACTTGTCAAGCACTGTACTAAGCCCTGAAGTAGAAACAAGATAATCAGGTTGGACCCAGCCCCTGTCCCACAGGGGGCTCACAGTCCGCGTAGGAGACAGAAGAGGTATTGAATTTCCATTTTACAGATGAGGAAACTGAGGCACAGAGAAGTGAAGTGGCAGAGTCAGGATTAGCATCCAGGTCCTATGACTCTCAGGCCTGCGCTTTTTCCACTAGGCCCCGCTGACCCTTTGTGAGCCAAGGCCCAGTATTCGGTGCCGCTTAGGGGCCTGATGGTACGATATTGCCATTCTCTGTTCTTCCCCGAGTTCTGTGTAACAGTGTCCTGCAAACCGGTCTGGCCTGCTCAGTTTTTAATTGAATCATCTCAGCCCGAGGCTATGTTTTGCATAGGAGGCTTTCAATCAATCAATCAGTGAATTGCAGGTTTCAGGGACAGCCGCTCTCCAGCTCGGATGCATCCAGGGGCACTGGATTCCGGCATTAAATCGGTCGGTTACCATGGATGTTTATTATGTCAGTCAGGGTACTTTCCGAGCCCCTGCTCTGGCCGTCCTCCCTTTCATTCATTCATTCATTCATTCAATCATATTTATTAAGCGCTTACTGTGTGCAGAGCACTGTACTAAGCGCTTGGGAAGTACAAATCGGCAACATATAGAGACTCCCTTTTGGTGCCTTCCATGCCTGGAGGTGCCGGGGGCTCCAGGGCCACTCACCACCCGCAGGAAGCCATCCTAGAGGCCTTCAGCCAGTTTGGGTTTCTGGAAAATCTTTACTGGCCCAGGAAGCGTGCCTGTGGTAGCCGTTGGGCAACAGCCCCACCTGGAAACCCCAGGGAAGCGTCTGCTTATGCAACTGGCCACGCTGAGCCTCCGAGGGGGAAGTTCCAGCCGAACTCGCACAAGACTGGCTCAGCAGCTGGCACAGAGGGGTTGAGAGGCCTGTCAAATATCACACAGCAAGCCAGAGGTCACCCTGGAGAGCCAGGGTGAGGGGTTGTTGGCTCCTTTAAGAGGTGCAATTTGGGTTACAGGAGCTGAGGGTGTACTGGGAGGGCTAAGAAATCCTGCCCCGACCCTGTCAAACAACACTGGGCATGGGGACGTCTTGGGAAATTGGAGGACTCCTCCTGAAACACTGGAAGTCCTAAATACTCTTCACCAGGTACCCTCACCCCAAATGGGGGTGGCATTTGGAGGCCATCCAGTCTCAGCCTGGGCCTCAGAGACCCATAATAATAATAATAATGGCATTTAATAAGCACTTACTATGTGCAAAGCACTGTTCTAAGCACTGGGGAGGATACAAGGTGATCAGGTTGTCCCACGGGGGCTCACAGTCTTAATTCCCATTTTACAGATGAGGTAACTGAAGCACAGAGAATTGGCTTGCCCAAAGTCACACAACTGACAATTGGCGGAGGCGGGCCTTGAACCCATTACCTCTGACTCCAAAGCCCGTGCTCTTTCCACTGAGCCACGCTGCTTCTCTTTTGCAGCTCCTCTTAATTAATGACAGATTTTATTAAAGTTCTTACTCTGGGCCAACACTTAGGGCCACTAGTTTCATGGGAATCAGATCTGGACCAGTCTCTGTCCCAGGAGGGGCTAACAATCTAAGAAGTAGATTGCATCCCCGCTTTACAGAAGGGGAAACTGAGGCTCAGAGAAGTTCAGTGACTTGCACAAGATCCCTCGGCAGTTGAGCTGCACAGCCTTGGGCTAAAACCCAAGTCTGCCAGCCCCATGCCCTCTCCCCTAGGCCACGTCACAGGGATGAAAACGGGAGGGACCGTCAGCTCCTGAGAGATGCCCTCCTCCCGACAATGCTGGCCAGTGGAATAATAATAATAATAATAATAATAATAATAATAATAATAATAATAATAATAATAATAATAATGGCATTTGTGAAGTGCTTACTATGTGCAGAGCAATGTTCTAAGCGCTGAGGGGGGATACAAGGTGATCAAGTTGTCCCACGTGGGGTTCACAGTCTTCATCACCATTTTGCAGATGAGGTAACTGAGGCTCAGAGAAGTTAGGTGATTTGCCCAAGATCACACAGCAGACATGTGGCGGAGCCGGGATTCAAACTCATGACCTCTGACTCCAAAGCCCAGGCTCCTTCCACTGAGCCACACTGCTTCTATAGGCCGGTGCCCCCAATTCCCACCTGCTTGGGCAGTGTCAGCAGGGTACACACGGCCGAGTCCCACCAAGCTGCATGCTTTCCTGTTGCTGACTGTTGGCACCGGCCACAAAACCGGCGGCGGGGCCCGTATCTCCTGGCACAGGGGGTCTGTCCCCAGAGAGGCCGACGAGATGTGGCTGCGATTGGCACCGCCGGCCCCCGGGGGAAGTGGGCAGGGGGGGCGGTTGGTACCCGCCGGCAGCATAGTGCAGGCAGGGATAAGCAGCGGGGAGGGAGAGGAGGGTCCCCGTACAGTGCAGATATGGAGACGGTCGAGTAAGGGGGTGGGGGGTGATGGAGACCCAATGCAGACCCAGATAAGAAGTGGGGGTGGTGGGGTCCCGAGGGTGGTATGTTATATTGCCAACTTGTACTTCCCAAGCGCTTAGTCCAGTGCTCTGCACACAGTAAGCGCTCAATAAATACGATTGATTGATTGGTACAGACACAGATGAAGGGAAGGGGCACACAGGGGCCAGGAAGTGCCCATGACACAAGAATGGGCCGGGAATGCCCTAGTCTTCCCAGGCACACCCATCAGGAAGAACGGCCTCGAGAATCTGGGCTCAATCAATCAATCAATCGTATTTATTGAGCGCTTACTGTGTGCAGAGCACTGCACTAAGCGCTTGGGAAGCACAAGTTGGCAACATATAGAGACAGGCCCTACCCAACAGTGGGCTCACAGTCTAAAAGGGGGAGAAAGAGAACAAAACCAAACATACTAACAAAATAAATAGAATAGATATGTACAAGAAAAATAAATAAATAAATAAATAAATAAATAAATAAATAAATAAATAAATAAATAAATAGAGTAATAAATATGTACAAACATATATCCATATATACAGGTGCTGTGGGGAAGGGAAGGAGGTAAGACGGGGGGGTGGAGAGGGGGAGGAGGGGGAGAGGAAGGAAGAGGCTCAGTCTGGGAAGGCCTCCTGGAGGAGGTGAGCTCTCAGTAGGGCCTTGAAGGGAGGAAGAGAGCTAGTTTGGCGGATGGGCAGAGGGAGGGCATTCCGGGCCCGGGGGATGACGTGGGCCGGGGGTCGATGGCAGGACAGGCGAGAACGAGGCCTAACGGTGAGGAGATTTGCGGCAGAGGAGCGGAGGGTGTGGGGTGGGCTGTAGAAGGAGAGAAGGGACGACTGTGAGCTCACCTCCTCCAGGAGGCCTTCCCAGACTGAGCCCCTTCCTTCCTCTCCCCCTCGTCCCCCTGTCCATCCCCCCCATCTTACCTCCTTCCCTTCCCCACAGCACCTGTGTATATGTATATATGTTTGTACATATTTATTACTCTATTTATTTATTTATTTTACTTGTACATATCTATTCTATTTATTTTATTTTGTTAGTGTGTTTGGTTTTGTTCTCTGTCTCCCCCTTTTAGACTGTGAGCCCACTGTTGGGTAGGGACTGTCTCTATATGTTGCCAATTTGTACTTCCCAAGCGTTTAGTACAGTGCTCTGCACATAGTAAGCGCTCAATAAATACGATTGATGATGATGATGATGAAGGGAGGCTCCCGGCTTCTAAGCCCTTTCCTCAGTTTCTCCATCGGTCACCTATTCTGCTTAGGTGGGAAATTAGCTGGATTCATGTGAGCTCTAGGATTCCGTCTTCTGGGGCAATCCTTTAGGGGTTCTAGACTCTAGGATCACAAGGCTCTCTAGGGTTCTGGACTCGGGGATGCCCGGCTGCTAATCGTGAAGAGCAATAATAATCATAAGGCTGGCTTTTACTGAGCACTTACTATGTGAGCCCACTGTTGGGTAGGGACCGTCTCTATATGTTGCCAACTTGTAGTTCCCAAGCGCTTAGTACAGTGCTCTGCACACAGTAAGCACTCAATAAATATGATTGATTGAGTGATTGATTGATGTGCTGAGCACCAAGGTTGAGATGGTTTTCAGAACAGCCATAGTCCCTACCCCATTTAGGGCTCACAGTCTTAGAGAGCAGATATGTCATCCTTATTTTACATATGTTTGTACATGTTTATTACTCTATTTATTTATGTATTTATTTTACTTGTACTATTCTATTTATTTTATTTTGTTAGTATGTTTGGTTTTGTTCTCTGTCTCCCCCTTCTAGACTGTGAGCCCACTGTTGGGTAGGGACTGTCTCTATATGTTGCAAACTTGTACTTCCCAAGCGCTTAGTACAGTGCTCTGCACACAGTAAGCGCTCAATAAATACGATTGATTGATTGATATTTTACAGATGAGGAAACTGAGGCCCAGAGATAATAATAACAATAATAATAATAGTGGCATTTATTAAGCGCTTACTATGTGCAAAGCACTGTTCTAAGCACTGGGGAGGTTACAAGGTGATCAGGTTGTCCCCTGGGGGCTCACAGTCTTCATCCCCATTTTCCAGATGAGGGAACTGAGGCCCAGAGAAGTGAAGTGACCTGCCCACAGTCACACAGCTGACAATTGGCGGAGCCAGGACTTAATAATAATAACAATGGCGGCATTTATTAAGCGCTTACTATGTGCAAAGCACTGTTCTAAGCGCTGGGGAGGTTACAAGCTGATCAGGTTGTCCCATGGGGGGCTCACAGTCTTAACCCCCATTTTCCAGATGAGGGAACTGAGGCCCAGAGAAGTGAAGTGACTTAACCATAGTCACCCAGCTGACAAGTCGCGGAGTCGGGATTCGAACCCATGACCTCGGACTCCAAAGCCCGGGCTCTTTCCACTGAGCCCCGCTACTTCTCTAGGACCTCTGACTCCACTTTCCACTCAGCTAGCAGGCCAGGGACAGAGCTGGGATCAGAACTCTGATATCTGATACTCTCTATGTTGCCAACTTGTACTTCCCAAGCGCTTAGTACAGTGCTCTGCACACAGTAAGCGCTCAATAAATACGATTGATGATGATGATGATGAGAACGGAAAGAACCAGTGTGGCGTCCCGAGTGACCGGCAAGGCCGAGGAGAACTCGCCCGTGGCCACAAGGGGGCGGCAGCACAGTCACCTGGGACTGAACTGAGCGCCCCGGCCGGCCGAGGCGCCCAGCGCCCTCTGGTGGGCAGTCCTGGACCAGCATTCATTCATTCATTCATTCATTCATTCATTCATTCATTCAGTCGTATTTATTAATAATAATAATGTTGGTATTTGTTAAGCGCTCACTATGCGCAAAGCACTGTTCTAAGCGCTGGGGTAGATACAAGTTGATCAGGTTGTCCCACGTGAGGCGCACAGTCTTAATCCCCATTTTACAGAGGGGGTAACTGAGGCCCAGAGAAGTGGAGTGACTTGCCCAAAGTCACACAGCTGACAATTGGCAGAGCCGGGGTTTGAACCCATGTCCTCTGACTCCAAAGCCCGTGCTCTTTCCACTGAGCCACGCTTAATAACGGCATTTGTTAGGCACTTACTATGTGCAGAGCACTGTTCTGAGCTCTGGGGGGGAATACAAGGTGATCAAATTGTCCCTCGTGGGGCTCACGGTCTTAATCCCCATTTTACAGATGAGGTAACTGAGGCTCAGAGGAGTTAAGTGACTTGCCCAAGGTCACACAGCAGACATGTGGCGGAGTCGGGATTTGAACCCATGACCTCTGACTCCAAAGCCCGGGCTCTTTCCACTGAGCCACGCTGCTTCTATTGAGCGCTTACTGTGTGCAGAGCACTGTACTAAGCACTTGGGAAGTACAAGTCGGCAACATATAGAGACGGTCCCTACCCAACAACGGGCTCACAGTCTAGAAGAGCGCTTACTGTGTGCAGAGCACTGTACTATGCCCTTATAATAATGATGATGATGATGATGATGGCATTTGTTAAGCGCTTACTATGTACAAAGCACTGTTCTAAGCACTGGGGAGATACAAGGTGATGAGGTTTTTCCACATGGGGCTCACAGTCTTCATCCCCATTTTACAGATGAGAGTCAAAAAGTGGACGTGTCCAGTTAGCGACCCACTCGCTTTCCCCAGCCGTTTCCCCCAGCCATCCCACCCCGGGGTCGGCTACAACCGCACCCCACCCCGCAGGTGCCCCGAGAAGCCGGTGCCCCGGACAACCAAGTCACACGAAGAGCAGGATTGGAGCTGCTGGATATCACGGTTAAGCGGTTGTGGGGGTGGCCAGGGGGTGCCGGCTCTGCCCCTGGCCTGCTGGGTGACCTCCAGCAAGTCACAATCTCCCTGGGCCTCAATTTCCCACCTGTAAAATGGGGCAAACAGGCAGCGTTGCCTAAAGGTAAGACCCGGATTCTAGTCCTAGCTCTGCTACAAGTCTGCTGTGTGACCTCCTGCAAGTCACAGTCTCCCTAGGCCTCAATTTCCCACCTGTAAAATGGGGCAAACAGGCAGCGTGACCTAGAGGTAAGACAAGGATTCTAGTCCTAGCACTGCCACAAGTCTGCTGTGTGACCTTGGACCGATCATTTATCTGCTGCCAACATGGCACACAAGGGCTAGAGATCATCGGGCCACAACAACCAGGGCCCGGACTGAGTCAGCCACAAGCGGAGGGGTCAGAAAGGGACTCATCATCATCAATCGTATTTATTGAGCGCTTACTATGTGCAGAGCACTGTACTAAGCGCTTGGGAAGTACAAATTGGCAACATATAGAGACAGTCCCTACCCAACAGTGGGCTCACAGTGGGACTGACAGAGGTATCCTGCGTGGCTGCTGCCATTGTGGGGACCCCAGCTCTCTAGCTTCCCTCTTGACCATCAGCAAGCCCAGGGTGGCTGGGGCAGTGGAGCACAAGTTTCAGTGAAAATCTGCAAGTTTAGTCATGATTGCTTTTCCTCCTATTCTCAGGCCTGGGTCCTGGAATATAAACCAACCCAATCCTTGCCCTAAGACCCTTCGAGGGGTATGCAGTCCTGCCCCCACCCACCCAGACTTTCTCTCCTCTCTACCCTCTTGGTCCAGATGGGCACTTTCCATGTCCCACTGTGACCCTGTTGTCTTTGGGATGAACAGGGGCAGGACAATCCATTCCAGAGAACCCCCCACCCTGCCCAGAAACAGACCTTAGACCTGGACATAAGAAACGTGATCCTCAAGGCCGCCCCTTCTCTGGCTGAACAGTGGCCTCCTAGTCTCAGGAAAGATGGCATCCCTGCTCTCTCCAGAGGCACAGGAAGTGATGTTGGGTATTTCCATTTCCCCTTCCCTGACAGCAAGCTGGCAAGGGTCTGTGCCACACCTTGCCTGCATCCGCTCATGCCAGCCCCACCGATCTGGTGGCTACCATGGGCAGGGGAGAGCTGGGGATGATCGCCAATGCTCCTGAGCAAGAAGCAATTCCAGCAAAAGCTGTTATCCAGCACCTGCGGGGAATGGGGGGTGCTGCCGGTTAGTCGAGCGTGCCGGAGAGGTTAAGAGGCAGGGCTGGTTGCCTACTAGGGCACGTCGCTCAAACACGCTGAGTGATCTGGAGGAAGCCCCTAGTATGGGAAGTGAGGCTCCCTGGCCAGTAAAACTGAAGCTGTTTTGCTACATTGGGTGAGCAGAATCTACGCGGGCAGGAGGCCAGAGAGTTGTCCAGAGGACCAGCCACGTAAGGGGCTCTTTGGAGACGTCAGTTTCTAAAGCTTTCCGGAGAACAGATCTTCTTTTAACTCATATCAATCGTATTTATTGAGCACATACTGTGGGCAGAGCACTGTACTGTTTGGGAGTATAACAGAGTGGAGAGACATGACATGTTCCTGCCCATGAGGAGCTTACAGTCTAGATGCCCTTGCCTCATCTTCTGGAGTTTTCCAGGAAACAAGACTTTGCCTCACATGTCATCAGTGCCCAGGAGCCCCCCACACTGGTGCGAAGCCATTTTAAGGCTTGGAACAAGCCTGCTCAGCTCTGACCAGGCGTGTTCAGGGCTGTGGGGGGAAAAAATCACTCCAGTGACAGAGCTCAGTCCACAGCATGCGGACCGGATCCCAGCATCAGGTGGGGGTAAAGGCTCTGGCATCCTGTGAGAGAAGGATAGTTCCTCTCCAGCCTGCACTGAGCCTCATCCACCCATCTTCTAGGGAGTCAAGCCCGAGACCCCTTCAACTCTCCCAGTGGGAGACCCAACCATGATCCACGGACCCCACTCCAGCCTCCCACAAAGGTGAGAACTTCGAGCAGCAGATTCCTCCCCGGCCACATCCAGAAGGCACTTCTGGGAAAATACTGAATGGGTGGGAAGGAACAGGAAGCCCCAGAAGGGCCAGGGTCGAGGCTAGGTGTCGGTCCTTTTGGTCCCCGGTTCCCAAACTGATCTGGGGACTTTCCAGGGCTGGTTTCAAAGATGGCCACGGGACCCGGGCCCTACCGCAACTCCCCTAAGCTTGCAGGGATAAGGGGGGATGTAGGGATCTGTGGGAGTAGTTGGGAGCGTGACTTCCTTAGCCACCAGCTTACAGACCCCCACTGTCCCCGGGGAGAAGCAGCAACCTCCCACCCAGGTTGGCCAGGGAGAAACATGATTTGGGCGCAGCCCATCAGTGGGGCAGGTGTCTGCTGTCCTCACCGCCCCAAGGACGGTCACAAGGCATAGGGCACGGGGGCATTGGCAGCGTCCCCAGCCCTCTCTTGGCAGGACAAGATCTCCTTTCTGATCAGCCCCGCTGCCTCCTGCTGCCGGTGGTACTGGCTCTCGCGGACCACCTTGAGGCAGCGGACCCCCGCGGCCAGCATGATGCTCCGGATGGCCGGCAGGCGGTCCAACAAGGCGTCGGGCAGCGTGGCCACACCCGTCCCGGACAGATCCAGCTCCTGCAGGGAGTCCAGGCCTCGGAAGGCCTCGGCGCTGAGTGCCCGGAGCCCAGGGTTGCCGGATAGGTCGAGGACCTGTAGGCTGGGCAGGGGCCCGAAGCCGTGGGTAGTCAGCCCCGTGGAGGCCCGCAGGCGGCCGAGAGACAGGTGGACCAGGTCCGTCAGCCCTGCAAAGGCGCCACCCGGGACCGAGGCCACCGGGTTCCCATCCAGGCTCAGGAAGCGCAGCGGGAGGCCCCGCAGGTCCGGAACGACATGCAAGAGGTTTCCGGAAAGGTTCAGGCCCCGGAGGTTGGGGACGGGCCGGTCTGCGGGCCAGGAGACATGAGAGATGCGGTTATGGGACAGGTCGACGTGCAGCGGCCGACCCTGGCCCCAGGGAGAGGAGAAGGCACCCACGGACACCTCGGTCAGGGCATTGTGGCTCAGGTCCAGGTCTCCCAGGGGGGAGCGGGCGAAGGCCTCGTCCGGGAGAGCCTCCAGGGCGTTATGACTCAGGTCCAGGGCCTCCAGGTAGCGCAGGCGGGCAAAAGTGGCCGGGGCCAGGTGGGTGAGCCGATTGTGGCTCAGGTCCAGGCTGACCAGCGTGGTGTAGCCGGGCCCGGCCAACACCGACTGGTTGATGGCCTGCAGCTGGTTGGAGGACAGGTCCAGGTAGGTGGTGTCCAGTGGGATGGGCACGGGGACGATGTGGGCGCCCACGCCACTGCAGTCCACCTGGGTCAGGCTGAAGCTGTCGAAGAGGCCGAAAGTCTCCACTTGGCACCGGCACCTGGGGAAGCAGGACCGCCCAGCCCCGGCTCCCGCCCCGGCCCCGACCCCGGGCGGCGACAGCAGCAAGAGCAGCAGTGGCAGCAGAGCGAGCCAGATGGGCCACGGCATCGTGGACCTGCAAGACAAGGAGAGTAGGAAGGGCTCAGCCTGCCCACCCCTGAGCAGGCCGAAGGAGGGGGCACGGAGGGAGAGTCCCATTCTCCGGCACCCGGTCAGAGCCCAGGTTCCCGCAACCCCTCCACCCTCGCCCCACCGGGGCTGGCATGCCCACTAGACCCGACCAGCTTCCTTGGATCAGTCTGAGCCCCGTGGCCGGATGGGCTGGAGGATGCACGGATCTTGGAACCGTGTGAGGGCCGGGAGGCAGGAAAGAGGAGGGGGGGGGGGAAAGGGGGCAGATTTGGTCTCAGCAGCCGGGTGGATGCAACGTTTCTGAGGCCCCGCGGGCCACTGGGTGAACAAGAAAGCCCAAGGGTCACTCTGTCCCCAGACTCAAGCCCCCGCTCCCAATTCCACTCCCCTGTGTGGGCACTTGGGTTCTGCCCAGTGATTGGAGACTTCTCTCTCTTCCCCTCTAGACAGTATGATCGTTGTGGGCAAAGAATATGTCTGTTATATTGTACTCTTCCAAACGCTTAGTACAGTGCTCCGCACAAGTGCTCAATAAATACGACTGACTGACTCTCTGGCCAATCAGCCCCCACCTAGCAAGCCCAGGTATGGCAGTCACCGCCCTGGTGGGGTCCCTCATTCCGACCCTCAAAGACCCCAGTCTGCATTCATCCTGCCTTTGCCCCATGTTTCATCAGGGCAAACATTCAGTGGTAAGTGTCCCTGTTGTTCTTTGTCCATAGGGGCATCTTCCCCTAACTCTCCCATGCCTCCAATGAGCAAACACACAGTAGTGTTAATTGCTCAACGTGTTCTGTGACTGTGACCCCCGTGCTGGGTCCCTCCTCCTTCTCTCTCCACCCACCCACCCCCCTTCCTTGGTCCAGGTCGAACTGGGTTCTCACCAATTCTGGCCAAATTGAAGCCAGGGGTCATAGGTGCGGGGCGGCTAGGTGGAGAAGATCCAGCTCAGGGGTCGGGGGATAAGAGAGTGGGGACAGAGAACATAGGGTTCTAGCTGGTGTTGTTGACCACCCTAACCATTCCACACCCACACCTAGGCCTTGCCCGGGGACCATTTCCTTAGACGCCCCGCTCCTCTCGCTCTTGTTCCTTTCCCTCCAGAAACCTTCACTGGACCCCCCTCCCCGGCCCCAAAAAGGACCGGCTCAGACCCAAGACCCTCACAGTTCCAAAACTACCAGTTGAAATTCCTGCCGCCACCCGTCGCCAGCCGACTGGGACCCTAACTTCCACATCAGTCAGTCGACGGGTCATTCCTCAACAGTCGGCTGGGAACCACCCCTCCCACGACTGGGGAAACCCCACCAACTCTGCTAACTGGCTGGTACCCCACAACGCTGCTGTCCCCAGACTGACAAGGTTCCCCCTTCTAGACTGCGAGCCTGTTGTTGGGTAGGGACCGTCTCTCTATGTTGCCAACTTGTACTTCCCAAGCGCTCAGTACAGTGCTCTGCACACAGTAAGTGCTCAATAAATATGATTGAATGAACTTTGACCGGGGCTCTGGGGACCTGGGGGTGAGGGGAAGTGGAGGAAGAGGGGAGAGAGGGAGGAAAGGAGGGATGAGGAAGGGGGAAGGCGGGAGATGGGAAGGGGACAGGGGCTCTCTTGAGACTCTCACCTACTTCTGTGCCCGTCCGAGCAGGCGGGATGGCCACAGCAGGCTGACGAGCTCAGCGCTTGGACAGCCTACTTATCAGCACCCCCGGGCCCCACCCCTATCCTCTCTGCCCGGCTCCCTGGGGGGCCGTTTCAATTTCAGGTTATGCAAGCTGCCTCTCCCCTTGTCTTCAGCCATATCCCATTACCAAACCCTCAGGAACGTTGTTAAGGGGTGGGAATCCCGCCCTCCTCCCACCCCTCCCCTACTGCTGCCCCCAGCCCATGGGGGACACGTCCCTCCCAGGATCTCCAGGCACCAACAGCAGTTCCAGAGGGTGGGACGCCAAGCCGCTTGACATGCCGAGGGGGGCAGAGACTCCGAGAGGGGAAACCTCAAGCCTTTCCCAGGTTCCTGTTCCGGCCCGCACCCTCCATCCCACCAAAATGCCCCTGGTCTGCATCTGGCTCTCAGCAGCCCTCTGCAGCTGCAGCTTGGTGGGGAGCCAGGAGCCAGAGAAGAGAGGCCCTGGGGAAGGGTGGGAGCGCCCACCTGGGGCTCCCAGGCTGGAAACAGAGTGGGAAAGTTCATCACATACACAGGCCGAGGAGGAGGATCCGGGATATCACCTTCCCGGCGCTGAATCCGGCTCAGAAACCCAAGACCTTCCAACACCCAGCACTCCCACGCGCACCTACAGTGATGGGAGGGCCGGGGGACTGAGTTTCCTTCTGTACCTGGTGCCCATTGCCAGCAAGCCACTGCACTGGGTACTCACCAGCCTCAGACCACTGTAATGGGTGCCCACTGCCTGCAGGCCACTGTACTGGGCGTCCACTGCCCGCAGCCTGCTGTACAAAGCATCCACTGCCCATAAGCCTCTGTGTTGGATGCCTGGCGGAAAGACAGATGACAGAGGCAAGGACCCCTGCCCTGGAGGAGCCGGGTCCAGGGCCAACGGACGGTAGACCGGCCCCCATGTTGTCCACCCACCAATGACCACACACCTCAGAGTTAGAGGAGCAACAGCAGGGAAGGAAGAGGTGGAAAAAAACACCTCATCGTGTCCGGCTCCTCAGCCGGCCCCATCATTATCCTTGGACTTTCCCTGAATAAATAACTGGTCTGCTGGAAAAGGGGCCCTTCCATAAGGAGAGAGTAAAAACACAGGGGAAGAAGTAGTGAGAAGGCGAAATAGAGGAGATGGGGAGGAAGGAGGTGGGAGAGATGGAGGGACGGAGACGCAGCGTGGCTTAGTAGAAAGAGCAAGGGCTTGGGAGTCAGAGGTCGTGGGTTCTAATCCTGGCTCTGCCACTTGACAGCTGTGTGACTTTCGGCAAGTCACTTCACTTCTCTGTGCCTCAGTTCCCTCATCTGTAAAATGGGGAGTAAGACTGTGAGCCCTACACGGGACAACCTGATTACCTTGCATTTACCCCAGCGCTTAGAACAGTGCTTGGCACATAGTAAGCGCTTAATAATTACCATCATTATTATTATTATGTGGAGTCAGAGGGTGAGGAAGGCTGGGGGCCCTGTGTCCCCAAGATGCGTTTTGGGGGTCTGTCCCCCAGCTGCCCCCCTGTTAGGGGGGCCTGGGTGGCCCTGGAGGGGGGAGGGAGAGAGAGAGAGAGAGAGTGCAAGGCCAACTGCCCCTTGGGCCCCTTGCCTTACATCACCAACTCATTGCTGGCAAGGACTCTGCCAAGGGCAGTGAAATCTAAACCCCATGGGACTGGGACGGGCCTTACCACTTCCTCCAATTACCTGGAAAAAGAGAGAGAGAGAGAGAGAGAGAGAGAGAGAGAAAAGAGAGAGAGAGAGAGAGAGAGAGAGAAAGGAGGGAGAAGAAAGGAGAAGGGGGGAGAAGTAAGACTCAGCAGTCACCTCCAGAGGAAAACTCACTCTTTCTTTTCTTTCTTTCTTTTTTTTTCTTTCTTTCCTTTCTTTCCTTTTTTCTTCCTTCCTTCCTTTCCTTTCTTTCTTTTTCTTTTCTTCCTTCCTTCTTTCTTTCTTTTTCTTTCTTTCTTTTTCTTTCTCTTTCTTTCCTTTCTTTCTTTCTTTCTTTCTTTCTTTCTTTCTTTCTCTCTCTTCTCTTCCCTCCCCCTCCACCCCCCACCCCCTTTTAGGATTGCACTTTGCACCTGCCTCAGGCAGCGTATCCCACTGGAGAATCCCCAGCAGGGTCCCGTGCACTGGCCAAGTCCAGGGGATTCCTGGGGAGGCTGCAGACGGCCCCGCTCGCACGCTCGGCTCAGCCCTCGGCTGTCTGGCCCTTGGCTGTCTGGCGGGACAGGAAGCAGAAGCAGCAGGAAAGAATGTTAGGCGTCACCCTCGATCCCGGCTGGTCAGCCTAGTGGCTATGCAACTGAGGCTATCAGCTTCCCGACATAAACGCCAGCGTGTCCCTGTGGTTGCAAGCCTGGGAGAGGGCCAGGACCATCCATCTGGGCCTTCTGGGCTGACAGGGCAGAGGTGGGCGACAAAACCAGTCTGGAATTCCCCGTCTTCCTTCCCCGGGGGTTCTGGGTACCTAGAAAGATGCCACTGGCTTAGTCAGAACTTCACGGGGAGGGCCAGCTTGCTAGCGGCCGAGTGAGAGGGGACAGGGTGACTGCCACCAGGGGATGGAGAAGTAGATTCAAGGCAGATTTCAGCCAGTGACCGGCCCAGATTGGATACACAAACACACAGACATGTATCTCACCCACTGCTACCTCCCCCTATCTCAGCAGGCAGGTTCCCTTGTAAAAAAAAAAAAAAATGATGGCATTTATTAAGCGCTTACTATGTGCAAAGCACAGTTCTAAGCGCTGGGAAGATTACAAGGTGATCAAGTTGTCCCACGGGGGGCTCACAGTCTTCATCCCCATTTTCCAGATAAGGTAACTGAGGCACAGCGAAGTTAAGTGACTTGCCCAAAGTCACACAGCTGACAATTGGCGGAGCTGGGATTTGAACCCATGACCTCTGACTCCAAAGCCCGTGCTCTTTCCACTGAGCCATGCTGCTTCTCTAACCTTCTTGTACTCTTCCTCTCGATCCCAACCCAGGGATGGGCGAGTTTTCCCCCAGAAGACACCAGGCAGCACGTGACAGCTCCATGCTGGGAACACAAGGTCTCAGAGGGGAAGAGGAGCGGAGGGGTGGGGGACGGGGAGCCTGGGATGACCTCAGGCATGGTCAGTGCCTGTTTCCAGATAGAACAAGGATGGAAATGGGTGGATAATCGATGAATATGGGATTTGGGAGTCTGAGGAGTTCGGGGGGCTGGCTTGCTTGGAGGTGAAAGGTTAGACCCTCTCTATCCCCAACCCGAATCTTTCATCCAGTTATGTAAAGTTGATCGGATGTGCTGCTTCCAAACACGAATTGATACCCCGCTGTCTCATCAGTGGGTTAGTCCCTGGGTCAGCCTGCTGGCCTATCCAGCCCCAGATTCAGTCTACAGCAGTGGGCCCAGGAGGCTGAAAAGAACCACATGCTGGTTGCCCTGGTGGCTAGGGATGGACCATCCAACATTCCTGACTCTCCCAGTGACCCAGCATAGACCACCCAACTCCTCCAATTCTCCCTTCTCCATCCCTGACTCCCCCAGTGACCCAGCATGGACCACCCAACTCCTCCAACTCTCCCTTCTCCATCCCTGACTCCCCCAGTGACCCAGCACGGACCACCCAACATTCCTGACTCTCCCCTCTCCATCCCTGAATCCCCCAGTGATTCAGAATGAATAATAATTGTGGTATGTTTAGTGTTTACTATGTGTCAGGCATTGTACTAAGTGGATACAAGCAAATTGGGTTGGACACACTCTCCGACCCGCATGGGGCTCACAGTCTTAATGCACCCAATACCCTCAACTCTCCCTTCTTCATCCCTGACTCTCTCCCAGTGACCCAGCCTGGACCACCTTCAATTTGGCCTGGTACGGTCCAGCGGATCAGTCCGTGATGGGCCTGTCTATCTCTTCCCAAAGCAAGAGGAACGTCGCCTGCAGCGATGGCTCTGTGGACGCCCTTTGACATCGAACTCTTAGGGTTGGCACCGGCGGTGTGGATTTAGGGGAGCTTTGGGTTTATCGTAGTGGGAGGCGGGAGGTAGACGGGCAGGCTGCGGACCAGATGCTGGCTGGAGGCTGGCGGGAGACCCAGCTGCCCTTCCCCCACTGGAGTTATCGGGGGGATAGTCCAGATGCAGCCGCCCCATCCGGTGTCAGCCAGACGGTTTCCAGACGGGAAATCCCCACGGCACCTCCTGCTCTCTGCCCGCCTCCCGTTCAAGCCACAAAGCTTGCCACAGACCTAGCCACGAAGCCAGTCACGGCCACGGCCTCAGCCTTTCCAATCACAGCTCTTCTCTGTTCCGGACCTGCGGATAATGTGACCGTGTGAGTGTGTACACACACACACATCAAAAGTTAAACAGCCCGGATTAATTCATTCATTCAATCGTAAGATTGTAAGGGTTCTTCTAACGATGGGGGGGTCAACCCAGATCTCACCCCCACATTCGCGAGGGAGGTGCTGAGGAAGGAGGGTGTTTGAGACACCCTCGAGGGGTCGATCATTAGATAGCCCGTGGCAACCCGCACCCCCACCAAAACAAGAAAAGCGGATCAGCAAAGTTGGATCCATCCAAAGAGAAGCAGCGTGGCACAGTAGAAAGAGCACGGGCTTTGGAGTCAGAGGTCATGGGTTCAAATCCCGGCTCCGCCAATTGTCAGCTGTGTGACTTTGGGCAAGTCACTTAACTTCTCTGGGCCTCAGTTCCCTCACCAGTAAAATGGGAATCAAGACTGTGAGCCCCCCGTGGGACAACCTGATCACCTTGTAACCTCCCCGGCGCTTAGAACAGTGCTTTGCACATAGTAAGTGCTTAATAAATGCCGCCATTATTATTATTATTAAGTCCCGGCTCTGCCAGTTGTCAGCTGTGTGACTGTGGGCAAGTCACTTAACTTCTCTGTGCCTCAGTTCCCTCATCAGTAAAATGGGAATCAAGACTGTGAGCCCCCCGTGGGACAACCTGAGCACCTTGTAACCTCCCCAGCGCTTAGAACAGTGCTTTGCACATAGTAAGTGCTTAATAAATGCCGCCATTATTATTAAGTCCCGGCTCTGCCAATTGTCAGCTGTGTGACTGTGGGCAAGTCACTTAACTTCTCTGTGCCTCAGTTCCCTCATCAGTAAAATGGGAATCAAGACTGTGAGCCCCCCGTGGGACAACCTGATCACCTTGTAACCTCCCCAGCGCTTAGAACTGTGCTTTGCACATAATAAGCGCTTAATAAATGCCATTATTATTATTATTATCCACTGCAACACCCCTCCCCTCCGCCCCTCCAAGTCCTCAAAAGCCCCCCCGGGCCATCTCAGCTAACTCCCCTCCCCCGCCTCTACTTACACTTGGCTGGGGGGTGAAAGGGTGGGAGAGGGGGAGAGGGGGATGGAATGGGGAAGGAAGAGAGAACTAAAGGTGGGGGGGAGGTCACAAGAGGTGGGATGGCAGATGTGTTTGGGGACACCCTAGGGGAGAGGGGACTCCTGCCACATACCTACACACGTGGGCACGCACAATTGTGGGCCCACGCGTGCTTGCCCACAGGAACCCTCAACACATGCACGTTGGCTCTTCTACTCAGTTTCTCCAAAACTCCCAACCCACATACACACACCCAGAGTAGCCCCCTCCTTTGTCCCTAACTGTGCGGCCCCCCCCTCCCCCCGGCCTCCAGAAGGGAAACCGCTGCCACGGAGCGAGGAAAAGTTGAAGCCGCCCCGCCCTCGGCCCAGGCCGGGGGGCAGGATCGCCCCCCGACAGCCGGGTTGCCCAGCCCCCCCGAGCGGGAAGGGGGGCAGGAAAGTTGGCCCGGCCGGACCCGGGGGCCGGGGGGCAGGGGAGGCCAGGCAGCTGCCCCAGGCCAAGCACGGAGGGGCCTGCCAGGGGCGGGCCCAGGGCCCCCCCCTGCCCACCAGGCCCTCCATCTGGGGGCAAGGCCCCTGGCGGGAAAGCCCCCCGGTCCCCCCTGCCCCCCCCACACCAACCTTCCTCCTCCCGGCCTTCTAATCTGCTGCTGCTCCTCGGGCTCCAGCTCAGTCCGATGGCCGGCTTGCCCGGCCGGCCCTGGGCACGGTCCTGGGCACGGTCCTGGGCACGGTCCTGGGCAGGGCACTGGGCATGGTCCTGCTCCCGGCCCTCCCACTCCCTGCCCGATGCTGACCACGGAGGCGGCGGCGGCCGACAGTGGAAGGGGTGCAGACGAAGGCTGGGCCTCCTCCTCCTCCTCTTCCCCTCCTCCTCCTTCCCGTCTCCTACTCCTCCTTCCTTTCCCCTCCTCCTCCTCCACCTTCCCTTCTCCTCCTCCTCTTCCTCCTCCTCCTCCTCCTCCAGCCCTCTTCCTCTTCCCTTCTCCTCCTCCTCCTTCTCGTCTCCTCCTCCTCCTTCTTTTCCCCTACTGCTCCTCCTCCTTCCCTTCTCCTCCTCCTCCTCCCCTTCTCGTCCTCCTCCACCAGCCCTCCTCTTCCTCCTCCTCCTCCTACCCGTCTCCTCTTTCCTTTCTCCTCCTCCTCCAGCCCTCCTCCTCCTCGTCCTCCTCCTTCCCTTCCTCCTCCTTCCCTCCTCCTCCTCCAGCCCTCCTCTTCCTCCTCCTTCCCTTCTTCTCCTCCTCCTCCTTCCCTTCTCCTCTTCCAGCCCTCCTCCTCGTCCTCCTCCTTCCCTCCTCTTCCTCCCCCTCCTTCCCTCCTCCTCCTCCCGCCTCCGCCCTCCCCCGGGCGGCGCGGCCAAGGCATTTGCTGCGGGGCCGCTCCAAGCCCCTCCAGGAAGCGTCTCAAAAGTGCCTAATTCCCTCTCCCCTCCCCGCTGGGCGAGCCCTAGGGAGCGTCTACAAAGTCCTCCCCCCCCCCCCCCCCCCCCCCCATCCAGGCACCGGTTCCCTCCCCCCGCGCCCCCCGACCCTCGTCCCCGCCCTGGGTGGGGAACACGTGGCAGGGAGTGAGAGAGGGGAATGATGATGATGGTATTTGTTCATTCATTCATTCCATCGTATTTACTGAGCGCTTACTGTGTGCAGAGCACTGGACTAAGCGCTTGGGAAGTACAAGTCTGCAACCTATAGAGACGGTCCCCACCAATAACGGGCCCAAAGTCTAGACGGGGGAGACAGACAGCAAAACAAAACAACTAGACAGACAAAACAAGTTAAGCTCTTACTATGTGCCAAGCACGGTTCTAAGCGCTGGGGGAGATACAAGGTAATCAGGTTGTCCCACGTGGGGCTCACAGTCTTCATCCCCTGTGAGCCCACTGTTGGGTAGGGACCGTCTCTATATGTTGCCAACTTGTACTTCCCAAGCACTTAGTACAGTGCTCTGCATACAGTAAGCGCTTAATAAATACGATTGAATGAATGAATGAATCCCCATTTGACAGATGAGGGAACCGAGGCACAGAGAAGTTAAGTGACTTACCTAAAGTCACAAAGCTGACAAGTGACCAAGCCAGAATTAGAACTCATGACCTCTGACTCTCAAGCCCGGGCTCTTTCCACTGAGCCACGAATCAAGGGGTGAGTCGTGGCATCGTTAATTAGTAGGCGCCTCCTCCTCCCCCCCCCCCGCCTAAATTCGGGAAAAGGAAAGGGACCGACCCGAAAGGGCACACATCCCAGCCAATGCCAACCTCCCTGTGACCTGCAGAACCCACCGATGTACCAGGATCCAGGTCCCCATTTCGGGGGTCCCAGAGGCAACCCTCCATCCTCACCCGTCCCCAGGGCCTCAGATAAGGTCCCACAAGGGTGGGCCAGAAGAGGGAAGGGGCAACCGGCAGAGGATGGGGGAGGGAGGGGGCACGGCCCAGACTGGAAAAGCAGGCAGAGTTTTCCCCAATTGGAAACAGGACCATTGTCCCGACAAAGCACAGTGTGGAAGGGATGCTGAGAGAGGGGGAAGGGTCCTCCCGATCCCCTCCGAGAGTGGGCGATTCGGGGGCTCAGGGCTGGTCAGGAGGCCGGGGAATTCCTCAGCTTTGTGCCTGGGTTTTTTTTTTAATGTTTAGCCAGAGATTTTCCACCTCACAAACAGTCAATCAATGGTATTTACTGAGCACTCATAGTACGCAGAAGACTGTACTAAGCGCTTGAGAGACATAGCAGAGTGGGTCGACATGTTACCTGCCCATAACGAGCTTTCAGTCTAGAGGGGGAGACAGACATTTATATAAATAAATAAATTATGGACATGGACATAATCTCAGCCCCTGGGGCTGAGGAGAGGGTGAGCAAATCAGGATGACGCAGAAGGGAGTGGGAGAAGAGGAAATGAGGGCTTAGTCAGGGAAGGCCTCTTGGAGGAGATGTGCCTGAAGTTCTGGATCATGGTCAGTTTTTTATCATTGAAGATCTGCTCCCCTTAACACAGCTATGCCAAAGGCGCTTGTGAAGAGAATGAGCCGCGGCAAGAGACCCAAACAGCTGCTGGATGGAGAATTGAAAATTGGGAGACCAAAAAGCAAGATGGACAGAGGAACAGGATAGGGTCGAATAAAGTCTCAGACAAAGCTGCGCACTAGCTGAAAAGTGGGAGTCAATTGCTGCCGTGGCCTAGCGGAGAGAGCACAGGCTTGGGAGTCAGAAGGACCTGGGTTCTAATCCTGGCTCCTCCACTTTTCTGCTGTGTGACCTTGGGCAAGTCACTTCATTTCTCTGTGCCTCAGTTCCTTCAGCTGTAAAATGGGGATTGCAACTGCGAGCGCCTTGTGGGATGGGGACCATATCCAACCTGATTAACTTGTATCTACTCCAGTCTTAGTATAGTGTCTGGCACATAATACTTAACGAATGCCATAAAAATAATAAGACAGGCCTGCATGGTTTCTGCTAGTAACAAGGGAATAGCTCTCCCTGAGCAAAGGTTTCCTGTGAAAAGAGAGATAAGGAGACAGGAGAGGAAACAGCACCAGGGTCTGTAAACACTAAGAACAACAACAAGGGTCAACAAGGGACAACCAGGAAGCAGCGTGACCTAGTGAATAAAGCACGGGCCTGAGAGTCAGAGGACCCGGGTTCTAATCCTGGCTCCATCACTTGTCTGCTGGGTGACCTTGAGCAAATTATTTCACATCTTTGTGCCTCATTTTCCTCAACTGCAAAATGGGGACCCGTTCTCCCTCCTATTTAGACTGTGAGCCCCAGTGTGGGACAGAGACTGTGTCTGATCTGATTAACTTGTATCCACCCCAGCACTTAGAACCATGCTTGACACATAATAAGTGCTTGACAAGTACCATAAAAAACCTTTTTGTGTGCCCAGTATGTCCAGGACTGTGGAGCCCACACTGACCTTTTCAGTCATGCAAGCTCAACTTCCCCATCAGTGCCGTCTTCTTCTAATACAAAAGACAACTTCATATAGATTTTTCTCCTACCCTGGTTTATCTGCGTGTAGTGTATGGATATCATTATCTATGGGTGTGAATCTGTTTGAGTGGATATTCATGTGTGTCTGAATATGTGTGTGCACATTAAGCGCTTAATACAGTGCTCTGCACACAGTAAGCGCTCAATAAATATGATTGAATGAATGAATGCATGACTACATCTGTATGTATGGATATGTACATATGAATTTATGTATGTCTGTGTGTATAGGATAGTGGGGAGAGAGTTGATTGAATCCCTGAAAAAGCAATGATCAGGAGTTTCTGCTTGAAGCAGAGAGGAATGGATGGCTGTTGGAGGTTTTTGAGGAGTTGGGAGGCTGGCATAAAATGATGTTTAAGAACAATGGCCCAAGCAGCAGAGAGAAGTGGGGACTGGAGATGGAAGGGGTTAGAGACAGGGAGGTCTGCAAAGGAGACTGTGAGCTCCACATGGGACAACCTAATTACCTTGTATCTACCCCAGCACTTCCAACAGTGCTGGGCACATAGTAAGTGTTTAACAAATGTCAGCATTATTCAGCGCTTAGAACAGTGCTTCGCATACAGTAAGCACTTAACAAATACCATCATTATTATTATTAAAGGAGGCTTAGGCAGTAGACAAGTCAGGGTATGCCTTCCCCAGACAGCAGTGGCAGAGACACGATTGTCCGGTCATGGCCTCGCCTCTCCTCCCCAGTCACCCCCACCCCACCCCAGCCAGCAGAAGCACCGCCCAGAGGGACTCGAGGACCTCATTGTTCCTCATCTCTGGAGCCGAAGGTCACTGAGGCAGGCCAAACCCCGGGGCCTCGAGTCTGGAGCCAGCACAGGGCAGAGGCTGGAGGGCAGAGGGCCAGGGCAGGGCGCCCGGAGCCAAGCAGAAATTCCAGGACAGAGAGGAAGGTCCCGGGGTTTGAACTGATTTTCAGGGTGAGGAGTACCAGTGGCAGCAGCTGATCTGGGAACACTGAAGATCCTTCTCTGCCTAGGACCTTGGGGTCCCCTTCCCATCAGTCCACAGGGAGCCCTGGGTCTCAATCAGGATTCTCCCACTCCCTCTGTGTCGCCCTTGCTCTTAGATTTGCACCTTTTATTCCCCCCTCCCTCGGCCCCACGACACTTATGTACATACCCATAATTTATTTATTTATATTACTGTCTGTCTCCCTGTCTATACTGTAAGCTCACTGTGGGCAGAGAACTTGTCTGCCAACTCTGGTATATTGTCTCTCCCTAGTACAGTGCCCTGCACATAGTAAGCGCTCAATAAATACGATTGATTGATTAATTGATCCCGGGGGTTTGGAGGGAGGCCGCAGCATGGCAGAAGTCATGAGTCTCTGGCTGCTGGGAAATTCCTTGGGTCTCACTCAAGTCCTTCCCACTGCAGCAGAAGATCCTTTCCTGGGTCTGTCTCGGATTTGCAACCACAGGCACTGGGGCACTCAAACAAAAACTCGTCACCGATGGTTTTAAAGCTCTCAATCACCTTGCCTCCTCCTACATCACCTCACTACTCTCCTACTACAACCAAGCCTGCACAGTTCGCTCATCTAATTCCAACCTTCTCACTGTGTCTCGAGCTCATCCATCTCACCCCCGGCCCTTCGCTCAGGTCTCTGCCTCTGGCCTGGAATACTCTCCCTCCTCAAATCTGACGGACAATTACTCTCCCCCCTTCAAAGCCTTAGTGAGGGCACATCTCTTCCATGAGGCCTTCCCTGATTAAGCCCCCCTTTCCTCTTCTCCCACTCCCTTCTGTATTGCCCTGACTTACTCCCTTTATCCATCCCCCCTCCCAGCCCCACAGCACTTATGTACATATCTGTAACTTAAGGACTGTCTCTATATGTTGCCAACTTGTACTTCCCAAGTGCTTAGTACAGTGCTCTGCACACAGTAAGCACTCAATAAATACGATTGAATGAATGAATGAATGAATGTACTTTCCAAGCGCCTAGTAAAGTGCTCTGCACACAATAAACGCTCAATAAATAGGATTGACCGAACGAATGCCCCCCGAATTTCAGGACAAGGCAAGCAGCAGTGTCTGTTGGAAAGGAGCACGAGGCTGGGAGTCCAGAGACTGGAGACCTGGGTTTCAGTTCCATCTCTGCCCCCGCCCCCCTGCAACCGTGCAGACAGTGCCCTGCATCCCCCAGGTGCTTAACAAACATATTGATTGCCTTGCTCTGTGACCTGGGTCAAATCAACTAGCCTCTCAGGGCTTCAGTGTCCTCCTCTGTAAAACGGGAATGATATTCCCTGTCTCTCCCCACCATCCAGGGGTGGTGCGAAGATAAAATGAGGCAAATGATGTGAAAGACCTCTGGAAATGATTTTATGAAGTGACCTACAAAGTAAGAGCTATCGTTATCTTCCTCTTTGGTTTTTTAAAAAAAGTTTAACTCCTCTTCAAATTCCCCCCACAACCGAAGGAGTCGTCTAGGCGCTGGGCTGAGGACAACGAGCTTCCCTGTCTCCTAATTAAACATATTTTTCTCCCGAGTAGGCAAATTATTTCCGAAAAAGTTATCCTTTCATGAACCGGCAGCAAAATTGCTCAACAGGACCACAGAGGCCAGAGCGGAAGGTGCATTGTTACACACCCGTCTTTGCTGGATAAGTTCGTTATTAGAGTTTGACGAAGATCCCATTTCCCAGCTCTTCTCACCCTCGCCCCTCCCCAAACCCCCTTTCTCACCGCCCTTTCAAGGGCCCTGGAGGGAGGAGGCGGGGCCAGAGGGAGAGAGGGGTGTGAGTGTGTATGTGTGTGTGTGTGTGTGTTGTTGTCCTCCCTGAGAAGCAAACCAGTCACTGCAGGTTTTATGAAACACATTACCTTTACTTAGAGGATTAAACTACCTCCCAAGGAGACTGACTCCTGCTCCGTTCTGCCTCACTCGGCACGGTGCACCCCTTCATCTACTCCCGCAGCTCCCCATCCCACTGTAAGGGCTCTCTGTGTCCTCTGAGGACCTTCCCTCTCCCTGTCTAGGGACCCTGTTGCCCCCCTGCATCCCCCTCCCTCAAAGGATATCTCGTAAGAGATCAAAACAGAGTCCTGGAGCTGGGTCTCCTGGCCACTGCCTGCTTCTGACAGGCCTTAAAGGGAGTCTCAGGGGAGTCTTAGGGCAGAGACCCCCTCCCTGGTCACCGACGGTGGGAGGAGACACTCCTTTCTGGGTCACAACCCTTACACTTGGATTTGCACTCTTTATTCAACCCTCCCGCAGCCCCACAGTACTTATGTCCATATCAGTCATTTTTTTAATCTTAACATCTGTCTCCCTCTCTAGACTGTCAGCTCATAGTGGATAGTCAGTCAGTCAGTCAGTTGTATTTATTGAGCACTTACCGTGTGCAGAGCACCGTACTAAGTGCTTGGGAGAGGACAACCCAACAATATAACAGATGCATTTCCTGCCCACGAGCTTACAGTCCAGAGGGGGAAACAGACACCAATATAAATAAATAAATTACAGATGGGTACCTAACTGCTGTGAGGCTAGGAAGGGAGATGAATAAAGGGAGCAAGTCAGGGTGACACAGAAGGGAGTGGGAGAAGAGGAAAGGGGGTTTAGTCAGGGAAAGTTTCTTGGAGGAGTCGAGCCTTCAGTAAGGCTTTGAAGGGAGAAGGGAGCATGTCTACCAACTAGGTTATAGTCTACTCTTCCAGGAGCTTAGTATGGTGCTCTGTACATAGTAAACGCTCAATAAATATGATCGATTGATCGATTGGGACAGCTGCAGCAGATATGTGCGGAAGTGGTTATTTGGGTGGCACAAAGAGGAAGAAGCTACTGGGCAGAGGCTACAGCAAGGGTCTCTTGGGGGGCTTGAGGCTGAGCCCTCTGGTGAGCAGCACTTCCAGACACTGTGTGGAACCTCTGTTTCCCCCATCCCACCAGCTCCACTGCCTGTCTGCTATAAGCGTGTCTTCCACATTGTGTCCAGACCTTGGCTTGTGCCCTGGGAACGATCTTACCTTTGACTCAGGTGGCAGAAGGAGCCCTGGCTGGCCCACCGGGCTGCACAGAGAAACATTTCCCTGCCGCCACTTAATTCCAGCGAAGACCCGGGGTACAGGAGCTGGCACCACGTTGGGGCTGTTGGCTGCCGGGGCCGGGCAGGGTGACAATGGTTTCAGAGTCTGAGCAGAGGCTGGACCCCCTGCCTGTCTGTCTGTCTTAATGCCCTCTGTCCCTCCCTCCCTTCCTGACTCTCTCCTTCCCAGGGAGATAACCAGGGCCGGAGAGGATGGGCCGGGGTGACTGGTTCCAGACAGAGCAGAGTTTACCCTCTGCATCCCCACATACTGAAAATGTGATGCCCCATGGGGAGAAGTTGGTGTATGGAGGGGTTCAGTAGACGGGGGCCTGAGAATCTGCGAGACGGTCAGAGGAAAGGCAGCAGGATGCTGCTGAGGAGAGCACAGAGACCACCCCAAGATCACCTACCCATCACTCACCTGTTCGCACCACCACCCAGGACACGAATGTGCATCATGGATTCAAGGTCTGACTTGCTCCTCTCTGTGCCAGAGTCCTGGACTGGGCCAGGGAGTGGTTGACACCGGGGAAGTGGCACTGAGGACAGACACCCCTCCCAGAAAGGGCATGGGGCCCCAGCCAAGGCCGACCTTGCTGGATGTCCCCATGGAGAGGGCGCTGGGGTCACTGGTTAATCATCCACCTCGGGTGGATCTCCCAGCTGGATTGTCCACAAACCCGACTCACCCTGCTGAGTCAGTGCCCGGAGGAATGGGCTCATGGGGGATGGAATCGGAAAATTCACCCCTGCCCAGCTCCAGGGAGCAGGGACAGGGGAGGGGGCATGGAGCAGGGGCCAATCACCTAGAAGTTGTTGCAGCATTTCCAGGACAAGGGTGGCTGCTTCACTGAGGGCCAGACCAGGGATCTAGGCTGCCTGGGATCTGGGTGCTAATCCCTTTTGTCAGGAGACCCGTCAGCCAATCGGTCGTATTTATTGAGCACTTACTGTGGTGCAGAGCTCAGTACTAAGTGCTTGGGAGAGTACAATATAACAACAAACATAGATATTCCCTGCCCACAACAGGCTCACAGGCTAGAGGGTGAGGCAGACATTAATATCAATAAATTACAGATGTGCACCTAAAAAGATTCATGCCCAACATGGGGCTCAAACCCTTGACCCTAAGATCAAGAGTCTCCTGCTCGCTCTGTGAACAGAGGTATTCAGGGGCTCCCCAGAACACAGAGCCACCCCTCAGCCGGGGACCCACGCCCCACTCGAGGGTGTTTGTGTGCCTTAGGCTGGTGTGAGTTCTGAGAAATCTGAGTTTATACAGTTTTGTGTTCACGTCAATTATCCCGTTTTATCCTCACTGCCTCCCTGCGACGCGGGGAGAAGTAGGGGCTATCATTCCCATTTTACAGAGGAGAAAACTGAGATCCAGAGAGGTTAGTCCACCTTCTATCACCCCCAATCTTCCCGCTTCCCCCGGGGAGATCAGCCCCCTGCAGGGAGCAAACCAACTGTCCCCTCGACTCGGCCGCAGCCACAGGATCCAAAATCAGTCAGAAGGGATCCAACCTCCCTCCCACTTGTCCCTTCCCCAAATCCAGATTATGGAACAGAACTGGGCGGGAGGCCTCAGGGGACTGAATGTTCAGTGATCTCAACTCGACTCAGTTTCCATCCCAGCCCCTGGTCCCCGGCTCTGGCGTGGAAACGCCCTGAGATTCCTCGGGCCGCCCCGCGGGGCCCAGAGGCCAGCAGGAGCAGAGTGAATCATTAGACTCGGAGCTGGTGGGGCCGGGGGGTCGAGGGGTGGGGGGCTGGGGGTCAGGGGGATGATATCCACATCCACAGTCACTCCACTGGACTATTCATTCAGCTGCCGTCCAGCTGCAGCTGGCCAGTGGAACCGAGTTTTGGGAATGGGCCTGAACTCCGAGACACAGAGAGAGTAAATGACTTGTCAAGGATGCACAGCGGGCAAGGAGCAGACCCAGGTCTCCAAATGAGATCCCTGGTCATGCCCATCCCACCCATTCACTCTGCCAGCGATATGGGGGTCAGGGGTCTAGCTGGACCCCCTGACCAGATTTAAAGTTGTCAGAGGGAGCAGCAGATGTCAACCCACTTAGGGAAGCAGTGTGGCCGAATGGATAGAGCTTGAGGTTGGAAATCAGAAGGACCTGAGTTCTAATCCTGCATCTGCCACTTGTCTGCTGTGTGACCTAGGGCGAGCCACTTCGCTTCTCTGTGCCTCGTTTACCTCATCTGTACAATGGGGATTAGGACCGTGAGCCTCATCTGGAACCTGATTAGCTTGCACCTACCCTGGAGTTTAGTACGGTGCTTGGCACACAGTAAGCGCTTAATAAATACCATTAAAAAAAACCCCGATGATCCGGTACATCAGAGCCTGTTGAGATAGAGGGTGAGAAGGCCAGATTGGAAGGGACTTCGTGAGGGTGGGGGCGTTTACCTGGGGGAGGCGTCAATCGATCTTTGTCCTGAAAGAGACGCCAAAGTTCAGGGCCCTTTAGGTCGCACTGCGGCTCCTGGCAGATAACACAACAGGTTCTTCTCTAGTTCTCTCTTCTCTAATGATGCCCTCCCCGAGCTAATTGCTACGAGGTCAGCACCAAGGGTCTCCCGTGTACAGCTGTCTCTCCAGGACACCACCACCCTCACGGTCAGGGATGGACCATCCAACACCCCTGACTCTCCCCTCTCCATCTCTGACTCTCCCCCAGTAATAATAATAATTACCCCCGTCATCCCCTGGGCCTGGAATGCCCTCCCTCTGCCCATCCGCCAAGCTAGCTCTCTTCCTCCCTTCAAGGCCCTGCTGAGAGCTCACCTCCTCCAGGAGGCCTTCCCAGACTGAGCCCCTTCCTTCCTCTCCCCCTCGTCCCCCTCTCCATCCCCCCGTCTTACCTCCTTCCCTTCCCCACAGCACCTGTATATATGTTTGCACATATTTATTACTCTGTTTATTTATTTTATTTGTACATATCTATTCTATTTATTTTATTTTGTTAGTATGTTTGGTTTTGTTCTCTGTCTCCCCCTTTTAGACTGTGAGCCCACTGTTGGGTAGGGACTGTCTCTATATGTTGCCAATTTGTACTTCCCAAGCACTTAGTCCAGTGCTCTGGACATAGTAAGTGCTCAATAAATACGATTGATGATGATGATAATAGTGATGGCATTTATTAAGCACTCACTACGTGCAAAGCACTGTTCTAAGCGCTGGGGAGGTTACAAGGTGACCAAGCGGTCCCACGGGGGGCTCACAGTCTTCACCCCCATTTTACAGATGAGGTAGCTGAGGCCCAGAGAAGACTTGCCCAAAGTCACACAGCTGACAGTTGGCGGAGGCGGGATTTGAACCCAGGGCCTCTGACTCCAGAGCCTGTGCTCTTTCCACTAAGCCACACTGCAGAGACGCAGCACGGACCAGCCAACACCCACTCAAACTGTCAACCTCTCAGTGGGACCGCATTTTTTTTTTTTACTTCTTTTGTTCGTCCCCCAAGCGGCCAGAAGGGCGCTCTGCATGTAGGAGGTGCTCAGTACATAGCAAAGCGCGAACCTATGAATGAGCCTGCTGATTTCTGGGGCCAGCGCGCCATCTGTTGGCTGACCCTGCCCGTCGCCCTCAGCACCCTCCAGCCGGGCTGCTTTTAATAATGGCATTTATTAAGCGCTTACTACGTGCAAAGCACTGTTTTACTCATTCGATCGTATTTATTGAGCGCTGACTGTGTGCAGAGCACTGGACTAAGCGCCTGGAAAGTACAATACAGCAATAAAGAGAGACAATCCCTGCCCACAATGGGCTCGCTATTTAAACAGGGGGAGACAGACATCAGTACAAGTAAACAGCTATCAATGTTAAACAGCTATCAATCTTCCTCCCTTCAAGGCCCTACTGAGAGCTCACCTCCTCCAGGAGGCCTTCCCAGACTAAGCCCCTTCCTTCCTCTCCCCCTCGTCCCCCTCTCCATCCCCCATCTTACCTCCTTCCCTTCCCCACAGCACCTGTATATATGTTTGTACATAGTTATTACTCTTTTTATTTATTTATTTTACTTGGCCATATCTATTCTATTTATTTTATTTTGTTAGTATGTTTGGTTTTGTTCTCTGCCTCCCCCTTTTAGACTGTGAGCCCACTGTTGGGTAGGGACTGTCTCTATATGTTGCCAACTTGGACTTCCCAAGCACTTAGTACAGTGCTCTGCACACAGTAAGCACTCAATAAATACGATTGATGATGATGATGATATACCCATGACCTTCTAATAACAATATACAAGAACTATGGTATTTGTTAAGCGCTTACTATGTGCCAAGCACTGTTCATTCATTCATTCATTCAATCGTATTTATTGAGCGCTTACTGTGTGCAGAGCACTGTACTAAGCGCTTGGGAAGTACAAGTTGGCAACATATAGGGACAGTCCCTACCCAACAGTAGGCTCACAGTCTAGAAGGGGGAGACAGAGAACAAAACAAAACATATTAACAAAATAAAATAAATAGAATAAATATGTACAAATAAAATAAATAAATAGAGTAATAAATACATACAAACATACATAGACTGTTCAAAGCGCTGGGGTAGATACAAGGTAATCACAAGGGGCTCACAGTCTTAATCCCCATTTTACAGATGAGGGAACTGAGGCACAGAGAAGTTAAGCAATTTACTTAAGGTTACACAGCAGACCAAGTGGCGGAGGGAGGATTAGAACCCACGCCCTCTGACTCCATGGCTCATGCTCTATTCATTATGCCATACTGGAGAAGCAGCATGGCTCAGTGGAAAGAGCCCAGGCTTTGGAATCAGAGGTCATGGGTTCAAATCCCAACTCCTCTAATTGTCAGCTGTGGGACTTTGGACAAGGTACTTCACTTCTCTGGGCCTCAGTTACCTCATCTGTAAAATGGGGATGAAGACTGTGAGCCCCGCGTGGGACAACTTGATCGCCTTGTAAGCTCTCCAGCGCTTAGAACAGAGCTTTGCACATAGTAAGCGCTTAATAAATATTATTATTGTTATTGGGAAGAAAACCCCAATTTCCCAGTTGCCCCTGCCTTCCACCTGGCTTCCCTTTCAGTTCCCAACGTGGGGAGGGGGCTGGGGGGCGTCGTAAAGGTGGGTGATCCCCAGGTGTGTGGGGGTGAGAACTGAAGGAGGAGGGAAGGAAAGGGAGCGGGTAGGGTGGGTGAGGCGGGGCGGGGAGGAGGGTGGGGGGCTCCCAGGGGATGTGGGGGGCGCTTTGCTGTGCTGCTGGCTGGATGGCCTTCTCAGAGGGGACAGCGGGGCTCGGAGGAAGCGGGAAGCTGCGTGGCAGCGCGCTGCCGGAGTCCATCACCACCGGACCTTGGGGGCCCAAAACCCAGGAGTGACCCCTGGCAGGACCGGCCGACCCGCAATTTGAAGGCGGACAGAGGTAGAAACACGGAGGCGGCCCCTCATGGAAGGTGAGTCCCAGGCTGGCCTAGTGGATAGATCACTGACCTGAGAGCCAGAAGGTCATGGGTCCTAACCCCGACTCCGCCACGCATCTGCTGGGTGACCTTGGACAAGTCATTTCACTTCTCTGGGCCTCATTTCCCTCATCTGTAAAATGGGGTGTGAGACTGTGTCACCCCAATTTGTTTGTATGCGCCCCTGCTCTTAGTACAGTGCCCGGCACACAGTAAGCACTTAACAAATACCACAGATATTATTAATTAGTAATAATTATTAATTATTACCATTAATAAAGGACCCTCTCAGGGAGGCAGAAGACCCGGGGCTCCCCATGCTGAGCCCAGGCAGGTAGGTTACCTAACCTCTCTGGGCCTCGCAGCGGAGACTCAAGGGGCTCAGGGGGTAGTTTTCAGGATGATGGAGGGGTGATGTAGTTTGGCTGTGGCCATTCATTCATTCAATCGTATTTATTGAATGCTTACTGTGTGCAGAGCACTGTACTAAGCGCTTGGGAAGTACAAGTTAGCAACATATTAGTTGCTAACAAGTTAGCAGGTGCTGACCACCGGGGTCCGGATGAGCAGTGGGAAAGCCGCGGGACTTTCGTGACCTGGTTCACATCTCCTGGAGAAACTGGAAGCCACAGCAAGTTCAGGGGGGTTTGGGCAGATCCATAGGAAGGGGTCCGAGCTGGGTCACTGGGGCTGATTGAGAGATGGAGGGAGGAGAGTCAGGGGTGTTGGATGGTTTGTACTGGGTCACTTGGGGAGAGTCCAGGATGGAGGGAGGAGGATCAGAGGTGTTGGTTGGTCTGGGTTGAGTCACTGGGAGAGAGCCTGGGATGGAAAGGGGAGAGTCGGGGGGTCGGATGGTCCATCCCTAAACTTGTCCCTAAACTAATCCCTAAACAGAAGAAGCAGCATGGCTCAATGGAAAGAGCCCGGGCTTTGGAGTCAGAGGTCATGGGTTCAAATGCCGGCTCCGCCAATTGTCACCTGTGTGACTTTGGGCAAGTCACTTAACTTCTCTGGGCCTCAGTTACCTCATCTGTAAAATGGGGATTAAGACCGTGAGCCCCACGTGGGACAACCTGATCACCTTGTAACCTCCCCAGCGCTTAGGACAGTGCTTTGCACAGAGTAAGCGCTTAATAAATGCCATCATGATTATTATTATTAAACTTGAGGGCGGGTGTTCAAGGGGGTGACTAGCACAAGGTTCCTCCAAGGTCCTAGCCCCGCAGTGGGAGCCAGCGTCCCCAGCTGTTGGGTAGGCTGGACTGACCTGGGGGTCGTCATTTAGAGGCCATCGTCTACACTGCCCCTCCTCATCCTCAGGCCAAGGATCTGGGAGGCCAGGAACCAGGCTGGGAGCCCAAATAGTCTGGGAGTTCTGCCCTCTCCCTTTCCTCTTCCCCTCCTGTTTATCCCTGACTCCCTACGGTGGCCAGATTTGCTCTTTCTGCGGCCCCAGGGACTCAATCTCAGGCATGAACGACTCTGGAGCTGGGGCGGAAAATCCAAATTGTGCTCCTTAGCAACTCGGTGCCCCGGGAGTCCGACCCCGCCCCAGCCGTCCAGCTGGGGTTCTAATCCTGGCTCTGCCACTTATCTTCAGGGTGACCTTGGGCAAGCCACGTCACTTCTCTGGGCCTCAATTACCTCATCTGTGAAGTGGGGATTGAGACTGTGAGTCCCACGTGGGACAACCTGATTTACTTGTAGCCACCCCAGTGCTTAGTATGATAACTGGCACATAGTAAACGCTTAACAAATAGCACAATTATTGTTAGGGTGGAGTAAGATCGCCTTCAGCCCTGATTCTGTCTCTGTTTGACTCCAGGAGAGCAGAGGAGGCGACACCGCTGCAACCCCCTGAGCCGGGCCGTCGTGCCCTCTGCTCCGGGCCAGGCTGGCACGGGTTCCGGGGCCCCCCGCCCTGACCAATGGTTTCCACTCCGGCCTTCCACTGCTCCTTGGGCCTTGTCCATGTCCCTGCTCCTGTGGGGGCTCCTGTGGAGTCCAGGACCATCCCTCTGCCCGACGGCAGCCGCGCCCTTCACGGTGGGCATACTGGGGCCGTGGGAGTGCGATCCTGTCCTGGCCATGGTCTTCCCTGGAGTGGCAGCCCAGCTGGCTCTGGAGCGGGTCAGCCAGGACCTGTCCCCGAGGTGGGGCTTCCAGATGACTTATGAGGTTGTCCCCGAGGCCTGCCAGACGCCCCAGGCCCTGGCGACCTTTGCTGCCCGCAGGAGCCAGGTTGCCGCGTTTGTGGGTCCAGCTGTGCCCGGTTACTGCAAGGCAGCGGCGTTGCTCGGGCAGACCTGGGGCGTGCCCCTCCTGTCCTGGGCGTGCAGCCTGGAGGACTCCACCCAGACCTCGGGCCTCGGGGCCCTGGTGCCAACCCTGCCCCCGGCTGGGACCGTCCTGCTGACCTTCATGGGGCACTTCGGGTGGGCTCACGCTGCCATCGTCTCCTCACACCATGACATGTGGGTGGACACCGGCCGCCAGCTGGCCGCCGCCTTCAGGACCCAGGGCATCCCAGGGGTCTTGGAGGCCTCCCTGGGGCCCAACGGGCAGGGAGTCAGCAAGACTGTGCAGCGGCTCAAAGGAGCAGACAGACTGAAAGGTGAGTGGCCCACCTTCCCCCACGCCCAGGCAAGACGGTCCATCCCTGCGTGTATCTGTGTCCGACCCTAGGCAGTCCTTCAGGAGAGTTGTCCAGATCCAGGAGCTAGTGGAAGGGACCATTCCACACCTCTGACTCTCCCCCCTCCATCCCTGATTCTTCCCTAGTGATCCGTACGGACCATCCAATCCTCCGACTTTCCTCTCTCCATCTCTGACTCTCACCCAGTCACCCGGCAAGGACCATCCAACACCCACTGACTCTCCCTTCTCCATCCCCGACTCCATGACCTGGCTTGAGGGTGGAGGGGCCCAAGGCAGTGGGCCAAGGAATATCAAGATCCAGGTTGAAACTCATCTCAGCCAGAAGAGCAGAGAGTCTCACCAGGACCCCACTCATCATCATAATCATCATCAATTGTATTTATTGAACACTGACTGTGTGCAGAGCACTGTACTAAGCGCTTGGGAAGTACAAGTTGGCAACACTCAAGATTCCCTGCCTTGCCCCTCCACCACAGGACGTGGGATTCCACGTGGGATTCCCCACCACACCCTCCGCAGTACCCCAGGAGACCACCCACAGAGTCTCTGGAATGGTTTTTTCTGCCCCAGGCCTGACTCACTTCCACCACTCTGCTTCCAGTGGTGGTGCTGTGCATGCACTCAGCGCTGGCTGCCGGAGGTGAAGACCAGGCCTCCTTCCTGACCGCGGCCCACGCGGCAGGACTGACGGACGGAAGGCTGGTTTTCGTGCCCTATGACGCCCTGCTCTACAGCCTCCCTTACCAAAACCGCTCCTTTCCTGCACTGCGACGGGATTCCCAGCTCCGGAGGGCGTACGACGCGGTGCTGACCATCAGCCTGGAGTCCGGAAAAGAACCCTTCCATGAAGCCCTTGCGGCTTCCCGGGCAAGGGGGGAAATCACTGCCGATTTGGACCCCGAGCAAGTTAGTGAAGACCGTCTGGTTCCGGTGGACGGGTTGACGTGGGGGCTGTGTTGAATAGGAGGGGCAGGGAGAGAAAGAGGAGAAGGGTGAGAAATTAGCTCGGGGTTCGTCCAGCCTTCACAGGGTGCAGACCCGATTCCAGAGAGCCCAATAGCCATGCTCAATTCATTCATTCATTCAATCAATCATATTTATTGAGCTCTTACTGTGTGCAGAGCACTGTACTAAGCGCTTGGGAAGTACAAGTTGGCAACATATAGAGACGGTCCCTACCCAACAGTGGGCTCACAGTCGATTGTCTGCGCTTCCTTGTCCAGTGAGAGCACGGATGATTGAAACCTTGGATAATCCAAAAGCCTCATATAAAACAATAGCGTCCAATAGAGAAGCAGCATGGCTCAGTGGAAAGAGCCCAGGCTTGGGAGTCAGAGGTCATGGGTTCAAATCCCGGCTCCACCAATTGTCAGCTGTGTGACTTTGGGCAAGTCACTTAACTTCTCTGTGCCTCAGTGACCTCATCTGGAAAATGAGGATTAAGACTGTGAGCCCCCCGTGGGACAACCTGATCACCTTGTAACCTCCCCAGCGCTTAGAACAGTGCTTTGCACATAGTAAGCGCTTAATAAATGTCATCATTATTATAATTATTATTATGGGGTCTAATCCCAGCTCCACCATTTGTCAGCTGTGTGACTTTGGGCAAGTCACCTAACTTCTCTGTGCTTCAGTTATCTATCTGTAAAATGGAGATTAAGACTGTGAGCCCTACGTGGGACAACCTGATCACCTTGTGTCCCCCCGAGTGCAGAACAGTGCTTCGCACATAGTAAGCATTTAACAAATACCTTCATTATTATTATTATCTTGGCTGCCTCCAAACCTTTACTATAGACATCTCGAGGAGCAGTGATGGATGACCCCATTCCCCACACTTCCCTGCCCCCAGCTCACTGTCAATATACAATGAAATGGTTGAGAAGCAGTGGAGGCGAGAGAAGCCATGGTCCCTGCCCTCTAGGAGCTGCCAGTCTGATAGGGAGACAGGATACATGCACATATGTACACACACACACTACTGAGAGCTGGAGCAGGGACACAGAGAGGAGGTGAGGTGGTCTCCACAGTCCAGTCGTCAGAGTGAGACTCAGCTACTTGGCTTCGAGAGTCTGAGGGGGCCGGGGGTGGAGAGGCTGAGTGGAAGGCTGGAGGTGGGAACGCAGATGGGGAATCAAAGGGCGAGGAGTTCGGGTGAAGAGGCTGGGTGAAGAAATGAGAGGTGGGAAGGCTGAAGTGGGAGGCAGAGGGAAGTTAGGTTTGAAGGACAGAAGCAGCATGGCCTAGTGGATAGAACAGGGGCTTCGAAGTCAGAGGACGTGGATTCTAATTCTGCCTCTGCCACTTGTCTGATGTGTGACCTTGGGTAAGTCATTTAACTTCTCTATGCCTCAGTTCCCTCATCTGTAAAATGGGGATTAAGACTGCGAGCCCCACGTGGATCAGGGACTGCATCCAATCTGATTAGTTTGTATCTACCCCAACACTTAGTACAGTGCCTGGCACATACTAAGAGTTTAACAAATACCACAGTTCATTATTATTATTATTACTATTAGTAGGAGTAGTAGCAAATACTATTAAAAAGGAGAGAGAGAAACCTTCAGGAAACCAATGAGGAGCTCTGGGATTGAGCCAGGACTACAAGTACCCTCGGGAGACCCCTGACCCTCAGCCCATCCACCTGGCCACAGATAGTGGCATATGGGGTCGCCCACCTCCCGCTGTGCTTCCAGGTCTCCCCGTTGTTCGGCACCATCTATGACTCTGTTTACCTGCTGGCCTACGCCCTGCACCGTGCCCCTCATCTGGGAGTCCCCCTGGCCGGGCCCGGCCTGGTCCAGCTCCTCGGCTCCCTGGACGTGGCTGGCTTCAGCCGGAGGATCCGCACAGACGAGAAGGGAGTCGGCCGGGCTACCTATGTGGTCCTGGACACAGATGGCCGGGGAGATCAGCTCTTCGCCACCCACGTGCTGGACCCGTCAGGCCCATCTGTGCAGGCCTTGGGCAGAACCATCCACTTTCCCAAAGGGGGTCCGCCTACCCCAGACTCCAGATGTTGGTTTCATCCAAACACTCTCTGCACCCAAGGTGAGACCATAAAACTACGATGAGCCTAGACCTCCACCAGTCCTTATGCAAACTGGACATCTGTCTATATCTGCACGCTTTTTTATAGTGAGAGAATTCAAGTAGTTACAGGGCTCAGGTAGTGGCCTCGTTGCCTCTGTGATGGTTCGATAGTTGATCGTTTGCAATGGTGTATAGTTACGGTGCTCAGGAAGGGGACTGGCGAAGGGCCCAAAAACCATAGCCAAAGTGGTGGCCGGAAACCCGGCTCTAATCTAACAAGGAACTCAGTAAAGAGAATAATGACTACTAAGTGGGAAATGAATAATCAGGAGAGGAAACTGTCCATGCAGAGGGATTGAGTGGCCCTATCAATTTCAGGTCTGGAGATTTCAAGAGGTGGAGGAGGGTGCCAGCTGGCACAGTGGGGTTTGTAGCCGGGGATGGGCTGCTGGTCCTCTTATGACTGTGCTTTCATCTTCACACCAGGTGTGAAGCCATGGACCGTGACCTTGGCCGTGGGGCTCCTGGCCCTTCTGGGGCTCTGCGGATTGGCCGGTGGGTGCCTGGTCAGGTGAGCCATGCTTGGTTCCATAGGGCCAGGTTGAAGCTAGGTGTCTTGGCTGTCCTTGGAAGCAATGGGGCGAGGGCTGGGGGCGGGAACAGGAGTGGGTGTAGAGGTTGGTACCTGTGGGTGGGGCAACCTGGGGACAGGACCCAAGTGCAGGCTTGAGGGAAGCGACTTGAATTATCAGCTCTCACACCAAGCTTCCCAGCCCAGCATCCTCCAGGCCCTGGTGTTAGCACTGAACTGACCCCAGATTTGGTCCATAGATCCCCATGGCAATGATTTCCTAACTGCCTCGATCAATCAGTAATATTTATTGAGCACTCACTGTATACAGAGCATTGTATTAAGAACTTGGGAGGGCACAATACAAGCACTTGAGAGAGTACAACTGCCTCCTCCTTTGTGGTTCAGGCTGGCGCTCTGCATGCCCCCTGCCCCATCCCCCTACCCAGGGGGTGAGTAGTCCAGGAAAACTTCCAGTTCTGGACACCCGGAGGTAGGCAGACTCTCAACAATAAATGTCCAGGAGCCTGGCTGACACCCAGACACCCCTCCTTCTGCCTGCCAAGAACAGCCTGTAACCCCTCTTCCTGGCATAGTGGGCACTGTCTCCGTGCCCCCTATTTCCCTGGAATCTGGGGTGGGAAGGCAAGGAAGGGGGCTGGAAGGAACCCAAGCCCCCTTGCTGAGGCGCTGCTCCTCTCCCAGACACTGCGTTCTGCGGGTCCGGCTGGCACGTGGATCCAACAAGATGGTGTTGACCCTGGACGATCTCACATTTATCGACCCCAAACTGAGCCAAAGGGTAAGGGTGGAGTGTCAAGGTGGGGAGAGAAAGGGGTGGGGGCCTAGTCTCCCCAGGAGAAGGGAGAGGTGGGAGAGCACAGCCCCAAGGGATCAGGAAGGAGGGGTGGGAGGAGGGAAGGGGATGGGAGAAGGTGAAGGGGAGGGGAGATACCTACGAGCTGGGGGATGTCCTTGGGCTCCGACCCTGCCATTTAGACCCTCTGGACTTATCTTCCAGACTCCTGGGGTGGAGGAGGTGGCCTACTTTCCTACCCAATTCCCAGCCTAGGGGAAGGGTCTCCTTATATTGAATCTGTCTGAGATCATGCGGGAGGGTCCTGGGAGGCGAGAGCTCCTCCGGTCTGTTGTTCTCCCAGAGGTTGAACCCAGACAGCCTAAGTGAGACCAGAAGTGTCTCGGACGGGAAGAGCTTGAAGTCTAGAGCGTGGTCACTGTCCGGGAGAAGTGTCCAGGCTGGCCCGGAGACCCCCGATACGGCGTTGTTCAGGGTAGGCTGGTGGGGGGGAGGCTGGTGGGACAGGCAGGACCCGATCCTTGGGCTGTGAGTGCCGGGTTCAGGAAAGCACTTGAGTATAATCCCCGATAGTCCCATTTTCACAGAATCCCACTGACCGCCACACACCCCTCACTGATGCCCCTCACGGTACACTGAATCTGCCTTCAGACCAAGACAGAATCGGTGTCGAGTGAACACGCTTTTCCAGGGTGGAAGGAGAATAAAGTACTCACCTCTCAGAGGAGGCAACGGTGCAAACAGAACCAGTGAAATGCCAGGGACTCCTGAAACGTTTAGGGCTCATCCTCATCAGACCAAACAGAAGTCCCACCTGCCACCTGACTTGGAAGCCAGGGGTGATTTTTGCCTCTCGAGCCACTGTGGGATAAAGAGCGAGACCCCGGAGGGGGCAGCTGAAGGGCCCAGATGCTAGTTGTGACCGGTACCTGCTCTGCCTTTGTAGCAAAGGACAGTGGGGTAACGGGGATTGTAGCAGGAAGTGCTGGAGTCTGCTCCTGCTCTGCCCAGTTCCTGGCCGTGGAATGGGCTGGTACAAAGCCTATTGGCCTGCCTCTCCTGAGACAACGGCTGGGCAGCTACTGATGGATTCGGGATATCAGGGAAGACTGATTGGCAGTAGGACAGAAGAGATGCTGCCATTGTTGTTAGATGCTGAGCCCCAGGACCAGGCTGGGGGTGAGGGAGATGTTTTTCTGGGTGACTTCCCTTCTTACATTCATTCATTCATTCATTCAATCGTATTTATTGAGCGCTTACTGTGTGCGGAGCACTGTACTAAGCGCTTGGGAAGTACAAGTTGGACACACACTCACACAGGCATACAGACACACACACACACTGGGGTGCTAGGAAAGAAACAGGGAGGGGAAGACACAGTTCCAGCTTTCAAGGGGCTACTGCTCTGATGGGGGAGAAAGGACACAAACGTCCGACTCCCCCCTATACACACTCACATGTTGGTAGTCTGATGAGGGAGACAGGACACACATGGGGAATTTTACACTCTCAATCGGATTTGCATTGTGGTTATCTGGTTTCTATCAGCCCATGTGAGAGGCAGGGACTTCTGCGTATGAAGAAGAAGCAGCGTAGCTCAGTGGAAAGAGCCCGGGCTTTGGAGTCACAGTTGATGGGTTCAAATCCCGGCTCTGCCAATTGTCAGCTGTGTGACTTTGGGCAAATCACTTAACTTCTCTGGGCCTCAGTTCATCTGTAAAATGGGGGTGAAGACTGTGAGCCCCCCATGGGACAACCTGATCACCTTGTAACCTCCCCAGCACTTAGAACAGTGCTTTGCACATAGTAAGCGCTTAATAAATGCTATTATTATTATTATTTTTAAGAAACTGTGCATGTGTGTATGTATGTGGATTTTTCACTCTCAGTCAGATTTGCATTGTGGTTATCTGGTTTCTATTAGCTCATGTGAGCCCATGTAAGAGGCAGGGACTTCTGCGTATGGAGAAAGTGTGTGTGTGTGTGTGTGTGTGTGTGTGTGTGTGTGTGTCCATGTCGCTCTTGTGTGGACAGGGAGACTGGGTGTGGCTGAAGAAACTGGAGCCTGGCTCTTCCCTGGAGCTCCTCCCGGAGTCCACCAGCTTCCTGAGGGAGGTAGGCCCGGGGACCGGGGGTTAGGGGGAGCGGATTTGGGGGTCGGGGGAGTGATCTCAGGGCAAACCACGGGCTCCCTCCCGGACAGATGCTGAAGCTGCGCCACGAGAACGTCAACCGATGCCTGGGCTTCTTTTCGGGCTGTGGGGTCCCGGCCGTCGTGATGGGGTTCGGCTCCCGCGGTAGCTTGGAGGATCTGCTGCGGAACCGCAACGTGCGGCTTGACTGGGCCTTCAAAGCGTCTCTCCTGCTGGATCTCATCCAGGTCAGGAGACCTGGATGGGGGCGGCCTGGGTTCCTAGAGTACTGCGGCCTGGGAGAAGCCCGACAGGCCGGGAGGTCCAGGAGGGGTTCTGGGCCACGGGCAACAAGAAGCCCATTCTCCCTCCCAAACATGTGCTGATCTGCCCGGTAATAAATAACTGAAGATCAGTGAGGCAGATGGGACAGGTTGGACGCCTACCCTGTGCACGGCACAATACTAGGCATGCGAAACAGTCACACAGTTCATTCATTCATTCATTCAATCGTGTTTATTGAGCGCTTACTGTGTGCAGAGCACTGTACTAAGCGCTTGGGAAGTACAAGTTGGCAACATATAGAGACGGTCCCTACCCAACAGTGGGCTCGCAGTCTAGAAGACTGTCACAGTTGACACCCAGTACAGCACCCTGCATACAGATGGCACCCAGTATGGTGGCCTACCCACAGCTAGTGACCAGTACAGTGCTCTGCACACAGTTGGCACCCAGTACAGCGCCCTGCACATAGTTAGCACACAGTATGGCGTCCTTCACAGAGTAGGCACCCAGCACAGTGCTCTGCACATGGTAGATGGTACTGACGCGGATGAGAAAGGTAGAGGAATGTTATGGGAGGGGCTTCGCCGGGGTAACCTCATATTCCTGGCACGGCTCGATGTTTTCCCTCCGGATCGACACAGGGCATCCGCTACCTCCATCACCGCGGCTTCCCCCACGGACGCCTCAAGTCTCGGAACTGCGTGCTGGACGGGCGCTTCGTGCTCAAGGTCACCGACTACGGATTTGATGCCTTCCTGGAGACTCAGAGAGCCTCCCGGCCCCCGCCCCCATCGGAGGGTATGTGCAGGAAGTGGGAGACAGGGTTGAGGGGGCTAGAGAGATCGTGGACTGTGTCAATACTGGGTCGCAGGTGGAGGGAGAGGTAGGGATGGAGAGGGGAGAGTCAAGGGGGTTGGATGGTCCATGCTGGGTCACTAGGGAAGAGTCAGGGGTGGAGAGGGAAGAATCAGGGGGTTGAAAGTCTACTCCAGTCAGAAATATGGTCCACGGACTCCGGAAGGATGGGCGGTGTTGCCATGGAGACCCTGACCCTGGCCATGGTCCCTCTGATGCAGCCCCCAACCCCCCTGTCTCCCGGCAGAGCGTGCCTGAGTGGAAAGAGCACGTGCTTGGGAGTCAGAGGACATGGGCTCTAATCACAACTCCGCCATTTGTCTGCTGTGTGACCTTGGGCAAGTCATTTAACTTCTCTGTGCCTCAGTTACCTCATCTGTAAAATGGGGATTAAGACGGTGAGCCCCTCGTGGGACAACCTGATTATCTTGTGTCTATCTCAGTGCTTAGAACAGTGCTTGGTACATAGTAAACACTTAACAAATACCATTATTTTATTATTATTATCCCAAAGATGTTACCTAGCGTCTGTTCCTCTCCCCCTCACTCCCACTGCCACTGTCTGGCTCAGACTCCAGAGGTCCTGCAGCTGCTGGGACTTCAAGCCCCAGAAACCCTCCCTGAGAATTGGCGAGGGAGCAGAGGCCGCTGGTAGTCTCCTGCCAGGCCCACCCTGGCCCGCACAGGGGAGATGCAGGCCCTGAGCCGGGGTGGCCAGGCTGAGGGAGAGGGCTTCTCTTCCCAGAGCTGCTGTGGACAGCCCCTGAGCTCCTGAGGGATGCCCAGCAGGCCAGGCGTGCCACCCTGAAGGGGGACGTGTACAGCTTAGCCATCATCATGCAGGAGGTGTTGGTGCGGGGACCACCCTTCTGTGGCTCGGGGCTGTCGGCTGAAGGTAAGGAGGTGTCCCCCCCAGCTCCTTCCCCTGCTCCCAGCATTGCAGACAACATCCCTTCCCCTCCTCCTTCCTCTGTCAGCCCGGGCAGCTACTGGAGGGACGCACCGAACAAGGTGGTCCATGCTGGGTCACTGGGGGCGAGTCAGGGATGGATGGGAGAGAGTCGGGGGTGTTGGATGGTCCGTGCTGGGTCACTGGGAGAGAGTCAGGGGAGGAGAGGGGAGCAGAAACAGTTTTCATGGCAGGTGGTGGCTCAGGAAAGACTGAGGAGCTGAACTTACCGGGGGTCCCATTTCTCCACTACAGAAATCCTCCAGAAAGTGGAGGCGCCCCCTCCCCTGTGCCGGCCCACGGTACCCCCCGAACTCGGGCCCCCGGATTGCATCCAGCTGATGCAGCAGTGTTGGGCGGAGGCACCTGAGCAGAGACCTGCCCTGGATGAGATCCTCAGCCAGGTCCTGGGGTCCCTGGGGTCCTGAGGCCCAGGCCGATGGGGCAGGAGCCCAGAGGATGGAGGGGGAGGGATGATTTAACCGAGGGTATCTGGGGTTACTGATGCCGCGGGCGCCTTCCCCATCCGCTTGACCAGTCCAGCCCCTCCCCACCTTCAAACCCTCCTGGAAAGTCCAGGAGGCCTTCCGGGAATGATTTCCCCGACCCTTCCAGTTCGTGAATCCAGCTGTAAGTGTTTATTTATAATGGATTCATTCTCCTCCAGGGCTTATCATTCATTTCCACTCACAAAATGATGAGAATTCACTGATGCGTGTCGACCATCTCTCTCAAACCTGGAAAATCTTCGAGGGCAGGGATCGTTCTTCCCTTTGGGGATAGTGTTCTGGGGGATAACACTCTGGGGATGGTGCTCTGCCTCGCCCTGGGGACAGTGCTCTTGGGAGGCGCTCCCTCAATGTGGGAACAGTGCTCTACCTCTCCCTGACTCTTGCAGTTTAAAAGCATCCAGAGAGGGAGGAAGATGATGTCCGTGGAGTCGGTGCTGGGCACGCTGGAGCGGTATTCTGGCCAGCTGGAGGATCTAGTGCGGGAGCGCACGGAGGAGCTGGAGAGGGAGAAGCAGAAGATGGAGAAGCTTCTGGCCCAGATGCTGCCCCAGTGAGCCCTCCCACCCCAAATCCCTGCTGCCTAGCCCCGGCCGCAGGGCCAAAAGAAAACAGGACGGCTCCCCAGGAGTCAGGCAGTGCCCCCAAGCTGGACAGTGACCACCCCAAAGCCAGGCAGCAGTCTCCCAAAATCAGGCAGTGGTCACCCAAAGCTAGGTAGTGGCCTCCCCAAATCGGGCAGTGCTTGCCCAAAGTCGGGCGGCAGCCGCCCAAGAGTTAGCTGGTAGCCCCCAAAGGCATGCAGCAGCCCTCAGTCGACAGGCAGTAACCACCCGAAGTAAGGCAATGGTTTCCCAAAGGTGGGCGGTGGGCCCTTAATCAATCAATCAATCAATCGTATTTATTGAGCGCTTACTATGTGCAGAGCACTGTACTTTTGAGGAGGGGAGAGGAGGGGAGAGAGGGAGAGGGGGAGAGAGAGAGAGAGAGAGAGAGAGACAGAGGCTTCCCCGGTCACAGTGACCCCAGTGACCTCAAGAGTCTGTGTCAGCAGCCCCCGTGATGTCAGACAGCGGCCGGGGAAGCAGAAGGCCCTCAACCTGGCCTGTGGCTCTAGGTCTGTGGCAGATGCTCTGAAAGCCGGGGTGGCGGTCGAGCCCGAGTACTTTGACCACGTGACCATCTACTTCAGTGACATAGTGGGCTTCACCACCATCTCAGCCCTCAGCGCGCCCATCGAGGTGGTCAACCTGCTCAATGACCTCTACACGCTATTCGATGCCGTCCTGGGCAGCCACGACGTCTACAAGGTGAGGAGCACCCCCCCACCCCCTGCACCGACTACTCGATACAGAGAGATGGAGGGTTTTGGGACCCCGAGGGTCACTACAGCCCAAATCTGTTAATTCCTCAGTGGCATCCACCTCATCCCAATCATCCCCCGGCTCATCCAGCCCAGGACTTCATCTGTCTCCACCTAGCTCCAGCCTGGGACCGACCCCTGCCCTCCCTTCTCCTCACCCACCTCTCAGCCGCCCCTCTGCCCTCTCTGCCACCCCCTGGCTCTTGCTGCAGGTGGAGACCATTGGCGATGCCTACATGGTGGTCTCGGGGCTGCCCCAGCGCAACGGGGAGAGGCATGCGGCCGAGATCGCCAACATGGCACTGGAAATCCTCAGCTCCGTGGGCTCCTTCAGGATGCGTCACATGCCCGGAGTGCCTGTTCGCATCCGGGCTGGCCTGCACTCGGGTGGGCGTGGAGGGGCTGGGGAGAGGGCGGGAAGCCCGGTGGAGGCTGGTCAGGCCTGGGACAGGGAGAAAGAGAGAGAGAGAGAGAGGCTTACCTGGTCACAGTGACCCCAGTGACCTCTGGCCCTCCCCAGCCCCATGGAGACCAGCCTGGAGAGGGGCAAGAAGCTGCATGGAGGCCCTGCTCCAAGGCCCTGCTCACCATGGTGGGGGTGGTGGGGTGTAGGTGGGGGAGAGGGCTGGACTCAGGGCAGAAATTTGGGGTTCCAGGGCCCTGTGTCGCGGGCGTCGTGGGCCTTATCATGCCGCGCTACTGCCTGTTTGGGGACACCGTGAACACCGCATCCCGCATGGAGTCCACGGGGCTGCGTGAGTGGGCTGCCCCTTTCCCCACTACATCCCCAGTGGCTGACCATGCCACAGGGGACCCCACGGTGACCCCAGCCCGGGGCGGGGGGCGGAAGAGAAGGAGAGCCCACCATCCGGCCTCACTCCTCTGCCGGCCCAACCAGCTTACCGGATCCACATCAACCAAAGCACCATGCGGACCCTGCTCCGCCTGGGCGAAGGCTTCGAGATTGCCGTCAGGGGCCAGACCGAACTCAAGGTGAGCCAGGCCGGGATGGCCAAGCAAGGGTAACTTACTGGCTGCCCTTCTTCTTATCCCTGGGCGACCCAGAGGGACCAGACCGGGCCAAACCAGGGGTCAAAGCAGGCAGGGATGGCCTGTCCCCCTTTGCCCCACTTCACTGAGGCTCCTCTCTGCCATCTCCATTTCTGGGACTTGTGCAGACAGAAGAAGCAGCATGGCTTAGTGGCTAGAGCAGGGGCTTGGGAGTCAGAAAGACCTGGATTCCAATACTACTACTGTTGATATGATCCTTGTAGAAACACTTGAAGACAAACAAACAAGAGCAGTAAAAGATGTGACCCTTGGCCAGGAGGATCTCACAGTCTGTGACTTCAGACATTGCTCCCTGGCTCTGACCCAGCCGCCCGTCTCCCTCCCCTGCCTCTTCACCTCGTCGAAACCACATTCGCTCCGGCTGGGACGGATGGGCAGCGATGGATTTGTGTCTCTTTCAGGGCAAAGGAGTGGAGGAGACCTACTGGTTGGTGGGGAAGAAAGGCTTCCAGAAGCCACTGCCCCCTCCCCTGGACATCAAACCAGGGTAAGTCCGTCCCCCCAACCCCCCACCCTGGGGGGACCCAGACCACAGTAGTGTAAGGACATTTGGGCTTTGTTGAACTAAGCGTAAGCCCATCCAGGAGCAGAGTTTTTCTGGGTCCACTGAAACAGCAGCCCCGGGCATCATGTTGGCAGGGTGCCTCCATGGAGCAAGAAGACCTGCCTGGGTTAGTTCAGGGTATAAAGACTGCACTGGACGCTTATTGTGCACTGAGAGCTGTTCTGGGTCTCTACTGTGCAGGGTGCTGTATTGACTACTCTGTGCAGAGTGCCGTACTGGGCACCTTTTCTGGGCAGAGTAGACTGTGGCTTATGGTGGACAAGGAATGTTTGTCATAATGTTCTGTTGTACTCCCCCAATCGCTTAGTACAGTGCTGTGCCCACAGTAAGCGCTCAATAAATATGACTGACTGACTGGCCAAGTGCTGTATTAGGAGCGTACTGTGTACAGAATCCCATCCTGAGTGCTGAGGGAATAGACAGAAGTAAAAAGCATCCTTGTCCTGCAGGATGTACAATCTAGTAGGGGAGACAGCAGACATTCCTGGAGGAACAGAGAAACTGTGATTCAGAAGAAGAGAATAGAGACAGTAGGCATAGTTGGACATAAGTAGACTTGAATCCATAAATAAATAAACAAATACATTCTCAAATGCTACCTGAGGGGTAGCTGAATGAGAAGATGGGAATCGACCAGGAAAGGAGGAGAAGGCTTTTAGGAAGCTTTGAAGAAAGGGAGGGTCCCAGGTTGGTGAAACATGGGATGTGGGCATTCCGGGAAGGAGGGGAGCGCAGAAGTGAGAGGATGGAGACAAAGACTCGAGAGAAAGGGACCACAAGGACATTAATGTGGGAGGAGTGAAGAGTGTGAGCTAAGGAGGAGCAGGATGGGAGAGTGGACAGATAGGAGGAAGCTGGTCGGGAGTCCCTGGAAGTGGAGAGACTGGAGTCTCTGGGTGATGTGACATGCAATGGGAAGCCCCCTGGGATTTGCGGGGAGAGGGAGCTCTGAAAGGTTTCAGGGATCCAGCAGCAGCGTGCCAGGCCAACCCTAGGGGGAAGGCTGGAGGCAGGGAGGCCAGCAGGGAGGCTATTCCAGGCTCCCCTCATCGGAAACCTAATTGAGACCGAAAAGCCATAGCCCCAGCCTGGCCTAGCCCTGGAGCCCCTCGGGACCAGAATTCTGAACCAAGGGGTGGGCTGAGGGCAGATCCGGCCTGCTTGCCAGCTGGAGAGCTAAGGGCTCAGTTCACGGGGGGTGGGTCAGCGCCCCCCTCGCCCTCGCGCCCCTCTCCAGTTCCCCCTTCCCATGCTGCCTCCCCTCCCTTGCAGAGAGCCCTGGCAGGACCTGGTGAACAAGGAAATCCGATCCACCTTCCAGACTGTGAGGGGGTGCCCCGGACGACCCCGAAGCCTCGAGGGCACGGCGGGCAGGCCCTGAAGGCGGACCCCGGGGGGGTTCTGGGGGGGTCCTCGCTCTCCACGGGGAGGGGAGGGGTTGGCACCAGAAGGCAGTTTGCCCCCACCTCCATTAAGTCTCCTTTCCCCCAGAGATTCCAGGAGGGAGGAGCCGGTGGGGAGGAGAGTCCAGTACTACACCATCCAGCTAGTAGGTGAAGCGGTGGGCATTGGCACTGACTGACTGCCTCCTGGATGCCATGTATTGTGCTACATACTTGGCTGCTGGAGAAATAGGCGGATCTCTGACAGCAGTCCCATCTGAGAAAGCCAGGGCGTGAATGCCTCCCTCCTCCTTCACCACCTCCTGAGAGGCCTGACTGACCCCTGCCCATCAAGCCCTCCTCCCCCCGCTGCCCTTCTGTGTCTGTCCGTTTACTCCCACTGAGGCCACATCTCATCCTGGCTGTTCCTGTATCAGTTGTAGCCACGTCTCCATGATGTCTGTTAGTCGGTCATCTGCCCGACCCCTCTATTAGATTGTAGACTTCTCAAGGGCAGGGCCTGGGTCTTTATTTTCTCATCCTCTCCCAAGAACGCAGCACAGCACTCTGCATACAGTAGGCTCCTGGTCCAACGCTTTGCACGAACTAGGCACTCAGCTCAGCACTCTGCACATAATAGGTACCCAGCACAACACTTGGTCTCTCGTGGGAGTAGGACGCCTGTGGGCAGATGGGCAGTGGGAAGAACCGATGTGGCCTTTCAGGAACCCACCCATGGTGGAAATTCCCTGAGCCCTCTTTTCAGAGGGAGATTCAGGACACCAGGAAGGGCCAGAGACTCGCCCACCATCACACGACAGGCCAGTGGCTTAACACATATCATTATTATTATTTAACATTATTTCTCTGTCTAAGGCCCTCTGCACAGCCGGGACCTGAATCAGGGTCTCTTGTCTTCCTCCAGATCGTCTCCCCAAGTGCAGATCCCTCCCCACAGGAGAGGAGAGGATCGTGGAGAAATTGAAAATCGGTTCACCCAGCTGGGCCAGGGACTCTCGGGGGTCTAATAATAATGATGGTATTTGTTAAGTGCTTACTACGGGCTGAGCACTGTTCTAAGTGCTGGGGTAGGTACAAGGTCATCAGGTTGTCCCACGTGAGGCTCGCAGTCTCCATCCCCATTTTACAGATATGGCCACTGAGGCCCAGAGAAGTGAAATGACTTGCTCATGGTCACCCAGCAGACACGCGGCAGAGCCGGGATTCGAACCCACGGCCTCTGACTCCCAAGCCTGTGCTCCTGCCACTAGGCCACGCTGCTTCGATGATGATGAAATGGGAAAGCAAATAAATGTGGCTTCGAAGGTTTCTGCAGCCCAACAGAGCTGCTGCGGGGGGCGGAGAGGGGGGGACTGCGACGGCTCAGCTGAGCGAGGATGAGGGGCCACCAGGGGATGCCTGAGGAGCCTGGCAAACACCGGCTCATCCCACCCTTTTTTCCCACCCTTTTTTCCCTCCCTCTTTTCCCTCCCTTTTTTCCCTCCCTTTTTCCCTCCCTTCCGAAACTCCATGCCCGCAGCCACCCGGCGTGTTCGCAGCACGAGGGTGGCGTGGGAGACAGCAAACAGAGCATCCCTCCCACACACACAGCGAGGAGCCCAGACCGGGGACATGCCAAAAAGAGACGGGCAGGCCCTGAAGCCTTGGCATCCCTCCCCGAGGGGCCTGCCAGCGTGAAGCCAGGAAAGCCCCATGCCCCGGAAACAGGGTCGCCAGAGTTCACTGTGGGCCGGGCGCTGTACTGGACACCCTACTAAATCATACCAGATGTCTACTGTGTGGTGGGACTATACATTCATTCATTCAATCTATTTAGTGAGCGCTTACTGTGTGCAGAGCACTGTACTAAGCGCTTGGCAACATATACAGACGGTCCCTACCAAACAACGGGCTCACAGTCTAGAAATAAAAGGCCTGGGCCCTGCCCTCCAGGAACGTTCAGTCCAGCCGGGGAGGCAGAAGGCGTAAGTCAGTGAACAGACCACAGCTGTGCGTCAGTTTAAGAGAATAATATAAATTAATGGACACGAATTATAACAGGATGCTGAAAGGACTCCATAACCAAGAAGGTGGGGATCAATCAGGAAAGGCCTCCTGGAGAAGAGGTCATTTTAGGGGGCTTTGAAGGAGGGGCAGGAGGTGGTCTAGGGGAGCGGTGTGGGAGAGGGTCCTGATAACCCAAGAAGCATGGCGGACGGTGGGGCGCAGGGTGGGAAAGCTGAAATGACCCTGGTCACTCTGCCCCTAAATTGATACTGATGGGTCCCAAAGGGCCACATGGCGTGCCTTTCCCCTTGCCCCCACGCCCTGTACCACGTATCCCCAAATGTCCCCCACCCACCCACCTCCTAGTCCCCAGGGCCATCCACACCCCCACTCAGCCTCCCCCCTGCCCCGGCCTCCAGAGTTGGGAACCTGGAAGATCCTGCTTAATTCGGGCCTAGAGGAAACAGCTGGAAGATGGTGGGGGTTTGTTGCTAAGCGCTTACTATGTGCCAAGCACTGTTCCAGGTGCCAAGGTGGATACAAGGTAATCAGGTTGTCCCACGTGGGGCTCACAGTCTTAATCCCCATTTTACAGATGAGGTAACTGAGGTACAGAGAAGTTAAGTGACTTGCCCAAAGTCACACAGCTGACAAGTGGCGGAGGCGGGATTAGAACCCACGACCTCTGACTCCCAAACCCGGGCTCTTTTCCACTAAGCCACGCTGCTTCTCTGAAGATCATCTAGTGGCCAGGACCGTGACCATCGCTTGAGTCCCGCCTCCGGCCCTCGGACTCAGCCCATGCTCCGGCCCCCCTTCTCACCCCTCCCGCCCTTCCCCTTTGCACCGCCCACGGATTAATCCTCCAGGAACGGGGAAAGTTATGGACTTGGGTTTTTTCCCAAAACTCCAACCTGCTTCTGAGGAAGTGACGGGAGTCGGGTGGAGATGGGGGAGGGGGGAGAGATACCCAACCGTCAAACCTAGACCCTAGACCCAGCCCGGAGGCCCCAGGAGGGAGGGAGTGCATAAACCAAAAGAAACCTGGGAGCTGGAGGCGTGAAGTGTCCTGGGGTCGCTGGGGCCTGAAGGCCAGTTCTTTGAGAAAGGCCTGTGACCTCACCCCTGTTAATACTGGCTCGGCCACTTGTCTGCTGTGTGACCCTGGGCAAGTCACTTCACTTCTCTGTGCCTCAGTTACCTCATCTGTGAAATGGGGAGAGAGACTGTGAGCCCCACATGGGACAGGGATTGTGTCCAGCTCTATTTGTTTGTATCCACTCCAGGGCTTAGTACAGTGCCTGGCACATAGTAAATTCTGAACAAATACTATTATTATTATCATCCTGTTCTCTCTCAGAAGCCCCCATCCCTCCCCCACCCAATGACCGGCAACCAGGGAGCCTGGACTAGCACAGTTCCCAGAAGTCAGCGAATAATAACCTTAACCTAGCAATACTCAGCACTCCCCAACTTCCCTCACCCATCCCAGCGCTTCCCCCTAGAGTTTTCCCCCGCTGCGCTCTGCCCCGCTAGCGACCGGCCTCCCTGGACTTTCCCTAGCAGTATTCCGGCCCCCCTGCCCCTAGCCCCCAACCCTCTGCCTCCCTAATGCTCAGGCTTCCCAGGCCTCAGTTTCCCTAGAGCTCTCCCAGCGATCAACGCTCCTCTTCTCCTCCTTTGGCCCCTAACATTCGGGCCTCCCAGCTCTCAGCCTCTCTAGAGCTCTCCCCTCTCTAGTTCTCAGCACCCCCAGAACTTCACCCCAGCATTCTGTAACCCTAGATTCCCACTCACACATTCTCCTCTCCTCGTCACCGCCCAGAGGAACACATAGAGAGAATCGATGGGTCGACGGGTAGAGAGGAGAAGGGAAAAGAGGGAGGAGAAAGACCAGCCAGCCAGGCCAAATCTGGTGTCCAACATGGATGGGGACCGGACAGAGTTAGAGAAGGAGTGGCAGAAACAGAGACAGAGTTAGGAGGTGGGTCCGAGAAGCAAAGGTGAACAGAGAGAGACATAGAAAGAGACAGAAACTGACAGAGGCAGAGAGACAGAAACTAAGAGGCAGCCAAGAGAAGAAGGAAAGACCAAAAAAGACAAAGGATAAGAGACAGATTCAGAAAAAAGAGTAAGAGAAACAGAGACAGACAAAGACCGAGAGAGCCTGGGTGAGACAGAGGCAGACAGATGAGAGGTGGGGGAAAGACAGGCCGGCCGAGATGAGCGGCGGGGACAGACAGAGACTGAGATGAGACACAGGGGTAGAGATAGGCAGAGATGAGGGGCGGGGAGAGACAGAGACAGGCAGAGGAGACAAGAGGCGGGGGAGAGCCCGGTTTGGAAGTCTGGCTGGGCCGCTGGGAGGGGCCGGGCTCTGGTCTGCTCTGGGCCCGGGGGAGGCTGTCGGGAGGTTTTCATTAAGTTTTTCCTCTTCCCCCCGGATTGGGCTCTTCTCCCTCTCCCGAGCTGAGCGCGCCTCGCCAGCAGGCCTGCATCTCGGCTCCCACGGCCCCAGACTCGCCCTCCTCCCGGACCCGGCCGGAGCAGGAGCAGGAGGAGGAAGAGGAGGAAGAGGAGAAGAAGGAGAAGGAGAAGGAGGAGAAGAAGGAGAAGGAGGAGGAGGAAGAACAGGAGGCGGGAGTCCTCCGAGGCTCGGTAGGCCGTCAGGTGGGTCCTGGGCCCTGAGGGAGGCGGCGGGGGTAGGATGGAAGGAGCAAGGGGTGGGCACGGAGGGAGCCCACTCGGCCTGGACCCTCGGACGTTCCCATCACCCGGGGCTTCAGAGCCTTTTCGATCAACCTTGAGGGTCAGGGTGAGGAAGAGGTGTTAGAAGCCCCCTTCGCCCCCCTCTCACTACCGGCTAACCGCCCCCGCCCCGGCCGAGGACGCCCCCTCCGGGACTCAGCGACCCGCTCTCAAGGAGGAGGAGGAGGAGGAGGAGTATGGATGGGGGTCGAGGGGATCCCCAGGACCAGAGAGGGGGAGCGTGGCCCCTGAGGCCACACGGCGAACGTGAGATGGGTCTCCCGGGCCAGCTGGGTGTAGGGGGAAGGGGTTCTTGGGGCAGAGCTGGGCTCCCCCATCCCCACGGCTCCCCTGGGGGACCGGGGTGGGTCACCCCCCAGTCCAGGCGCAACCGTGAGCCCTGGGGGAGTCTTCTGTATTTCCGGCTGCCCCTTTGGGAAAGAAAGCGCTTTGGCCTTTGTCGGGACCGGTGCTCTACAGATGGTTGACTCGTCTCTGACCGCTTACTATGACCCGCCCGAGGTCGTTGCTCAGCTGAGAGAACTGGGGCTGGGGCGCGGGGAAGTCCTACGTTGCCATCCGACTCGGCCCCTGATCCCATTTTTATCTCTGCTTCAGTTTCCTTCCCTGCTCCCCAGGCTCTGCTGTGTGATCTCAGGCCAAGTGTTTGCCCTCTCTGGTCCCGGCTTTGAGAAATGCCAAAAGCCACCAGGTAATAGTGGGGAATTCCTCCCGCCCTGAACCTAATGGCTAGTGCCGGCAGAGCTATTGAGTGTTAAGGGGTTGCTCCTTTTTTTTCGGTGTTTTTGTTTTTTAAGGCATTTGTTAAGCGCTTACGTTGAGCTAGTCATTATACTAATCGCTGGGGTACGTAAAAGCTAATTAGGTTGAACCCAATCCATGTCCCATATGTGGCTCACACAGCACTTAGAACAGTGCTTGGCACATAGTCAGCGCTTAACAAATACTACCGTTATTACTATTATTAATCCCCATTTTACAGATGAGGTAACTGAGGCACAGAGAAGTGACTTGCTCAAGGTTATACAGCTGACCAGTGGTGGAGGGAGAATTAGAACCCAGATCCTTCTGACTCTCAGGCCCACGCTTTAGCCAGTAGGCCATAATGGTCGTCAGAATCTCTCTCGGGGTTGAAGGGTCACGAGAGCCGTTTTCCCGTTTAAGTGCCTGGGTGTGACTGGATTCAGTCCATGTGTGGTTCCGTCTTCCCCGTCAGATTGGCAGCCTCTTGAGGGTAGGGGCCTTGTCTTCTCCTCCTCCTCCTCCTTCTCCTCCTTCTCCTCTTCCTCCTTCTCCTCCTCCTCCTCCTCCCCACTCTGTCCCTTCCCAGAGCCCCTCCACCCTCGGCCCCTGCTGTGCCTGGCTGGGGCCACGGATCAATTGAAGAGACAGTCGTCTGGAAGCCTGGGGAAGGTCCAGGCCCCCCTGCCCCGACCCCAGCCCACGAGCGAGCGTCTGCGGGTGGGTGGGACGGGTGGGGCCTTCGCCGGCCTGAGTCACCGGGTGTGCGAGAAATGGTTCAGAACAAAAGCCGGGGAGAGATAACGTTAGCTTCTCAGAGCCGCTGCTTCTCCCTTCCCACGCTCATCCGATTTCCCTTCGGGCTGCTGCTCGCCAGCTTTGGCGTGGCCAAGCCAAACCTCAGGGCGGCGACCACCGGGGGTCTGCCCTTTAAGGACACACCGTTGGGTCTTTGGGCATAAATACTCGGAGCCACAGTGCAGCACCCTCGTGTCCGAGGATCCTCGAAGCGCCCGAGTCCGTGGGTCTGGGGCGGGATGGAGAGACATCCTTAACAGAGGTGAGACAGGCCATCCCCCTGTCTCCGTGGAGTTCCCTCTTCAAGTCGGGACTTCGCCCTCCGTCGCCCTCAGCAACTCCTCGGGGTGGAGTGGGGGGCTCCCGAGGCTCCCACTGCCACTGTAGGGTTGCCTCCACTCCCCCATTTTCTTCTCCCTTCCTCCCGATCTCCGCTCCCCGTCCCCTGCATGGACTTGTACTTCTCCCAGGCCCGCACTGGGAATGGGCACCCGGACACCCTGGCTCCTAGGCCCGGATCCACAAGTCCGTCAATCAGCCTCTCCCGGGCCTCCTGGGGCCGTGGGTAATAATGGTGGTGGTCCAGGAGGGTGGGGACAACGTGGTCTTCAAGGCTGCCCAGGGCCCGCCCAGGTCAGAGCAAACAAAATGAAAAAAAAAAATCCCATTCCAAAGCCAGACCGATCCGTGAAACATTTTTCCCAGACAAATTCACCTCCTGGGAGAAAGTTCATCCTACTCACTGCCACCCTTCCCCACCCCTCTGTCCACCCGCCTGCTTGACCACTGTGACTCCTGCTTCCGGCCTGGTGGAGGCGTGACCTTGCTCGGAGGCAGGAGGCTGGACAAGATGACCCCTCCTCCTTCTGTTTGCAGTCTGAACGTGTTCAGTTCTGGGAGGGCTGGGAGGGGTTGCAGGGCCCCTGGAGATGCTGGGATGGAGAGGAAGGATGGGAAGTCACCCTGCCCAGCCAGCTTCCTGATGCTTGGGCATATCGACCCGTGCTTGGGTCCGGCCTCTGGAGGAGGAGACCTGGAGAGATTATCTGGTCCAATCCTTTGCTACTACTAGTATTCATAATAATCATAATAATAGTATTTTTTAAGCAGCATGGCCTAGTGGGAAGAGCATGGGCTTGGGAATCCGAAGATGAGGGTTCTAATACCAGGTCCTCCATTTGTCTGCTGCGTGACCTGGGGCAAGTCACTTCGCTTCTCTGTGCCTCAACTACCTCATCTGTAAAACGGGGATTAAGACTGAATGCCCCACGTGGGACAACTTGATTACCTTGTATTTACCCCAGCGCTTAGAACAGTGCTTGACACATAGTAAGTGCTTAACAAATACCTTCATTATTCTTATTAAGCCCTTACATGCCCCTCTTCTAAACACTGGGGTAGAGTCAAGATAATAAGGCCAGAGAAAAGTCCCTATCCAACATGGGGTACGGAATCTAAGTAGGCGAGAGAACAGATTTTTCAGAGTTTTCATTTGATAGATGAGGAAAACAGCACAGAGAAGTTAAGGAACTGGCCCAGGGTCTTGCACAGGCCAGTGGCAGAGCTGAAATTAGAGTCTGGGTCTTGTAACTCCTACTAGGCCTTATTGCACTTTATCTCCAAGCAGGGCAGTCCCACAACCTTCCTTAGACGATCTGTTTAAGGATCTGGTGATTCTGCCGGTCAGAAAGGATTTAAGTCTAACCTGAATCGCTCCTACTGCAGCACTGGGCCAATTCCCTTTGGGTCGGTCCTAAGTGGGTAGTTTCGGTGATCAGAGACCACCCACCGTGTCTAATAGGACAGGATTCAGGGAAGGGGCTCAGGCCCGGGCCCTCCCCGTAGAGCCACGGGAGGTTCGACCAAGGGAGGCAGGGATCACCAGGGGTTATCTGGGGCCGGCCTGCCATCCTGATGGCTCTGAGTTGGGCCAGAGGAGTCCAGCTAGTCTTGCTCTGGTGCTGGCCTGGAGAGGGTGGGGATGAAGGGGGGAATCCCCACTTTGTCCGAAGGACTAAATTTAGACCCTCGCAACCATTGGGAAATCCCAGCTCTGTCCCCAGCTTTCTCTGCTGGCCCCCAGGGGGTTCATGAGGGTCTCAGGTTGTGGGAGTGAGAACTGGGGATCCCCAAGGGCAGAGTTATACCAAACCAGAGTTCTCTACCGGCCTCCCTTTCATTCTCTAGAAATCGGAGAGGGGTGATAGGCGGGAAAGGGGTGATAGGTGGCTTTGGGAGACGCTCGGTGGGGGAGAGAAGTTGGGGGTCAGGGTTTGGGAGAGGACCAGGGATCGGGGATTCATTCATTCATTCATTCAATTGTATTTATTGAGCGCTTACTGTGTGCAGAGCACTGTGCTAAGCGCTTGAGAAGTCCAAGTCGGCAACAAAGAAAGACAGTCCCTACCAGACAGCGGGCTCACAGTCTAGAAGGGGGAAACAGACAACAAAACAAAACATATTAACAAAATAAAATAGAATAAATATGTACAAATAAAATAAATAAATAAATAGAGTAATGTTCAAGCCCTGCATTTCCTGGGGTCCGAGAGCAGCCGGGGCCCGTCCTGGGGTCCTCACTGAGGATGACCCCCTCTCCATCCTTACATGGGGCACGGGCCAAAAGAGGAACGGGGAGTAGGAAGCAACAGGAGGAAGGAAATGACAAACATCACAATTACTATTTTGCCAACTCCGATAGTATTATTAATAATAGTAATGGTAACAATAAACCCTGCGCCATCAGGGTAAAATCCTATAATCATCTATTCGTTATTGCAATTCATTAATTAGGAGGGGCGGTGTGGCTTAGTGGAAAGAGCACGGGCTTGGGGGTCAGAGGACGTGGTTTCTAATCCCGGCTCCGCCACTTGTCCGTTTGGTGACCTTGGGCAAGCCACTTCGCTTCTCTGGGTCTCAGTTACCTCACTGGTAAAATGGGGATGAAGACTGTGAGCCCCACGTGGGACAACTGATTATCTTGTATTTACTCCAGCGCTTAGAGCAGTGCTCGGCACATAGTAAGCGCCTAACAAATACCATCATTATTGTTATTTTTACAATTTTGGGGGCATGAAGACCCCCCCCCCCCCCAACATCCACACACCTCTGCCCGGTTGGGTGGTGGCCTGGGGTTAGGGTGAAGAGTTCTGTGCCCCTCCAGGCCTCCTCCCACACAGAAATAGGTAGCGTGAGGGGTGGTCCCCTCCTCAACGCTTCCTGGGGGGCCCCAACATTTATCCAGCCCCTGCCCCTTCACCCCCGACGGCTGCCTCCCGGCTCGGCCACGCTTCGCTGGCTGTTCAGTCTCAGCCTGGGAGCCCCAAGACGGTGTTGATTGAGAAGAAACTGTGCGGTGTAACCGCAGCCTCTCTCATCCCGAAGCCGGCAACCCCGCCCCCAGAGCCCCACGCACTTATTTCCGTGGGGTCGGGGGAGGGTGGGGGGAAGACCCCCTCCACAGATCCGGGAAGCCGACCCCGGACGGCCCCTCCCAGGAGTTCAGCGAAGGGGGAAGGGGAGGAGGGAGGGCGCTGAGGCATTGGCACCTTAAACTGGGCCCAGGGGCAGGGAGATGGACCCAGACCTTTGTCGGTGTCTCCCGGATAGAGGAGGTCAGGATTCAAGAGGAGCGAGGGCCTAGGATGTGCAGAACGCAGTACTGGACGCCCACGGGGTGCAGAGCGCTGTCCTGGGTGCCTACGGTGGGCAGAGAGCTCACCGCGAGCCTGTAAACCCCTGGAGGGCCTACCAACAGTTCATTCATTCATTCAATCGTATTTATTGAGCGCTTACTGCGTGCAGAGCGCTGTACTAAGCGCTTGGGAAGTCCAAGTCGGTAACATATAGAGACGGTCCCTACCCAACAACGGGCCCACAGTCTAGAAGGGGGAGACAGACAACCAAACAAAACATATAGACTCCATTCATTCATTCAGTCGTATTTATTGAGCGCTTACTGTGTGCAGAGCACTGTACTAAGCGCTTGGGAAGTCCAAGTCGGCAATATGTAGGGACGGTCCCTACCCAACAACGGGCCCACAGTCTAGAAGGGGGAGACAGACAACCAAACAAAACATGTAGACTTAGGTAGTGCCCTCTCCCAAGCGCCCAGTACAGCGCTCTGTGCCCAGTAAGCGCTCCATAAATACCACTGCTGGATTACTGCGTGCAGAGTGTCGGGGGACGGACAAGTAGAAAGACTTCTCCGGGCCTCGGTGACCTCATCCGTAAAATGGGGATGAAGACTGTGAGCCCCCCGTGGGACAACCTAATAATCTTGTAATAACCTTTTAGACTGTGAGCCCACTGTTGGGTAGGGACCGTCTCTATATGTTGCCAACTTGTACTTCCCAAGCGCTGAGTACAGTGCTCTGCACACAGTAAGCGCTCAATAAATACGATTGATTGATTGATTGATTGATTGTAACCTCCCCAGCCCTTAGAACAGTGCTTTGCACATAGTGAGCGCTTAATAAATGCCGTTATTATTATGATTCTTGGTGGTGGGAGTAGAGGGGATGTGGGAGCATGTGCTCCCCACCCCCAGTCCACCCCCAGCTGGGCCCTCCCACGCCCAGGCCACGGCTCCCGGTCCCCAGGATTTTCCCAAGTCCCTTTCCCTGGCGGGAAACGCTTCCTCCTCGGAGCCGCCCCCTCCTCGCCCTGTTTTTTCCTGGCCCGGGCCGGGGCCGCGGGGGGCGAGGAGGAGGACCGGGTTTTGCTATTTAAAACCCGGCCCGGAGTTGGGGGGTCTCCCTCCCCTTCCCCCCTGTCCGGCCGGACACGGATTCTTGGAGCGAGGCAGGCGCTAGGACCCCGCGTGGCCCCAAGCCCGGTGAGGTGGGCGGGGGTGGGGGGGTGGGGGGGTGAGATATGTTTGTACATATTTATTACTCTATTTACTTATTTATTTTACTTGCACATATCTATTCTATTTATTTTATTTTGTTAGCATGTTTGGGTTTGTTCCCTGTCTCCCCCTTTTAGACTGTGAGCCCACTGTTGGGTAGGGACCGTCTCTATTTCATCAATCGTATTTGTTGAGCGCTTACTATGTGCAGAGCACTGTACTAAGCGCTTGGGAAGTACAAATTGGCAACATATACAGACAGGCCCTACCCAACAGTGGGCTCACAGTCTAAAAGATGTTGCCAACTTGTACTTCCCAAGCGCTTAGTCCAGTGCTCTGCACACAGTAAGCGCTCAATAAATACCATTCATTCATTCATTCAATCGTATTTATTGAGCGCTTACTGTGTGCAGAGCACTGGACTAAGCGCTTGGGAAGTCCAAGTCAGCAACATACAGAGATGGTCCCTACCCAGCAACGGGCTCACAGTCTAGAAGGGGGAGACGGACAACAACAGTTACCTCATCTGTAAAATGGGGATTCAGACTGTGAGCCCCAGATGGGACAGGGACTGTGTCCAACTTGATTTGCTTGTATCCACCCCAGCGCTTAGTACAGTGCCTGGCACATAGTAAGCCCTTAACAAATACCATCATTATTATTATTATTCTCCGCGCCTCAGGCACCTCAGCTGTAAAATGGGGATTAAGACACTGAGCCCTACGTGGGACAACCTGATTACCTTGTATAATAATAATAATTTTGGTATTTCTTAAGCGCTTACTATGTGCAAAGCACTGTTCTAAGCGCTGGGGAGAATACTGATTGATTGATTGATTGATTGATTGATTGAGAAGAGGTTGGTGGAGGGGGGGGCAGCCCAGCAAAGTGCCTAATTTAACCTTAGGCCGGCCGGGTCCAAATAAGGAGAGCGGGATATTTCTCTCCACATGTCCCGGTTTCCCCTCCCAGTCCACTGCCCGGACGGGACGGACGGGAAGGGACGGAGAGGCCAGACGGGCTGGCTGCCGGGGAAAATGACCCCTCAGCACCGGACCCCAGAAGGACAAGGTAAAGGGAAGCTCCAACCCCCGTCCGTGCGCGGGTTCACCCGCCCTGCCCTCCCCCGGCACCCACGACCCCCATCTCGGCTCTGCCAAAGGAGCAGGGGTCTCAATCAATCAATCATCAATCAATCAATCGTATTTATTGAGCGCTTACTGTGTGCAGAGCACTGGACTAAGCGCTTGGGAAGTCCAAGTTGGCAACATATAGAGACAGTCCCTACCCAACAGCGGGCTCACAGTCTCAAAGGGGGAGACAGAGAACAAAACCAAACAGACTAACAAAATAAAATAAATAGAATAGATATGTACAAGCAAAATAAATAAATAGAGTAATAAATATGTACCTGGGCTCGGAGTCCCGGGAGCCGGACCCCAGAAACTACCCCCACAGGGGCCGGACTGCAGACAGGCCAACTCCTCCGTGGCTTCCCTGGCCCACCGAGGGATCCGTGGGGAGGTCAGCACACTCCCCCTCTGCTGCCGTTTCCCTAGAGGCCCACCGAGGAGGCCGGGGGGTGGGGAGGGGGTCCTCGAGGCGGGGGAACCGAGGGGCCTCCGCGGACTTGGACTGGAGAGAGGGCAAGCCCTCCACCTGCAGAGGCACCCTGCCCATTGGCACCTCCGAAACACTGAGGCAGCCGGACCCCCAAGCATGCCGAAAGCAAGACAGACCGGCAGACCAGGCAGAGATAGATACACAGACACCCAGACAGACCCGCGCAGGCAGTCAGACCGCAGGGGTCTAATAAGTGCGGTATTTAATCACCGTCGTGGTATTGGTTAAACGCTATGTGCCAGTCACTGTTCTTAAGCGCAGGGGTGGATGCAAGCAGATAATAATAATGACGATAGCATTTATTAAGCGCTTACTATGTGCAAAGCACTGTTCTAAGCGCTGGAGAAGTTACAAGGTGATCAGGTTGTCCCACGGGGGGGCTCACAGTCTCAATCCCCACTTTAAAGATGAGGGAACAGGCCCAGAGAAGTGAAGTGACTTGCCCAAAGTCACACAGCCAACAAGTGGCAGAGTTGGGATTAGAACCCATGACCTGACTGCCGGGCCCTGGCTTTATCCAATAGGCCAGGCTGCTAATGAGGACCCTCGGAGCAGCTGTGTGGGGAGGGTCCTCACAGGCCCCCGACCCGGATAATAATAATAATAATGACGGTATTTACTAAGCTCTTACTATGTGCCAGACACCGTTCTAAGCGCTGATGAGGAAGAGGGCCTCACAGTCCAGAACTCCCGGCTGCCCCGACTCTTGGGCCCAACATGTCAAGGCTGTGACCCAGCCTTGAGCCCGGTGCTGATCCCTGCCCAGCAGAATAATAATAATAATAATGATAATAGCATTTATTAAGCGCTTACTATGTGCAAAGCACTGTTCTAAGCTCAGGGGAGGTTACAAGGTGATCAGGTTGTCTCAGGGGGGGCTCACAGTCTTCATCCCCATTTTAAAGATGAGGTAACTGAGGCCCACAGAAGTGAAGTGACTTGCCCAAAGTCACACAGCTGACAGTTGGTGGTGCCGGAATTTGAACCCACGACCTCTGACTCCAAAGCCCGGGCTCTTTCCACTGAGCCACGCTGCTTCTCCAGAACAGGCCAAAGTCACAGCCTCACCCCTGGGTTGTCCCAAACCTGCCAGTTTCCCAAAGCAAATTGCTCCCAAATTAGTGTCCCGCACCCAGAGACGCCCACCTCCCAGCCCGCACATTCCCCTACACACCCAGTTGTTCCCAAAGAGGCCGATCCAGACACACACACACACACACACACACACACACACACACACACACACACACCACACGCTGGTGCGCCCAGATATACCCCGACCCCCACATGTGGTGTGCAGGCACACTCATCCCCGCTCACGTCCAAGTTCCCATTCACTGACCCATAAATACGGATTACTCAGGCTTCTCCAAGCCGGGCTCTTTCATTCATTCATTCAATCGTATTTATTGAGCGCTTACTGTGTGCAGAGCACTGTACTAAGCGCTTTCTTTCGACAATCTTCCCTGCTCCTGGCCTTTCCTTGTGAGCAGGGAGGGAGGAGAGGGTCGGGGGGCTGAGGGGAGCTCGGGGTGCCGACTCCCCCCCCCCCCGGTGCAGGCGTTGTGCCCCCCGAGGGCCTGACGTGGCCGTTTCCTGGAAGTCCCCCCTCCCCGGCCGTCCGGCCGGCCTGGACTCTGCCAAAGGAAGTGTCCACTCCTCCTGAATCCCGCCGAACAATGGGATGGGGAGGCCGGAGGACAATAAATAACCGGGTCCCGCTCCTCGGGGCTCGGGACTGAGCCCCTTCAATCAATCAATCATATTTATTGAGCGCTTACTATGCGCAGAGCACTGTACTAAGCGCTTGGGAAGTACAAATTGGCAACATTTAGAGACAGTTCGGCCTTGCCCCATCCCCACAACCTCTCCCGGCCTCCCGGGCCTGACGCATCCCGGCCTTTCCCTCCCCGCGTCCCGCCTGCTCCTGGCAGGGGACCGGGATTGGCACGGCCTGTAGCCCGCCCCTGGCAGAGCCTCGGGGCACCCCCAAAACCGGATCCGGGGGACGGCTTCCCTCAGGGCCTCCTTTCCTGAGGAGCAACAACTACAGGATCAAGACTCTCTCCGGCATCTGGGATCAGATGGGGTCCTGCTGGGCCCGGATCAGCCCCAGGGTCAGTGCGGTATCATGGCACTGACAGAGCCCACTATGTGCCCGGAGCTAGACTGGACGCCCACTCTTTGCCAAGTGCTGGGCTGGGCTCTTATTGAATCATCAATCGTATTTACTGAGCGCTTACTCTGTGCAGAGCACATGGGTGAATGCTTGGCACCCATTGACTGCCAAGGGCTACCGTGTACTGGGCTTGGGATCGGGCCCTGACTGAATGCCGGGTGCTAGACTGGTGCCAACTGGGTGCTGGAATGGATGCCCACTGAATTCCGGGTGTTGGACTGGGCGTCTGTTGGGGGCAGGCAGAAGCTGTGTGGCCTCTACTCTGGAAGAGCTGTCGATCCAACGAGGGAGACAAACGGACACAAATGGGAAAAAAATACAGTACTTTATAGTGTGTACGAGTAGGTATGAATAATAGATAGACGTTAAAAAAAAAATCCGGGAAATACCGAAGATGCTGAGGGCTAGCGGGACGGGGAAGGCGGGGATTAATCAGGGAAGGTCTCTTGGGGGAGATGAACGCGGTTGGCATTTGATGACCTTTGTGATGGCGCCGAGGTCTGTTGTGTGGTCCCACGGGGCCGAGCCGAGCCTTGGGGGGTCTGTGATGAGCAACAGACTCGGACCCCCCTGTCTGGGGGGTGGGGGGGGGGGAGGCGGGACATTCATTCCTTTCATTTCATCGTATTTACTGAGCGCTTACAGTGTGAGGACACAGCCACCCAACTGGAGAAGCCCCGGTCCGGACAGACACCCTGACAGCCCAAATCGAGCTGTCCAAAACGATGTGCTTGGAGGGGCAGAGTGGGGCAAGCCAGAAGGGCTACCTGGAGGAGGCGGCTCGAGCTGTGGTTGATGGGGCGGAGGGCGGGGGGCAGGAGGAGACTTCCTCCAGTCTAATCGTCCATCTCACTGCCTCGTCCCTCCCAGAACCATGAACCTCTGCCTCCTTTTAGTCCTGCTCGCGGCCGAGGGAGGAATCTGCACCTTCCGGCCCCTGGAGGAGTCTCCCTGTGACATGGTAAGGGTCTTCCCGCGAGGGGGGAGGGGGTCTTGCTCTGTCCCCTCCCCTACGAGAAGCAGCGTGGCTTAGAGGCAGAAGCACGGGCTTGGGAGTCAAAGGACGTGGGTTCTAATGCCGACTCGGCCGCGTGTCTGCTGTGTGACCTTAGGCAAGTCGCTTCACTTCTCTGTGCCCCAGTTCCCTCCTCTGTAAAATGGGGATTAAACTGTGAGCCCCACGTCCGGACCACCTGTTGACCTTGCATCTACCCCAGCGCTCAGAACAGTGCTTGGCACATAGTAAGCGCTTAACAAATACTATTATTATTATTACTCCCACCACCCACTCCAGCCCTGGGACTCCTTTTCATTTCATTCATTTAATCGTATTTATTGAGCGCTTACTGTGTGCAGAGCACTGTACTAAGCGCTTGGGAAGTACAAGTTGGCAACATATAGAGACGGTCCCTACCCAACAGTGGGCTCACAGTCTAGAAGGGGGAGACAGACAACGAAACAAAACAAGAGGACGGGTGTCAAGTCATCAGAATAAATAGAAGTAAAGCTAGATGCACATTATTAACAAAATAAATAGAATAGTAAGTGTGTACAAGTAAAATAGAGTAATAAATCTGTACATCCATACATACAGGTGCTGTGGGGAGGGGAAGGAGGTAGGGTGGGGGGATGGGGAGGAGGAGAGGAAAAAGGGGGCTCAGTCTGGGAAGGCCTCTTGGAGGAGGTGAGCTCTCAGTAGGGCTTTGAAGGGAGGAAGAGAGCTAGCTTGGTGGATGGGTGGAGGGAGGGCATTCCGGGCCACTCCTTCCACAGGCCTGGCCCAAACGTCGACAGCCCGAGATCCTAGGTTGCCCCCACCCACCCCCAAAGAGTGTATGTGTGTGTGTGTGTGTGTGTGTGTCTGTGTGTCTGTGTGTCCCGCTGGCGCAGTTCAGACCCCAGCGACGCCCCCTCCCCACCCCTAGTTCCCTCTACTGCAACCAGGGCGGGGGTCTCCAGCAGGGTGACCACCCCCTTCTCCTGCTGCGGCTTCTTTAGGAAACCGGGACGGCAACAATGTCAACCACGCGCTTCCCCCGGCTTCCTCACATCCTTCCGCCCCGGGACACCCGCCCAGCCCCATCCCGCCCGATCCCTGTGTCCCGGTCCTCTGATCCCGGCCCGTGTGGCCCACGATTCATTCATGCCTTCAGTCGTATTTACTGAGCGCTTACTGTGCGCCGAGCACCGGACTGCGCCCTTGGATAGCACACTACAGAAGAAAAGAGAGACAGTCCCTGCCCACAACGAGCTCACAGTCCAGAGGTGGGGGAGACAGATATCGATACAAGTAAACAGGCCTCGAGGCAAATAAATAAAATGACAGATAGATACGTGAGGACCGTGGGGCGGGGAGAGGGGGGACGAGCAGAGGGAGAGAGTCAGGGGGAGGCGGAAGGGAGTGGGAGATGAGGAAAAGTGGGGCTCAGTCTGGGAAGGCTTCTTGGAGGAGATGCGCCATCCCTGTGCGGTTCCCCCCGCCCTCGCCACCTCTCTCGAGGTCCCGGCCTGCATCAATCAATCAATCAATCAATCGTATTTATTGAGCGCTTACTGTGTGCAGAGCACTGGACTAAGCGCTTGGGAAGTACAAGCTGGCAACATATAGAGACAGTCCCTACCCAACAGTGGGCTCGCAGTCTAAAAGGGGGAGACAGAGAACAAAACCAAACGTACTAACAAAATAAAATAAATAGAATAGATATGTACAAGTAAAATAAATAAATAAAGAGAGTAATAAATATGTACAAACATATATACATATATACAGGTGCTGTGGGGAAGGGAAGGAGGTACGATGGGGGGGATGGAGAGGCGGACCCGATTCTTAAACCTGACCTTCCCCGCGCCACCCTGAAGCTCCCCCGCTCCCTCCCCACCCTGCACGGCGGATCCTCTAATCCTCCCCGGGCGGGCGGGAGTAACGGAAAAGCGCGGCTCGGTGGAAGGAGCCCGGGCTTGGGAGTCGGAGGTCGTGGGTTCAAATCCCGACTCCGCCCATTGTCAGCTGCGGGACTTGGGGCGAGTCACTTAACGTCTCTGGGCCTCAGCTCCCTCCTCTGGGAAACGGGGACGAAGGCTGTGAGCCCCCCGTGGGACAACCTGATCACCGCGTGACCTACCCGGCGCTTAGAACAGTGCTCGGCACACAGCGAGCGCTTAATAAATGCCGTCGTTATTATTGGTATGAAAAGAGACGGCCTGGGCGCCCGGCGGGAGCGGGAAGTGGGGGAACTGTGAGCCCACTGTTGGGTAGGGACCGTCTCTATATGTCGCCAACTTTTGTACTTCCCAAGCGCTTAGTACAGTGCTCTGCACATAGTAAGCGCTCAATACATACGATTGATTGATTGAGCCAAGCTCGCTCCCTTCCTCCCTTCAAGGCCCTGCTGAGAGCTCACCTCCTCCAGGAGGCCTTCCCAGACTGAGCCCCCTCCTTCCTCTCCCCCTCGCCCCCTCTCCATCCCCCATCTTACCTCCTTCCCTTCCCCACAGCACCTGTATAGATGTATATAAGTTTGTACATATTTATTACTCTATTTTCCTTGTACATATCTATGCTATTTATTTTATTTCGTTAGTACGTTTGGTTTTGTTCTCTGTCTCCCCCTTTTAGACTGTGAGCCCACTGCTGGGCAGGGACCGTCTCTATATGTCGCCAACTTTTGTACTTCCCAAGCGCTTAGTACAGTATAGTAAGCGCTCGATAAATACGACTGATTGATGGATTGATTGATTGATTGAGTGAATTGCGGGCAGGACCGCGAGGGAGGGGGGGGTCCCCGGGCCCTCTGACCGGCCCCGTCTCGGCCCTCCGCAGGCCCAGCTGGACGCCCTGTGCCCCTCCCGGGGTCTGGAGCAGGTGCCCGCCACCCTCCACCCCGACGTGCGCAAGATCGACCTGTCGGGGAACCGGCTCCTTAGGCTGACGGAGCAGCCCCTGGCCTTCTACGCGGCGCTGCGCCACCTGGACGCCAGCGCCAACCGGATCAGCGCCATCGAGGCCGGGCTGTTCGCCCGCCTGCCCCAGCTGACCCACCTGAACCTGGCCCGCAACCGGCTGGACCTCCTGGCCCCGCCCGGCCCCTCCGGGCTGGGCCTCCTGCCGCGGGTGGCCAGGCTGGACCTGTCGGCCAACCGCCTGTTCGACGGCCTGGCCGAGGCCTTCCTGCGCGCCGCCCCGGCGCTGCGCTCCCTGTCCCTGGCCGAGAACAGCCTCACCCGCCTGTCGGCGCGCATGTTCCGCGGCTGCCCGGCCCTGGAGGAGCTGGACCTGCACAGCAACGTGGTCCTGGACATCGAGGACGGGGCGCTGGACGGGCTGAGCCGCCTGTCGGTCCTCAACCTCTCCACCAACTCCATCACCTGCATCTCCGACTTCAGCCTGCGCCCGCTGCGGCGGCTGGACCTGAGCCGCAACAGCATCGAGAGCTTCCAGGTGGCCGAAGGCCCGGACCCCCCCGGCGGCCGGGACTCCCCCGACGGCCCGGACTCCGGCCACCTGGACTCCCCCGGCGGCCCGGACTCCGGCCACCTGGACTCCCGCGGCGGCCCGGACTCCGGCCACCTGGACTCCCCCGGCGGCCCGGACTCCCCCGACGGCCAGGACTCCGGCCACCTGGACTCCCCCGACGACCCGGACTCCGGCCACCGGGACTCCCCCGACGGCCCGGACTCCGGCCACCTGGCCTCCCCCGACGACCCGGACTCCGGCCACCTGGACCCCGACCCCAGTCCCGGGCCCGGCCAGTTCCGTCTCAGCTGGCTGGACCTGCGGGAGAACCGCCTGCTGCGCTTCCCGCGGCTGCCCCCGGCCAACCAGCTGACCTACCTGAGCCTGGCCAACAACCTCATCCGCCTGGGCCCGGCCGACGGCCCCGAGGGCGGCGAGTGGCCGTCGAGGGCCCTGGGCCGGCTGCAGCACCTGGACCTGAGCTCCAACGAGGTGGAGGCGGTGCCCGCCGGGTTCCTGGAGCCGCTGGCGTCCCTGCGGGTGCTGAACCTGAGCCGCAACTGCCTGCGGGCCTTCTCGGGCCCCGCGCGGGGCCCGGGGCTGGCCGCCCTGGAGGTGCTGGACCTCAGCCACAACGCCCTGCGCCGGTTCAGCGCCGGGGCCCGCGGCCTGGCCCGCCTGCGCCAGCTGCTCCTGCAGCGCAACGCGCTGGAGGCGCTGCCCCCGGCCACCTGGGCCGGCCTGGCCGCCGTGCGGCTGCTGGACCTGAGGGGCAACAGGGTCAGCGTGTGCGAGCCCGGGCCGGGGCCGGGGCCGGGGCCGGGGCCCGTGGGCGGGGGCTGCGCCGCCCTGTCCGGCCTGGCCTCCCTCCGCCACCTGGACCTGGCGGAGAACGGGCTGGGCCGCCTCCCCGACGGCGCCTTCCGGGGCTCGCCGCTGGCCGCCCTCGACCTGTCCGGCAACCCGGGGCTGCGGCTCGGGGCGCGGGCCTTGGACGGGCTGGAGCCGTGGCTGCGCGCCCTGCACCTGCGGGGCAACGCGCTGGCGGCCCTGGCCGTGCCCCTGGCCCTCTTCCCGCACCTGGAGCGCCTGAGCCTGGCCGCCAACCGGCTGAGCCGGCTGCCCCGCTGGCCGGCCGGCGGCTCCCTGCGGGTGCTCGACCTGCGGAACAACAGCTTCAGCCACCTGCGGGCCGCCGACGTGGCCGCCTTGGCCCGGACCCTGCGGACCCTCGACCTGGCCGGGAACCCGCTGAGCTGCTGCGGGAACGCCTGGCTGGCCGCCCTGGTGCGCGGCCGCAGCGCGCTGCTCCCGGAGCCCGCCAGCCTCACCTGCCGCCTCCCGCGGGGCCCGGCCGGCCGGGAGGAGGTGCGGGTGTGCCAGCTGCGCCCCGACGACTGCCAGGACGGCCCGGACGGCCCGGACGCCTGGCAGCTCCTGCTGGCACTGGCTCTGCTCCTGGCGCTGCTCCTCCTGGCGCTGCTGCTTCTACTGCTGGCGGGACCGGCCTCCTCCTCCTGCGCCCGGCGCTACGGGCTCCGGCGGCGGCAGCTCAAAGCCTGAGGGACCCCCCCATCCCACCCCCGACGGCCCCTTCTCCGGGACCCCCGGGAGTCCGGGCGCCTCGCCCGCTCCCTCCAACCCTCGCCCAACAGCCGACGGGGTTGAAGGAGGAGCGGCGCGGCCTACGTGGCGAGGGCCCGGGCTTGGAGGTCAGAGGGTGGGTGGGTGGGTGGTGGGGGGGCGTCGAATCCCACCGAGAGACCTTGGGCGACTCCACTTCCAGAGAAGCAGCGGGGCTCGGTGGAAAAAGAGCGCGGGCTCGGGGGGCTCTGATCCCGGCTCCGCCACTCGTCAGCTTGGCGCAAGTCGCTTCGCCTCTCTGGGCCTCGGCGACCTCCTCTGTGGGCAGGGACCGTCTCTATGTGTTGCCAACTCGTACTTCCCAAGCGCTCAGTACAGTGCTCCGCACACAGTAAGCGCTCAATAAATGCGATCGAATGAATAAAACGGGCATGACGACCGTGAGTCCCATGCAGGGCAACCTCACGATTTCTGGGCCTCGGTGACCTCCTCTGTGGGCAGGGACCGTCTCTATATGTTGCCAACTTGTACTTCCCAAGCGCTTAGTACAGTGCTCTGCACACAGTAAGCGCTCAATACATACGATCGAATGAATGAATGAGTGAATAAAACGGGCATGACGACTGTGAGCCCCATGCAGGGCAACCTCACGATTTCTGGGCCTCGGTGACCTCCTCTGTGGGCAGGGACCGTCTCTATATGTTGCCAACTTGTACTTCCCAGGCGCTTGGTACAGTGCTCTGCACACAGTTTGCGCTCAATAAATATGATCGAATGAATGAATAAGACGGGCATGACGACTGTGAGCCCCATGCAGGACAACCTCATGACCTCGCATTTCCCCCAGCGCTTAGAACAGCGCTTGGCACGTAGTAAGCGCTTAGCAAATACCAAAACTATTATTATTATTATTATTCTCTAGGCCTCAGTTCCCTCCTCTGGAAAATGGGGATGAAGACTGTGAGCCCCACGCGGGACATCCTGGCTGTCTTGTATCTACCCCAAGCGTTTAGAGCGGTGCTCGGCACACAGTAAGCGCTTCACAAATACCACGGTTGTTGTTATGACTAATGAGCGCTGTGATGGACGCACAGCATTCAGAGAGTACGATGGGTGTCTGGAGGCGGCACGGACCCCGGGCCGCAGCCTGGGCGAGCTGGGCTTGGGAAGACCCGGTCGCCAAGGCGACGAGTGACTCGGGGGTGAGGATGGGGAAGGGTTTTGGGGGGGGGGAGCGGCTGTCCGAGCCTGGAGACACACGGAGAGGGAGTCAAAAAGGCAGCATCCCTGCCATTGGGGAGCGGACCGTCCACTGGGACAGCCAAGCTGGTCAAACGGATGGAGCCGGCCTGGTTAAAGGGGTAGGAGGGAAGATGATAGACACGGTCAAAGTCGGGGTGGCGAAACAATAGAGCCATGAATCAATCAATCCCCGCAATGTGCCCAGGGCTGAGGCGTCCTCCGGATGGCAAGACTGCGGGGCGATCAATCAATCAATCGATCATATTTATTGAGCGCTTACTGTGTGCAGAGCACTGAACTAAGCCCTTGGGAAGTACAAGTTGGCAACACATAGAGACAGTCCTTACCCAACAGTGGGCTCACAGTCTAAAAGGGAGAGACAGAGAACAAAACCAAACATACTAACAAAATAAAATAAATGGAATAGATATGCACAAGTAAAATAGAGTAATAAATATGTACAAACATATATACATCTATACAGGCGATCGGCGAAGGCCTCCCGGAGGAGGTGGTGGTGGCCTTTTCGGTGAGGAGGGGGGGCCGGTCTGGGTGGCGTGGGAAGGGAGATGGGATCCAGGCAGATTCCAATTCCCAGGCCCTGCAGGAGCCTCCGTACCTGGCGCAGTCCGATTTCCCGCCTCCCACCCAGCCCGTCTCCCGGGCCTGCTGTCTGTCTGGCTTTCCCGTTATCTCCAGCGAGAGGCCGATGCCCGTGGGCCGCTCTCCAGACCAGACGCCCTTATCGGAGCGATGCGGGCCTTGGAGGGAAAAGCGGACACGGCTGGACTACTCAGAGCCGATGTTGAGGCCTGACGCCTGAGGCCTGACGCCGGGAGACAGGAAAATCCCCCCTTCCCCGGCCCCCCGAGCTCCCGAATCATCCAAAAGCCTCCTGCTTGGGGAGCAAGGGCAGGTCTGGAGGACCAGTTTGGAATAATAAAAATAATAACTGCGGTATTTGTTCAGTGCTTACTATGTGCCAGGCACGGTTCTAAGCGCTGAGGGTGGATACAAGATAATCGGGTTGGACGCGGACTTCAGTCTGTCGCTCCAGACCCCGCCGGGACTTACACTTAATAATTACGGTATTTAAGTCCTAACTATGTGCCAGCCTCTGTACTAAGCGCTGGAGTGGAGACAAGCAAACCGAGTTGGACACAGTCCCTGTCCCACGTGGGGCTCACGGTCTCCACCCCCATTTTACAGATGACAGAACTGAGGCCCAGAGAGTTGAAATGACTTGTCCAGGGTGACACAGCATACCAGTGGCGGAGCTGGGATTAGAACCAAGGGCAGGTCTGTAGGACCAGTTTGGAATAATAACAATAATAACTTTGGTATTTGTTCAGCGCTTACTATGTGCCAGGCACCGTTCTAAGCGCTGAGGGTGGATACAAAATAATCGGGCTGGACGCGGACTTCAGTCTGTAACTCCAGACCCTGCCGGGACTTACACTTCATAATTACGGTATTTAAATCCTAACTATGTGCCAGGCTCTGTACTAAGCGCTGGAGACAAGCAAACCGAGTTGGACACAGTCCCTGTCCCACGTGGGGCTCACAGTCTCCACCCCCATTTTACAGATGAGAGAACTGAGGCCCAGAGAGTTGAAGTGACTTGTCCAGGGTGACACAGCATACCAGTGGCAGAGCTGGGATTAGAACCCAGGCCCGTGCTTTATCCACTACACCATTTCTGGAAGCTCTGGGAATGGGTCAATCAATCAATCAATCAATCGTATTTATTGAGTGCTTACTGTGTGCAGAGCACTGTACTAAGCGCTTGGGAAGTACAAGTTGGCAACAGCGTTCCCTCGGGGGGAGTTGGGCCCCGAAAGTAGAGAACAGCAAACCCGGGGCATCTCACAAAGAGATCTGCTACAGAGAATAATTTCTAGAGGAAAAAACACCCTCCTCCATCCTCCCCGTCGGGGCAAGACTTGAGAATGGATCTTCAGTGGCCCCTGTTGCCTAGCAGCCGGCGTGCACCTTCCTAACTGAAGGAGTCAAAACTATTATAAGGGCATCTGCTGGGCTAGAATTATAATAATAATTATGATTATTAATAATAATGGCAGTTGTTAAGCGCTTACTGTGTGCCAGGCACTGTACTAAGCACTGGGGTAGGTACAAGCTAATCACATGGACACGGTCCGTGTCCCACATGGAACAACCTGATCACCTTGCAACCTCCCCAGCGCTTAGAGCAGTGCTTTGCACATAGTAAGCGCTTAATAAATGCCATTATTATTATTATTATTATTATTAATCTCCATTTTACTGATGAGGTAACTGAGGCACAGAGAGGTCGAGTGACTTGCCCAAGGTCACACAGAAGACAAGTGGCAGAGCCGGGATTAGACTCCCAGGCCGTTTTCTAAACTTTTGGCCACGCTGCTTCTCTGATGATAATGACTGTGTGCTAAGCGTCGGGATAGATCCGAAATAATCGGGTTGTACGCAGCCCCGGTCCTATTCGGGGCTCCCCATCTAAAAAGGAGGGCGAGCAGGAATCTTATCCCTTTCTGACTGATGAGGAGGACCCTGGGGTCAGAGAGGTTGCCTGACTTGACCGAGGACACCCAGCAGGCCTATCCCATGGTCTTTCTCCTGGGCCGTGCTGGACATGAGAAGCAGCGTGGCTCAGTGGAAAGAGCCCGGGCTTGGGAGTCAACGGGCTTGGGTTCAAATCCCGGCTCCGCCGCTTGTCAACTGTGTGACTTTGGGCAAGTCACTTAACTTCCCTGGGCCTCAGTTACCTCGTCTGGAAAATGGGGATTGAGACTGTGAGCCCCACGTGGGACAACCTGATCACCCTGTATCCTCCTCAGCGCTTAGAACAGTGCTTTGCACTTAGTAAGTGCTTAACAAATGCCATTATTATTATTATTATTATTATTATGAGGGAGTGCCCACTTCAAATTGAAGCTGACTGGACCAGTCCTGAGCTGAGTGATGGGGGAGGCGAGGGCAGAGGCCGAGGCCGCGGTCCCAGTATCCAGAACAAGACTCATCCTCCCAGTCCTCTGCTCAGCTGTGTGACTTTGGGCAAGTCACTTCACTTCTCTGGGCCTCAGTTGCCTCATCTGGAAAATGGGGATGAAGACTGTGAGCCTCACGTGGGACACCTGATCACCTTGTAACCTCCCCAGCGCTTAGAACAGTGCTTTGCACATAGTAAGCGCTTAATAAATGCCAGCATCATTATTATTATTTTCATGGCTTTTCACTCATTCACTCACTGTAGGCAGGGAATGTGTCTATTAACTCTTTTGTATTATACTCTCCCAAGCGCTTAGTGCAGTGCTCTGCACACAGTAAGTGCTCAATAAATACGATTGATTCACTCACCAGTATTTACTGGGTGTCCACTGCATGCAGGGCACCGAAGTGGATGAGTTGTGTGTCCGAAGCCCTGTTCCAAGCACCAGCGTGGCTCAGTGGAAAGAGCCCGGGCTTTGGAGTCAGAGATCGTGGGTTCAAATCCCGGCTCCGCCACGTGTCAGCTGTGTGACTTTGGGCAAGTCACTTCACTTCTCTGGGCCTCAGTTCCCTCACCTGGAAAATGGGGATGAAGACTGTGAGCCCCACGTGGGACAACCTGATTACCTTGTATCTACCCCAGCGCTTAGAACAGTGCTTTGCACATAGTAAGCGCTTAACAAACACCAACATTATTATTATTATTATTACCTAAGATGCTTAACTTCTCTGTGCCTCAGTTACCTCATCTGGTAAAATGGGGATTGAGACTGTGAGCCCTATGTGGGACACGGACTGTGTCCAACCTGATTAGCTTGTATCTACCCCAGCGCTTAGTTCATTCATTCAATCGTATTTATTGAGCACTTACTGTGTGCAGAGCACTGTACTAAGCGCTTGGGTAGTACAAGTTGGCAACATATAGAGACGGTCCCTACCCAACAGTGGGCTTACAGTCTAGAAGTGCCTGGCATATAGAAAGCGCTTAATAAATGCCATAGAAAATGTGTGCAGAAAGCTGTACTGGGCACCTACTGGGCTTGGGGACAGGCAGATGACAAGCACAGTCTCAACGAGTTTACGGTCTAACGGGGCCTTAAAGTATGAATACAAAATATTTACAAGTGAGAGGGCGATAGAAAAAGTAAACCGAGGTGGATTCATAAATCCGTAACAAATAAATAAAGCCAAGAATGGTGGCGAGGGGGCTGAGAGTTGACCCGATGGGAAGATGGGTCGAGCAAGGAAGACCTCCTGGGGGAAGCTGGTTTTCAAGAGGCCGAGAGAAGGTTTGGGAGCTAAAAAGGAAAAGAATTCCAGGCCGGGGGCGCTGAGGAGGGGGTGCTAGGAGTCTGGAGAGCAGGGAATGCCGGTAGAGCTGGGAATGAGGGACTGGGAGTGGGAGAGGCGAGGGGCTGAGAGACCTAAGAGCGGTAGGAGCGAGGGGTGGGCGCTGGGGGAGAGACAGGACGGGTCGAGACCCTCGAAGCGGTTGGTCAGGACTGATGCCGGAGGGTGGGGGAGACCCCGCCCGGGCTTCCTCGACCCCCAGTCTCCCGTGAGGCCGCAGAGGCCGCCTGGGGTGGCCTTGGCGATGGACTGCGGCCCCCGCCCCCCTCCTCCGCCGCCAGATGTGTGGGAATTGACTGCAGCTGGAGCGACCTCACCACAGCCCGCCTCAGGCCAGGAATGTGGGGCTGGCCAGCCGGGTGAAAGTGGGGGCGTGGGGGGGCGCGGGGGGTGTCCCAGGACCGTCCAGCCCAGCACTCCGTCGCACACGGCAGCAGTGGGAGCTGGACACCCACCCGCATGGTGAGGGGTGGACCGTCCAACACCCCTGACCCTCGCCTCTCCATCCCTGACTCTTCCCCAGTGAACCGGCATGGACCATCCAACCCTCCTGACTCTCCCCCCAGTGACCCAGTTCGGGCCATTCAACCCCCCTGACCCTCCTCTCTCCACCCCTGACTCTCCCCCGGTGACTGAGCATGGACCATCCGATCCCCCTGACTCTCCCCACCCCTGACTCTCCTCCAGTGACCCAGCGTGGACCATCCCACACTCCCGACTCTCCCCTCTCTCCATTCCTGACTCTCTCCCAGTGACCCAGCACGGACCATCCAACACCCCTGACTCTTCCCCCAGTGACTCAGTACGGACCATCCAATAATAATAATAATGATGATGATGATGATGGCATTTATTAAGCGCTTACTATGTGCAAAGCACCGTTCTAAGCGCTGGGGAGATTACAAGGTGATCAGGTTGTCCCACGGGGGGCTCACAGTCTTCATCCCCATTTTACAGATGAGGGAACTGAGGCCCAGAGAAGTGAAGTGACTCGCCCAAAGTCACACAGCTGACAATCCCGGCTCCCTCAGACGTCCGCCGCGTGAACACGGACGAGTCACATCCCTTCTAGACTGTGAGCCCACTGTTGGGCAGGGACCGTCTCTAGATGTTGCCAACTTGGACTTCCCAAGCGCCCAGTACAGTGCTAAATACTCCTGACTGTCCCCCAGTGACCCAGCATAAACCATCCCACACTCCGGACCCTCCCTCAGGGACCCAGCGTGGCTTTGGTCCAAGGATCTGTCCGATCCCCTCGGGCCCTGCTGGTGTTCCCAGCTACTCAGCTTCCCGTGGGAAAGGCGGAAAGCCTCTCCTCGGTCCGGTTTGCCCTCGACGCCCGGGTCATTTACCCCAAACTCTGCGGTGGAGGCCACGGTGGGTGGGCCAGGTGCGAGGAGCCAGCCAGCCCCCACAGCTCAGGCTGGAGGGACGGAGGAAAGGAGGACAAGAATCGGGGGCTGGGGGGGGGGGGAAGAGGAGAGAAGGGGAGGATGCTCAAACAGCCCTTGAGAGACCCCGCCTCCCTTAACGCGCTTCTGCTGCGGTGGCTCTCGCCGGGCCTCCTTTGGGACTTCGAGGAGCTGTCGAGAAAGTTTGGGGCCACAAACTTGGGTCTGAGGGATCTGGGGACGGGATGAGGGCAACGGAGAGAATCGGAGGGGTTTGGCCATCACCACCACCGCAGCCCGCAACCACACCCTCGCCAAGCCTCGCTGTTGACTTAATACTGACAGTAATGATGGTATTTGTTAAGCGCTGACCATGTGCCAGGCATTGTACTAAGCGCCGGGGCGGATACAAGCAAATCGAGTTGGACCCAGTCCCTGTCATCATCATCATCATCAATCGTATTTATTGAGCGCTCACTATGTGCAGAGCACTGTACTAAGCGCTTGGGAAGTACAAGTTGGCAACATATAGAGACAGTCCCTACCCAACAGTGGGCTCTCAGTCTCAATCCCCATTTTACAGATGAGGGAACTGAGGCCCAGAGAAGTCAAGCGACTTGCCCAAGGTCACGCAGCAGACAAGTGGCAGAGCCGGGATTAGAACTCATGACCTTCCGGCTCCCAGGCCCGGCATCTAGCCACTCTGCCATGCTGCTTCTCTGGGGGCACCAGGGAAGAGGGGGTTTAGATGGCCAAGTGCAAACCATCACCACTATCAATCAATCAATCGTATTTACTGAGCGCTTACTTTGTGCAGAGCACTGTACTAAGCGCTTGGGAAGTACAAGTTGGCAACATATAGAGACAGTCCCTACCCAACAGTGGGCTCACAGTCACTAATGAAAAACAATTCAATTCTGACGGCAGGGTGCTTAAACAGGAGAAGCAGCGTGGCTCAATGGAAAGAGCCCGGGCTTGGGAGTCAGAGGTCATGGGTTCAAATCCCGGCTCTGCCAATTGTCATCTGAGTGACCTTGGGCAAGTCACTTAACTTCTCTGAGCCTCAGTTTCCTCATCTGTAAAATGGGGATTAAGACTGTGAGCCCCCCATGGGACAACCTGATCACCTTGCATCCCCCCCAGCGCTTAGAACAGTGTTCTGCACATAGTAAGCGCTTAACAAATGCCGTCATTATTATTATTATTATTAAACTCAAAAAAAGCCTCTGCAAGTAGATGGTCCCTGATATTGGTCGCTCGGGGACTGAAGAAGCAGCAGCGTCGCTCAGCGAAAGCCTTGATTTGCTGAACAGCCTTCTTTAGGGGCATCCTGCTCACACCGAATGGGGAAAGGAACTAGAAAAGGTGCCCCCCCAAATTGCCTTCCCTTCGCTCCTCAGCTTCTCAGCAAACCACAACTGGCGAGCAGTACATCCGGACTTCCAAGGCAAATGGAAAAAAAAAAAACTTTCACTAAGAAAATAACCATCGCGTCTTGGAACATCAGGACGTTACGTGCAATTATATATGATAAATTATTAATAACGTCTGTCTTCCCCTCTAGACTATAAGCTGTTTATGGGCAGGGAAAGTGTCTGCTAATTCTATTGTAGTCTTCCAAGAGCTTAGTACGGTGCTCGGCGCATAGTAAGCACTCGATAAATAGCATTATTATTCGTTTTTGATTAACTAATGATCAAAACAGTCATTGGCCTTTAAGATGCGCAGCTCTAGCAGGACGTGCCCCAGCCAAGTTACCTAGTTGACATTGTTACCAAGTGAGCCCAGACGAAGAACTCGGAGATAATAATAATAATAATAATAATAATAATAATAATAATAATAATAGTGGTATTTGTTAAGCACTTACTATGTGCCAGCACTGTTCTAAGTGCTGAACACTGTTCTAAGCGACTTACTTGCTGAGGGGAGACATCAGGGGCATCAGCAGCAGCAGAAGTAGCAGTACACAGTGGAAAGAGCACGGGCTTTGGAGTCAGAGGTCACGGATTCAAATCCCAGCTTCGCCACTTGTCAGCTGTGTGACTTTGGGCAAGTCTCTTCATTTCTCTGGGCCTCAGTTCCCTCATCTGTAAAATGGGGATGAAAACTGTGAGATCCCCATGGCACAACCTGATCACCTTATAACCTCCCCAGCGCTTAGAACAGTGCTTTGCACATAGTGAGTGCTTAATAAATGCTAATATTGTTATTATTATTACCTCACAGGACCTCAGCACCCACACAAAAGTGAGCCTTTCAGAAACTTGGTGCCCCGACTTGTAAATCAAATTTAGGAAACTGCGCGACAGACGGCGCGATGCCAAAGGGGGAGTCCCAGGGCTAAAAAGGCTGCCTTGAAACCAAAACCTTCTCCACCTGGCTCCAGGCATCAGGCAGCCCAGTTCACGTCAATCAATCAATCAATCGTATTTATTGAGCGCTTACTGTGTGCAGAGCACTATACTAAGCGCTTGGGAAGTACAGGTTGGCAACATATAGAGACGGTCCCTACCCAACAGTGGGCTCACAGTCGTCACGGTTACCTCTCAGGAGGAGGGAATGGCCCCAGCCTTATCACAGGGATGGAGAGAAACCTGCGGGGAGGTCAAACAGTTTTCAGAGTTTCCTGAACACAACATCCACTGTTGAAGGAGGGGGCTTTTTTTTTAGAGTAAATTGTGCCCTCGACAATCACTGAGGACGAGGATTGCGGTGGAGGGGGAGACAAGGTCCCTGCCCTCGAGGGGCTGCCAATCTGATGAGACAGTTCTCTTTCTTTCATTCAATTATATGCATTGAGCGCTTACTGTGTGCAGAGCACTGTGCTCTTGGAAAGTACAATTCGGCAACACACACACGTAGACGCTGTGCTCGGCGCGGGGCCATGGGAGGAAGGGACGGGGGAGTAGGGGAGGGGGCCGGGAGAGGCGAGAGTTAGGGAGAGGGGGTCCCCCAGGGGAGAAGCCGGTTGGGCAGAACATGGGACACAAGGGAAACAGGCGCGTCTCTGTGGGCGGCCGGAAGCGCTTTCCCGGGAAGCCTCTGGAATCTTGCGGCTTTGGGAAGGTTGGGATCCGGCAGTGTTTGCTTCTGTGGGAAAGAGGACGGGGGAGAATGTTTCCCTAGCTCTGCAGCCTATTTTAGTTTATTAGAGAACCTCCCTTGTCGTTGGGATGACTCCCGGGTGGTGTTCTGGCCACGGCTCCGCCCCCCTCTTCCCTCCCTGCCTTCCCATCCCGCGGCTACAGGGAATTCCAGGAGAGCACGCGGATGGGGTGGGGAGGGAGATGGAGAAGGGAAGCGAAATCTCGATTATTCAGGGTCCCTCGAGTGAGGATGGGGGCATGGATAGTCCCAAACCACACGTTGGCTATCACTGCCCCATCCTCCCCCTCCGGCCCTGATTTGGCCTAGTGCTGTGACCCTGTGAACACCCCCAATTTTCCCACTAATCCCTCACCGGGCACACCACGCTGTAGTGTCCACCCTTCTCTAGGCTCCTGCCATTACAGGCCCAACACCCGCCTCCTTCCGCCTTGGCCCTGCCCTCCGCCAAGGCAGCCGGGCAGAGGGGTCGACAGCTGGGCCTGGCACAGCAGAACCCTACCGAGGCCCCTACTTCAAGACTAAATTTAAAACCTTCCCCAGGGAGACTAAGAAAAGCATCTCCTGACTGGCTGGGGTCTCCACTAGTGACCTGCCCGGTCAGGCTGGGGTTGGAACCAGAGGCGTGGCTCCTCCCCACTCCCCCGCGTCACCGCCGGGCTCCGCTCCCCAAAGTTTATTTTTGCTCTGAAGTCCCTAAAGTGCCCTGAGAGCCTTGCACCACCGTAAACTTGGCAAGCATCAATTTCTCCCGCTGCCTATTCCCATTCCTCGAAAACCAGCCTCAGGCCCAGCCAGAGGCAGGCTCTCGTCCTGTGTGTGTGTGTTAGGGGGTACTCTGCCCACTGGGCTTAAGGCAGTCTGCCCGCACTCCCAAGGCCCTTGGCTGTGCCGTGCTACAGCCATGCTCAATTGGGCAGAGGAGATAAACAACTGGCCAGAGAGCTGGAGAAGAAATCCTATTTTTCCCTGCAGAGTACTGGCCTGGGAGTCGAAAGGACCTGGCTTCTAATCCACTTGTCTCCCGTGTGACCTTGGACACGTCATTTCACTTCTCTGTGTCTCACTTACCTCATCTATAAAATCGGGATTAAGAGCGTGAGCCCCGTGTGGGACGGAAATTGTGTCCGATCCAATTTGCTTGTATCCATCCCATCACCTAGTACAGCACAATTATTATTACAGACCCAGGGCCCCAACTGAACCAGGACATAAGGAATCTGCCCCCTGGGGCTGAGGGATCATCTAGTCCAGTCCCATTTACGGGAACAAGGGTGGTTTAACGGAGCCAGGGCACATACTGACTGCTCTTTCCTTAAAGATCGTGGGGGAGGGAGACCACCCCTTCTCGGGAGCAGTTTCTAGCCCCATGCTCTTCTGTCCTCTGCGAAGCCCTTCCTTGAGTCCAACCCCACTCAAGCTGCTGTCATTTCTGCACGATTCCCCATTCATCCCACCATAATCTCTCCTCTGAGATTTTTACCCGATTCTCCCGTTTTCTCAGCAGGGACATGGGAGGACAGATGGTCAGTGACCTCCCCGTAAACCCACTCCCAGACTAACAGGCAACACTCTCCTCCGCCTCCTCTTCTCTAAACACTCCAACTCCTAGAGCCGGGATTCTTCGGAATGATCGTCCTTTCCTTTCGGCATCCTTCTTGCTCTTCTCTGGCCCGTCTCCAGTTTCTCCACATCCATTTCAAAGCGCAGAACCCAAGCTCTGGACAGGGCCGGATTCAGGCACATAAGTGTAAACAGTTGGAAAAGGAGCAGCAAACTAATTGCTAAGCAACCCCAGAAAAGTGTGTTGGAGTGTGAGGTGAGTTCTATTCTAGGAAATGAAATGTTTTAGCCTGGAAAAAATGTAAAGAATCTAGGGAAGTGGATGGGGCCACACTGTACATCCAACCCCCTTACCTGACGTGAGACACTGAATAATAATCATAGTATTTACGCACTTACTTTGTACCAGGCACTGTTCTAAGCGCTGGGGTGGAGACAAGCGATGGGGTTGGACACAGTCCCTCTCCCGCACAAGGCTCAGTCAACCCCCATTTTACTGATGAGGTAACGGAGGCCCAGAGAAGTGACACGGCTTGCCCAAGGCCACATAGCAGACAAGTGGCGGAGCCGGGATTAGAACCCACGACCTTCCGACAGGTTTGTGCTCTATTCACTACACAGTGCTGCACTGAATCAAATCCACCTCCCTCCCAAGTCTGAAAGTGGACTACAGCTGGGGTCTCTCCATTATCAACCAATAGTATTTATTGAGCGCTTACTGTGTGCAGAGCACTGTACTAAGCGCTTGGGAAGTACAAGTTGGCAACATATAGGGACAGTCCCATGGGTGGGGAGAAGCCGTCCGAAAAGAAATGCCAACACCCGCTAGAGATCCTACCCTGTGCTTCTCTTTTCTGAAAAAGGACCGCGCGGCACGACACACGGCCCAGGCCCTGCTGCCTTTGCTGAACTCAGCCCTGTTGATGCAGTAAAATGTGTTGAACTTCATAAAAAAAAAATGACCATCAGCTCCCCACTGAGCGAGGAGCGCCTCACAGGTCAAGCCCACGGCCAAGTTCAACCTTTCCTGCTGCAGGTTGAGTCCAAGGTAACCAGAGAACTCCGATCACGCCCTCCCCTTAGTTGAGAGAAGGGAACTGGCCTCGGCCGTTGGGGCTGAAAGGCAGAATCTTCCCAGAATAGTTGAGAGAAGGGAACTGGCCTCGGCCGTTGGGGCTGAAAGGCAGAATCTTCCCAGAATTGGATTCCCGGGGCAAACCGACTCTGCCACAAGATCCCAACAGCCCAGATTCCTGGCTCCAGTGGGGCAGGAACAAGGGGTAACAGAAACGAACTATTGGTCTGCCTTCCCCTGTGTAGTGTGAACTCCTCAAGGGCGGAGAATGATAATGATGGCATTTGTTAAGCGCTTACTATACGCCAAGCACTGTTCTAAGCGCTGGGGAGGATACCTGTAAAATGGGGATCAAGACTGTGAGCCCCCCGTGGGACAACCTGATCACCTTGCAACCTCCCCAGCGCTTAGAACAGTGCTTTGCACATAGTAAGCGCTTACTAAATCCTATCATTATTATTATTATACAAGATGATCAGGTTGTCCCACTTGGGGCTCACCGTCTTAATCCCCATTTTCCAGATGAGGTAACTGAGGCACAGAGAAATAAAGTGATTTGCCCTGTCACACAGCTAATTGGCAGAGCCAGGATTTGAACCCATGACCTCTGACTCCCCAGACCAGGCTCCTCCCTCTGAGCCACACTGCTTCTCTAGTGCATCTTACGTCTGCCAAACTCTCCCAGGCGTTTTAGACAGTGCCCAGCACTCAGCTGGTGCTCAGTACACGGGCCCGATGAAATGGCCCGTAGCTCTCGGGTACCGACAGCTGCTCCCCGGGCCGGTCCGCTCCGATCCCAGTCCCGCGAGCCGACGTGGAGGAAGTTTCCCTCGGGCCCCGGCCGCCAGCTCTGGCCCTACTCACTCTCCCAGGACTGGCACGTTCAGGGGGGCTCCCGCTGGCACACGGCCGTCTGTTCGCACAACTCAGACGGGGGGTTGTAGGCCGGTTGGCACGGCCCGGGTGGCGCAGTCAGAAACGGCACCCGGACTTGGGCAGGCCGCCGAACTTCCTGGAAATTAATGGGGTGTCCACAAGGCCTGCTGGCAGACGGCGGCAGGGAACACGATCACCAGATCCCCGCTGCAGTCGTGGGCAATACCTTAGCCCTGTACCTTCCTGGCACAGGGCTCTCCAACAGTGTCACCTAGGGAGGGGACCCTCCCTTCCGCGGTCCGGGATGGAGAGAAGCGGCATCTCGGAGGGCGGGGGAAAGAAAAACGCAACACCAATGCGTCCTCACAATTGTTGCGGCCGTCTGGTCGGAGTTCCTCTAGTCGGGATTTATTCCTACAATACCAACAGTAAAATCACAGTTTAAAAAAAGGCAGCACAAAAATGAGGAGTCGGCGGATGGGGTCGGCACCGAAACGGCGGGCGGGTTTTGCCGATCACGTAGGGGCGGCGTGGCAGACCGGCCGGCCGAAAACGCTTGCTTACAGTGAAATCTATACAAAACCGTTAAAAACTCGTTTTTTATATACATACTGTTTTAAAAAAGAAGAGTACAGTCCTCCCTTAGTCAACCTGGTAAAACCGTCTCGGCCCGCGGGCTCCCCGCCAGGAGAATCGCCATCGCGGGAACCCAAATACACCAAACTGACCGGGTCCCGGCGGGGAGTTTCGGTCCATCCTGGCAGGTAGGAAGGGGAAGAGGGCCGTTCCTGGGCCTGGGCCGAAGGCAACTGGCAACACCCAAAGGGAGAGGCGTGGTTTTCTCTTGGCCTAGTTTGATCCTGGGCTTCCTTTGGGCCCAGCCCCCGCCACGCCCTGGGCGGGCTTCCCCAGGGGCTGGCCTGGGGCCCGGGCACGTGCCCAAAGCTGCCCTCCGATGAACGGAACCACAGATACCGCCCTGAGGTTTGCGGCACCGGGAATGCTTCCGAGATGAGGTTAGCGCGTGGGGCGGGATGCCGGAAGGTGCAACCCAAGCCCCTCGGTGAGCGCTTGCCGAGTGACCTGTTCCCGGCATTCTCTCCTCCCGCCTCCCCGGGGCCCCGCTAGTCCCCGAGTCCCATTCTTCCTGGTGCTCCGCTCCAAGCTAAGAGCCAGCCTCTGCCCCACCACTGGGAGCCACAGACTTCCATTCTCGGTCTTCCTTTCCGAGGAGTTTTCGTTCCGGGGACTCCGGCGGAGAGAGGTGGGCCGCTGGATCCGGCCCCGAGGCAGCCACCCACAAAGGACACTGGGCCTCGGGCCGTTGGGAGATTGGAATTTTGCCCCCCTTTTCCTTTTTTTATTAAAAAAAAAAAAAGTACATTCCACTTCACGAGTCTAAAAAATGCCGCTGCAGCTGCTGCAGCTGCATCCTATTGAAGTACCCTGCTGTGTCAGGGCCCGCGGGGGTCTAAGCGTGCAAAGTGCTCAATACAAAGGACCCCTCGGGGGCTGCCCCGGGCGGACCCCGGCCCCGGCCGACGGCCGGTCTGAAAGTGCACTCCAGCGCCCAGCGCCTGGCGCCCGGCCCGCTAGGGCCTCTCGGCCGAGTTCTGCAAGGGGCTGGCCTCCATTCCCTCCTCCGCGCTGCTGTCCACATCCTGCTCCAGCACCGCTTCGTCCTCGTCCAGCTGCTGGCTGGTGAAGTTGTTGAGCTCCAGAAAACCGCTGGGCTCCACCAGCACGTTGGAGCTGGAATGGCAAGGGATGGCGTACTGGGGGATGGTCTGAAAGAGGGCACAAGACGCGTTTCAGTGGGCACGGGGCCTAGGGAGCCCCTGGGCCACCCCCTGCTAGCCTAGAACGGATGAAGCCTGCTCTTCCAGTCCAGAAACCGAGCTAAAGCAAAAAAAGTCCCGGGGGGTGGGAGAGGTCAATCCTGGAGATGCGGTTGGTAAGCCTTCCCAGACTGAGCCCCCCCTTTTCCTCCCCTCCTCCTCCCCTCCCCATCGCCCCTACTCCCTCCCTCTGTTCTCTCTTCCAGCCCCACGGCACTTGGGCATATATGTACATATTTATTATTATTCCATTTATTTTATTAATGATGTGTATATACCTATAATTCTATTTATATTGACGCTAGTGATGCCTGTCTACTTGTTTTTTGTTGTCTCCCTCCCTCCTTTTAGACAGTGAGCCCGTTGTTGGGTAGGGACTGCCCCTGTGTTGCCGAATCGAACTTTCCAAGCGCCTAGTACGGTGCACTGCACACGGTAAGTGCGCTCGATAAATATGACTGAATGAATGAATGAACGAACGGGCCCACAGCAGCCAGGGTCTGAAAAGCAGAGCCCGTCGGTGCTGCCGCTGCAGAAGCGGGACACCCCAGGAGTGGGTCACCCCAAGACGGACTGGGGCCGATTAGTCAATGGGGAGGGACAAAATGGCAGCAGTGGAAGAACACAAGAAAGTAGCGCCCTGCTACCCAAAGGAAAACGATGAGGATTGTTGAACAGGAGAACATCTCCATCGAGATATTCCCCACCACAAGGCCCCAGCTCTGTCGAAATGGCACCGACTCACAATCCTTCCTTGGCCCAGGTCTGATCAAACTTCGCTGTCATCACTAAGGAAGCACTTCTTCCTTAACACACAAGTGCACACGCACAAACACCCCCCCTCCCCGTGCCTCCACACTCAGGTACACACAATCCTAGTTCGTTACAGGGCAATCTCCCGCCAGAGGAACGGCGCACATTTCATTTTCACCGTTTTATCTGGAGGTACCCCAAGAGGCTTGGAAGCAGTGTGTGTAGGGGGGTGGGGGGGTTGCTCTTGGGGAGAGAAGGGGGCAGAAGAGACGCTGGGAACATGTAGGAACATTGTGCTGGGACCTCAGAGGGAGCCTCCCATCTCAAAAGGAAAATGTCCCAACCGAGCCAGGGTCAGTCCCTCCCGCCGGTGTGTGTTGTCTCATTGGGCCTGACAATACTTCCCAGCGATGCCAATCCCTCTGTCAAACTCTCTGTGCTGCTCCTGCCCCAGGCTCAGAACCAAGGCCGAATGGATCTATTTATCCATTCCAATTATTATTTATCCAATAATCATATAAATACGATTGATTGATTGATTTAGCAGAGAGGATCTACAGAAAACAAGGGCCAGACCCCAGCTGTCTCTTCCTGGCTCTGACCCGCATTTGCCACAAAGACTCGGGCCATCGCAGAGCTTAGAGGAACAGAGATCTGGCCCACAGCTGCCTTGGGTGGGGTGGGGGGTGGTCACCACTGTAAAGTGCTCTGATCTTCTGGAAATTTAAGCCCCCAACTTCAGGACCAACTTCTTCTCCCCCCGCCCCCCGCCACACCCTCATCCCTACACACACTTCATGAGCATTTAAACTAATGGATTAGAGCATTCGTTAAGCACTTACTATATGCCAAGCCCTGCGCTGACTGCTAGGATAGACCCAAGTTAAATTATAAATTTTTTCTTTATATCTGTTGCCCCCTCTAAACAGTACACCTGTTGTGGGCAGGGACACATCTACCAACTCTGCTGAACTGTTCTCTCCCAGGTGCTCAGTACAGTGGTCTGCCCACATTAAGCGCTCGATAAATACTACCGATGATGATGAAGATAGGTCAACTAACTCAACACACCTGCTTAGAAACCAGAACCGTCTCCCTGCAGCAGCCAGGGCTGAGGCAGGCCGGGCTTCCCTAGGGGCCACCGCCCCGGCCGTCTCCGCCCGCCTACCTGGATGATGATCTCGGCGGGGCTCTCGTCAGCTGCGTTCTGGCCGAGGCTCTGAATGCGGATGAACTGGCTGGCGGCTGCCGGGCCCTGGGGGTCCGCTTTCCGCGGCGGCGGCGGCGGCGGGTGGGGGGGGCCCCAGGGCCGGCGGGCTGGGACAGGTCTCGCTACATTGCTGCTGTTGGGGAGTGGGAGGTGCCGCTCCTCCTCCCCCCGCCGCCCGGCTGGAGGACGAGGACTGTGCGTCGACGGCAGGCGGACCCGGCGCTCCGGCCTTGGGCGGGGCCTCCGCTACCGGGGACTCTACGTTTGGGTCAATCTGGGCCTCCAGCATGGACATTTTCAAAATGTCCGACACCGCGGTCTTCTCAGACGCCTGCACGAGGAACACGCCGGGGCCCGGAGCGGGCGGCTTGGGCCCGCAACTGCCACCTGCTACCTTTGTAACGGTGGGCGGCTGCGGCCCCTCAAATGTGATCTTTGTAACGGAGGATCCTTGGGCTCTGAGGGGCGGCTCCACCTGAAAATCAAATGTGGGTTGTGTGGGTTACGGCTGGCTCGCGAGCAAAGCCCTCCTCAGCAATGTCACCCAGACCGGAGGGCGACTTACACAAGCTGGAGCCGCCCGGCAGGAGGGCAATTGGGGGCTACCCTGGCGGCGGGCACTTGACCGGGGGTGGGAGTGGGGGTCTGCCACGCAGCCCCATTTTCAGCGTGGCTCAGTGGAAAGAGCCCGTTGGGAGTCAGAGGTCGTGGGTTCTCATCCCGCCTCTGCCACCTGTATGACCTTGGGCAAGTCACTTCACTTCTCTGCGCCTCAGTTACCTCATCTGTAAAATGGGGACGAAGACTGTGGGCCCCACGTGGGACACCCTGATTACCTCGTATCATCCCCCAGAGCTTAGAATGGTGCTTGGCACAGAGAAGCGGCGTAGCTCAGTGGGAAGAGCACGGGCTTTGGAGTCAGAGGTCATGGGTTCAAACCCCGGCTCTGCCAATTGTCAGCCATGTGACTTTGGGCAAGTCACAACTTCTCTGGGCCTCAGTTACCTCATCAGTAAAAGGGGGATTAAGACTGTGAGCCCCCTGAGGGACAACCTGATCACCCTGTAACCTCCCCAGTGCTTAGAACAGTGCTTTGCACATAGTAAGTGCTTAATAAATGCCATTATTATTATTATGGTATATATGTATATATACTATATGTAGTATACTATATGTATATATAGTATATATATGTGTGTATATATACTATATGTAGTATACTATATGTATATATAGTATATGTATATATGTATATATACTATATGTAGTATATACATAAACATATATACATATAGTATATGTATATATGTTTGTACATATTTATTACTCTATTTATTTATTTATTTATCTTACTTGTACATATCTATCCTATTTATTTTATTTTGTTGGTATGTTTGGTTTTGCTCTCTGTCTCCCCCTTCTAGACTGTGAGCCCGCTGCTGGGTAGGGACTGTCTCTATGTGTTGCCGACTTGTACTTCCCAAGCGCTCAGTACAGTGCTCTGCACATAGTAAGAGCTCAATAAATACGATCGATTGATTGACTGATTGATTGTAAGCGCTAATACCAACATTATTATTATTTTCCTTGGGAATTTACACCTCCTTGGGGTGTTGGCGCCCCCTGCTGTGATTGCAAGGGAGCTTCAGCCACTGCTTTCAGAGGGCGGCCGGCAAATTTTTCTCCCTTGGCTTTGAAACACTCATCTCCAGAGTCAGTGGCTTTCCTTTTTAGGTTTTGGTTTGGTTTCGTTTTGTTTCTGGTCTCCCATACACGAGACTGCTCTTCCGCTCTGGCACACCGGAGGCAAACTGAACGAGAGGGTGACGTAAACCACAAAGGAGGATGCCAGTGGCGCTCCTGAGGAGACTGCGGGGTACTTGGCTCTTAAGGCCACAGAGAATAAAGGTAATGGGCCTGGAAATCAATAACATTTTATACCTAAAAATAAATAAAAATAAAAAAATGAAACTCATTAGGGCCCCAGACTCCATACCCTACCACTTAGTGCTAAAGTTGGTTCATTGGGCACCGCCCGGAAAGTCCGGCTCTAAGAGCTGCCCTAGTCCTCATCCTTTCTCAGGCTGCGAATGTGGGGGAGGACTGAGGCTCTTTCCCTTTTCTTGGGTGGAGATTTCCTTAACTAGAGCAGGTTGGCCACTCGGCTGCCTTTTCATTCACTTGGCTCACAAGCTGGCCCCCAGTACACTCGCTTTCAGTTCCCCGGGTGGCCGGTTGCCCCCGGATACCCCCCCTCCCTGGGGAAAGACCAGCCGTGCCCGCTGACCCCCTGCCTCGTCCAAAGGACCGGCGGCGCCCGGCGACGTCTTCCTTCCCCAGGGATGGTCCGGCCGTCCCCAGCGACAACCTTCCACCTCCGGCTGGTTCGGCCGGACGCGGGGTCAACGTTTCGACAAGGCCCTCGATCCCCGCCGGTGCCAACGAGTCCGGTTGCCCCCACATCCGCGGAAGGACCTCGGGGAATCTCCCAGCCCAGGGCGAGGGGTAGAGACGGCGTTACCTGGCTGGCCGGCTGTTTCTCCGCAGCGGCAGAGAGCTGGGGGAGGCTCGTTGGGGGCTGGGGCTGCACGTAGACTTTCTGTTGGGTTGGGGCCTGCTGGAGCTTGGGCAGCTGCTGCGTGGTTTTCACAGCAAGCACCTGCACCACAGTCTGCTGGGGCTGGGACAGCAGAGGCGGGAGCGGCCTCTCCTTGGCCAACATGTGGGGCGGCGGGGGCAGCGAGGGCGGCCCGTCCGGCTTGGGGAGGGCCGGCTCCGGAGGGAGAGGGCTGAGTTTCTGGTGGCGGATCGACAGCTGGGGCATCTGCGGGAGTTTGTGCGGGAGGGACTGGGCCTGCAGGTGGAGCGTCTGCTTCTGTTTCGCCTGGAAGCACTGCAGTGTCTTCACCTGCAGCTGAGGCTGCTCCAGCTTGGGCAGGTCGGGGGTCGGGGTCAGAGCCGACTTGTAGAACAGGCCGGTCTGGGGGTCCAGCGCATCCATCTCTTCCACCTCGCCCTCCTCGGTGCCCAGCTCCTCGCTGTGCTTGGAGAACGCCGTGTGGCTGCTCAACGCCTACGGGACGGAGAGGGACAGGGGAACGAGGGACGATGATGCCGCTGAACGGCCTCCGGGCCCGGGCCGCGGGCGCCGATGCCAACCGGCACTCCTGGAACTCGGAGAGAAAGGAGGCCCCCGGACTTGCCCTAAGTCGCCCCCTCCTCCCATTCCCATGCTCGCTGCCAAAGCCCATCTCTCTGACAAGCCCTGCAATCGACGACTGAGTGTCCTGGCAAAGAAGGCCCAGGATAAAGTGTGGCAGTGGCCAGGCGAGTCCCTGACCCCGGCCTGCTCTCACCCTGACAGGGGGCCATCCCAAGGGCAAGCTGTCGGGATGGTCCATTTACCAGAACAGAGCTGCAAAGAGAATTAGCTACCGATTCCACAGTAGAGTTACCGCGAGGGTCAGAAACTCCCAGCTCCAAGCCTCTAAGGAGGGCTTACTATCGAGTGCTGATTTTAAAGCCCCCGGGAGGTTCCGAAATGCTGCCTTCACAGGTCAGTGAGGATCACCTACTGAACTCCCGGGCAGAGGCAGAAATATTGGACGTTCTTTTGTGGGAGATTTGGCTTCCACCCGTCCCTCCAATTCACCAGGCACCCATAAGATCCCCACCCTCCTGCTGGTCACTAGATACCATATTGACCAGATCCCTTGACTCCTGTCAGGCAAACCTGCCCATCAACCAACCTCCCTTTTCACAGGCTCTCCCCTCTCTCCCAGCTGGAATGTTGACCCATCCTGCTTTCCTAAAACCTGCTCCTCCCCTCCCTGAAAGCTCCAGTAAAAGTGTCTCCTTCTTCCGGAAAGCCTTCCCTGGTTGGCCCCCTCACCTCCGGCCCCGTGCTCACACTAGGTACCCGCTACCCGTGTGGGAGAGCTGTCCGGGACCAGCTGTGACGACACCCCGGGGGCCCAGACAGAATGGCTCTTCTGCCACAAGCTGGCCAGGAGGAAAAGATGCTCTCCCCGACTCCCTTACCCCTTAAAAGTCCTTCCTCCCCCACACAGGCCCTGGGGGAGGCTTTCTCTCTCTCTGGGGCTAGGCTGCAGAGCTACAAGTGGTTTGGTGTTCTAAGAGGGGATGCTGAGATAGGCTCTGTACCTCTAAGTTTCATGCTCCCAGGATACACCCTTTTGTTCATATTACTACTACTAATTGTGGCATTGGTAAATACTTACTATGTGCTCAGCATTGTACTAGGCGCTGGTTTACATTCAAAACAATTAAACTGTTAGGTCCTCGTGGGCAGGGAATGAATTGGTACCACAGTGTACCCTCCCAAGTGCTTAGTAGAGTGCTCTGCACATAGTGAACACTGGATAAATGCCACGGATTGATAATCAGATCAGACAGAGATCAGACATCTGGGATTCTCCTTCAGATCAAAAGAGTAGGGACCATGATTGTCTCCTCCTCCTCTTCCAGTTCTCCTGCAACCCAGCGTGAGGGGGAAGCTCCCAAGAAGCTGGGGGGCGGGGGGCTCATCCGGGGTGGCCAAGCTCTCCCAGAGGGCTCAGAGCGGCGGCGACGAATCCTTCCTCTCGCTTCCAACATTTCCCATTTCAACTGCTCCAAAGTCCCTCTCACTCCAACTGTCCTAGCCGCCCCCACCCCTGAAGGCACACACCCAACCCTGCATTTCCGCCCTCAGCACACGGGCGGGCGGGGGGGTCACGGGACAGGAGGGGCGGAGGACAGCGGGTACAACCTGCTGCATGATGTGGGTGATGGCACCGGTGGAAGACGCCGGGATGGACTTGACCACCACCGAGGTCTGCGTGGCTGTCTGTGACTGAGCCACGTGCTGGAGCAGGGTCCGCTGGGTCTGGGATGACTGCTGCTGGGGCTGGGACCGATGGCTGACTGAAAGGAAGACAGGGCGACACGAGGTCAACGCGAGGTCACGGGCATTCCTCCAGAAGTCACCTTGACAGCTCAGGTCACCGACGGCTTCGAAAACACACATCGGGGGACTCTTCAGAGCAGCAAGCCCCTCGGGGTTACCCTGGAGAGACTCTGAGAGTCTGTTCTCCTCCTCTTCCGCTTGGCCAAGGTACGATGGACCTTGTTAACTGGGCAGTTTCTCCAACCGCCCACAGGACCACATTTATCCATGTCTTAATTCGGTCTATAGCCAAAGAGGCTGATCAGTCCCTTATGGCGTGAAGAGACCTGCTCCTTAAACCCCAATCTCCTCTTCCTCCTCACTGAGATCCAGGCAGAGTGGAGGTCCCTGGAAATCCCGGCATTGGGAACAATGCCTGGTTGGGGGGGGTGGGGGTCTCCAGAGATGCCTGGTGGCCCAGGAGGCCAGGCCCCCTCTGCTCTTCTGTCTCCTTCCAGATGGCACAGCTGGCTAAAACTCACCGCCCCACCCTCAAGCTCCTCGGCTGCACACATCTGGGCCCCAGTGGTTTTCCCAACAGCACCATCCCTCCGCTCCGGTCCGCAAGTTCCCCACGGTGAGTTCTCTGGGGGAGGGCAGTGCTCCAGAAACACAAAAGAAGCGCAAGTATGCAGGACTCGGGTCCTTCTCACTCCACCTGTCTCTGCCCCCTGCCCTGCCAGCCCCAGTACCCCCGTTATGCCCGAGTGGAGGGTTGGGAGGGGAGGTGGGGGAGAGCGGTTTCCACCACCCCGAGACTGGCTTCAAAGTACGCTGGGTCCCCCGGGCCAGACTGGCCGGTCAATAAATGTCCCTGCACCGGGGGCACCCTGACCTCTTCCCTGAGCTGGGCCCCTCCCAGTGGGCTGGGAGCCAGGCCTGGCTGCGGGTCGCTGCCGCCCACTGGTCCTAATCCTCCATGTCCTGGGCCTGGGCCAGAGAATTCCTCTCTCCGGGAATCTGCATCCTTCACATTCCTGGAGGCTTAGGTCTGCTCCCTTAATCCTCACGGAAGAAAACGATCCCGCTTAGCTCTTTAAATCTTCCCTCATCCGTCATCCGCCTCGTCCCTCAATTATCCGCGGCACTCTCCTCTGATCTCTGGCCAGTTTGGATCCATCTCTTGGCTAATGAAGTGTCCAGAACAGAAAGCAGGATTCCAGGTGCCTCTCGCGAGCGCGGGAGAGTAAGCCTCCTTCCCCTTCCGGATCTGGGCCCCGCACGCTCCGACCAAACCCCCGCGGACCCTCGAGCTGCCCGGGGCCTTTGGACAAACTGCTGACTTGCTCTCCCCTCTCGCCCCCTTCCACTTAGGGCTGCCTGTCCCTTTCCAGACCGCTTCCTGCTGGAGGGCTGGGCCACTGTGAGCGGAGAGAGCCTGACATAATGTTGATCGCAGGCCACCTTGATCTCAACGCTAGTCCCAGGGGGACGGGGGCGGTCAGGGAAAACCTCCTGGGGAGGGGAAGCGGTCTTCTCTGCCTTGCCCTTGGGCAAGCGGGGCCCAAGTAGCCCCTGTGAGCCCCACTCATCCCCCTGCGCTCCGCCCCAGGACACTTACCGGTGGTGATGTACTCAGCCACCAGCTCTGACTCCACCACGGCAATCGAAGGGTTCTCGGGAGAACGCCGCTTGTCTTGGGCCATCTGAATGGGAACGGCCATTTGGCTTAAGTCAATGGTGGGCTGCCTTGGCTTCGATTCCAACTTTTCTTTTACTGTCGAAAACATTGGGGGGGAGGGAAATTCACCTTTGGTGCAACGGATTGGAGAGAAGGCTCCCTTGGCAAGCCTGGCCTCTAGGGACCCAGGCACCGGGCCGCCAGGGCTCCGGACCCTGGGGCTCATGGTGGGCGTTGGCCCTTGACCAGCAAGAGGAGTTTGAGCACGTGCCCTCCCAAGGAGCAGCCCGGGTGGAGTGGTGGGGGGGAGTGGGAGGTGAGGGGAGCAAAGTGAGGGGAGACAGTGAGGGAAGAGGGAAGAACAATGCGCTTCGGGGAGTGACACAGAACAACAGGGTAGGGAAAGTCAGACAGGAACCTGAGGCAGAGGAGAAAGGGGTCGAGACCAGAGAGTTGTACACTACGTGCACAAGGAGGAAATGACAGGAACAACTTGGAAAAAGCAGAGGGATGTCGGGGACAAGAAGAAAACCCGGAAGAAAAGGGGGGCCGGTGGGGAGAGGAAAAGGAAATTCCCCCTTTAATACATCAGAAAGTACTGAATATTAGTCTGGCAGATTGCGCTCCCGCCTCGGAACAAAAATACCCAAGGGATGCCTGCTTCCTGGCCCCTGAAAAGGATGTTTAGGGCTAGGAGGGAACAAGGGGCGGGCGAACAAGCAGGCAGAAAGGGAGCGTCCTCTCGCCCTCTGCCAGGTCCACTACACAGCCCTTCACCTCCTCTCCCTCAAACCACCTTCCACCCTCCCAGCTCCACAGAGTTGATCCATCTGGCCCCTCCCCGACCTCATCAATACGTTTTCTGGCAGTCCACCCTGCACTGTTCTGTCGTTTCTTGCTTTGCTCCTGCCAGGTGATTTGGGGACACTACGGGTACAGCGGGTTGGCCCCGCCCGCCTCACTGCACTGTGAGCCCCTAGAGGGAAACCTCCTCTGTAACTCCCTACAGCCACCCAATTCAGTGTCCTACCCACAGATGGAGGTCCACTAATACAGTGGTGGGGCCCCGGATTTCCCTGTGCTCTTCGCCATCCACCCCCTCCTTCTCCTTCCCCTCCTCCTCCTCATCCTTCTCTCTGTCTCGGATCTGCATAGATCAGCTCTGTGGTTGGAGGCAGGGGTGGGGCTGAACGGACACCCAGGGCTGGAGCCGGGAATGAGCCAGGGTCGCTGGGAAAGGAGCCAGACCTAAGCCAGGCAAGGTGCCCAGAAACTCACTGGGCCAGCAGAAGGGCCAAGACCAGGGCCGGCGGTGGGGCTTTGCTGCCGTTCTGGCCGTAGGACCCACACTGCAGAGGGGACCGGTACCGAACAGGGGCATACATCCCTCAACTGCCACCCAGGGCTTGCCACGTGGCTACGGGCAGGCGGAGGCCGAGTCTGGGGCCGAGGGAAGATCTAAAGGTGGGGAGAAGGAACGGAAGATGACGGGAGGAGGGCGAGGAGAGGAAGACCTGCCTAACTGCCCAGACCGCAGCGGGGACAGAAGCCTGGACTGGGGAAGCTGAGAGACCCCGGGAGTAGCCAGGAGGAAAACAAAAGTGGCCGCTCGGAGTGATCCGGCACCGCCGCCTGGAGTTCGTGGTCCCACGGACTCTCACCTGTCGTCTGTTGGAGCTCCAGCAGAGCTTTGATGGTCGAGGTGGCCGACTGGGGCTCGCTGGACACGTCCTGATAAATGATCGTCGGGCTCGCCTCCATGGCGATCTCATGCTCGGCCCAGTCCTGGCGCCGGGAAGCAATGACGTGAACCACCGGCTGGGAATCTGCGGCATCAATGGCGAAAAGTACAAAGGAATGAAAGAGTAAGTTTCTCCAAAAAGAAAGCTAGGACGACCCTCCAGGTTTTCTCCTCCAATTGTATTAAGTTTGGTGTCTTTCCCGCCCCAACGCCCTTTGGGGAGCCCACAAACACCGTGGCTTGAATGGTTGATCCGGAGACGTCGCCTGGCGCACAGAAAAGCTTGTGCGCACGCACACACGCACCCGCCGAAGAGACCAGAAAGTCTGCCCGAACACAGCAGGATTTAGTCCCACCTGGCAGCTCGTATTTCTGAAACCCACAAAGTTGCTGGCAGGAGAAAAAGACTTCCACAGCTACAATTATTACGCACAATGGGGCCTGCAAAATGTAACTGGAGGTCTCTTGTTCAACTCTCTCTCTCTCTCTCTACCGCTCTCCTCTCTGAGCCTGAGATGCCATTTATTCTCCCCCAGCTCCTCCCGGATCTCAGACTTCACCCACCATACCACGCTCTGATGCCGACTCCGGTTCAGCGGCCCCCGACCTGTCACTATCCCTTTGCACCGGATCCTGTTTCTGAAGGGCCGCTTAGCCGGCTCCAACCATCTCCCGGCTGTCCGGCACCTGAGGGGTGAGGGGGCAGGAGGCGGACAGCCAAACCCCGAGGGCACCCAGGCGCTGGTGGCCCAGACAGGCAGTCGAGAACCCCTGCTGAGACCCTGAGTGATGACTCCCCAAGCAGCTGAGGTGGCCGGGCAGTGGAGAGGAGGGGAGGCCCTCAGCCACCCTAAGAGCCAGCAACGCTTTAGAGGGTTCAAAATTCTCCATCCCCTGGGGGCAGAACGGGCCTTGCCCGTGGCTACTTGGTGGGTCGACGAGGGCGCCGAGAGGCATGACGCGCCGGGCGGAAAAGGAGCGGTTGGTACCTTGGGAGCTCTGGGAGGATTCGGTGGAGGAGGAGCTGCTCTCCGTGTAGCTCTGAGGCTCTTCCTTCAGTTCCTGGATGGACGAGATCCCGGCTTCGGCTGCCCGGGACGCCTGCTGCAGTGTTTCCGTCACCAGCTGCCGCGTCTGCTCGCTGACCACCGTGGCCTGGAACGTCACCGGCTTGGGCTTGATCAGGACCTGGAGGAGAGGTGAGACCTGCTCCAGGACCGAAGCGCCGGCTTCAGGAGTGCACCTGGAGCCAGGACGCCACGGTGCTCGGGGCTCACCCTTGGCCAATGCCGTCGATGGACCGACCCATCTGGCCCACGTCCCTTTGAGGGTGGGGGCGTGCATGCGTGACCCAGGTTTTCCGTCGCTCCGGAGAAATGGCCAGTAACCCCCTTCACCAGCAGCCAAGCCGTGGGCACGTACTCGGCTATGACAGCGGAGAGCCCTTGAAAGCAGGCGGAAGGGGAGAGGGTGGCTTGAAGGAAGCGCCAGGAGCTCCTGGACTCCAGACAGAAGGCAGGCCTGTCCCCCCCCCAATGCATTTTCCCCATCATCTGCATCTCCTGCCTTGGACACAGATGCCACTGGAGGAATAAACACATCAGGACCAAACCACAGGCGGCGGCGAGTAAAGGCAGAGAAACAAGGAACAGATGCCTCAGATATGCTGGACATTATTTTGGAGGGGGAGGGATGGCTGCCGGTGAGTCGCAGAGGGCACTTTGGGGGTCTGAAGGAGGGGCTCGGCCCTCAAATCTTAGCACGGTAAAAGCACAGAAGCCACGGCAGGGGGAGAGGGGAGAGGGTGGCAGCAAGGTTAGGACTGAGAGTGGAGGAGTGGTCCCGACCGTCCCTGTAGCAGTGGGCAAAGGGGCCAGAGCTGGGGCAAGGAGAGAGGTGAAAGGCGTTAGGAGCTCCCTGATTGCGAATCCCCCCGCCAGAGCCAGGAGAGGCCCCCCGGGTCTCCTTTATTCCAGGGACCCCACCCTTGGAGGGAAGCCCACCCCCTGGCCTGTGCTACCCTTTCACCTCACCTCTCAGGAGAGGCTCCAGACCCCACTAGAAAGGGGCAACTAGGGTGGGATCAGCCGTTCTGGCCACACCCAGAGGAAGAGGAGGAAGAGGACATCCCATCTTCTATTTCCACCCTAACCGCACCGACCTTTCCTCTCCTCCCCACCCCTCAACCCCTCCTGCCATCGCCAGCTCCCACCCTCCCACTCAGTATGCCACGGTTACTTCCAGTTGGCGCCTCAGAATACGGATTAAATTTGCTCCCCTATATGGCAGACCTTCTCTGTCCCTAACAGAACATTCATCAGTCCTCAGGACCCCCGGGATGAGCCCGTCAGGGAGTGGCCCAGGCGAATCCTTGACAAGAGCGATGTTACTGTTTGAAAGGCAAACCCCAACACCCCCAGGAGAGTGGAAGTGGGTGCTCTGGGCCCTCCGTGGCTGGAAGCCTTCCCGGCTCCTTTCGAGTTACGGACTCTGGAATGAACGATCCACGCCTTTTGGATTCCACAGGTGGGACCCTAACCAGGCCAAGGGAGGTGAAGAGAGGAAAGAAGCAGTGTTGTCAAGCGGAAAGAGCACAGGCCTGAGAGTCAAAGGACCTGAGTTCTAATCCCGGCTCCACCACAACAGTGTGACCTTGGGCAAGTCACCTCACTTCTCTGCACCCCAGTTCCCTGATCAGTAAAATGGGCCCCACGTGGGACAGGGACTTGATTAGTTTGCATCAACCCCAGTATTTAGTACGGTGCCTGGCACGTAATAAGTACGTTTTGGGTTGTTGTTTTTTTAAAAAAGGGGGATGAGTGGTGGACACAGTCCCGGGGCCCATCTCTCCGGGGGTCGGTCCCGCACGGGAGTGTACCTGGGTCTTTCCCTGCTGGCCATAGACGATCTTGGTGGGGATGATTTTGGTGGCCGGCTGGACGGCGGAGCCGATGCCTTTCGGCTGGGTGACGATCATCTTGGTGATGGGCCTGGTGGCAGTGATGATGGCCGGTTTGGCCCCGGCCGGCACTGCTTGGATGGTCTTCTCCCCCTGGAGGGATGAGGGAGGCAGCGTCGGTGCTCAGGACGGCCCTGGCCTCAGCCCGGAGGCCCCACTGACCCCACCGCAGAACGTCGACACCCCACGCGGTCGGGTGGGGGGTCCTCCTGGCGCCGCTCCACCCTCCGCCGCCGGGCCCTACGCCGAACTCCCACTTACCCCCGCGTTTAAGAGCGTCGTGACCACATTTTTGCCCGGCAGACCTTGAATGGTGGCTCCTTTCCCCGTCGTCTTCTGCACAACGATCACGTTGGGCTTGGACGTCATTGGGATTGTGGTGATTTTGGTCGTGGTCCCTTGGGAGAGGAGGAAGAGGGGGCAGGCCGGTTAAACGACGTGTGGACGCGGAAGGGTTAGAGAGAAGGGAAGAGGAAGACTGCCCCGAGGCAGGGCTGTGGACTCTGGCCGTGAGGATGGACCAGCCCTGCCTGTACGGTGCGAGCCGCCTGGGACCGACAGCCCCACCCAGCCGGTCCCCCAGAGTCAGAGCCCCAGGTCAGTGCAGAAGTACTAAGCGCTTAGTACAGTGCTCTGCACATAGTAAGCGCTCAATAAATACGATTGATGATGATGACGATGCAGAACAGAGCTGGGAGCCTGCGCCCCAGAAGGTCGGCTAAAGTCAACGATCGTTCTTTGTTCTAACCATTCGCCCCCATCCGATTTCCCCTCATTTCCCTCCCTTGCCCTGAAAAGAGCCCAAATGAGCAACTTCAGGCAAGGAGCCCTCTGCAAGAGCGGCCCTTCTTTCTTCCCAACACCCAGAGCCATCGCCCAGGAGCGGCACCCCTGGTTCTCAAAGCTAGGCGTCCTCCCCGGAGATGGGCCTAACCCCGCCGGGCCAGCCAACCACCAATGTCCTGAGGTCCTCACACCCGGAGGCCTTCCCCGACAGGGCCACTGCCGGCGTCCCCTCTAGTTGAAAGAAACAGAGAATGACAGGATTGGGGCAGACCCCTGGCACCACGGGATTTCGGAGCGGCTGAAGTAATTGCCGAACAAACGTGGATCCTCAATTAGACCTAGTGGAAACAGCTTGAGCCTGGTGGTCAGAAGACCTGGATTGTAATCCCGGCTCTGCCACTCGCCTTGGGCAAGCCACTTAACTTCTCCATGCCTCCATTTCCTCGCCTGTAAAAGGGAAATACAATATCCGTTCCCCCTCCTACTTAGACCATGAGCCCCAAGTGGGGCAGGGACTGTGTCCAACCTAAAAAACTTTTATCTACCCCAGCGCTTAATGCAGTGCTCAACACAGAGTAAACACCTACCAAAGAACACGGTTATTATCATCACCTGTCTCTATATGTTGCCAGTTTGTACTTCCCAAGCGCTTAGTACAGTGCTCTGCACATAGTAAGCGCTCAATAAATACGATTGATGATGATGATGATGATCACCTACAGCCGAAGCTTCCTTTCAGCTGAAGCGCTCATTGTGGGCAGGGAATATGTTTGATGTTATATTGTACTCTCCCAAGTGTTTAGTGCAGTGCTTTGCACATGGTAAGTGCTCAATAAATGACTACTAGTAATGATAATAATAATACAGAACCAGAGAGCCCAGACTCTTCTGCTTCAGATTAAGCAGACTAGTTATCTTGCCCAACCCTTGGCCACGGAGACAAGCCCCCTTGCCCCAGCTGCTCAAGCGCAGAGGACGGCGAGACCCCGGACCACCCCTCGCCACCACCGCAGCCGGCACACGCACCAGAAACAATATTGCTGCTGATGATCTTGCCTCCCAGGGTGGCCAGGGACTTGGGCACCACGGTGATGATGCTTCCGCTGGTGGTCTTCACATAGGTGGCAGCTCCGGGGGTGGCGGTCATCCGGGCGCTGAGCGCGGGGCTGACTGAGGGCCGCGTATAGGTCGCCTGGGTACCTGCGGCAGAGGTGAGGATGGGTCGATGGGGTCCCAACCACCCACTGGCTGTCCGAGTGGCAGCCAACTCTGCTCCATGAGGGTGCTTGAAGCCATCGCCACTGGGCCGTCCTGCTGACCCTCAATCACACTTTAACCCGAGGGCTTCCCGAGGGGTCTGCTGGTGGCTACTCCCCGCCGTAGGGTAGCAAGGTTGACGGCTACCCCGAGAGCCCAGGAGGCCCAGGCGTGTTGGTCCTGAAACAACTGTGCCCCGGGTTCCAGGTCCAACAGGAAGCATCGGAGAGGGTTAGGGCAACCCTGGCCTGTGGTGAGGACTTCCTCCTCGCTGACCCTGTTCTGCTACTCAGTCTCACGTGGTCACTTGGGGGAGATCCTGCTCTGAGCTCTTCCGCTCCTAGACATTGGGGCAGCTCCCCCAAAGAACTCACCAGTGGGGGTGGTCACCAGCTTGGTGGTCATGATGGCGCCGTTGCTGCTCACCACCATGATGGGGGAATTGCTGCTGCTGGGCAAGGTGGCGGTGACCGGTTTGGGCAGGATTTTACTGGGCTGGACCTGCTGGGTGATGATCTTAACCCCTGGGAAAGAAGGAAGAGGGGCATGGGGCGGGTGAGGGGCAGAAGCCCTCTCACCAGCTTAAAAGGGCCGCGGCAGTACCCGCTGGCTTGCTCCCTTTGCGCTCACCCGACTGTTCCCCATGGCCAACTCCTCCACTGCCAACCCATTCCCCCGGTAACACTGCCTCAGCCTCTCGCTCCAACCATCGGCCACAACGACTAACAACTGTCATGAGGGATTTCCCTAGAAGGGTCCATACAAGAATCCAGGGCTCACCCTCGGCCTTGCCAACTCCAGGGTGGCTCCTGGGGTTAGCCCTACTAAAATCAAATCTTCTACAGGAAGGCTCGCCTGCCTAAGTTCCCAACTTCCCACTCTCCTCTCCTTTTCTTCTGCATCACATATTCACTTGCACTGATGCTTCCGAGCACTCTGATACTCACCCCCACATCCCCACGGCACTTGTACAAATATATACTCCACTGGTTTCCCTATCTATAATTTCTTTGACTAGACTGTAAGCTCCTGGTGGGCAGGGAGTGTTGTCTACCAACTGCACTGCACTCTTTCAAGGGGTTAGTACAGTGCTCTAGCACACAGGCATTGGCTCAATAAATGCCACTGCTGGTTAGATTATCCGAGTCCCCAGGTCCACTGAACCACCAACCCGGTGCACCAGGAGTGACCGATCCGAGCCCGTAACCTCCACGAGGCAGGACGCTTCCTCGCTGGCCTTCGGCGAGCAGCTGTCGGCTACGATCCCTGATGCCCGGTCGCCCCTGGAATGGCTTTGCCTGTTTTCTTTGATTTAATGTACCATCCCGTCGTACTGACCCCATACTACACTGGAGAGGTCGCCGGGACTGGACTGCTCGGGAACAGGCCAGGGGAGAGGGAGAGTCCCGGGTGAGGGAACCGAACCGAAATGCCAAGAGCGAGAGGGATCCACTTCCCGGTTTGGAAGGCCACACTGAGTCCCGGCATCTCAGGCCCCACCCGCCCACCTCCCGGCCGTCCCCGCTACCTGACTCCTGTTTGATCTGGATGGTGGGCTTGGTGGCCGGAGGTAACTGAGACGGCTGTGACTGCTGCGGCTGCTGAGACAATGGAGAAGGCTGGCCCAGCTGCTGCTGCTGCTGCTGCTGCTGCTGCTGGGGCTGCACCTGCTGCAGCTGCTGCTTGGGGGACGACTGTGACTGCTGCTGCTGCTGCTGTTGCTGCTGCTGCTTGGGGAACTGCGCTAGGATCTGGGTTGGAGGCCCCACCAAGCTCTTGGGAGAAGGAAGCCTGGTCGATGCCACTTTAATTGCCGAGGTGGAAACCCCTGCGATAGGAGCAAGAGAAGAAGCAATTGAACCAAAGGGGGACCCACTCCGGCACCAAACTAGGGCGGTGGCGGGAGCAGGTGAGGCTGGTCAAACCGAGGAAAGCCGTCCAGGCTTGGGCTGGGACAGAGGGCCACCTGCGCGGGGAATCCTGGTGCCCAGGTGAAAGAGGAGAAAAAGGAGGTTCTCCAGGACAGAGCGGGGCCCTTTGGGGTGACTGCTGTCTGACCGGGTCACAGGAACAGGGCCGGGAACCCGAGGAGCCGAGAGGGAGGCAGCCGTTAAACACACAGGATGACCAGACTCATCAGGGAGGCAGAGGGCTGCGGGCGGGGCTTCGGCGGAGGGGAGAGTGCCGATCTGGGTCAGGGGGGATAGGGAATTCAGGGAGACTATCAAGCAGGAAGGTCCAAAGTTGAGTGAGCTCTGGAGAAAGAGCAGAAAGGATGCAGGAGACTGCGAGGAGCATGATTCCAGTTCCGTCTCCCGCTACTCTCCCTAAGAAGCCCCTTGGGAAGCGAGGACTACTGTGCTCTCTCTGCACTGCAAACTTCCTCAGCCCTGGGCTCGAAACCACAATGTTTGGGCTCTGGGGGTGCCTGGAATGGAAAATGAACCTCCTCCCTCAGGAGCCCCAAAGTCCCAAGTCCCCCCGTCATGTTCTACTACCCCCTGGGACACAATGAGTGGCCAGAGATGCCTTGTCCAATCAGTCTCGGTCAAGGGGAAGGAGCGTGAGAAGCCGCGACCCTCAGTCGACTGCTGGGAAGGCAGTTCCGGAAGGAGAAGAGGAGGAGGAGGGAATTCTTGTAGTCCCCAGGGAGGTGCGACAAACATACAGAGGAAAATAAGAATGTGAAATATTAGCCTGAGATACACATTTCTCGACTCTGAGGGTCCCTGAGAGCCTCTGTCCAGAATACCACATTTTACCGAAGACAGACAGGACAAGGATCCTCGGATGAAAAGTTGGAAGGAACAGCTGGGGTTGCAGCTCTTTCTCCCCATTTTCTGACCATTTGGGCAAATTCTGCTTCTCTGGAGGAGGAGGAGGAGGAGGAAGACGAGGAGAAGGAGGGGAAAAGGAAGGAGGAGGAGGCGGCATGCCCACAGCACTGACGGTTTCTGCCCACACTGATACTGGATCGGCCTGAATCTGGCAGGGAGAGCAGACTTTTTGTTTTTTAAAGTCACAGAAAAAGCCAGCCTTAACTATCCTCCACCAGTTTTTAAATGTTGAACTGGAAACCAACCTGGGAGCAGAAAACCAGGAAGGCGTTAGAGCTTGAAAACACTCAACCTGGTGGACTCGCTTTCAAATCAGACCGGTTACTAATGAAGGGCAAGTTAACGTGGGCTTTAACGTTTAAGAAAAAAATGGCTGAAAAGAAAGATTAAGGCCTACAGCTTCCAAGTTTGGCCTGAGGTGGCTGGTTGGCGGGGATTACGCCAAGAGAAGGCAGCGGCTGTTTTGCTATCTGAGACGGGTGCTTTCGAACGAGGGGTGCGTGCCTGCAGGGTCTCAGTTCCTCTGGCTTGTGCTGCTGAAGCTCTGCCTACTTTAAGAGAAGCAGCGTGGCTCAGTGGAAAGAGCCTGGGCTTTGGAGTCAGAGGTCATGGGTTCAAATCCCGGCTCCGCCACTTGTCAGCTGGGTGACTTTGGGCAAATCACTTCTCTTCTCTGGGCCTCAGTTCCCTCATCTGTAAAATGGGGATTAAGACTGTGAGCCCCGCGTGGGACAACCTGTTCACCTTGTAACCTCCCCAGTGCTTAGAACAGTGCTTTGCACATAGTACTGTCTCTATATGTTGCCAACCTGTACTTCCCAAGCGCTTAGTACAGTGCTCTGCACACAGTAAGCGCTCAATAAATACGATTGATGATGATGATAGTAAGCGCTTAATAAATGCCATTATTATTATTATTTAAGAGCAATTCTCAAGTCTACACTTGCCCTGGCCATTCCCTTGCCTAGCCGCCCTCGGCACGGAGATGCCTGAAGGCTTGTCTGGTCATCTTCTTCTTCACTGTTTGTGCACTGCTGTTGTTACCTGTTGTATCTGCTTTCTCTCTTGCTCCTACTGTATGTACACCTCGCCTGCATGGCTCGTGGGGTATATCGCAATCTCCCTGAGGGCAAAGACCACCATGTCTTTCTACTTTCACTGTGCGCCTTCAAGCACACAGGACTGTGCTCCGCAGGCAGGAGGTGCCCAGTAAATACATACCAGTGGGGAAGATAAGGTTAAGGATGGGGATGACTCACTGCACTGCGTACTGCTCCTGACCCACTGTGAGTTAGCAGGTGAAGCTTAGAGCATTTGGGCAAGCAGGAGGAGGGATTCCATGGAGACTAATTGGCTCTCCCAAGCCTGGTACAGTTGGGGAGGACAGGCTCTCCTCCCAACGGCTACTAGCAACTGCCTAAAATTGGGGCTGACCCCAGGGAGAACCCTACTCCTTCCACCCGGTGGGAGAAAGACCCTCTCACAGAGACCCAAGCGACGGCTCCAGCCTCGGCCGAGCCTTCTCTCACCTTGTGCTACCGTTGACATGACGACCGACGGGGTGGACGACACCACGGCCGTGACGGCGATGGTGCTGGGGACGGGGGACGGGGCCGAGCTGTTGCCACCACTGACCAAGCTGGACTGGGAAGCGGTTATCACCACCGGTTGCTTCTGGGTGGTGGAGGCGATGACGGACGTGGGGACCAGTTTGGTGACGGCTGCGTAGTTGTGGGACTTGGAGAGAATGTTGGGGACGAAGGTTGAGCTCGGAGATGTGGTCACTATGATCACCTGGTAACAGAGAGGGCTTGTCTTTATGCTTCGCCCCAGCTTCCCCCGGACTAGCTGGGGAGGAGTCCACAGGGAGGGAGCCGGATCCCACCAGGAAAGATGGGGCTGGCTTCCCCGGCTACCTCGTGGCCACTTTGGGCCTGACCGGAAAAATCTGTGATGCAGTTTGTGAGCCCAATCCCTCTGATTTGCTCAGAGACCGGAAAGGCAGCCTACTGGCTCCCAACTCCCAGCATTTCATTTTCATCCCCGAGACGGAATTTGTATCCCTCTTACCACACAATCCCAAAGACAGACAAGCAAGCGTGTATGCACACATGCACCCCAGCCCCCCATGGCTGCCCATCAGCAGAGCCATCTCCAAACCCCAAGGACAGTGCTTAGAATGACATGAAGTGCTGGGAACAGAACCCCTAAATGAAAAGCAGCATGGCCCAGTGGATAGGGCTCGGGCCTCAGAGTCGCAAGGACCTGGGTTCTAATCCTGGCTCTGACGTTTGTCTGCTCTGTGACCTTGGGCAAGTCACTTAACTTCTCTGTGCCTCAGTTACCTCACCTGTAAAATACCGTGAGCCTCATGTGGGATACGGACCGCGTCCGACCTGATTAGTTTGTGTCTACCTCCAGCACTTAGTACAACGCCTGGCATACAGTAAGCGATTAACAAATACCACGTACGGGGGGTGCACCCAGAGGGATGGGGGCTGAACCTATCTCCCGATCCCCAGGGAAGAAAGAGAGCTGAAAGCCCAAGTGCCCTGCCTGCGGGAAACCAGGGAAGTGAGAATGACCACGCCTCCTCTGGAGGTCCCCCGGCCGGCCGGAATGCCAACATGAAGGCCACCCGGCCTGCCGAGGAGGACCGGGGGGGCCCTCGCGTACCTTCTGGGTGGTGGTGTTGGTGGTCTGGGTGGAGGGCTTGGTGAAGGTGATCTTCACGGGAGACATGTGAGGCGGCAGGGAGTTGGCGATGCTCTGCATGATGTTGCTCATCTTGGGGCTGCCGCTCACGGGCACCGCGATGGTCTTGCAGACGGGGACGACGGCCTTGGGGACGTCCTTGAGCACCACGGGAGAGGAGCTGGAGGAGTTGGTCCGCCTGCGCTTCCTGGGCTTCTCGTCTTCGTCCGAGCAGCTCACGCCTGGAAGCAGATGACGTTTGTTCCGGCCGGGAGCCCGGACTGCGAAGGGAGGCCTACCAGGCGGCGCCTCGTGCCCATCGGCTCCCACGGCAACCCACGGCTCGGAGGTCACTGAGGGAGCTCAGAGGCTTCGGTCTGCTCGCGCTAGTGACCACGTGTATTCCCAGTGACACCCGGACCTCCTTCTCCTTCCCCGTGATCTCACAACCAAGAGCGCACGGGCCAAGCACCTGGCTTTCCCCTGCACCTACTCCCTCCGTCCCTCGCTGGGAGGAGAGGGACCCCGATCCCCGGGGCGCCCGCCCCGGCGCCTGCCCGTCCGCCACCGGGAACACTCACTTTTGACGTAGACGGTGCTGCCGCTGGGTAGGACCACAACGTTGGAGGCGGGGCTGGCAGGTCGCGGCGACTTCACCGTGGCGACGCTGCCGCTGGGAACGGGGGTGGAGGTCGGGGTGGATGTGGTGCTGGTGTAGGAGTAGCAAACCACTACTGGAGAGGGGAGACAAGAGCCCACCCCTCGGGTCACCGCTCCAGGTTGGTCTTTCTTCAGACCCTGGCTCAACCCCTGGTCAATCAATCAATCAATCGTATTTATTGAGCACTTACTGTGTGCAGAGCACTGTACTAAGCCCTTGGGAAGTACAAGTTGGCAACATATAGAGACAGTCCCTAACCAACAGTGGGCTCACAGTCCCTCTACGACTCTTCTCTCCCCCCAAGGACGACTTCCCCCATCGGGACGGGACAGCCAGCCGGAGACTCAGCCACACTCCCCCTCCACCAGCTGGGACCCAGGAGTCCTGCTCAGCAGCGTCCGTTCCTTCTCCAGGACAGAGTTGGGAGCATCCAGAATAATATCTACTCTATTCATTTTATTTTGTTAGTATGTTTGGTTTTGTTCTCTGTCTCCCCCTTTTAGACTGTGAGCCCACTGTTGGGTAGGGACTGTCTCTATATGTTGCCAATTTGTACTTCCCAAGTGCTTGGTACAGTGCTCTGCACATAGTAAGCGCTCAATAAATACGATTGATGATGATGATGATCCAGTGCGGTCTGGTCCCTTGATCCGGCCCCAGACAGCCAGTCCCATCTCCGCCCATGAACTCCCAGTCTGTACCAAGGCCTTCTTGTCTCTCAGCACTCTTTCTCCTCCCCAAGCAAGTGGGCCCACGCGAAGACCTCGTGCCCTCAAGTCCTTCCCCAGGGAAAATTTAAATCCTGGCACAACTGGCTCTCAACCGGAATTGATCCGGCTGACCGGAAGCCCCAGTACTCCATGGCCACAGACTGGTGGTCCAGTGGCCCGTCCCTTTCTCTCGCCTTCCAGTGGCAGATGGGGACGACAACGGCTCTCTTCGCCCACCTCCTCCACCAGGTGTTGGGGGCTGGGGGGGCCCGGCTCACCGTCTTTGTTTCCGGTTTCAGCGGGCACGGGGAGAGCCGCGTTGTGCTGGATGGCCGCGTTGGCCACGGCATTCGCCGTCACGGTGAAGGCGGTCTGGGGGACAAGGCGGGGCATCAGGGGCACCAGGCGGCGGCCTTCCACGGACCACTCGGAAGAGCTGTCGGGCCCCGACATGCTGCGCACAGGAGAACACTTGGTCATTGTTTAAAAAACTTTTTATTTTTTTTTTCATGGTATTTGTTAAGTGCTTACTACGTGCCAGACGCTTTACTACATACTCTGGGGTAGAGTATGTCACTCCACTGAAGAATGAAACCGGTTCACCTCAGTATCCCAGGGGATTTGGAGTTCCCAGATCTCTATTTTCCATTCCACTACTTCACCCCGATGCCCGGCCGCACCCCCTCAAGGAGACCATGAGGATTCTCTCTGCAGCCCACTGTTGGGTAGGGACAGTCTCTATATGTTGCCAACTTGTACTTCCCAAGCGCTTAGTACAGTGCTCTGCACACAGTAAGTGCTCAATAAATACGATTGATTGATTGGCTGCACAGGATCCCAGGGGACTGGCGGCCCAGCACGGAGGCCACTTTGGAAGTCACCCGGGGCAGGACTAATAGCTTACTTATGTGCAATTGTAGTTAACCGTTCATCGTTGACTGCTCGCCGCACCTCAGCCCGGTGGCGCTCCGTGGAGATGCTGTCAGGAAAAGAAACCAATAAATAAAGAACTAAATAAATCCTCATCACTGTTACAGATCCCATCCGAGCCTACCCAGCCACCTGGGCTTTACGTGGCGGGCGTCTGCCGAGGATAACGACTCGGGGTCCATTTAGGAACCCTGGAAGCAGACAGCAACGGGGCATCGGCCCTGTCGGACTCAATTTGTGAGCCGGCTGTCGCCCGAGTCCCATCGGGTCACTGACGGCGGCCCCGCGGGCTCGCCCGGCGCTGACACAACCAACGTGACGTTCAGCCCCACCAAACACCGGTGTCCCACCAGCAGTTCCAGGAGGGAAAAACATGTTAAAGCTCAAAAGCAGGATCTCCGAGGGAAGAGCAAAGGCCCCGGACTGCTCGGGGTGGACTCGGGTTTACGCCTGGAGTTTGATTTCGAAGCTGGCACCTTTGTCCCTGGGCTGCGACTGAGGGGGACACAACACAACCCTGCCAGTGGAAGAGGAGAGCTCGGTGGGAGCGAACAGTCCCCGAGCCCACCCAACCCTCTTGTGAAGTGGAAGAGCCGGTACTCGTGGGAGGCGGAGAGGGACAGAGATGACCCCCTCCCAGGGGCACGCCATCAAGGTGCCCGGGGGCATCTGCCGGCGCTCACCTCAGCACCTTCGACAGCTCTCCCAACAGGTCCTTCTTCTCCTTGGTGAGGTCGCCCTGGGCCCGCAGGGCACTGATAACACCAGCGTAGGCCTCCAGTTCTAGAAGGAAGGAGGGATGCCAGTCAGCCAGACTTGGGCATCCCCAGGTGCGTTCCGGGGCGTGAGACCAGCTGAGGCGGCACAGACAGGATTTTTCCAAAGGGAAACCGACCGGACCTTCGCCTCAGAGACGCGGTCGGCTTCTTTCTGGCCCCCGAATCCCCGCATGGAGAGGCCGGCCTGACTGTCTCGGTGGTCGCAGAGTACCACTGAAGTCACGGCCTACCCACCCACGAACACCGGCAGGATCAGGTTTGGGCAGGGGCCGTGTTAACTATCACAACGTCCGCGATTCTTGACCGTTCTAAATATCGTCGGGATTGATGGGAGGGTCGGCTGCGAGGGGAGCCCCGATGCCTTCTTCCCACAGCGAGACACGCAGGGCTGGACCGAGTTCCGGGGGCAGTGGGAGTAACGCTATCCAATATGTGCTTCCTCTGGGAGAAGCACTGGGTTCAACCCTTTAGGCACCTCTGGGAATGTGATTACCTTGTATCTACCCCAGAGCTTAGAACAGTGTATGTATGTTTGTATGTATTTATTACTCTATTTATTTATTTTATTTGTACATATTTATTCTATTTATTCTGTTAATATGTTTTGTTCTCTGTCTCCCCCTTCTAGACTGTGAGCCCACTGTTGGGTAGGGACTGTCTCTATATGTTGCCAACTTGTACTTCCCAAGTGCTTAGTACAGTGCTCTGCACACAGTAAGCACTCAATAAATACGATTGACTGATTGATTGATTGAGAGAGTCAGCTCCTTGAGGACAGCGACTGGGTCTCCTAGGTCTACTGTGCTCTCCCAGGCGCTTAGTACAGGGCCCCGCACACGACCAGTGCTCCGGCAATACTAGCGATCAAGAGAACGAATGGGACCGTGGGAGTCGAAGTCAGAAAGTTTTATTGACAGTTCTGAGAGAGCCTAAAGTTGAAGAATCCCCAGGTCGGTGTACCAGGAACAAACGCTTCCTGGTTTCATTTTTTTGCTTCTCCACTCCCTCCCGTCTGTGTCAACAGCACTTCTCTGCATCCTCTAAGGACGGCCAAATTGTGCCGCATGGAAAACCGGGGCTGGAAGCGGGGCTGCCCTTTCTACCCCAGTGCCCTCCCCAAGGCCCTGGGCGATTCCGTGCCTTTACCAATTAAGGGGCCAGGGTGGCATCCAGCCCTGCCAGCTCTCCGCCCTCACCCCCAGGGCTGGGCATCACCACAGTGATGACACACCTCGAAGGATCACCGCTTCCTTTGTCAGTCGGATGCCACGGCAGCTCCGCTGACACGTGCCCGCGCTAGAATTAGGACTTTACTGATGGCTAAAGGCTTCGCTTTTACGCTCCGTTACGGTGCCATGAGGCAGGGCCCCTACGGCCCGGAAACCCCCATTTGCTATATTTCGACGGAAGGAAATCTTACAACTATTGTCACCATCGCACTGGCACTGCTGGCAGCTGCGAGCAGAGCCGGACCGGAATACCGCGGTGACGCAACCGTGAGAAACAGTGGCTGGGAAGGTCAAACCGGCAGCCAGAGGGCCGCCGCTCCTTCGCCACCCATCAGTCGACCGGCTCAAACGAGAGTATTTATTGAGCGCTTACTCTGTGCAGAACTTGGGAGAGTACGGTTGAGTTACTCTATTTATTTATTTATTTTACTTGTACATATCTATTCTATTTATTTGATTTTGTTAGTATGTCTGGTTTTGTTCCCCGTCTTCCCCTTTTAGACTGTGAGCCCACTGTTGGGTAGGGCCTGTCTCTATATGTTGCCAATTTGTACTTCCCAAGAGCTTAGTACAGTGTCTGCACATAGTAAGCGCTCAATAAATACGATTGATGATGATGAGGAGGGTCCAGCCCGGCCCTCAAGGCGCTTACAATCTAGTGGATTTGGGGTGGTGTGGGAGACTCGGGAGGGCGCGGAGGGAGGGGAGGAGGTGGAGAGGTGTCGTCGTCCGTTCCCCCCAGCCCGGCCCTCAAGGTGCTTACAATCTAGTGGATTTGGGGTGGTGCGGGAGAGTCGGGAGGGCGCGGAGGGAGGGGAGGAGGGGGAGAAGTGTCGTCGTCCACCGCCCAACTCCAGCCTGACCCGAGGGAGTCGAAGCCCACCCCCTGCAAGCAGGATGGATAGAAGCTCCCATCCCAGCACCGAGACGGCGGGGAAGGTTGTGGGATCTGGCCCAGCCGGGTTGGACTGGGCTGTTTCTCCCGGGTTCAGGATTCGTTTAGCCCGATTCTACGTCTGTCTGCCTCGCTCTCTCTTCCCTCCTCGACCTCCTCTAACACTGAGAGCCCCTCATGGGCCAGGGGATGAGACCGGGTCCGAATTCCCCACTTTCAACGGCGCTCGTCGAGCACCAGCTGTGGGCAGCATACCGTGCCCGGCGCCTGGCCAGACGCAATTCAAGCAAAAAGGCAAAGATCTGGCCAACCTCGGGACTCAAGCCTTCCCGACGCTACACGTACGGTGCCCTGCAGGCTGTAAGGGCTTAATGGGAATTACTGCTGATACAGAAGTCCTAAAGGAGGCGGCTGACCACGCAAAAAGCCCTCTCCATCACGGAGTTGGCCGGCCCCGCGGCCAAACTGCACGTCTTAGGGCCCGATTTAACCGCCGACGACCGCAACTGACCGAGGGCAAGGCCGCGGGCCCGCGGCGCAGCGTCGGGAGGGGCAAGCCGGGGCCCAGAAATGGAAACCGTACCCAGTTTGCGGAGGATCCGCTTGCACTCATCCCTGCTGAAGTCCAGGAGAGTGGGCCACACCACGGGCATCCTTCGTCCTGGCGCGGGGCCCCACGGAGCTCGTCCTCTCTGCGAACGAAGAAACATGGGGGTCACCGACGTCCCCTGCGGCCGCTCCCACGAGGAAACCCTTGGGTAACAATAATAATAATAATAATCACGATGATGATCATTATCTGTTAAGCTATGCGCCAAGCGCTGTTGATACGAAGTAATCAGGTTGTCCTGATTACCCTCTTAATTACGTTACCAACTTGTACTTCCCAAGCGCTTAGTAAGCGCTCAATAAATACGATTGATTGATTGATTGATTGTCCCACGTGGGGCTCGCACTCTTCATCCCCATTTTACAGAGGAGGTCCTGAGGCACGGAGAAGTTAAGGGGCTAGCGCAAGGTCCCGCAGCAGACGACAATAATAATAATGATGGCATTTATTAAGCGCTGACTATGTGCAAAGCACTGTTTCCCAGGAGGAAACCCTTGGGTAACAATAATAATAATAATCACGATGATGATGATATCTGTTAAGCGCTTACTATGCGCCAAGCGCTGTTGATACGAGGTAATCAGGTTGTCCTGATTACCCTCTTAATTATGTTGCCAACTTGTACTTCCCAAGAGCTTAGTAAGCGCTCAATAAATACGATTGATTGATTGATTGATTGTCCCACGTGGGGCTCGCACTCGTCATCCCCATTTTACAGAGGAGGTCCTGAGGCACGGAGAAGTTAAGTGGCTCGCCCAAGGTCCCGCAGCAGACGACAATAATAATAATGATGGCATTTATTAAGCGCTGACTATGTGCAAAGCACTGTTTCCCAGGAGGAAACCCTTGGGTAACAATAATAAGAATAATCACGATGATGATGATGATATCTGTTAAGCGCTTACTATGCGCCAAGCGCTGTTGATACAAGGTAATCAGGTTGTCCTGATTACCTTCTTAATTATGCTGCCAACTTGTACTTCCCAAGCGCTTAGTAAGCGCTCAATAAATACGATTGATTGATTGATTGATTGTCCCGCGTGGGGCTCGCACTCGTCATCCCCATTTTACAGAGGAGGTCCTGAGGCACGGAGAAGTTAAGTGGCTCGCCCAAGGTCCCGCAGCAGACGACAATAATAATAATGATGGCATTTATTAAGCGCTGACTATGTGCAAAGCACTGTTTCCCAGGAGGAAACCCTTGGGTAACAATAATAATAATAATCACGATGATGATGATATCTGTTAAGCGCTTACTATGCACCAAGCGCTGTTGATACGAGCTAATCAGGTTGGCCTGATTACCCTCTTAATTATGTTGCCAACTTGTACTTCCCAAGCGCTTAGTACAGTGCTCTGCACACAGTAAGCGCTCAATAAATACGATTGATTGATTGATTGATTGTCCCACGTGGGGCTCGCAGTCGTCATCCCCATTTTACAGAGGAGGTCCTGAGGCACAGAGAAGTTAAGTGGCTCGCCCAAGGTCCCGCAGCAGACGACAATAATAATAATAATAATGATGGCATTTATTGAGCGCTGACTATGTGCAAAGCGCTGTTCTAAGCGCTGGAGAGGGTACAAGGTGATCAGGTCATCCCACGTGGGGCTCGCGGTCTTAATCCCCATTTTACAGATGAGGTAACTGAGGCCCAGAGAAGTGAAGTGACTTGCCCAAAGTCACCCGGCTGACAAGTGGTGGAGACGGGATTTGAACCCACGACCTCTGACTCCAAAGCGTGGGCTCTTTCCACTGAGCAATACTCGGAGTCGGATTTGAACCCACGACCTCCGACTCGGGAGCGGGTTCCCGGGGGGTCATCATCAATCGTATTTATTGAGCGCTTACTGTGTGCAGAGCACTGTACTAAGCGCTTAGGGTCCCGTAGGGGCTGGGGAGAGTCGGGATCTCTGACTCATGGCAGAGAAGCAGCATGGCCTAGTGGCTAGAGCCCGGGCCTGGGACTCAGAAGGTCATGGGTTCCAATTCCGGCTCTGCTGTGTGACCTTGGGCAAGTCGCTTCACTTCTTTCATTCGTTCAATCGTACTTATCGAGCACTTACTGAGTGCAGAGCACTGCACTAAGCGCTTGGGAAGTACAAATCGGAACAGAATCAGCACCACTTTGCTGTGCCTCAGTTACCTCATCTGTAAAATGGGGATGGAGACTGGGAGCTCCACGTGGGACAGGGGCTGTGTCCAACCCGATCCGCTCGGATCCGCCCTAGGGCTGAGTATAGCGGCCGGCAACGTAGTGAGTGCTTAACAAATACCATAATTCTTATTTTTGTTATTACCTTGTTCTCCCCCCTTCTAGACTGTGAGCCTGTTGTTGGGTGGGGACCGCCTCTATCTGGTGCCGATTTGTACTTTCCAAGCGCTCAGTACACAGTAAGCGCTGTGTGCTTCAATCAATACATTACTGATCGTCTCTGTTGCTGATCTGTACTTTCCAAGCGCTTAGTAAAGTGCTCTGCCCAGTAAGCACCCAATACGATGGAATGAATGAATGACCGTCTCTATCTGTGGCCCATTTGGACTTCCCAAGCGCTTAGTCCAGCGCTCTGCACACAGTAAGCGCTCCATAAATACGACTGAATGAATGAATGACCATCTCTGTTGCCCATTTGTACTTCTCAGGCGCTTAGTCCAGCGCTCTGCACACAGTAAGCGCTCCATAAATACGACCGAATGAATGAATGACCATCTCTGTTGCCCATTTGTACCTCTCAAGCGCTTAGTCCAGCGCTCTGCACACAGTAAGCACTCCATAAATACGACCGAATGAATGAATGACCATCTCTGTTGCCTATTTGTACTTCTCAAGCGCTTAGTCTGGCGCTCTGCACACAGTAAACGCTCCATAAATACGACTGAATGAATGAATGACCATCTCTGTTGCCCATCTGTACTTCTCAAGCGCTTAGTCCAGTGCTCTGCACACAGTCAGCGCTCCATAAATACGACCGAATGAATGAATGACCATCTCTGTTGCCCATCTGTACTTCTCAAGCGCTTAGTCCAGCGCTCTGCACACAGTCAGCGCTCCATAAATACGAGCGAATGAATGAATGACCGTCTCTGTTGCCCATTTGTACTTCTCAAGCGCTTAGTCCAGCGCTCTGCACACAGTAAGCGCTCCATCAATATGACCGAATGAATGAATGATCGTCTCTGTTGCCCATTTGTACTTTCCAGGCGCTTAGTCCAGTGGTCTACAGTCAGCGCTCCATAAATACAATGGAATGAATGAATGACCGCCTCTGTTGCCAACTGGTACTTTCCCAAGCGCTTAGTCCAGCGCTCTGAACACAGTAAGCTTTCCATCAACTCAAGCGCTTAGTCCAGCGCTCTGCACACAGTCAGCACTCCATCAACTCAAGCGCTTAGTCCAGCGCTCTGCACACAATAAGTGCTCCACCGATACGATGGAATGAATGAATGACCGTCTCTGTGGCCCATTTGCACTTCCCAAGCGCTTAGTCCGGCGCTCTGCACACAGTCAGCGCTCCATCAATACGACTGAATGAACGAATGACCGTCTCTGTGGCCCATTTGGACTTTCCAAGCGCCTAGTCCAGCGCTCTGCCCACAGTAAGCGCTCCATCAACTCAAGCACTTAGTCCAGTGCTCTGCACACAGTAAGTGCTCCATCAATGCAATGGAATGAATGAATGACCGTCTCTGCGGCCCATTTGCACTTCCCAAGCGCTTAGGTCCAGCGCTCTGCACACAGTCACTGGTCCATCAATACAACTGAATGAACGAATGACCGTCTCTGTTGACCATCTGGACTTTCCAAGCGCTTAGTCCAGCGCTCTGCACACAGTCAGTGCTCCATAAATATAATGGAGTGAACAAATGACCGCCTCTGTTGCCAACTGGCACTTTCCCAAGCGCTCAGTCCAGCGCTCTGCACAAAGTAAGTGCTCCATCAACTCAAGCACTTAGTCCAGGGCTCTGCCCACAGCCAGCGCTCCATCAATACGACCGAATGAATGAATGACCATCTCTGTGGCCCATTTGGACTTTCCAAGTGCTTAGTCCGGAGCCCTGCACACAGCAAGCGCTCCATCAGCTCAAGCGCTTAGTCCAGGGCTCTGCACACAGTCAGCGCTCCACCAATACGACTGAATGAACGAATGACCGTCTCTGTTGCCCATTTGGACTTTCCAAGCGCTTAGTCCGGCGCTCTGCACACAGTCAGCACTCAATAAATACGACTGAACGAATGACCATCTCTGTTGACCATTTGGACTTTCCAAGCGCTTAGTCCAGCGCCCTGCACACAGCAAGCGCTCCATCAGCTCAAGCGCTTAGTCCAGGGCTCTGCACACAGTCAGCGCTCCATAAATACGAGTGAATGAACGAATGACCGCTTCTGTTGCCCATTTGGACTTTCCAAGCGCTTAGTCCGGCGCTCTGCACAGTCAGCGCTCCATCAATATGACTGAATGAACGAATGACCGTCTCTGTTGACCATTTGGACTTTCCAAGCGCCTAGTCCAGTGCTCTGCACACAGTAAGTGCTCAATCAACTCAAACGTTTAGTCCAGCGCTCTGCACACAGTCAGCGCTCCATAAATACGACTGAATGAACGAATGACCGCTTCTGTTGCCCATTTGGACTTTCCAAGCGCTTAGTCCAGCGCTCTGCACAGTCAGCGCTCCATCAACTCAAGCGCTTAGTCCAGCGCTCTGCACACAGTCAGTGCTCCATCAATAAAACTGAATGAACAAATGACCATCTCTGTTGACCATTTGGACTTTCCAAGCGCTTAGTCCAGCGCCCTGCACACAGTAAGCGCTCCATCAACTCAAGCGCTTAGTCCAGGGCTCTGCACACAGTCAGCGCTCCATAAATACGACTGAATGAACGAATGACCATCTCTGTTGACCATCTGGACTTTCCAAGCGCTTAGTCCAGCGCTCTGCACACAGTCAGCGCTCCCTAAATACGACTGAATGACTGTCTCTCTCTGTTGGTACTCTCCCAAGCGCTCGGCCCAGCTGTCCGCACACAGTGGGCGCTCCACCAACACGACGGGATGAACGAGCGCCCAAATGCGAAGGCTGTGCCAGGCCGCGGGGGCCTGCTTTCCACGGGAATGGAGGGGTCGGGCCCCGGGGGCCTCCAGGGAGGCAGCCCCGCTTTTCCCCGCAGCCCGTTGGCAGACAACAGCGGGGACTGGAAGGAAGGATGGATAACCCTTCATCACTTCACTTCTCTGGGCCTCAGTTGCCTCATCTGTAAAATGGGGATTAAGACTGTGAGCCCCACGTGGGACAACCTGATAATAATAATGATGATGGCATTTATTAAGCGCTTACTATGTGCAAAGCGCTGTCCATTCATTCATGCAATCGTATTTATTGAGCGCTTACAGTGTGCAGAGCACTGTACTAAGCGCTTGGGAAGTACAAGTTGGCACTGTTCTAAGAACTGGGGGGATACAAGGTAGTAAGTGCAGAGCACTGTACTAAGCGCTTGGGAAGTACAAGTTGGCACTGTTCTAAGCACTGGGGGGATACAAGGTAATCACGTTGTCCCACACGGGGCTCACAGTCTTAATCCCCATTTTACAGCTATGAGCCCACTGTTGTAGGGACCGTCTCTATATGTTGCCAACTTGGACTTCCCAAGCACTCAGTACAGTGCTCTGCATACAGCAAGTGCTCAATAAACACGATTGATTGAATGAATGAATGAAAGTAACTGAGGCACAGAGAAGTGAAGCGACTCGCCCAAAGTCACACAGCTGACATTTGGCAGAGTGGGGATTTCTGATCACCTTTTCTTCTAGACTGTGAGCCCGCTGTTGGGTAAGGGCCGTCTCTATAAGTTGCCAACTTGGACTTCTCAAGCGCTCAGTCCAGTGCTCTGCTCACAGTAAGCGCTCAATTCGACTGAATGAATGAATGAAAGGGAGAACAGAGAAGTGAAGCAACTTGCTCAAAGTCACACAGCTGACATTTGGCAGAGTGGGGATTTCTGATCACCTTTTCTCCTAGACTGTGAGCCCGCTCTGTTGGGTAGGGACCGTCTCTAGACGCTGCCAACTTGGGCTTCCCAAGCGCTCAGTCCAGTGCTCTGCACACATTAAGCGCTCAAAAAATACGATTGAATGAATGAATGAATGAAAGTAACTGAGGCCCAGAGAAGTGAAGCGACTCGTCCAAAGTCACACAGCTGACATTTGGCAGAGTGGGGATTTCTGATCACCTTTTCTCCTAGACTGTGAGCCCGCTCTATTAGGTAGGGGCCGTCTCTAGATGTTGCCAACTTGGGCCTCCCAAGCGCTCAGTACAGTGCTCTGCCCACGGTAAGCACTCAAAAAATACGATTGAATGAATGAATGAATGAAAGTAACTGAGGCCCAGAGAAGTGAAGCGACTTGTCCAAAGTCACACAGCTGACATTTGGCAGAGTGGGGACTTCTGATCACCTTTTCTCCTAGACTGTGAACCCGCTCTATTAGGTAGGGGCCGTCTCTAGATGTTGCCAACTTGGACCTCCCAAGCGCTCAGTCCAGTGCTCTGCACACAGGAAGCGCTCAATACGACTGAATGAATGAATGAAAGTAACTGAGGCCCAGAGAAGTGAAGCGACTCGCCCAAAGTCACACAGCTGACATTTGGCAGAGTGGGGATTTCTGATCACCTTTTCTCCTAGACTGTGAGCCCGCTGTTGGGTAGGGGCTGTTTCTACACGTTACCAACTTGGACTTCCCAAGCGCTCAGTCCAGTGCTCTGCACAAAGTGCTCAATAAATACGATTGACTGTACACAGTAAGCGCTCAATACAATTGAATGAATGAATGAATGAGAGAACAGAGAAGTGAAGCGACTCGCCCACAGTCACACAGCTGACATTTGGCAGAGTGGGGATTTCTGATCACCTTTTCTCCTAGACTGTGAGCCCGCTCTGTTGGGTAGGGGCCGTCTCTACACATTGCCGACTTGGACTTCCCAAGCGCTCACTCCAGTGCTCTGCGCACAGCAGGCGCTCAGTAAATCATCATCATCATCATCAATCGTATTTACTGAGCGCTTCCTGTGTGCAGAGCACTGGACTGAGCGCTTGGGAAGTCCAAGTTGGCAACATAGAGAGACGGTCCCTACCCAACAGTGGGCTCACGGTCTAGAAGCCTCTACACAGCACTCTACAGACCCAGGACTTTATTGTCCCTTCCCAACAGTGGGCAAACAGGACTGAATGAATGAATAAGGATCATCATCATCATCATCAATTGTATTTATTGAGCGCTTACTGTGTGCAGAGCACTGTACTAAGCACTTGGGAAGGACAAGTTGGCAACATATAGAGACAGTCCCCACCCAACAGTGGGCTCACAGTCTAGAAGCCTCTACACAGCACTCTACAGACCCAGGACTTTATTGTCCCTTCCCAACAGTGGGCAAACAGGACTGAATGAATGAATAAGGATCATCATCATCAATCGTATTTATTGAGCGCTTACTATGTGCAGAGCACCGTACTAAGCGCTTGGGAAGTACAAATTGGAAACATATAGAGACAGTCCCTACCCAACAGTGGGCTCACGGTCTAAAAGCCTCTACACAGCACTCTACAGACCCAGGACTTTATTGCCCCTTCCCAACAGTGGGCAAACAGGACTGAATGAAAGAATAAGGATCATCATCATCATCAATCGTATTTAGTGAGCGCTTACTGTGTGCAGAGCACCGGACTAAGCGCTTGGGAAGGACAAGCTGGCAACATAGAGAGACGGTCCCTACCCAACAGTGGGCTCACAGTCTAAAGGCCTCTACACAACACTCCACAGACCCAGGACTTTATTGTCCCTTCCCAACAGTGGGCAAACAGGACTGAATGAATGAATAAGGATCATCATCATCATCTATCGTATTTAGTGAGCGCTTAAACTGTGTGCAGAGCACTGGACTAAGCGCTTGGGAAGTCCAAATTGGCAACATATAGAGACGGTCCCTACCCAACAGTGGGCTCACGGTCTGGAAGCCTCTACACAGCACTCTACAGACCCAGGACTTTATTGTCCCTTCCCAACAGTGGGCAAACAGGACTGAATGAATGAATAAGGATCATCATCATCATCATCAATCGTATTTACTGAGCGCTTACTGTGTGCAGAGCACTGGACTGAGCACTTGGGAAGTCCAAGGTGGCAACATAGAGAGACGGTCCCTACCCAACAGTGGGCTCACAGTCTAAAAGCCTCTACACAGCACTCTACAGACCCAGGACTTTATTGTCCCTTCCCAACAGTGGGCAAACAGGACTGAATGAATGAATAAGGATCATCATCATCAATCGTATTTATTGAGCGCTTACTGTGTGCAGAGCACTGTACTCCATCCCCCCATCCCATCTCCATCCCCATCCCATCTCCATCCCCCCATCTTCCCTCCTTCCCTTCCCCACAGCACCTGTATATATGTATATGTTTGTACACATTTATTACTCTATTTATTTATTTATTTATTTTGCTCGTCCATATCTATTCTATTTATTTTACTTTGTTAGTATGTTTGGTTTTGTCCTCTGTCTCCCCCTTTTAGACTGTGAGCCCGCTGTTGGGTAGGGACTGTCTCTCTATGTTGCCAACTTGTACTTCCCAAGCGCTTACTACGGTGCTCTGCACATAGTAAGCGCTCAATAAATACGATTGATGATGATGATCCCCCCATCTTACCTCCTTCCCTTCCCCCCAGCACCTGTATATATGTATATATGTTTGTACATATTTATTACTCTATTTATTTATTTATTTTACTCGTACACATCTATTCTATTTATTTTACTTTGTTAGTATGTTTGGTTTTGTCCTCCGTCTCCCCCTTTTAGACTGTGAGCCCAATGTTGGGTAGGGGCTGTCTCTATATGTTGCCAATTTGTACCTCCCAAGCGCTTAGTCCAGTGTTCCGGCACACAGTAAGCGCTCAATAAATACGATTGATGATGATGTCTCCCCCTTTTAGACTGTGAGCCCACTGTTGGGTAGGGACTGATGATGATGATGTCTCCCCCTTTTAGACCGTGAGCCCACTGTTGGGTAGGGACTGTCTCTCTATGTTGCCAACTTGTACCTCCCACGCGCTTAGTCCAGTGCTCTGCAATCAATCAATCAATCAATCGTATTTACTGAGCGCTTACTATGTGCAGAGCACTGTACTAAGCGCCTGGGAAGTACAAATTGGCAACACATAGAGACAGTCCCTACCCAACAGTGGGCTCACAGTCTAAAAGGGGGAGACGGAGAACAGAACCAAACATACCAACAAAATAAAATAAATAGGATAGAAATGTACAAGTAAAATAAATAGAGTAATAAATATGTACAACCATATATACAGGTGCTGTGGGGAAGGGAAGGAGGGGGATGGAGGGGGAGAGGAAGGAAGGGGCTCAGTCTGGGAAGGCCTCCTGGAGGAGGTGAGCTCTCTGCACACAGTAAGCGCTCAATAAATACGACTGATTGATTGATTGATTGTACTGAGCGCTTGGGAAGGGCAAGTTGGCAACATAGAGAGACGGTCCCTACCCAACAGTGGGCTTACAGTCTAAAAGGGGGGGGGGGGGATGGACTTTTAGACTGTGAGCCCACCCTTTTAGACTGTGAGCCCACTGTTGGGTAGGGACTGTCTCTATGTGTTGCCAATTTGTACTTCCCAAGCGCTTAGTACGGTGCTCTGCACATAGTAAGCGCTCAATAAATACGATTGATTGATTGATGGAGGGAGGGATGGAGGGGGGGATGGAGGGGGGGATGGAGGGGGGGATGGAGGGATGGAGGAGGGGATGGAGGGATGGAGGAGGGGATGGAGGGATGGAGGAGGGGATGGAGGGATGGAGGAGGGGATGGAGGGATGGAGGAGGGGATGGAGGGGTGTCCTTTTGGTGCCTCGTGCGACCCACCTGTCCGCCCTCCCGGGGCACATGGAAAGGCTCCTCCGCGGGCCCCGCCGCAGCCCGACTTCGCTTGATTTGCTGTTCCCTCCCGGGGCCAAGATGGCGGCGCGCCCCAGGGCGCAGGCGCCAGCGCGCGCGCGCGCGGCATGCCGGGGCTTGTAGTCCTCCCCCCGCCGCGGGGGCCGCCGGGATTTGGAGGCGGAACCTCCCCGCGCGGCCCGGCCGGACCAGGGACCTCCCCCCCCAGCCGCCGCGCTGGGGGAGGCCGTGACGTCACGACGGGTCCCCGACAGGGACGCGCCTCCTCCGTTCCCGAGCGGCGGCGGAATCCGGCGATCGCTCATTCATTCATTCACCGTCCGTCGTATTTATTGAGCGCTTACTGCGTGCGGAGTACTGGACTGATCGGAGGGCAATAATAATAATAATAATGGCATTTATTAATCAGTCAATCAATCAATCGTATTTATTGAGCGCTTACTATGTGCGGAGCACCGGACTAAGCGCTTGGGAAGTACAAATTGGCAACACATAGAGAGACAGTCCCTACCCGACAGTGGGCTCACAGTCTAAAAGGGGGAGACGGAGGACAAAACCAAACATACTAACAAAATAAAATAAATAGGATAGATATGTACAAGTAAAATAAATAGAGTAATAAAAGTGTACAAACATATATACATATATACAGGTGCTGTGGGGAAGGGAAGGAGGTAAGATGGGGGGATCATCATCATCAGTCGTATTTATTGAGCGCTTACTATGTGCAGAGAACTGGACTAAGCGCTTGGGAAGGACAAATTGGCAACATATAGAGACGGTCCCTACCCAACAGTGGGCTCACAGTCTAAAAGGGGGAGACAGAGGACAAAACCAATCATACTAACAAAATAAAATAAATAGAATAGATCTGTACAAGTAAAATAAATAAATAGAGTAATAAATATGTACAAACATATATACATATATGCAGGTGCTGTGGGGAAGGGAAGGAGGTAAGATGGGGGGGATCATCATCATCAATCGTATTTATTGAGCGCTTACTATGTGCAGAGCACTGGACTAAGCGCTTGGGAAGTACAAATTGCAACACATAGAGACATCATCCGTAAAATGGGGATTAATGATAATAATGGAATTTATTAAGCGCTTACTATGTGCAAAGCACTGTTCTAAGCGCTGGGGTACACACGAGGTGATCAGGTTGTCCCACGGGGGGCGCACAGTCTTCATCCCCATTTAACAGATGAGTTCACTGAGGCAAATCATTTCTCTGTGCATCATCATCATCATCAATCGTATTTATTGAGCGCTTACTATGTGCAGAGCACTGTACTAAGCGCTTGGGAAGTACAAATTGGCAACATCGAGAGACAGTCGCTACCCAACAGTGGGCTCACAGTCTAAAAGGGGGAGACAGAGAACAAAACCAAACGTACTGACAAAATAAAATAAATAGAATATATATGTATAAATAAAATAGAGTAATAAATATGTACAAACATAAATACATATATACAGGTGCTGTGGGGAAGGGAAGGAGGTAAGATGGAGGGATGGAGAGGGGAACGAGGGGGAGAGGAAGGAAGGGGCTCATTCATTCATTTATTCATTCAATCGTAGGGTAGGGACGGGGTATCATCATCATCAATCGTATTTATTGAGCGCTTACTGTGTGCAGAGCACTGGACTAAGCGCTTGGGAAGTGCAAGTTGGCAACATAGAGAGACAGTCCCAACCCAACAGCGGGCTCACAGCCTAAAAGAGATGGGAAAGGAGGAGGGAAGGAGATGGGAAAGGAGATGGGGCAGGAGGAGGGAAAGAGAAGGGAAGGAGAAGGGAAAGGAGGAAGGAAGGAGAAAGGAAAGGAGGAGGGAAGGAGATGGGAAAGGAGGAGGGAAGGAGATGGGAAAGGAGATGGGGAAGGAGGAGGGAAGGAGAAGGGAAAGGAGGAAGGAAGGAGAAAGGAAAGGAGGAGGAAAGGAGATCATCATCATCATCATCATCAATCGTATTTATTGAGCTCTTACTTATGTGCGGAGCACTGTACTAAGCGCTTGGGAAGTACAAATTGGCAACGTACAGAGACAGTCCCTACCCAACAGTGGGCTCACAGTCTAAAAGGGGGAGACAGAGAACAAAACCAAACATACTAACAAAATAAAATAAATAGAATAGATATGTACAAGTAAAATAAATAAATAAATAGGGTAATAAATATGTACAAACATATATACATATATACGGGTGCAGTGGGGAAGGGAAGGAGGTAAGATGGGGGGATGGAGAGGGGGACGAGGGGGAGAGGAAGGAAGGGGCTCAGTGTGGGAAGGCCTCCTGGAGGAGGTGAGCTCTCAGCAGGGCCTTGAAGGGAGGAAGAGAGCTAGCTTGGCGGATGGGCAGAGGGATTGGGGGCATTCCAGGCCCGGGGGATGACGTGGGCCGGGGGTCGATGGCGGGACAGGCGAGAACGAGGCCTAACGGTGAGGAGATTAGCGGCAGAGGAGCGGAGGGTGCGGGCTGGGCTGAAGAAGGGGGAGGGACTGTCTCTATGTATTGCCGACTTGTACTTCCCAAGTGCTTAGTCCAGTGCTCTGCACACAGTGAGCGCTCAATAAATACGATTGATTAGCAAAATAAAATAAATAGAATAAGTATTCATTCGTTCATTCAATCGTATTTATTGAGCGCTTACTGTGGGCAGAGCACTCGAGTAAGCGCTTGGGAAGTCCAAGTTGGCAACATCTAGAGACGGGCCCTACCCAACAGCGGGCTCACAGTCTAAAAGGGGGAGACGGAGAACAAAACAAAACATATTAACAAAATAAAATAAATAGAATAAATATTCATTCATTCATTCAATCGTATTTATTGAGCGCTTACTGTGTGCAGAGCACTGGTCTAAGCGCTTGGGAAGTCCAAGTTGGCAACATAGACAGACGGTCCCTAACCCAACAGTGGGCTCGCAGTCTAGAAGGGGGAGACAGACAACAAAATATATTAACAAAATAAAATAAATAGAATATTCATTCATTCATTCAATCGTATTTATTGAGCGCTTACTGTGTGCAGAGCACTGGACTAAGCGCTTGGAAAGTACAAGTTGGCAACATCTAGAGACAGGCCCTACCCAACAGCGGGCTCGCAGTCTAGAAGGGGGAGACGGAGAACAAAACCAAACATATTAATAAAATACATAGAATAAATAGTCATTCATTCAATCGTATTTATTGAGCGCTTACTGTGTGCAGAGCACTGAACTAAGCGCTTGGGAAGTCCAAGTTGGCAACATAGAGAGACGGTCCCTACCCAACAGTGGGCTCACAGTCTAGAAGGGGGAGACCAAGAACAAAGCAAAACATATTAACAAAATAGAATAAATATGTACAAATGACCTCTGACTCCAAAGCCCGTGCTCTTTCCACTGAGCCACGCTATGTGTATATATGTTTATACGTATTTATTACTCTATTTATTTTATTTGTACATATTTATTCTATTTATTTTATTTTAATACGTTTTGTTTTGTCGTCTGTCTCCCCCTTCAAGACTGCGAGCCCGCTGTAGGGTAGGGACCGTCTCTAGATGTTGCCAACTTGGACTTCCCAAGCGCTTAGTCCAGTGCTCCGCACACAGTAAGCGCTCAATAAATACGATTGGATGAATGAATGAATGACCAAAGCAGGAGGGAAAGCGATGACGTCACTACGGGTCCCCGACAGGGACTTGTTTCCTCCGTTCCGGCGCGGAGACCGGGGGGGGGGGGGGAGAATTCATTCATTCATTCATTCATTCATTCAATCGTATTTATTGAGCGCTTACTGTGTGCAGAGCACTGGACTAAGCGCTTGGGAAGTACAAGTTGGGAACATATAGAGGCGGGAGAATCCAGCAATCTTTCCTATTTCATAATAATAATAACAAGCATAATAAATAATACGCATTTATTAAGCGTACACAGCACTGTACCAGCTCACCTCCTCCAGAAGGCCTTCCCAGACTGAGCCCACTCCTTCCTCTCCCCCTTCTCCCCCTCCCCGTTCCCCCCGGCCTTACCTCAATCAATCAATCAATCAATCGTATTTATTGAGCGCTTACTGTGTGCAGAGCACTGGACTAAGCGCTTGGGAAGTCCAAGTTGGCAATATATAGAGACGGTCCTTACCCAACAGTGGGCTCACAGTCTAGGAAGGGGAGACAGAGAACAAAACAGATTAACAAAATAAAATAAATAGAATAAATATGCACAAATAAAATAAATAAATAGACTCAATCAATCAATCGTATTTATTGAGCGCTTACTGTGTGCAGAGCACCGTACTAAGCGCTTGGGGAGTACATGTTGGCAACATATAGAGACGGTCCCTACCCAACAGTGGGCTCACAGTCTAGAAAGGGGAGACAGACAACAAAACAAAACATATTAACAAAATAAAATAAATAGAATAAATATGCACAAATAAAATAGACTCAATCAATCGTATTTATTGAGCGCTTACTGTGTACAGAGCACTGTACTAAGCGCTTGGGGAGTACATGTTGGCAATATATAGAGACGGTCCCTACCCAACAGTGGGCTCACAGTCTAGAAGGGGGAGACAGAGAACGAAACAGAACACATTAACAAAATAAAATAAATAGAATAAATATGCACAAATAAAATAAATAAATAAATACTCAATCAATCAATCGTATTTATTGAGCCCTTACTGTGTGCAGAGCACTGTGCTGAGCACTTGGGGAGTACAAGTTGGCAACATATAGAGACGGTCCTTACCCAACAGTGGGCTCACAGTCTAGAAGGGGGAGACAGACAACAAAGCAAAACATTAACAAAATAATATAATAAATATGTACAAATAGAGTAATAAATACGTACAAACAGCGCTCAATAAATACGATTGATGATATATACATCTATACAAGTGCTGTGGGGAGGGGAAGGAGCCCTAGACTGAGCCCCCTCTTTCCTCTCCCCCTTCTCCCCCTCCCCATCCCCCCGCCTTACCTCCTTCCCCTCCCCACAGCACCTGTATAGATGTATATATGTTTGTACATATTTATTACTCTTATTTGTACATATTTATTCTATTTATTTTATTTTGTAAATATGTTTTGTTGTCTGTCTCCCCCTTCTAGACTGTGAGCCCGCTGTTGGGTAGGGACCGTCTCTAGACGTTGCCAACTTGGACTTCCCAAGCGCTTAGTACAGTGCTCTGCACACAGTAGGCGCTCAATAAATACGATTGGATGAATGAATGAATGCCCAAAGCGGGCGGGAAGGCGATGACGTCACTCCGGGTCCCCGACGGGGACTTGTTTCCTCCGTTCCGGCGCGGAGGCCCGAGGAGAGGGGGGAGAATCATTCATTCATTTCATTCATTCATTCATTCATTTCATTTCATTCAATCGTATTTATTGAGCGCTTACTGTGTGCAGAGCACTGGACTAAGCGCTTGGGAAGGCCAAGTTGGCAACATAGAGAGACGGTCCCTACCCAACAGCGGGCTCACAGTCTAGAAGGGGGAGACAGACGGCAAAGCTTCACTTCTCCGGGTCTCAGTTCCCTCATCTGTAAAATGGGGATGAAAACTGTGAGCCCCCCCGTGGGACAACCTGATCACCTTGTAACCTCCCCAGCGCTTAGAACAGTGCTTTGCACATAGTAAGCGCTTAATAAATGCCATTATTATTATTATAAGTGCCGTGGATCTAAGGCAGAGGTGGAAATCCAAGTGCAAAGGTGATGCAGAAGGGAGTGGGAGAAGAGGGAAATGAGGGCTTAGTCCGGGAAGGGCTCTTGGAGGGGATGTGCCTTCCATAATTGGAGTTCGTCGGCAGGGTTCCCCCTACCCGGGGGGTGGGAAACCCGGGATGGTGGGATGTGGGGTGGGGGAAATAGCGGACAGGACATCTGGAAGATCTTAGTGACGCCGCACTTCTGTTTATTTGCCTGGGAGTGGGGCGACGGGAGATAGAGGGGCGGCTTTCCAATTCCAACATGCAGTTGATCCGGGAGTTCCTCTCCGATGTGTTCCTCTCCACTCCCCCTGCCCCAGCCCTGAAATGGGAAAGAGGCCTCCCTGCTTTCCCCGGCCCCCCGCCACATCTAGTCTATTTATTTTATTTTGTTAGTATCAATTAATCAATCGTATTTATTGAGCGCTTACTGTGTGCAGAGCACTGTACTAAGCGCTTGGGAAGTACAAGTTGGCAACATAGAGACAGTCCCTACTCAACAGCGGGATCACAGTCTAGAAGGGGGAGACGGACAACAAAACAAAACATGTTAGCAAAATGAAATGTGGGGAGGGAGGGCATTCCAGGCCAGGGGGAGGACATGAGACTTCCTGACTCCCAGTTCTGTGTCATCTGCTCTTCATTTTTCATCTTTGCTTCACTTGTAACCCGTTTCAACTGCTCAAATATCTATTAGCGGCAATAAAGCCAGAATGTTTTCAATCCAGAAAATGAAGCGATCTGCCTCTGCTGAAAGACCCGTCAATGGACAGCCTGGGACTTGGATAACCTTCTTAGTTCATGCGGCGTCTTCGTAATTGTGTTGAAGCGGCACAGGAAAGTCTTCCTTTTCTCCACTGCCATCATCATGACTGCGGATCCGTGGAGAAGTTGCTGTGGTTTCCCCCCAGGCCACGTGGCCGGGGCCGACACCATCCATCGGGCAACGCGACATCGGGCAAGTTGGCAACATCTAGAGACAGTCCCTACCCAACAGCGGGCTTACAGTCTAAAAGGGGATGTTAGTATGTTTGGTTTTGTTCTCTGTCTCCCCCTTTTCGACTGTGAGCCCGCTGTTGGGTAGGGACTGTCTCTAGATGTTGCCAACTTGGACTTCCCAAGCGCTCAGTACAGTGGTCTGCGCACAGTAAGCGCTCAATAAATACGATTGATTGATTGATTGATTGATTGGGAGCGTTCTGGGCTGCAGACGGGTGGGACGTGGAGTTTGTTCACCACGGCCCGACAGAACTCCTTCCCCCGTCGGCCGGCTTTAGGGGCGGCTCAGACCCCCGTTTTGACCTCCCCTCCTCAGAATTAGCTTTGACCCCCCAGCTCAGATTCCAGCTCAACTAATCATTGACTCTCATCAGCTTCTCCCCTGAGGGTCCCCTGCACTTTGAAGAATTTCAAAAATTGGCAAGGAAGCGGAAGAAAGTTAAAGGCATAAAAAGTCATCACCTCCCTGATGACCCAGCCGTAATATGATGATAATAATAATAACAATTTTAGCATTTGTTAAGCGCTTACTATACGCAAAGCACTGTTCTAAGCGCTGGGGGGGGATACAAAGTGATCAGGTTTGTATATATGTATATATGGTTCTACATATTTATTACTCTATTTTGCTTGTACATATCTACCCTATTTATTTTATTTTGTTAGTGTGTTTGGTTTTGTTCTCTGTCTCCCCCTTTTAGACTGTGAGCCCACTGTTGGGTAGGGACTGTCTCTATATGTTGCCAATTTGTACTTCCCAAGCGCTTAGTACAGTGCTCTGCACATAGTAAGCGCTCAGCAAATACGATTGATGATGATGATGATGATGATCAGGTTGTCCCACGTGGGGCTCACAGTCTTAATCCCCATTTTACAGATGAGGTAACTGAGGCTCGGAGAAGTGAAGTGACTTGCCCGAGGTCACACAGCAGACAGGTGGCGGAGCCGGGATGATGATGATGATGATGACAGTGGCATTTATTCAGCGCTGACTATGTGCTAAGTGCTGGAATACATAGAGCACGTTGAGATGGGGACACCCCCAGTCCCACATGGGGCTGTCTATTACCCCCCATTTCTCAAAGGAGGAAACTGAGGCCCGCAGAGGTTAAATGACTTAGCCAAAGTGACAGACGACCCCCCCATTTCTCAAAGGAGGAAACTGAGGCCCCCATTTCTCAAAGGAGGAAACTGAGGCCCGCAGAGGTTAAATGACTTACCCGAAGTGACAGACGACCCCCCGTTTCTCAAAGGAGGAAACTGAGGCCCGCAGAGGTTAAATGACTTACCCAAAGTGACAGAGTGGGCCGAGGGCGGAGCCGGGACCAGAACTTAGGTCTCCGACCTCCTCACCCTGTGTACTTAATAATAATAATAATAATAATGGCATTTATTAAGCGCTTACTATGTGCAAAGCACTGTTCAGTGGTGTTCTGCCTTCCCAAATGCAGCACGGCCCAGTGGCTACAGCACGAGCCCGGGAGTCGTCGGAAGGACCTGGGTTCTAATCCCGGCTCTGCCACTTGTCTGCCGTGTGACCTTGGGAAAGTCACTTTACTTCCCTGTGCCTCAGTTGCCTCTTCTGTAAAATGGGGATTAAGACTGTGAGCCCCATGTGGGACAGGGACCTTGTCCAACCTGATTAGCCTGTATCTGCCCCAAGAGCTTGACACACAGTAGGTGCCTCACAAAGACCATCGTCGTTATTATTGTTTATTGCGGTTGTTGTTATTAAATGTAGAGAAGCAGCGTGGCTCAATGGAAAAGAGCCCGGGCTTTGGAGTCAGAGGTCATGGGTTCAAATTCCGGCTCTGCCAATTGTCAGCTGTGTGACTTTGGGCAAGTCACTTCACTTCTCTGGGCCTCAGTTACCTCATCTGGAAAATGGGGATGAAGACTGTGAGCCCCACGGGGGACAACCTGATTACCTTGTAACCTCCCCAGCGCTTAGAACAGTGCTTTGCACATAGTAAGCGCTTAACAAATGCCATAAAAAAAAATGCAACCCGGAGATCGGCGTCAGGTCGTTACACGTCCCCCATCCCAGCTGCCACTGGTGGTACAGGAGTTTGTGATCTCCCTGCTGCCCCGGCCCCCCCAAAACTCCAGTGGTGACCTCGGTTTTGGCTCCCCGGCGCCCGTGGAGCAGGACATTTAGGGCTGGGGATCCAGTGAGGACAAGGCCCAGGGGACTGCTAGGAGTTTGGGTTTGACTGCCGTCATATTCATTCATTCATTCAATCGCATTTATTGAGCGCTTACCGTGTGCAGAGACGGACGCCTCTCCTCCAGCTTCCCGGGCGTCGAACCAAGGCAGAGTCCAGGGAGGCTTCATCCAACACAAAATATTCGGTTCAATTCAAAAACTCCTTGGCCTTTGGCTTCCGGGCTGCCCCAGCTGTTCCCCCCAAACCTATCTGCCCTTTTCTCCCACTGCAACCCAAACTGCCGCTCCTTATAATAATAATAATGATGATGGTATTTGTTAAGCGCTTACTATGTGCAAAGCACTATTCTAAGCGCTGGGGAGGTTACAAGGTGATCAGATTGTCCCACGGGGGGCTCACGGTCTTAATCCCCATTTTACAGACGAGGGAACTGAGGCCCAGAGAAGTGAAGTGACTTGCTCAGAGCCACACAGCCAAGTGGCAGAGCCGGGATTTGAACCCCTGACCTCTGACTCCAAAGCCCATCCTATATGTTGCCACCTTGTACTTCCCAAGCGCTTAGTCCAGTGCTCTGCACACAGTAAGCGCTCAATAAATACGATTGATTGATTGATATGTTGCCACCTTGGACTTCCCAAGCGCTTAGTCCAGTGCTCTGCACGCAGTAAGCACTCTATAACCCCCGCCAGCTCTTCCGTACACTCAGGTCCCTTCTCAGGCCCCCGGTTCCTCCCCCTCCTCCTTCCCTCACCCCCAACGATCTGGCCTCCTACTTCATTAACAAAATTAAATCCATCAGGTCCGACCTCCCCAAAGTCTCTTCCCCCCTTTCTCTATCCCCCCGGCTCTCAACACTCTCTGCTACTCTCCCATCCTTCCCAGCGGTATCCTCAGAGGAGCTCTCCTCCCTCCTCTCAAGTGCTACTCTGGCCACCTGTGCTTCTGACCCCATTCCCTCTCATCTCATGAAATCTCTCGCTCCATCCCTTCTCCCCTCCTTAACTTCCATCTTCAACCGCTCACTCTCCACTGGTTCCTTCCCCTCTGCCTTCAAACATGCCCATGTCTCTCCCATCCTAAAAAAACCCTCTCTTGACCCCACCTCACCTTCTAGTTATCGCCCCATATCCCTCCTACCATTCCTTTCCAAACTCCTTGAACGAGTTGTCTACACGCGCTGCCTAGAATTCCTCAACAACAACTCTCTCCTCGACCCCCTCCAGTCTGGCTTCCGTCCCCTCCATTCCACGGAAACCGCCCTCTCAAAGGTCACCAATGACCTCCTGCTTGCCAAATCCAACGGCTCATACTCTGTCCTAATCCTCCTCGACCTCTCAGCTGCCTTTGACACTGTGGACCACCCTCTTCTTCTCAACACGCTATCTGACCTTGGCTTCACAGACTCCATCCTCTCCTGGTTCTCCTCTTATCTCTCCGGTCATTCTTTCTCAGTCTCTTTTGCAGGCTCCTCCTCCCCCTCCCATCCCCTTACTGTGGGGGTTCCCCAAGGTTCGGTGCTTGGTCCTCTTCCGTTCTCAATCTACACGCACTCCCTTGGTGACCTCATTCGCTCCCACGGCTTCAACTATCATCTCTACGCTGATGACGCCCAGATCTCCATCTCTGCCCCTGCTCTCTCCCCCTCTCTCCAGGCTCGCATATCCTCCTGCCTTCAGGACATCTCCACCTGAATGTCCGCCCGCCACCTAAAGCTCAACATGTCGAAGACTGAGCTCCTTGTCTTCCCTCCCAAACCTTGTCCTCTCCCTGACTTTCCCATCTCTGTTGACGGCACTACCATCCTTCCCGTCTCACAAGCCCGCAACCTCGGTGTCATCCTCGACTCCACTCTCTTCTTCACCCCTCACATCCAAGCCGTCACCAAAACCTGCCGGTCTCAGCTCCGCAACATCGCCAAGATCTGCCCTTTCCTCTCCATCCAAACCGCCACCCTGCTCGTTCAAACTCTCATCCTATCCCATCTGGGTTACTGTATCAGCCTCCTTTCCAATCTCCCATCCTCGTGTCTCTCTCCACTTCAATCCATACTTCATGCCGCTGCCCAGATTATCTTTGTCCAGAAACGCTCTGGGCATGTTACTCCCCTCCTCAAAAATCTCCAGTGGCTACCAATCAATCTGCGCATCAGGCAGAAACTCCTCCCCCTGGGCTTCAAGGCCGTCCATCCCCTCGCCCCCTCCTACCTCACCTCCCTTCTCTCCTTGTCCAGCCCAGCCCACACCCTCTGCTCCTCCGCCGCTCACCTCCTCACCGTTAGGCCTCGTTCTCGCCTGTCCCGCCATCGACCCCCGGCCCACGTCCTCCCCCGGGCCCGGAATGCCCCCAATCCCTCTGCCCATCCACCAAGCTTGCTCTCTTCCTCCCTTCAAGGCCCTGCTGAGAGCTCACCTCCTCCAGGAGGCCTTCCCACACTGAGCCCCTTCCTTCCTCTCCCCCTCGTCCCCCTCTCCATCCCCCCATCTTACCTCCTTCCCTTCCCCAAAGCACCTGTATATATGTATATATGTTTGTACATATTTATTACTCTATTTATTTATTATTTTACTTGTACATATCTATTCTATTTTATTTTGTTAGTATGTTCGGTTTTGTTCTCTGTCTCCCCCTTTTAGACTGCGAGCCCACTGTTGGGTAGGGACCGCCTCTAGATGTTGCCAATTTGTACTTCCCAAGCGCTTAGTCCAGTGCTCTGCACACAGTAAGTGCTCAATAAATACGATTGATGATGATGAAGTCACTTCACTTCTCTGAGCCTCAGTGACCTCATCTGTAAAATGGGGATTATGACTGTGAGCCCCCCGTGGGACAACCTGATCACTTTGTATCCCCCCCCAGCGCTTAGAATAGTGCTCTGCACATAGTAAGTGCTTAACAAATGCCAATATTATTATTATTATTATTATTACTCTATTTATTTATTTATTTTACTTGTACATATCTATTCTATTTATTTTATTTTGTTAGTATGTTTGGTTTTGTTCTCTGCCTCCCCCGTTTAGACTGCGAGCCCACTGTTGGGTAGGGACTGCCTCTAGATGTTGCCAATTTGTACTTCCCAAGCGCTTAGTCCAGTGCTCTGCACACAGTAAGCGCTCAATAAATATGATTGATTGATTGATTTGTCCCTATATGTCACCAACTTGTACTTCCCAAGTGCTTAGTCCAGTGCTCCGCACATAGTAAGCGCTCAATAAATATGATTGATTGATTGATTTGTCTCTATGTCACCAACTTGTACTTCCCAAGCTCTTAGTCCAGTGCTCTGCACATAGTAAGCGCTCAATAAATATGATTGATCGATTGATTTGTCTCTATATGTCACCAACTTGTACTTCCCAAGTGCTTAGTCCAGTGCTCCGCACACAGTAAGTGCTCAATAAATATGATTGATTGATTTGTCTCTATATGTCACCAACTTGTACTTCCCAAGCGCTTAGTCCAGTGCTCTGCACATAGTAAGCACTCAATAAATATGATTGATCGATTGATTTGTCTCTCTATGTCACCAACTTGTACTTCCCAAGCGCTTAGTCCAGTGCTCCGCACATAGTAAGCACTCAATAAATATGATTGATGGATTGATTTGTCTCTCTATGTCACCAACTTGTACTTCCCAAGCGCTTAGTACAGTGCTCCGCACATAGTAAGCGCTCAATAAATATGATTGATCGATTGATTTGTCTCTCTATGTCACCAACTTGTACTTCCCAAGCGCTTAGTCCAGTGCTCTGCACATAGTAAGCGCTCAATAAATATGATTGATTGATTTGTCTCTATATGTCACCAACTTGTACTTCCCAAGCGCTTAGTCCAGTGCTCTGCACATAGTAAGCGCTCAATAAATGTGATTGATCGATTGATTTGTCTCTCTATGTCACCAACTTGTACTTCCCAAGCGCTTAGTCCAGTGCTCTGCACATAGTAAGCACTCAATAAATATGATTGATCGATTGATTTGTCTCTCTATGTCACCAACTTGTACTTCCCAAGCGCTTAGTCCAGTGCTCCGCACATAGTAAGCGCTCAATAAATATGATTGATCGATTGATTTGTCTCTATATGTCACCAACTTGTACTTCCCAAGTGCTTAGTCCAGTGCTCCGCACACAGTAAGTGCTCAATAAATATGATTGATTGATTTGTCTCTATATGTCACCAACTTGTACTTCCCAAGCGCTTAGTCCAGTGCTCCGCACATAGTAAGCGCTCAATAAATATGATTGATGGATTGATTTGTCTCTCTATGTCACCAACTTGTACTTCCCAAGCGCTTAGTCCAGTGCTCTGCACATAGTAAGCGCTCAATAAATATGATTGATTGATTTGTCTCTATATGTCACCAACTTGTACTTCCCAAGCGCTTAGTCCAGTGCTCCGCACATAGTAAGCGCTCAATAAATATGATTGATTGATTGATTTGTCTCTCTATGTCACCAACTTGTACTTCCCAAGCGCTTAGTCCAGTGCTCTGCACACAGTAAGCGCTCAATAAAGGCGATTGAATGAATGAATGATTGATTGATTGGGGCCGTGCGCATGCGCGGGCGGCGCCCCCTGGTGGCGGGGGCCTGGGGGAGGAGGGAGGGCGGGCGCGCGCGCGCGCGCTCGGCGGCGGCGCGGTGCACGGTGGGAAGGCGGCGGGCGGGCGGGCCGGCGGCGGTGCCTCCTCCCGGCCGCTCACAGCAGTGTGGAGCCGCGGCCCCCGCCCCTCCTGTCCTCTCGTCTCGTCTCCTCTCCCTTCGTCTCGCCTCCTCCTCCCCTCAGGGGAGGGGGCGACCATGCCGAACTTCTGCGCCGCCCCGAACTGCACTCGGAAGAGCACCCAGTCCGACCTGGCCTTCTTCAGGTTCCCGAGGGACCCCGCCCGGTAAGGCAGCACGGAGGCCTCCCTGGAGGAGGCGGCAGGCGGTGGTGACCGTTGTTGGGGCCCGGCCGCCTGCCGTCCCTCCTCCGCCCGCGGGGGGGCGGGGGAGAGGCGGGGGCCACTGCGCATGCGCCGCCCCCCCTTCCTTCATTCATTCATTCGTCTTTAGTGAGCAGTTATAATAATAATAATAATAATGATGGCATGTATTAAGCGCTTACTATGTGCCAAGCACTGTTCTAATCAATCAATCAAATTTATTGAGCGCTTACTATGTGCAGAGCACTGGACTAAGCGCTTGGGAAGTACAAATTGGCAACATAGAGAGACAGTCCCTACCCAACAGTGGGCTCACAGTCTAAGTGCTGGGGGAGATACAAGGTGATCAGGTTGTCCCCCGGGGGGCTCACAGTCTTCATCCCCATTTGACAGATGAGGGAACTGAGGCCCGGAGAAGTGAAGTGACTCAACCAGAGTCACCCAGCTGACAAGTGGTGGAGCCGGGATTTGAACCCACGACCTCCGACTCCAAAGCCCGGGCTCTTTCCCGCTGAGCCACGCTGCTTCTCAGCATCAGTTATCACCATCATCAATCGCATTTATTGAGCGCTTACTGTGTGCAGAGCACTGGACTAAGCGCTTGGGAAATTGGCAACATCTAGAGACAGTCCCTACCCAGCAGCGGGCTCGCAGTCTCAAAGGGGGAGACAGAGAACAAAACCATCATCATCATCATCAATCGTATTTATTGAGCGCTTGCTATGTGCAGAGCACTGGACTAAGCGCTTGGGAAATTGGCAACATCTAGAGACAGTCCCTACCCAACAGCGGGCTCGCAGTCTAAAAGGGGGAGACAGAGAACAAAACCAAACATACTGACAAAATAAAATCAATAGAATAGATATGGACAAGTAAAATAAATAAATAGAGTAATAAATATGTACAGACATCTAGACATATATACAGGTGCTGTGGGGAAGGGAAGGAGGTAAGATGGGATGGAGAGGGGGACGAGGGGGAGAGGAAGGAAGGGGCTGAGTGTGGGAAGGCCTCCTGGAGGAGGTGAGCTCTCAGCAGGGCCTTGAAGGGAGGAAGAGAGCTAGCTTGGTGGATGTGGGGAGGGAGGGCATTCCAGGCCAGGGGGAGGACGTGGGCCGGGGGTCGATGGCGGGACAGGCGAGAACGAGGTATTGAGCGCTTACTGTGTGCAGAGCACTGGACTAAGCGCTTGGGAAGTCCAAGCTGGCAACATCTAGAGACAGGCCCTACCCAACAGCGGGCTCACAGTCTAGAAGGGGGAGACAGAACAAAACCAAACATACTGACACAATAAAATAAAATAGGCACAAGTAAAATAAATAAATAGAGTAATAAATATGTACAAACATACATACAGGTGAAGCTGGAGTCGCTTCTCTGTCCCTCAGTGCCCTCATCTGTGAAATTCATTCATTCGGTCGTGTGTGCGGAGCGCTGGGCTAAGCGCTTGGGAAGGCCTGCGTTCATTCATTCAGTCAGTCGTATTGATGGAGCGCTGCCTGTGCGCAGAGCACTGGGCTAAGCGCATTCATTCATTCAGTCGTGTTGAGCGCTTCCCGTGTGCAGAGCACTGGGCTGAGCGCTTGGGAAGCCCAAGTTAGCAACATTCATTCATTCATTCGTATTTGTGGAGGGCTTCCCGTGTGCAGAGCACTGGGCTAAGCGCATTCATTCATTCAGTCGTTTGCGAGCGCTTCCCCTCGTCCCCCCTCCATCCCCCCATCTTACCTCCTTCCCTTCCCCACAGCACCTGTATATATGGATATATGTTTGTACATATTTACTACTCTATTTATTCTACTTGTACATATCTATTCTATTTATTTTATTTTGTTAGTATGTTTGGTTTCGTTCTCTGTCTCCCCCTTTTAGACTGTGAGCCCACTGTTGGGTAGGGACTGTCTCTATATGTTGCCAACTTGTACCTCCCAAGCGCTTAGTCCAGTGCTTTGCACACAGTAAGCGCTCAATAAATACGATTGATTGATTGATTGCAGAGCACTGGACTAAGCGCTTGGGAAGTCCAAGTTAGCAACATTCATTCATTCAGTCAGTCGTATTGATGGAGCGCTTCCTGTGCGCAGAGCACTGGGCTAAGCGCATTCATTCATTCAATCGTGTTGAGCGCTTCCCGTGTGCTGAACACTGGGCTAAGCGCTTGGGAAGTACAAGTTAGCAACATAAATTCATTCATTCATTCAATCGTACTTATGGAGCGCTTCCCATGTGCAGAGCACTGGGCTAAGCGCTTGGGAAGCCCAAGTTAGCAACATTCATTCATTCAATCGTATTTATGGAGCGCTTCCCGTGTGCAGAGCACTGGGCTAAGCGCTTGGGAAGCCCAAGTTAGCAACGTTCATTCATTCAATCGTATTTATGGAGCGCTTCCCGTGTGCAGAGCACTGGGCTAAGCGCTTGGGAAGTCCAAGTTAGCAACATTCATTCGTTCGTATTGAGCGCTTCCTGTGTGCAGAGCACTGGACTAAGCGCTTGGGAAGTCCAAGTTAGCAACATTCAATCGTATTGAGTGCTTCCTGTGTGCAGAGCACTGGACTAAGCGCTTGGGAAGTCCAAGTTGGCAACATTCATTCAGTCGTATTGAGCGCTTCCTGTGTGCAGAGCACTGGACTAAGCGCTTGGGAAGTACAAGTTGGCACCATAGAGAGATGGTCCCAACCCAACAGCGGGCTCACAGTCTGAAAGGGGGAGACAAATGCCAAAACATATTAACAAAATAAAATAAATAGAATAAATATGTACAAGTAAAATAAATAAATAGAGCAATAAATATGTGCAAACATATAAACATATATATAGCGGGCTCACAGTCTGGAAGGGGGAGACAGACGACAAAACAAAACATATTAATAAAGTAAATAGAATAAATATGTACAAGTAAAATAAATAAATAGAGCAATAAATATGTACAAACATATATATATATATATATATATATAGCGGGCTCACAGTCTAGAAGTGGGAGACAGGCAACAAAACAAAACATTAACAAAATAAAATAAATAGAGTAAATATGTACAAGTAAAATAAATAAATAAATAGAGCAATAAATATGTACAAAAGCGGGCTCAGAGTCTAGGAGGGGGAGACAGACTTCAAAACACATTAACAAAATAAAATAAATAGAATAAATATGTACAAGTAAAATAAATACAGAAATAGAGCAATAAATATGTACAAACATGAACATATATATATGTGTATATATATATATAGCGGGCTCACAGTCTGCATCATTCATTCATTCATCTTTATTGAGCAGCTGGAGTCACTTCTCTGTACCTCAGTTCCCTCATCTGTAAAATGGGGGTGAAGACTGGGAGCCCCCTGTGGGATTCGTTCATTCATTCATCCATTCATTCAATCGTCTTTATTGAGCAGCTGGAGTCACTTCTCTGGGCCTCAGTTCCCTCGTCTGTAAAATGGGGGTGAAGACTGGGAGCCCCCTGTGGGACCACCTGATCACCTTGGAACCTCCCCAGCGCTTAGAACAGTGCTTGGCACATAGTAAGTGCTTAACAAATGCCAACATTGTTGTTATTATTATTAGAGACAAGATCATCAGGGTGGACAGGACCTGGCCCACATGGGGCTCACTATCTAACTCTGAAGAAGAACCGGTATTTAATCCCCAATTGATAGATGAGGAAACTGAGCACCTGTACATATGTAAATATGTTTGTACGTATTTATTACTCTATTTATTTTATTAGTACATATTTATTCTATTTATTTTATTTTGTTAATATGTTTTGTTTTGTTGGCTGTCTCCCCCTTCTAGACTGTGAGCCCACTGTTGGGTAGGGACCGTCTCTATCTGTTACCGACTTGTACTTCCCTAAGCGCTTAGTACAGTGCTCTGCACACAGTAAGCGCTCAATAAATACGATTGAATGAATGAGCCCCCGTGTTCCTCAGGGTGACCCCCGCAAGAATCCCAAGCCTGCTGGCAAGAAGCCATAGCCTGGGCTCGGGACAATTATTCCTGCCTCTCCGTGCCTGCCCTGAGCTTGCTCGGGGTTAGGGCTGGGGGACCTATTTTATTTTATTTTAGACTTTTAGACTGTGAGCCCACTGTTGGGTAGGGACTGTCCCTATATGTTGCCAATTTGTACTTCCCAAGCGCTTAGTACAGTGCTCTGCACATAGTAAGCGCTCAATAAATACGATCGATGATGATGATGACCCCATCTTTGAACCGCAGGCTGGCCTGTCAAGTAACTACCGAACCTCCCCGTGTTCCCTCAATCAGTCAATCAATCAATCGTATTTATTGAGCGCTTACTGTGTGCAGAGCACTGTACTAAGCGCTTGGGAAGTCCAAGTTGGCAACACCTAGAGACGGTCCCTACCCAACAGCGGGCTCACAGTCTAAAAGAAGCAGTGTGGCTCAGTGGAAAGAGCACGGGCTTTGGAGTCAGAGGTCATGGGTTCGAATCCCGGCTCCGCCACGTGTCTGCTGTGTGACCTTGGGCAAGTCACTTAACTTCTCTGAGCCTCAGTTACCTCATCTGTAAAACGGGGATTAAGACTGTGAGCCCCATGTGGGACAACCTGATCACTTTGTATCCCCCCAAGCACTTAGAACAGTGCTTTGCACATAGTAAGCGCTTAACAAATGCCAACATTATTATTATTATTAAAAGGGGGAGACAGAGAACAAAACCAAACGTACTAACAAAATAAAATAAATAGAATAGATAGGTACAAGTAAAATAAATAAATAAGTAGAGTAATAAATATGTACATACATATATGCAGGTGCTGTGGGGAAGGGAAGGAGGTAAGATGAAGGGGATGGAGAGGGGGACGAGGGGGAGAGGAAGGAAGGGGCTCCTTGTAACGCCACGTCTGTCCTTATACTCATGGAGCGGGACATGTTTGGTTTTGTTCTCTGTCTCCCCCTTTTAGACTGTGAGCCCACTGTTGGGTAGGGACTGTCTCTGTATGGTGCCAATTTGTACTTCCCAAGCGCTTAGTCCAGTGCTCTGCACATAGTAAGCGCTCAATAAATACGATTGATGACATAGGCCTCAGCATCGAGCTCAACGTCAGGCTCTCGGGATGGCCGCCGTTCAAGGAGCTAGTGCAGCTTCCAGCTGGGCCCGCCGACTCTCCGCTCTGGATCCCGGATCCCGTCCGTCCCAGGCCGGAGCGCGGGGCCCGAGGATAACCTGGGAAATTTGGCTTTGGTCCGCAGGTGCCAAAAGTGGGTGGAGAACTGTCGGCGGGCAGACTTGGAGGACAAGACCCCCGACCAGCTGAATAAGCACTACCGGCTCTGCGCCAAGCACTTCGAGGCCTCTATGATCTGCAGGAGTGTGAGTAGTTGGGAGGGGCCGGACACGGGGGGATCGGCTTTGGGGACCCTCTACCCTTCAGTCAGGAACTGTAGGTGCGAAATTCCCCTGAGACTCCCCTGGGAGCTAAAGGTGGGATTTCCTCAGCTGGCCCGGCCTCTTCTGAGTGAATCTAGGAATTGGGTAGAGGGCAGTGAAACCCACTGCTGCCTAACCAGCGCTTAGAACAGTGCCCTGCACATAGTAGGCGCTTAATAAATGCCATCAAAAAAAAAGACAAAAGAAAAAAACAGGACTCCCGGGAGTTCTGGCCTCGGGGTCCAACGCAGCAGGGCTGGGGTGGCCCTCATTCTCCTCTGCCCTTGGAGGCTGCCAGGCCTGATAGAGAGCGGGCTTGGCTTCCAGGGGCGGTCAGAAGGCACCCGCTGTTGAGTCGTGCCCGGGCCCGGTCCGGCCCAAGCATGGAGGGGACCGACCCGCCCGGCCCCCTTCCCGTTGCTAATCACCAGAAGCGTCCGTCCACAGTCGTCCAGGCTGCCTCCCGAGACTCAGAGTGGCCTTCTAGAGATAGTCGAATGGGCGACCGAGCTCTGCAGCGGACGTGGGGGGCTCGGCCAACGTTCCCAGAGCCCGTCCCCCTCTACAATTCAACAGTAGACACCCTCCTTGCCCGCGGCAAGCCTACGGTCTAAAGCGGCAGACAGACGTTAATATAAATAAGTAAATCGCGGATACGGACGTAAGTGCCGTGGGGCTGAGGGAGGGGGTGCAAATCTCTGGTGCCGCCACGCTGCCGGGAAGCTGAGCAGCCTTTTCCCCTTCAGAGCCCCTACAGGACGATTCTTCGGGATAACGCAGTTCCAACGATATTCGACCTCACCAGCCACCTGAACAACCCTCACAGCAGGCACAGGAAGCGAATAAAGGAACTGGTACGTTCCCGTTTGCTCCTCTTCTTCCTCCTCCCCTTCCCGAGCGCCCTGAGCACTGGGTCAGGCAGGACCGACCGACCGGCCGGCCCGTTTCCAAGCCCTTTTCTTTCGGCTCCGACCGTGCGGATCCACCCGGAGGGAACTAGCTGTCGGAAGGCGGCTTCGGGAGAGGCTCTCTCTCCCGTCCTGAGGGGACCGGGCCCAGTTGCCCTTCCCTGGGGTGAGCCCAGATTGCTCTGCAGCCGGAACGGGTTTTCCGAGGAAATGTCAAGTCGGGCCCCTTAGCACAGGCGGTTTTTGTTCCGCTAACTTCGGGGGGACCTAGGGGCGGAAACACGGCGTAGTTCCCTGCAGAGAGTGGGAAAGGGCAGTCGGGGACAGGGCCTGCCCGCTGTACGACGTTTATGTTGGAAGCGTTCGTGCCGTGTGACCTGGCGGCTGTTTATGTGAGGGGGGTACAGGCACCCTCTGCGTGGTGGACCCTGGCCACTCTCGAGAGTTCGGCCGGTGACCGGCCGGGTCTCCACGGCCCTTGCCGGGCCGGCCGAGCTCTCCCAGGGCCAGTGGTCTCCCAAGACCAGCTCCCGTGCCTCTTTGCCCGCGCTCTCCCCCCGCCGTCCCCGAGATGTGAGCGGGGCTGGGATATCGTGGGTATCTAAGCGTTAGTCGGCGGTATCTGAGCGTTTACCGTGTGCGGCGCTCGGGAGAGTACCGTACGAAAGAGTGGTTCGAAAACGATCCCCGCCCGTAAGGAGCGTCTGGTCTAGAGGGAGGAGCTTTCTGACTTTGGGCGCCCGAAGCGCCTGCGGGTTTGGTTGGGGGACGAGGGGGTCCTCACCCGAGCCCCGTCGGGCAGCGGGGGGATGAGGAGGGAAGCCGGGGGGAGCCCCGGCGGCCGCTGCGGTTGGTAGTGGGGACCGGGCGGGTCCGGGGGAGCGAGGGGCAGGAGGACCGTGGGAGGGCCCTCCCCGACGGTCTGCCGCTCTCCCCGGGAGGGCTGGTCAGCCGGTGGCGGGGAGGGGTGGGCCCGCGCCCCCCCCTCCCGGGGTTAACCAGATCTCTCGGTTGCCTTCAGAGCGAAGATGAGATCCGCTCCCTGAAGGAGAGGAAAAGTAAGTGGCCGCTATTTTTGCCTAATTTCCCGCCGGCCGAGCGGCCAGCCGGGGGCCGCCCCGACACCTGAGCCTTTCTCTCCTCCGGTCTCCCCCTCACAGCGGACGAAGCCCACCCCGAGCAGGAGCCGGCCCACCCCGAAACGAACCACAGCGACGGCGCCTCGGCGGCCGGGCCGGAGGGCGGCGGGGCGGGGCGGCGGCCGCCCGCGGAGGAGCCGGCGCCCCTGACGCAGGAGGAGCGGGAGAACAAGGACTACCTGAAGTCCCTGTTTGAGATCCTGATCCTCATGGGGCGGCAGAACATCCCCCTGGACGGCCCCGAGGCGGACGAGGTCCCCGAGGGCCTGTTCGCCCCCGACAACTTCCAGGCCCTGCTGGAGTGCCGCATCAACGCCGGGGACGAGGTCCTGCGCCGGCGCTTCGAGGCGACGGCGGTGAACGCGCTGTTCTGCTCGCGGGCCCAGCAGCGGCAGATGCTGGAGATCTGCGAGAGCTGCGTGCGGGAGGAGACCCTGCGGGAGGTGCGCGACGCCCACTTCTTCTCCCTGGTGACGGACGAGGCGGTGGAGGTGGCGGGCGAGGAGCAGCTGCCCGTCCTGGTGCGCTTCGTCGACGAGGCCCACAACCTGCGCGAGGAGTTCCTGGGCTTCCTGCCCTACGAGGCGGACGCCGAGCTGCTGGCCGTCCAGTTCCACGCCACGGTCACGGAGAAGTGGGGGCTGAACATGGAGTACTGCCGGGGCCAGGCCTACGCCGTGTCCGGCGGGCTGTCGGCCAAGATGAAGCTGGTGGCCACCCGGCTCCTGGAGAAGTACCCGCAGGCGGTGTGCACCCTGTGCTCCGCCTGGGCCCTGAACGTGTGGCTGGCCAAGTCGGTGCCCGTGGCGGGCGTGGCCGTGGCGCTGGGGACCATGGAGGAGGTGTGCGCCTTCTTCCGCCGGGCGCCCCCGCTGCTGCTGGAGCTGGACGGGGTCATCGCGGTGCTGTTCCAGGGCAGCGAGGAGAAGGGCCGGCAGCTGAGGGAGCTGTGCCGCTCGCGGTGGACCGGCCGGCACGACGCCTTCGAGGTGGCCGTGGACCTGCTGCAGGCCTACGTGCTCTGCCTGGACGGGATCGCCGGGGGGGGGGGGGGGGGGGGGGGGCCCCGCCCGGCGGAGCGGGGCCGTCACCGGCCGGGCCGTCCTGCTGGCCGGCGCCCTGGCGGACTTCGACTTCATCGTGACCGTGGTGGTCCTGAAGAACGTCCTGTCCTTCACCCGGGCCTTCGGGAAGAACCTGCAGGGCCAGACGGCGGACGTGTTCTTCGCCGCCGGCAGCCTGACCGCGGTGCTGCACTCCCTGAACGAGGTCCTGGAGAACATCGAGGTGTACCACGAGTTCTGGTTCGAGGAGGCCACGGCCCTGGCGGCCAGGCTGGCCGTCCCCCTCGGCCTGCCCGGCCGCCGCGGCCGGGCCCCCCGGGGGGGCCGCCCCGAGGCGGAGCCGACCCCCGAGAGCTTCTACAAGGAGGCCCTGAGCCTGCCCACCGTGGAGCACGTGGTGCAGGAGCTCAAGGACGTCTTCTCCGAGCGGCACCTCCGGGCCCTCAAGTGCCTGTCCCTGGTGCCCTCCGTCATGGGGCAGCTCAAGTTCAACACGGCGGAGGAGCAGCACGCCGACCTGTACCGCGGCGACCTGCCCAACCCCGACACGCTGGCCGCCGAGCTGCACTGCTGGAGGATCAAGTGGAAGCACCGGGGCAAGGACATCGAGCTCCCGGGCACCGTGCGCGACGCCCTCCACCTGCCCGACATCAAGTTCTTCCCCAACGTCTACGCGCTGCTCAAGGTCCTGTGCATCCTCCCGCTCATGAGGGTGGAGCCCGAGCGGGGCGCCGGCGGGCGGAGGCGCCTCCGGGCCTACCTCCGCCACACCCTGACGGGCCAGCGCTGCGGCAGCATGGCCCTGCTCAACATCAACCTGGACATTAAGCATGACCTGGACCTCATGGTGGACACCTACATCAAGCTCTACCCGCCCAAGGCCGAGGGCGCCGAGGGGCCCGAGGGCCTCCCCGCCGACCCCCCGCCTCCCGAGCGGGCGTGATTTTGGCGGGGGGCGGTGGCGGGGTGGCGTGCCTCTCCTCGTCCGGGGCGAGGAATTAGCATCCTTTCGGATCCTCCCGGCTGCGAAAGCGACCCTCCCGGGACTCCTCGGGGAGGAGACGGGGCCGAGAGGGTCGGCCGCCCACCCGGAGCCTCGCCGCCCCGCTCCGCGTTCTCGGTTGCCGTGAGGCGGCGATGTGTGTTGGGGGCGGGGTGGTGGGGGGTGGTTTTTAGGAGTTCAAACGGCGTTCGCTACTGACCGGTGACGGGCATGTTTGTTTTTTAAAGTCTGTCGTAAAGGTCTGGAGGCGGGACTCGTGGGGAGGAGGGCGGGAACCGACTGGGGCGCCTGGCCGGGCTCTCCGTCCCCCGGGTCGTCCGCCCCGCCGCCCCGTTAAGGGGCTCCGCGCTCCTCGGCGGACGGGCCTGGACCGTTCGGGTTTTTGACGGACAGGACCGGAGGGTGACTGCGAGGCTGTTTTCGAGCCACCGAGAACTCAGCTGTCTGTGTGTGTGTGTGTGTGTGTGTGTGCTTGTGTGTGTGTATGGGTGTGCGTGCCCGCACGCCGGCCGGACTCCGCCACCTCACCCCAACTCGCACGGCGAATCCGGGGACCAGGCGGACCCGCCTTCTTTTGGCTCATCTCTGGGGTAACGGGAAATACCGTTTTATTTTGGGGGAGGACAGCGTTTTTGTACAGTGCATTTCCATCTAAAATAAAATGTGAATTTTCTTTAACACGCGAGTGCCTCCCGTCGTTCAGAGCGGGGACGGAGCTCGGCCGAGGGATTCCCTTGGACCGGTGAAATGGGGCTTCCCTGTGCCTGGGATCCCCCTCTCGGGAAGGCAGGCGGCTCGGGTAGCCTGACTCTAGACCCACCGGGCCACTCTTCCTGCAGCACGGGATGGAGTGGGCCGACCGTCACGGTGGAAGGATCTCGGAGAAATCCAACCGATCCGTCCTTTCCATCCGTCTTCCCACCCTCTGGCGTTGTCACCGCTGCGGGACTTGTGTCCTCTGGCCTCGCCGCCGTACTAAGTATAGTGAACCCCGGGGCAGCCCCGTGGGAGAGATGGGCACCCCATCCCGCCACGCTGGCTCTCTCCAGCCGGGAATCTCATCCCGGCCTCCGTTCCTGGACGTTCCTTACCCCTTTCGCTGAGCGATCACGGGGTGTGGAGCCCTGCATCGGGCCCTAGGAGATGGGAAAGACAAGACGCGATTCCCGCCCTCGAGGAGCACGCTCAACGGGCCCCGAGTCGGAAGTTATGCTGGCGGACGCTACATTAGGGGTCTACAATGCTGGAATTTTTGAATTTCATACTGTATCCTATAGATTCAGGGGGATAATCGAATCGGACTCAGTCCCTGTCCCAAACTCGCTATCTAAGAGGGAAGGAGAGCAGGAATCATCCCCACTGTTCCGGGACTGGCCTGTGGAATGGAATGAGCTCGCCCCCTTAACCCAGGGGACCTCCGCTGAAGAGGAAGAGCCTTAAAGTTAGGCCCTGCCCCTATTCATTCATTCATTCAATCATCATCATCATCAATCGTATTTATTGCGCGCTTACTGTGTGCAGAGCACTGGACTAAGCACTTGGGAAGTACAAGTTGGCAACATATACAGTCCCTACCCAACAGTGGGCTCACAGTCTAAAAGAATTCTAGATTTAAAATCAATCGTATTTATTGAGCGCTTACTGTACTTCCCAAGCGCTTAGTCCAGTGCTCTGCACACAGTAAGCGCTCAATAAATACGATTGATTGATTGATTGCCTCTCCCACAAAGAGTCAGGTATCCGGTCCATGCCCGCCCCTCACCAGCTCGACCGCCCACACATCATCCTCCTCCCGGGACGAGTGGCAGTGGCACCGCGGAGGCGGTGAGGATCCCTGGTAGCCACGGGGCCCGAGTGATCAGCCCCCAGATCCCGCTCAGGGGGCTCCCTTGGGAGGGAGACCCCGATTTTGCTTGCAGACTTCCCTATCCACCATCGCCGTCCCCACTATTTCTGTATTCATCATCATCGTCAATCGTATTTATTGAGCGCTTACTGTGTGCCAGAGCACTGTACTAAGCGCTTGGGAAGTACAAGTTGGCAACCTATAGAGACAGTCCCTACCCAACAGTGGGCTCACAGTCTAAAAGGGGGAGACAGAGAACAAAACCAAGCATACTAACAAAATAAAATAGACTAGATATGCACAAGTAAAATAAATAGAGTAACAAATATGTACAAACATATATACATATATACAGGTGCAGTGGGGAAGGGAAGGAGGTAAGATGGGGGGGATGGAGAGGACAACATTATCGCCCTTTGGCCTCAAGGCCAGTAGCTCTATGCCTGCCTCGTGGAAAGACCCCTGGACTGGGAGTCCGAAGGACCTGGGTTCTAATCTCGGCTCTGCCACATGTCTGTTGTGTGACACTGGGCAAGTCACTTAACTTCTCTGTGCCTGAGTTATATCATCTGTAAAACGGGGATTAAGACCGCGAGCCCTACGTGGGACGGGGACTGTGCCTGTCCTGATTATCTTGTGTCTACCCCAGAACTTAGTATCATAAATGGAAGATAGAAAGTGCTATCAAATGTAATTAAAAAAACCCAAACCTGGCCCAATTGGCCTCTGGGTTTTAGAGGATCCGCCCTCCCCCTGTCCTCTCTCACCCAAGGGTCCCTAAGGGCTAAATTCATTCATTCAATCGTATTTACTGAGCGCTTACTGTGTGCAGAGCACTGTGGAAGTACAAGTTGGCAACATTTAGAGACGGTCCCCACCCAACAGTGGGCTCACGGTCTAGAAGCCTAAATGAGGGCGAAACACCGGCTGAATCCGTTCATCGGGACTCGCCCCTCGACAGTCCGGTGCTTTTGGCCGGGAAGAGAGATGGCTTGATAAAGGTGAGCCCTCTCGACGTTTTGGGGTCGATGGCCCGAAGATAAGCAGCGTGAGCCTGCTGAGAGCCGGTTCCCTGGGTGACTCTCGGAAGGCCTCCCCGGGGCCTCAGTTTCCCCGCAAGGAAGAACGGGGTCATCCTCTGTAAGAGCAAAGGTCAACGAGGAGGGAAGGAGTCGAGGCTCGGCCCTGACCCTCCGGAGAGGCCTGAACTCCCTCGGCGGGCGCTGCCACAGGAAGGCCACACCCGGTGGCCGGGCCGCTGTCCAGGGGGAAGGGAACAGCGGCCGGATTCTCTACCGACGCCAGGGAGGAGGCCAAGCGGCGGGGACACCTCGGGGCCAAGGGGAGAAGTAAACACGGACCCTGAAAAGGTCCAGTATCTTCGCCCCGGGGACAGTGACCGCAGGCCCGTGGGCTGGCGGGAGGAGCCGACGGCGGGAGACCACCTGAACTGGATTTTCCTCCTTCCGCCTCGGTCCTGGTGACCCCCAGAAGTTCCATCCCCTCCCTCTCCTCGTGCCAGTCCCGATCTGGACTTGATTTCCCTCCTTCCCTCCCTTGCCGAGGCCCAGCTGAATTTCAGTCTCCTCCCTTGCCCTGGTGCCGGCCCCCACCTGCTCAGAATGGCCGTCCCGGGAATCCTCACCCTGGGCTTCGAGGCTGTCCGTCCCCTCGTCCCCTCCTACCTCACCTCCCTTCTCTCCTTCTCCAGCCCAGCCCGCACCCTCCGCTCCTCTGCCGCTAATCTCCTCACCGTGCCTCGTTCTCACCTGTCCCGCCATCGACCCCCAGCCGACGTCATCCCCCGGGCCTGGAATGCCCCCAATCCCTCTGCCCATCCGCCAAGCTAGCTCTCTTCCTCCCTTCAAGGCCCTACTGAGAGCTCACCTCCTCCAGGAGGCCTTCCCACACTGAGCCCCTTCCTTCCTCTCCCCCTCGTCCCCCTCTCCATCCCCCCATCTTACCTCCTTCCCTTCCCCACAGCACCTGTATATATGTATAGATGTTTGTACAGATTTATTACTCTATTTATTTTACTTGTACATATCTATTCCATTTATTTTATTTTGTTAGAATGTTCGGTTTTGTTCTCTGTCACCCCCTTTTAGACTGTGAGCCCACTGTTGGGTAGGGACTGTCTCTGTATGTTGCCGATTTGTACTTCCCTGCGCTTAGTACAGTGCTCTGCACATAGTAAGCGCTCAATAAATACGATTGATGATGATGATGATGATTTGTACATGTTTATTCTATTTATTTTATTTGGTTAATATGTTTTGTTTTGTTCTCGGTCTCCCCCTTCCAGACTGCGAGCCCACTGTTGGGTAAGGGCCATCTCTCTATGTTGCCAACTTGGACTTCCCAAGCGCTTAGTACAGTGCTGTGCACGCAGTAAGCGCTCAATAAATACGCTTGAATGAATGAATGAAAATGCTTCCCGGGGCCCAGACCCAACCAGGCCTCGTGCAAGCAACCCCCGCCTCCGCCACCAGGCGGCGACACTAGTTACTATTGATTTTGTTAACGATGAGCTCTAGCTTTAATTCTATTTGTTCTATTTTGACACCTGTCTCCATAATAATAATACTAATAATGGCATTTATTAAGCGCTTACTATGTGCAAAGCACTGTTCTAAGCGCCGGGGAGGTTACAAGGTGATCAGGTTGTCCCTCGGGGGGCTCCCAATCTTAATCCCCATTTTACAGTTGAGGGAACTGAGGCTCAGAGAAGTAAAGTGACTTGCCCAAAGTCACACAGCTGACAAGGGGTGGAGCCGGGATTTGAACCCGTGACCTCCGACTCCAAAGCCCGGGCTCTTTCCTCTGAGCCAAGCTGCTTCTCTGTGAGCGCTTACTGTGTGCAGAGCACTGTACTAAGCGCTTGGGAAATACAAGGTGGCAACAACTCATCCCCTCCTCCCCCCAGGCGCACCCCAGCCTGAGTCCCAGAGAGCACTGCCCTTCCCTGTCCAAATCCCCTTGGGCAGCCTCTCCCCCTCCCCACCATTTCCCATCTGGTGGCCCCTCCCCTGTATATATGTTTGTACATATTTATTACTCTATTATTTATTTATTTTACTTGTACATATCTATTCCATTTATTTTATTTTGTTAGTATGCTTGCTTTCGTTCTCTGTCTCCCCCTTTGAGACTGTGAGCCCACTGTTGGGTAGGGACTGTTTCTAGATGTTGCCAACTTGGACTTCCCAAGCGCTTAGTACAGTGCTCTGCACACAGTGAGCACTCAATAAATACGATTGATGATGATCTGGGGACCCTGGAGGGGCACTGACTCCAATGGGTCCTTCCTCCCACCCCTGCACTTTATTTGTGGGGAGAGTAACTCACTGGGGTGGCCTGGGTCACCAGGTGGCTCGCGCCCCCCACCCCCTCTTTATTTATTTATTCTTCCCCTGCCTCTTCACCCTCCTGTCCCCTGTGCTGGGTCTTGCAGACTGTGCCTCGGATGCTTGAAATCCACAGCTCGAAACCCCCCTGGGTGACTCTATCCTCCACATTTTCTGGCAGCTACTGCCCTTTGCTGGGCGGCTCCACCCTATTCTAAAATCACAGGCTTCCAGACGTCCAAGAGGTGATCTGATCCAGCCCCCTTTTCCCCCGGGACAGTGACCGACCCCCCAGGACTGATCAAGGGCTTCTCGCTCCTCCAGGGCCTGAGATTCTTCCCCTCCCTGGGTTTCCAGCATTTAAGACCTCTGTTAGCAAATTCTTATTTCCAACGATTTCTCCAGTTGCAGTTTTTTAATGGTGTTAAAGTGCACCCCAGGACTGATCAAGGGCTTCTCTCTCCTCCAGGGCCTGAGATTCTTCCCCTCCCTGGGCTTCCACCTCTATATATGTATATATGTCTGTACATATTTATTACTCTATTTATTTATTTTACTTGTACATATCTATTCTATTTATTTTATTCTGTTAGTATGTTTGGTTTTGTTCTCTGTCTCCCCCTTTTAGACTGTGAGCCCACTGTTGGGTAGGGACTGTCTCTATATGTTGCCTTCCCAGACTGAGCCCCTTCCTTCCTCTCCCCCTCGTCCCCATCTTACCTCCTTCCCTTCCCCACAGCACCTGTATATATGGATATATGTTTGTACATATTTATTACTCTATTTTACTTGTACATATCTATTCTATTTATTTTATTCTGTTAGTATGTTTGGTTTTGTTCTCTGTCTCCCCCTTTTAGACTGTGAGCCAACTGTTGGGTAGGGACTGTCTCTATACGTTGCCTTCCCAGACTGAGCCCCTTCCTTCCTCTCCCCCTCGTCCCCCTCTCCATGCTCCCCATCTTACCTCCTTCCCTTCCCCACAGCACCTGTATATATGTATATATGTTTGTACATATTTATTACTCTATTTATTTATTTATTTATTTTACTTGTACATATCTATTCTATTTATTTTATTCTGTTAGTATGTTTGGTTTTGTTCTCTGTCTCCCCCTTTTAGACTGTGAGCCCACTGTTGGGTAGGGACTGTCTCTATATGTTGCCTTCCCAGACTGAGCCCCTTCCTTCCTCTCCCCCTCGTCCCCTTCTCCATCCTCCCCATCTTACCTCCTTCCCTTCCCCACAGCACCTGTATATATGTATATATGTTTGTACATATTTATTACTCTATTTATTTATTTATTTTACTTGTACATATCTATTCTATTTATTTTATTCTGTTAGTATGTTTGGTTTTGTTCTCTGTCTCCCCCTTTTAGACTGTGAGCCCACTGTTGGGTAGGGACTGTCTCTATATGTTGCCATCTTGTACTTCCCAAGCCCTTAGTACAGTGCTCTGCACACAGTAAGCGCTCAATAAATACGATTGATTGATTGATTGATTTCCAGCATTTAAGACCTCTGCTAGAAAATTCTTATTTCCAACGATTTCTCCAGTTGCAGTTTTTTTAATGGTATTAAAGCGCTTACTACGTGCCAGGCACTGCACTGAACAATGGGGTAGATACAAGATAATCGGGTTGGACACAGTCTATGCCCCACGAAGGACTCACAGCCTCAGTCTCCACTTTACAGATGAGGTAACTGAGGCACGGAGAAGTTAAGTGACTCGCCTAAGGTCACGCGGCGGACAAATGGTGGAGCCGGGATTAGAAGCCAGGTCCTCTGACTCCCAAGCCTGGGCTTTTTTCATTAGGCCAGCTGCTTCTCAAGACTACGTAAGACCATTTCCTGTTATTTGGTCTTCAGGAGACACAGGCCAGTTGATTAGCATCCTTTTCACAAAAACCTTTGAGATTTGAAGACAGCGACTCAGCAGCCCCCCATCTTCTCTTCTCCCCACTCAGTGAACCCGATTTCCTTAACCTTTTCCCACAGGCCTGATTCCCCCCAACCCCCCCCCTTCAACACTTTGGTCCAGTTCCTCCTTTTCTAAACTCTCTCCAGTGTCTCCACATCCTTTAAATACACTCAATTAATCACTCAATCACAAGTATTGATTGTGATTGTGATTGTGATCAAATCACCTGTATATATGTATATATGGTTGTACATATTTATTACTCTATTTATTTATTTATTTTACTTGTACATATCTATCCTATTTATTTTATTTTGTTAGTATGTTTGCTTTTGTTCTCTGTCTCCCCCTTTTAGACTGTGAGCCCACTGTTGGGTAGGGACTGTCTCCATATGTTGCCAATTTGTACTTCCCAAGCGCTCAGTACAGTGCTCTGCACATAGTAAGCGCTCAATAAATACGACTGATGAAGTATTTATTGAGCACTTACTGTGTGAAGAGCACCGGACTAAGTCCTTGGGAGAGTACAATGTAACAGAGTTGGTAGACATGTCCCTGCCTAAAACTAGCTTTCCTCCGCTTCTTCACAATGCTACCCTCTCCCCCACTCCATCAGTAAGTCAATCAATCAAACATTTATTGTAGACTTCCTGTGCGCAGAGCACTGGAATTAAGCACGTGGGGAAAAAAATCAATAGAGTTTGTAGCTACAATCCCTACCCACCAAGAGTTTACAGTCTACAGGGCAAACAATAGAACAAGTACAAAAAGGGAAATAGTAGACTATAAGGATATGTTTATAAGTGCCGTGGGGCTATGGAGTGTAACAAATGATGAGCAAATAATCATCAGACAGCTCTTCTTTCTCCCTAACCTGCCTTCCTCGGACTACAGTTAGCAGTGTGGCTCAGTGGAAACAGCGTGGAGTCGGAGGTCATGGGTTCGAATCCCGCCTCCCCCACATATCTGCTGTGTGACCTTGGACAAGTCGCTTCACTTCTCTGTGCCTCAGTTCCCTCATCTGTAAAATGGGGATGAAGACTGTGAGCCCCACGCGGGACAACCTCATATCCTTGTGTTCCCCCCAGCGCTTAGAACAGTGCTTTGCACATAGTAAGCGCTTAACAAATACCAGCATTATTATTATTATTACAGTTCCTTGAATGGGCCGGGGCCAGAGCTCTCCGCCTTGTCTAGCGAGGGGCACGCAGTAAGAGTGGTTGTATTGAACTCTCCCAAGCGCTTAATACAGTGCTCTGCACACAGTAAGCACTCAATCAATCAATCGTATTTACTGAGCACTTACTTTGTGCAGAGCACTGTACTAAGCGCTTGGGAAGTACAAGTCGACAACATATAGAGACAGTCCCTACCCAACAGTGGGCTCACAGTCTAAAAGAATAAATACGATTCAATGAATGAATGAGGGCCAGGACGAACATCAGGAGTCCCCATTTCCCCAGCCGGCTGCTGTGTAGCTCTAGGTAGGTCACGGAACCTCTCTGGGCCCCGGTTTCCTCCACCCTCATCCCCCAAGGAGTCTGAGCTCCCAGGTGTGGAGTGCTTTGGAAGTTGTTGCTATGACGATAGGAGAGCCGGGAGCCGGGTGGGGTGGCCTTGCGCAAATGATGCCACCTGTGAGGTCACCACTCTGCCACCCAGGGAGATGCCCCAGCGGGGGCTGGAATCCAGCCGGGTTGAGTCAGCTCAGCGGGGCCGCTCCCCTCACCCCCCCTTCGCCCCAGGCTTCCAGCCCACAGACGGTATATTCCCCTGCTCTTATAATAATAATGATAAAGGCAACTATTAAGCGCTTACTATGTGCAAAGCCCTCTTCTCCGACCACTCCTGGGACTTCAATCTCTGGTGTCTCGGTAATTCCAGGACCATCGCTCCTTTTCCCTCTTTCCCTGCCCCAACTCGCAGCACAGAATATGTTTGGTGTGTGCGTGCGTGTGTATTTTCTTCCCAACAAACAGCCCCTTCATCATCATCATCATCGTCAATCGTGTTTATTGAGCGCTTACTATGTGCAGAGCACTGTACTAAGCGCTTGGGAAGTACAAATTGGCAACATCTAGAGACAGTCCCTACCCAACAGTGGGCTCACAGTCTAAAAGGGGGAGACAGAGAACAAAACCAAACATACTAACAAAATAAAATAAATAGAATAGAGGATAGAGGACTCACTGTGTTTCTCCCAATCTCCCGGCAGGGTTTTCTTTTCTTTTTTTATTTTTTGGTGGCATTTTTATTAAGCGCTTACTATGTGCAAAGCCCTCTTCTCCGACCACTCCTGGGACTTCAATCTCTGGTGTCTCGGTAATTCCAGGACCATCGCTCCTTTTCCCTCTTTCCCTGCCCCAACTCGCAGCACAGAATATGTTCGGTGTGTGCGTGCGTATGTGTTGTCTTCCCAACAGACTGACAGCCCCTTCATCATCATCATCATCGTCAATCGTGTTTATTGAGCGCTTACTATGTGCAGAGCACTGTACTAAGCGCTTGGGAAGTACAAATTGGCAACATCTAGAGACAGTCCCTACCCAACAGTGGGCTCACAGTCTAAAAGGGGGAGACAGAGAACAAAACCAAACATACTAACAAAATAAAATAAATAGAATAGAGGATAGAGGACTCACTGTGTTTCTCCCAATCTCCCGGCAGGGTTTTCTTTTCTTTTTTTATTTTTTGGTGGCATTTTTATTAAGCGCTTACTATTTGCAAAGCCCTCTTCTCCGACCACTCCTGGGACTTCAATCTCTGGTGTCTCGGTAATTCCAGGACCATCGCTCCTTTTCCCTCTTTCCCTGCCCCAACTCTCAGCACAGAATATGTTCGGTGTGTGCGTGCGTGTGTATTGTCTTCCCAACAGACTGACAGCCCCTTCATCATCATCATCATCGTCAATCGTGTTTATTGAGCGCTTACTATGTGCAGAGCACTGTACTAAGCGCTTGGGAAGTACAAATTGGCAACATCTAGAGACAGTCCCTACCCAACAGTGGGCTCACAGTCTAAAAGGGGGAGACAGAGAACAAAACCAAACATACTAACAAAATAAAATAAATAGAATAGAGGATAGAGGACTCACTGTGTTTCTCCCATTCTCCCGGCAGGGTTTTCTTTTCTTTTTTTTTTTTTTGATGGCATTTTTATTAAGCGCTTACTATGTGCAAAGCCCTCTTCTCCGACCACTCCTGGGACTTCAATCTCTGGTGTCTCGGTAATTCCAGGACCATCGCTCCTTTTCCCTCTTTCCCTGCCTCAACTCGCAGCACAGAATATGTTCGGTGTGTGCGTGCGTGTGTATTTTCTTCCCAACAGACAGCCCCTTCATCATCATCATCGTCAATCGTATTTATTGAGTGCTTACTATGTGCAGATCACTGTACTAAGCGCTTGGGAAGTACAAATTGGCAACATATAAAGACAGTCCCTACCCAACAGTGGGCTCACAGTCTAAAAGGGGGAGACAGAGAACAAAACCAAGCATACTAACAAAATAAAATAAATAGAATAGAGGATAGAGGACTCACTGTGTTTCTCCCAATCTCCCGGCAGGGTTTTCTTTTCTTTTTTTTTTTTTGATGGCATTTTTATTAAGCGCTTACTATGTGCAAAGCACTGTTCTAAGCGCTGGGGAGGTTAGGTTGTCCCACGGGGGGGCTCACAGTCTTAATCCCTTCTTTCTTGTGGTTTGGGTTTTAGACTGTGAGCCCAATGTTGGGTAGGGACTGTCTCTATATGTTGCCAATTTGTACTTCCCAAGTGCTTAGTACAGTGCTCTGCACATAGTAAGCGCTCAATAAATATGATTGATTGATTTGGGTCGACTACCCCATGTCCTCTGTCCTCACGGAGACGACTCACTGACAGATTCTGCAGGCAGGTGGGCGAGGGAGACTTTAGCAGGAAATAACACAAATGTAGCAGGATGAAGTCTTTGAATAACTGAATATACAAAGAGGCAGGTAAATAAATAATAATAATAGTAATCATGGTATTTGTTAAGAGCTTACTATGTGCCAAGCACTGTTCTAAGCGCTGGGGGAGATGCAAGGTTATCAGGTTGTCCCAGGTGGGGCTCACAGTCTTAATCCCCATTTTCCCTTCCCCACAGCACCTGTATATATGTATATATGTTGGTACATATTTATTACTCTATTTACTTTACTTGTACATATCTATTTTATTTTGTTAGTATGTTTGGTTTTGTTCTCTGTCTCCCCCTTCTAGACTGTGAGCCCACTGTTGGGTAGGGACTGTCTCTAGATGTTGCCAACTTGTACTTCCCAAGCACTTAGTACAGTGCTCTGCACACAGTAAGCGCTCAATAAATACGATTGATTGATGATTGATTTTCCAGATGAGGTAACCGAGGCACAGAGAAGTTAAGCGACTTGCCCAAAGTCACACAGCTGACAACTGAGAACCCACGACCTCCGACACCCCAGCCTGCGCTCTTTCCACTGAGCCACGCTGCTTCTCTAAATAAAACTATTCCCTTGCACAAGAGTGCTGAGGAGAAGAATAAAAGCACAAGTACCGAGAGGGGGTATTAATTAGATTGGGGTGTCTGACTGGGGTGTGGACTAATCAGGGAGGTTTTCGAAGGAGGGCAGGGCGATCGATTTGTATCTGCTTGTCTTCCCATTTGACTGAAAACCCCCGCGGGCAGGTACGGCATCTTCTACGGCCGTCGTATATTTCTAGGCGCCCTGCACAGCGCTCCGCACAGTGACAGCTTTCCGCACAAAGTAAGGCCGCAGTCCGGTGCTCTGCCCGCAGTAGGTGCTCAGTCCACAGCAAACCCCCTGTAGAGTGCTCTGCACACAGGAGATGTCCAGTCCGGAACTCTGCACACTGTAGGCCTCCGGCATGGCGTTCTGCAAAGGTTTCCATGATGGTGAGATAACGTGTATTTCCCCGCCCCCCGCATTCCTGGGTGAAGGCCTGGGGGCTCAATGGTTAACGCTGGTAGGAGACGCCTCGCTGAGCATTTATGTCTTGGGAGGCTGGGGTTAGAGGCAGCAACAGTTAGCCCCCCAAGGGCAGCCGGGGACCAGGAGGCGGTTGAGGCCGTCCAGGGGTCAATCAATCAATCAATCAATCAATCGTATTTATTGAGCACTTACTGTGTGCAGAGCACTGTACTATCATCATCATCAATCGTATTTATTGAGCGCTTACTGTGTGCAGAGCAGTTAGCTGTACTAAGCACTTGGGAAGGCCTTAGGAGGCCTTCCCAGACTGAGCCCCCTCCTTCCTCTCCCCCTCATCCCCCTCTCCATCCCCCCCGTCTTACCTCCTTCCCTTCCCCACAGCACCTGTATAGATGTATATATGTTTGTACATGTTTATTACTCTATTTATTTTACTTGTACATATCCTATTTATTTTATTTTGTTAATATGTTTGGTTTTGTTCTCTGTCTCCCCCTTCTAGACTGTGATCCCACTGTTGGGTAGGGACCGTCTCTCAATGTTGCCAACTTGGACTTCCCAAGTGCTTAGTACAGTGCTCTGCGCACAGTAAGCGCTCAATAAATACGACTGATTGATGGGTGGATTGGAAGTCCAAGTTGGCAACATAGAGAGACAGTCCCTACCCAACAGTGGGCTCACAGTCTAAAAGGGGGAGACAGAGAACAAAACCAAACATATTAACAAAATAAAATGAATAGACTAGATATGTACAAGTAAAATAAATAAATAAATGGAGTAATAAATATGTACAAACATATATACATATATACAGGTGCTGTGGGGAAGGGAAGGAGGTAAGATGGGGGGATGGAGAGGGGGAGGAGGGGGAGAGGAAGGAGGGGTTCAGTCTGGGAAGTCAGGAAGGTGGGGGGACCGACCCCCGGCCCCGAGGGCTGGAGAGACCTGAGCAGCCGGGGCCATCCGCTTCCTCTCCCCCTATTCCTGCCCGGCCAACCATTTTTCCCTCCTTGATGATGATGATGATGGCATTTATTAAGCGCTTACTCTGCGCAAAGCACTGTTCTAAGCACTGGGGAGGTTACAAGGGGATCAGGTTGTCCCACGGGGGGCTCCCAGTCTTCATCCCCATTTGACAGATGAGGGAACTGAGGCCCAGAGAAGTGAAGTGACTTGCCCAAGGTCACACAGCGGACATGTGGCGGAGCCGGGATTCGAACCCACGACCTCTGACTCCAAAGCCCGGGCTCTTTCCACTGAGCCACGCTGCTTCTCTCACACCTCCTCCTCCAGGGGCCCTTCCTCCGGGCTCTGCCTAGCTCCTCTGGGCCCCGGTTCTTCCCTGCTCTGCCCAGTCTTGTTCTACCCTGCCTAGGCCTGCCCCATCCCTGGCCTGCACCTACCCAGCTCCTGCCCAGCCCCTGCCCCATTCATTCATTCAATCGTATTTATTGAGCGCTTACCGTGTGCAGAGCGCTGGACTAAGCGCTTGGGAAGGCCAAGTCGGCAACATCTAGAAACGGTCCCTACCCAACAGCGGGCTCACAGTCTAGAAGGGGGAGACAGACAACAAAACAAAACATATTAACAAAATAAAATAAAGAGAATAAATATGTAATAATAATAATAATAATAATGTTGGTATTTGTCAATCAATCAATCGTATTTATTGAGCGCTTACTGTGTGCAGAGCACTGTACTAAGCGCTTGGGAAGGCCAAGTCAGCAACATCTAGAGACGGTCCCTACCCAACAGCAGGCTCACAGTCTAGAAGGGGGAGACAGACAACAAAACAAAACATATTAACAAAATAAAATAAAGAGAATAAATATGTAATAATAATAATAATAATGTTGGTATTTGTCAATCAATCGTATTTATTGAGCACTTACTGTGTGCAGAGCACTGTCCTAAGCGCTTGGAAAGTACAAGTCGGCAACATATAGAGATGGTCCCTACCCAACAGCGGGCTCACAGTCTAGAAGGGGGAGACAGACAACAAAACAAAACATAACAAAATAAAATAAAGAGAATAAATATGTAATAATAATAATAATGTTGGTATTTGTCTATCAATCAATCATCAATCAATCGTATTTATTGAGTGCTTACTGTGTGCAGAGCACTGTACTAAGCGCTTGGGAATCAATCAATCAATCAATCAATCATATTTATTGAGCGCTCACTGTGTGCAAAGCACTGTACTAAGCGCTTGGGAAGTACAAGTTGCAACATATACAGTCCCTACCCAACAGTGGGCTCACAGTCTAGAAGAAGCTTACTATGTGCAAAGCACTGTTCTAAGCGCCGGGGTAGATACAAGGTAATCAGGTTGTCCCACGAGGGGCTCACAGTCTTCATCCCCATTTTCCAGATGAGGGAACTGAGGCCCAGAGAAGTGAAGTGACTTGCCCAAGGCCACACAGCTGACAAGTGGTGGAGCCGGGATTTGAACCCATGGCCTCTGACTCCAAAGCCCGGGCTCTTTCCACTGAGCCACGCTGCTTCCCTCAAGTACATGTACAAGTAAATGTACAATGAAACGTAAATCATGTTACCCGTCTCTACTTCTTGAGTGATCTAAACAGATCAGCGGTTTACCATAATTTAAATGGCACAGCACACTAAGAATAAACACTACAGGGTTCTCTTTCCTGATTTTCTCATTTTTTTTTAACTCCCACATATCTTAGTAGCCTTGTCTTTTAAGATTAAACTCATTGTTATTCCAGGCATTTATACACTTTGGCAAAAATACCATCTTAGGTCCTGCAAAAGCCCACTGTGAGCCCACTGTTGGGTAGGGACAATATATGTTGCCAACTTGTACTTCCCAAGCACTTAGTACAGTGCTCTGCACACAGTAACCGCTCAATAAATATGATTGAGTGAATGAATGAATGCAAAAATTACCAAAGTACGAAGAAAGAGATTTTGCCCATCAGACTACAGTCACATCGAAGTACAACCCTCCCCTGTTCTACCGTGACCAGCCCAGCCGCTGCCCTTGTACCCGCCCAGTGTCTGCCCCTCTTCTGCCCGAGTCCCAACACATCCACACTGGCCTGACTCCTGGTAATAATAATAATAATAATAATAATAATAATAATGCTGGTATTTGTTAAGCGCTTACTATGTGCAAAGCACTGTTCTAAGCGCTGGGGGGAATACAAGGAGATGAGGTTGTCCCACGTGGGGTTCACAGTCTTAATCCCCATTTTACAGATGAGGGAACTGAGGCACAGAGAAGTGAAGTGACTTGCCCAAGGTCACGCAGCAGACATGTGGGGGAGGCTGGATTCGAACCCATGACCTGTGGCTCCCAAGCCCGCACTCTTTCCACTGAGCCACGCTGCTTCTCTTAATACAGCCACTTAGTAGAGCCACTTGTCTGCTGTGTGACCTCGGGCAAGTCACTTCACTTCTCTGTGAGCCCCACGTGGGACAACCTGATTACCTTGTATCTACTCCAGCGCTTAGAACAGTGCTTGGCACATAGTAAGCGTTGAACACATACCATTATTATTATTATTATGAATATTAGAGCGCCCTGCAAATAGGAGGTATGCTAGGCTGGGCTCTGGGGAAGTGACAGAGGGAGGAGGGGACCTCGTTATTGGCCTCCAGGGATTGTTAGTCTGGTGGGGGGACAGGACACACACATACACACAAGTGCACACACCCGCAACCCTTCTGTTTCCTGCAGATCAGCCTCTCAGAGGAAGGAGAGCAGTTGGGGTGACCCCTCCTCTCTGCACCCCTTCTCACCCAAGCAGACGGCAATGCAGCGTGGCTCAGTGGAAAGAGCTCGGGCTTTGGAGTCAGAGGGCATGGGTCCGAATCCCGGCTCCGCCAATTGTCAGCCGGGTGACTTGGGGCAAGTCACTTCACTTCTCTGGGCCTCAGTTCCCTCATCTGGAAAGTGGGGATTAAGACTGTGAGCCCCCCGTGGGACAACCTTACAGTGCTTTGCACATAGTAAGCGCTTAATAAATGCCATCATCATCATCATCATCATCATCATCATCATCAATGACCCACGGCCCGGGGCGGCAGCCAAGGCTTTTCAGGGCTGATTGCCTCACTCCAGGATGGATCCGGCCCTGCAAATTAAAACCCCATCACTGCCCTCACCCACCTTGAACCGCCAACCCCCTCAGCCTTCCCCCCACCCCACCCCATCCTGGTTCTGCCCAGTAGGCTCTGAGAGGAAGCCGCGCTTGGGATGGTCCGGCGGGTTGCAGGAGCGTGATGGACACCGGCTCCATTTCCCCTGTTCCTCAGGGCCCCACCCCGGCCCCATCCATAGCCAACCCCTCGCTTCATCATCAATCGTATTTATTGAGCGCTTACTGTGTGCAGAGCACTGGACTAAGCGCTTGGGAAGTACGTATAGAGACAGTCCCTACCCAACAGTGGGCTCACAGTCTAAAAGACTCGCTTCCCATTCCTCCTACACCAGCCCTTAACCCACCAGCTTCCCGGCTCCCCTTAGGCCCCTGAGAGACTCCGAAAATTGGGCGGATTTTTGCTGGCCTGGGATCAGGGCGCCTGAGATTCCCCTAAGGCAGGGGGATGGATGAAATGACCCCATCTCATCCCGCAACTCTCTGGCAGCCGGAAATGGATCGTCGTCATCATCAATCGTATTTATTGAGTGCTTACTATGTGCAGAGCACTGGACTAAGCGCTTGGGAAGTACAAATTGGCAACATATAGAGACAATCCCTACCCAACAGTGGGCTCACAGTCTAAAAGACTCGCTTCCCATTCCTCCTACACCAGCCCTTAACCCACCAGCTTCCCGGCTCCCCTTAGGCCCCTGAGAGACTCCGAAAATTGGGCGGATTTTTGCTGGCCTGGGATCAGGGCGCCTGAGATTCCCCTAAGGCAGGGGGATGGATGAAATGACCCCATCTCATCCCGCAACTCTCTGGCAGCCGGAAATGGATCGTCGTCATCATCAATCGTATTTATTGAGCGCTTACTATGTGCAGAGCACTGGACTAAGCGCTTGGGAAGTACAAATTGGCAACATATAGAGACAATCCCTACCCAACAGTGGGCTCACAGTCTAAAAGACTCGCTTCCCATTCCTCCTACACCAGCCCTTAACCCACCAGCTTCCCGGCTCCCCTTAGGCCCCTGAGAGACTCTGAAAATTGGGCGGATTTTTGCTGGCCTGGGATCAGGGAGCCTGAGGTTCCCTAAGGCAGGGGGATGGATAGAATGACCCCATCTCATCCCGCAACTCTCTGGCAGCCGGAAATGGATCGTCGTCATCGTCAATCGTATTTATTGAGCGCTTACTATGTGCAGAGCACTGGACTAAGCGCTTGGGAAGTACAAATTGGCAACATAGAGAGACAGTCCCTATCCCAACAGTGGGCTCACAGTCTAAAAGGGGGAGACGGAGAACAAAACCAAACACACTAACAAAATAAAATAAAATAAAATGTGGGGCATACCCCAGCTAGGTGTGCCAAAGTAAATTTAGAAGGACTATGCTGTTCAGACAAGATTCATCTATAAGGAGTTGTGTCCCATGACTCTACAAGCCTGCTCCTGGCATCAATTTATCCTTCTCATTGAGAGATAACATTTTGTGTCTTTTAGCCTCCCTAAGGTTCGATCCCTGGCTAACAAGGCCCCACCGAAACCACGCTCTGGGCTCAGCAGGGACGTGGGGAGGTTACGCTCACCAGCCCGTGTCTCCCCGCTTTTAGTGACAGGCGGTGAGGCGGCATGCAACCGGCCCGGCCTGCCGGTGGGGAGGGGGGCCGGGCTCCCGGCAAAGTGCCGTTTTGGTGAGTAAAAGGTAAATGAGTCGGAAACTCGGGAATGAAAACATCCCTTGACGTTAGCTGGGGGTGGGGGGGGTGGGGGGTCACAGCCAGTAGGGCTGGGGCGGTCGGGGAGGGGGCGACCAGCAAAGGGAAGCAAGCAGAGCTTGGCAAAGTGGTTTGGGTGTTTTCTGACCAAGCTGACTACCTGGAGGACCAATTCGAAGCCTCTAACTCTAGATCCCCACTTGAATAATAATAATAATGATAGCATTTATTAAGCGCTTACTATGTGCAAAGCACTGTTCTAAGCGCTGGGGAGGTTACAAGGTGATGAGGTTGTCCCACGGGGGGCTCACAGTCTTAATCCCCTTTTAACAGATGAGGGAGCTGAGGCCCAGAGAAGTGAAGTGACTTGCCCAAAGTCACACAGCTGACAAGAGGGAGCCGGGATTTGAACCCATGACCCCTGACTCCAAAGCCCAGGCTCTTTCCACTGAGCCACGCTGCTTCACTTTGCCATTCCTCGCTTCCTCCTTTCCCCACCCCTTCCTCCTCTTCCCCAACTTCCACTTCCGCACCCCTCCCTGCCGCCCTCTCCTCCGTTCTCTCAGATCCCCCACCCTTCTCATACTCCCTGATCCCCTGATTCATTCATTCATTCATTCAATTGTATTTCTTGAGTGCTTACTGTGTGCAGAGCACTGTACTAAGCGCTCGGAAAATCCTCCCTCTCTTCCCAGCACCCTACCTAAGTACCTCCGTCGGCTCAAGTGGAATGGCTTCTGCGTGAGACCTGCCCCCGGGGTCACAGGGCCTCTCCCGGGGACTCCCCCTCCGTTACAAGGCCCCTGGCAGCCCCACGACGGGCGGCCCTGCTTCCGCGCCGTGTAAACAACCCGACGGGAAATGTAAACAGCAACGGGTCTTGGTGGTAATCGTGGTCTTGGTCATGGTGGTCTTGGTTGGGGCCTTGCCTTCCTCCCCGCTCACACCGCTCACCCGCTCTGCACGGGGGAACGGGGATCGGGAAGGGGTAGGAGTTGGGGTTCCTGCGTAGTGGGAGCCCAGGAGAGAGTAAGCACTTAGTACAGTGCTCTGCACACAGTAAGCGCTCAATAAATACAATTGATGTTGAGAGGAGTGGAGGAGTGGGCTAGGGGTTCTGGCTAGCTGCGGTCGTTTGGTGGGCGGCAACAGGGCAGTGCTTACTGATCGTTCTCTGGTCTAGAGGGGTGTTCATCTTGGACCCACCCTGGCCTAGGGACTACCCTCTTCAGACTGCTCCCCGGCCCAAGTGGTACCCTTCCCACCAGACAACTCCCTGGTTCAGGGGCTGCCCTCTCCAGATGCCCTCTCCCTCTCTAGTTACGTACCCCCTGAGCTCCCTTCAAAGCCCTACTGAGAGCTCACCTCCTCCAGGAGGCCTTTCCAGACTGAGCCCCCTCCTTCCTCTCCCTCCCCATCCCTCCCGCCTTACCTCCTTCCCCTCCTCACAGCACCTGTATATATGGATATATGTTTGTACGTATTTATTACTCTATTTTATTTTGTTAATATGTTTTGTTTTGTTCTCTGTCTCCCCCTGCTAGATTGTGAGCCCACTGTTGGGTAGGGACCGTCGCTATATGTTGCCAACTTGTACTTCCCAAGCGCTTAGTACAGTGCTCTGCACACAGTAAGAGCTCAATAAATACGATTGAATGAATGAAAGATGGATCTCTAGCCTGGGAGTGCCCTCCCCACCAGGCCCAGGAGATGTCCACCCCACCCTGGCCTAGGGGGAAGCCTTTTCATTGGGCCTCTTGACCTTTGCCGAGCACCGCCTGCATGTCTGTCAGCCTCATTCCCAGGGAAGCAGGATCTCCTTTCTGGTTTTCCCTCGAGAACAAGCACCCTCTCCTTGGTTCATTCTCCCCCAGATCCTCTGAAATAGGAAAACTGTAGCCCCAGTCCTTGGCTCCAGGGGACTGGCAGCGGGGCTGGAGTTTCCGAGTTCCAGGAGGCGAAGGAACCCACCCAGTCGATCGGTCAATCGATCGTATTTATTGAGTACTTACTGTCGGTGAACCCATTCCCTGCCCACAACCAGCTTACGGTCTAGAGTCACCAGCCACGATTCTCCCTCGGAGTCGGCCACTGCCCCAGGCCTCCACCCTCCTGTCCCCAGTGACCCAGCGCGGACTCTCGTCCGTGTGTCTGTCCATAGCTCCCTGACCCCACGGGGTCCCAGAGCCGTGTGCCCTGGCTCAGGTCACTCTCCCCTTCATTCCCCTTCCCTCATCAGGGTGAGGAAGCCATGCCGGTGGGACCAATGCGGGGCAAGGAATGGGGTGGGCAGGTGTTAACCCTTCTCCGCTCAGGTGAGGGGGTGCCCCCCACCCCACCCCCTAACCCCCTGCCTTGGGCTCTGACTGCATCGCTTCAGTCAAACCTCGGCCCCCTACTCCTCCCCCAAGGCCGGGTCCGCAGACCAGCACCGCACCGACATCCCCCCACCCCCCAGTCCACGGGCTTCCTCTCGGCCCGTCTGTGAGGGGGAGGACGGGGGGGCGTGTGGAGGGGGCTTCCTCTGCTCCGCTGGGAGCCGCAGCCGGCGAGGCGCTACGCGTGGGCCGGAAACGCTGCTCGGCTCGTTACCTGAACGTGCTGGCACGGCGGCCCTCCCCTCCCCACTCCAGCTGGGGCCCGGACCCCAAGCCAAGGGAAACATCCAACAACCTGGGGTGAAGAGGATCCCAAATGTTTCCCAAGGTACCCTGAGGCCCGGCGGGAGGGACTGTGGCCTGGGTCAGGGTCAAAACGGGGGAATGTCTTTAGCCTCCTCGTTGTGACAGGCCGAACAGTGCCTGGCACTCAGTAAGGGCTTAACAACTACAATAATAATAGTAATAGTAATGATGGTGTTTGTTAAGCGCTTGCTATGTACAAAGCACTGTTCTAAGCGCTGGGGAGGTTACAAGGTGATCAGGTTGTCCCACGGATAATAATGGTCATTGTTATTATCAATAGGACAAGGGGGCATGTCCTGCCGGACTCTGCACCATCAAACCCCCCACCCCGCAACTCCTCACAGCCATTCCCCAATGTTTGGTTTTGTCTCCCCCTTTTAGACTGTGAGCCCACTGTTGGGTAGGGACTGTCTCTATATGTTGCCAATTTGTACTTCCCAAGCGCTTAGTACAGTGCTCTGCACACAGTAAGCGCTCAATAAATACGATTGATGATGATGATGATGACTCCCCGCCTCCTCCTTTTCTGCTGCCTCTTCAGGCTCAGGACAGAGCAGGCCCTTGACATTTTCCTCTCCCTTGCCCCTCGGCTCTCCCCTTTCTCTCTCCATCCCCTGGCTTACTGGCATGGGACGTCCTTCCCACCTCCTCCGCAAATTCCCCAAAGCACGCTCCTCTTGTCCTTCACGGCCCTCTTGGAGGAGGTGGCTTTTACAGTCAATCAATCAATTGTATTTATTGAGCACTTAGTATAGTGCTTTGCACACAGTAAGTGCTCAGTAAATACGATTGATTGTTTGGAAAAGCCGCCTCCTCTAGAAGGCCTTTTCTGATTGATTCCCCCCTTCTCGACTGTGAGCCCACTGTTGGGTAGGGACTGTCTCAATATGTTGCGAACTTGTACTTCCCAAGCACTTATTACAGTGCTCTGCACAGTGTAAGCACTCAATATATACGATTGATTGATTGATTGATCCCCACCTCTCTAATCAGGCGGCCCTCTCAGCTCCCTGACATATTTATTCATTACTGATGGATTCAACCGCTTGTGTCTGCTGTTTAGATCTCCTCTCCTGCTCTTTTTACACCCGACCCTCCCCCTTCCCTCCTCTCTGTTCCTCACCCTCATCTCTCCCGCCACTGCCGACCCGTTTCTCACGCCCTCCCTCCCTCCTCCTTCCCTTCCAGCAGACCAGGGCTCTCCCCATCTTCGAGGCACTGCTGAAATCCCATCTCCTCCTTGACTGGGGCTGGAGTCCCAAGCTCTGGGCCGGCCCCACTGCCGTCTAAAGGGAGTCAGGTCCCCAAGGGCCGCTCGGGACGGAGAGACGGAGCTGGGGACGGGAGACAGTTGTCTCAGGCTTACAGGCCTCAGATTGACCATCCCGGACCACTGCCACCGGTCAGATGCTGCTCTGTGCTAGGATAAACTGTGTGGGTTGTGATAATAAGATGAAAATGAAAGCAGCCCCTGGCGCTGTGAACAGCAAACACAACTGCACAACAAGGAGGGAGACGGAGGGAGAAGGGGAAGAGAAAGAGAGAGGGAGAGAGACAGAGAAGCAGAGAGCAGAGACAGGGAGAGAGCCTTCTGTCGGGGGACTGTGGGTCCCACATCGGCTTTTTCGGCTTTTCACGGGAAGCAGTGTGGCGGCTTAGCGGAAAGAGTACAGGCTTGGGAGTCAGAGGTCATGAATTCTAATCCTGGCTCCGCCACTTGTCAGCTGCGTGACCTTGGGCTAGCCGCTTAACTTCTCTGGGCCGCAGTTGCCTCATCTGTAAAATGGGGATTAAGACTGTGAAATCCACGTGGGACAACCTGATTACCTCGCATTTACCCCAGTGCTTAGAAGAGTGCTCGGCACATAACAAATACCATCATTATGATTTTCGAGCCACAGTTGCTCTCATGGTAAACCGCAGGGCGCCGGGGGAAGAGTAAAATCACAATATTGGAGGACAGGATGGGGGGTGGTAGGGAGGTCATGGGAGGCAGTGGTCACCCAGGGGATGGAAGGCAGGGGCCAGGAAGGGGTGAAGGACGGACTCGGCTTCCTGAGCTCAGCTTCTCGGCCTAGGGTGGGACAGGATAGGGTTCCCTGGCAGCTGGCAACCAGCTGAGCCGCAGGTGTGATGAATCCAGTGCTTTCTAGGGGGGAGAGGTCGGGAGGAAATGAAGATGGGGTTCAGGAAAGAAAGAGCTGGGGGGGAGGAGGGTTCAGGGGAAACACATACCCAGGGGGACGGCGGGGGAGGAGAGGTTCGGTGGAGACAGGTACTCCAGAGGGATGGGGTGGGAGATTCAGAAGACCAGGGACCCCAGGAGAAAGGCGTAGGGGGTTCAGGAGAGACAGGGACCCCGGGGGAAGGGGTGGGGGTTCTGGGAAGACAGGGAACCTAGGGGGATGAAGGTCGGGTGTTTGGGGGAGCAAGACCCTGGGGGGTGGGTGAGGATGTCCCGCTCTGGGTGTGGACTCCCCCCCAGGTTTTACCGAGGCCTCTATGGACCACACGCTCTCGGTTTTAATAATAATGACGGCATTTATTAAGCACTTACTATGTGCAAAGCACTGTTCTAAGCGCTGGGGAGGTTACAAGGTGACCAGGTTGTCCCACGGGGGGCTCACAGTCTTAATCCTCATTTTACAGATGAGGTCACTGAGGCCCAGAGAAGTGAAGTGACTCGCCCAAAGTCACGCAGCTGACAATTGTCAGATCCGGGATTTGAACCCATGACCTCTGACTCCAAAGCCCGTGCTCCTTCCACGGAGCCACGCTACTACGCTACTTGAGCATCTGGCCCGAGGCAAACGTCCTCCCGGAGGGCCTAGACGGCCCGCGCCTCGCGGCCAGACAAGCTATTTTGAGAGGATGAACGGGGCGGTTGGAGGTGTTTGCGGAGGGACTTGGAGGGGTGAACGGGTTTGAATCAAACCAGAACCTTCCTTTCCTCCTTCCCGGCCTCCCACGCTCCTCCAACCTCGCTGCCCCTCCTTTCTAGCTGAAACCAAACCCTCCCTTGTTCCCAGCCCCACCAGGGCGCGGAGGAGAAGGAGGAGGCTGCTGGGGGGAGAGAGGCAGTGCGGGCTGGTGGTTAGCGCGCAAGCCATCCTCAGGGGTTGAGGGTGGGGGATGCTACATAGGTCTAAAAGCCTCCTTCTACCAGCCCAAATACGATTGATTGATTGATTGATTCTCTGACTGCCCAAGAGAAGCCCCCCAGAGTGGGGTAGAAAAGGGGATTCCGGCCTGCTTCCGACCCTGGTCAGTACACCGCTTTCCCTCTTCGGAGAAGCAGCGTGGCTCAGTGGAAAGAGCCCGGGCTTTGGAGTCAGGGGTCATGGGTTCGAATCCCGGCTCCGCCCATTGTCAGCTGTGTGACTTTGGGCAAGTCACTTCATCATCATCATCATCATAATAATAATGGCATTTATTAAGCGCTTACTATGTGCAAAGCACTGTTCTAAGCACTAGAGAGGTTACAAGGTGATCAGGTTGTCCCACGGGGGCTCACAGTTTTAATCCCCATTCGACAGATGAGGTAACTGAGGCACAGAGAAGTTAAGTGATTGCCCGAAGTCACACAGCTGGCAGTTGGCGGAGATGGGATGTGAACCCATGACCTCTGACTCCAAAGCCTGAGCTCTTTCCACTGAGCCACGCTGCTTCCCCAATCATCATCAATCGTATTTATTGAGCGCTTGCTATGTGCAGAGCACTGTACTAAGCGCTTGGGAAGTCCAAATTGGCAACATATAGAGACAGTCCCTACCCAACAGTGGGCTTGCAGTCTAAAAGGGGGGAGACAGAGAACAAAACCAAACATACTAACAAAATAAAATACATTTTCTCTCTCTTTTTTGTTACAGCTTTCTTTGTGTGTCAGTTACCAGCGCTACCCATGCCTTAGATGGGGTTCAGGGATTGGGTCTCATCTTCATTCTGCATCCCGAGAAGTAGCGTGGTGGAAAGAGCCCGGGTTTTGGAGTCCGGGGTCATGGGTTCGAATCCCGGCTCTGCCCATTGTCAGTTGTGTGACTTTGGGCAAGTCACTTCACTTCCAGTTCCCTCATCTGGAAAATGGGGATTAAGACTGTGAGCCCCTCGTGGGACAACGTGATCTCCTTGTAATCTCCCCAGCGCTTAGTACAGTGCTTTGCACATAGTAAGCGCTTAATAAATGCCATTATTATTATTATTATTCCCTTTCCCGCCGTCCCCTGGAGACTTCTCTCCTCTCCCCCGCCCCGCTGGGGAGCTGTCTGAAGGGGGTAGGGAAAGTGGGGAGGGGTCCATCCGCAGAGTCCCCTTTTGGACCTCGGAATCACCCCAGGCCCCGGGAATCCTCTGAGTCCGGAACCTTCTCCCGCGGGATCCCACGGCTCCAGCGCTCACCCGAATGTCAGAGACCCTAGAGAGCCCGGCCCCCAGATTTTCCGAACCTCCTGCCATGCTGAGGTGACCCCCAAAGGACCAGCCCACAAGCCCCAGAACCAAAGCCTCTCCACCAGGGTCCCAGATTTGCTCTTGGTGGGAGAGAGGGTGCACCGGGGTTGGATTGGGTCAGGGGTCCTAGGTTCTAATCCTGGCTCCACCTCATGTCTGCTGTGTGACCTTAGGCAAGTCACTTAACTTCTCGGTGCCTCAGTTATCTCATCTATAAAATGGGAATTAAACCCCAGTCCGTAGTACGATTTATGTGAGCCCTGTATATATGCACCTGTATATATGTTTGTACATATTTATCACTCTATTTATTTATTTTACTTGTACATATCTATTCTATTTATTTTATTTTGTTAGTATGTTTGGTTTTGTTCTCTGTCTCCCCCTTTTAGACTGTGAGCCCACTGTTGGGTAGGGACTGTCTCTATATGTTGCCAATTTGTACTTCCCAAGCGCTTAGTACAGTGCTCTGCACATAGTAAGTGCTCAATAAATACGATTGATTGATTGATTGATTGACTGTCTCTATATGTTGCCAACTTGTACTTCCCAAGTGCTTAGCACAGTGCTCTGCACACAGTAAGCGCTCAATAAATACGATTGATGATGATGATGATGATGATGATGTGGGACAGGGACTGTGTCCAATCTGATTAACTTGTACCTACCCCAGTGCTTAGAACAATGTTTGGCACAAAGTACTTAATAAGTGCCATAGTCATTGTAATTATTGTTAGTAGTAACCACAGTGATAGTATTTATTAAGCCCCTACAGTGCACAAGACACTGTCCTAAGCCCTGGGAAGAAGGTACATGGATGAGAATAATAATAATAATAATGATGGTGGCATTTATTAAGCGCTTACTATGTACAAAGCACTGTTCTAAGCGCTGGGGGGGATACAAGGTGATCAGGTTGTCCCACGGGGGGCTCACAGTTAATCCCCATTTTACAGATGAGGTAACTGAGGCCCAGAGAAGTTAAGTGACGTGTCCAAGGTCACACAGCTGACAAGTGGCGGAGCCGGGATTTGAACCCATGACCACTGACTCCAAAGCCCATGCTCTTTCCACTGAGCCACGCTGCTTCTCGGGATGCAGAATGAAGATGAGACCCAATCCCTGAACCCCATCTAAGGCATGAGTAGCCCTGGTAACTGACACACAAAGAAAGCTGTAACAAAAAAGAGAGAGAAAAACAGCATGAAGAGACAGGAATAAGGAGGCCTTCCCAGACTGAGCCCCTTCCTTCCTCTCCCCCTCGTCCCCCTCTCCATCCCCCCATCTTACCTCCTTCCCTTCCCCACAGCACCTGTATATGTGGATATATGTTTGTACATATTTATTACTCTATTTATTTATTTATTTATTTTACTTGTACATATCTATTCTACTTATTTTATTTTGTTAGAATGTTTGGTTTTGTCTCCCTCTTTTAGACTGTGAGCCCACTGTTGGGTAGGGACAGTCTCTATATGTTGCCAATTTGTACTTCCCAAGCGCTTAGTACAGTGCTCTGCACACAATAAGTGCTCAATAAATATGATTGACGATGATGAATAAGAAATAGATACGGGAGCTTCAGATTGTTACGGGTCTCCGGGCCGGGGGTGGGGTCCGTCTTAAGCCTCGGCAAACTGGAGCACTGGGATCCTGGGGCACTGTCCGCAGATGCTCAATTTGTACTTCCCAAGCGCTTAGTACAGTGCTCTGCACATAGTAAGCGCTCAATAAATACGATTGATGATGATGATAGCTGACTGTCGACTCCAAAGTGCGATCAATTCTAGAGCCCTGCAGGAGTTTTGCTGTGCCACCTTCTCTAATTTCACCAAGCATGCCCTCAATCTCTTCTAGACCTCTTCTGGACCTCTCCTGGGCCTCTCTTCAGCCGCTCCTGAACTTCTCCTGGGCCTCTCCTCAAGCCGGTAAAGAAAAACTGTTCCTTTCCCAGCCAGTAAAGAAAAGCTGTTCCTTTCCCAGGGGGATCAATCAATCAATCAATCAATCGTATTTATTGAGCACTTACTATGTGCAGAGCACTGTACTAAGCGCTTGGGAAGTACAAATTGGCAACACATAGAGACAGTCCCTACCCAACAGTGGGCTCGCAGTCTAAAAGGGGGAGACAGAGAACAGAACCAAACACACCAACAAAATAAAATAAATGGGATAGAAATGTACAAGTAAAATAAATAAATAAATAAATAAATAGAGACCCGGGGGGGGCCGGAGGTTTGAGGGGAGCAGCGGCACAGGTGACGGGGTTCTTTCCCCCACACTGTGGAGGTGGTGGTGTGTATCTGTGTGTGATTCAGGGTTGGGACAGGTGTCAAGCCCTTTCACATGCACTCAGGTACATACACATGCATGCGCTCGGCATACACATTGTCTCCCCCTTCTAGACTGTGAGCCCGCTGTTGGGTAGGGACCGTCTCTATATGTTGCCAACTTGGACTTCCCAAGCGCTTAGTCCAGTGCTCTGCACGCAGTAAGCGCTCAATAAATACGATTGAATGAATATATACACACACACACACACACACACACACAGAGCTAGGAGAGACGCCGCTCCAGATCCGATTCCGGATGGAGGCTGGGAACATCCAGAGGTCGGGAGGAAATTTGAAAATGGAAATGGTCCCTAATTGACTTTTAATATTTCCTGTGCCAGGTCTTAAAGTTAACGATTGATTCTGTTTCTGTGGCGGCCAGTTCTGTGGGCCCGGGGGTGAGGGGCCGGCTCTCACTCAGGCTGGGAGGCCTTGCCACGTGGGGAGGGCACCCGGCTGTATGGGCCACCTGAGGGCTGCCCACAGAGGGGCCGAGTGGAGGGACGGTCGCAGGGTGGAAGCTGGACCTTCTGTCCACATCCCTGCCAGCTGGGCAGAGGGCGGGAGTACTCTCATCATCATCATCAATCGTATTTATTGAGCGCTTACTATGTGCAGAGCACTGTACTAAGCGCTTGGGAAGTACAAATTGGCAACATATAGAGACAGTCCCTACCCAACAGTGGGCTCACAGTCTAAAAGGGGGAGACAGAGAACAAAACCAAACCTACTAACAAAATAAAATAGAATAGATATGTAGAAATAAATTAAATAAATAAACAAATAGAGTAAAAAATATGTACAAACATATATACATATATACAGGTGCTGTGGGGAAGGGAGGGAGGTAAGATGGGGGGATGGAGAGGGGGATGAGGGGGAGAGGAAGGAAGGGGCTCAGTCTGGGAAGGCCTCCTGGAGGAGGTGAGCTCTCAGCAGGGCCTTGAAGGGAGGAAGAGAGCTAGCTTGGCGGATGGGCAGAGGGATTGGGGGCATTCCGGGCCCGGGGGATGACGTGGGCCGGGGGTCGATGGCGGGACAGGCGAGAGCGAGGTACGGTGAGGAGATACTCTCGCCCTGCAGGATTCCAGCGGGGACTTCTGGAAGGTGTGTTGAACCACAGCCCCCCCAGGCTTCCATGGGCCTGGGCCTCAGAAAGACCTGGGTTCTAATCCCGGTTCTGCCACATGTCTGCTGCGGAAGCTTGGGAAAATCACTTCACTTCTCTGTGCCTCAGTTATTCCATCTTTAAAATGGGGATTAAATCCTACTTTGTCCTGTGTAGACTGTGAGCCCCTTATGGGACAGGGACTGTGTCTCTTCTGATTAGCTGGTGCCTACCCTAGCGATGATGATGGTATTTGTTAAACGCTTACTATGTGCCAAGCGCAGTTCTAAGTGCTGGGGTAGATACAAGGTAATCAGGTTGTCCCACGTGGGGCTCACAGTCTTAATCCCCCTTTTACAGCAGACAGATCATCATCATCATCATCAATCGTATTTATTGAGCGCTTACTATGTGCAGAGCACTGTACTAAGCGCTTGGGAAGTACAAGTTGGCAACATATAGAGACAGTCCCTACCCAACAGTGGGCTCACAGTCTAAAAGGGGGAGACAGAGAACAAAACCAAACATACTAACAAAATAAAATAAATAGAATAGATATGTACAAGTAAAATAAATAAATAGAGTAATAAATATGTACAAACATATATACATATATACAGGTGCTGTGGGGAAGGGAAGGAGGTAAGCTGGGGGGGATGGAGAGGGAGACAAGGGGGAGAGGAAGGAAGGGGCTCAGTCTGGGAAGGCCTCCTGGAGGAGGTGAGCTCTCAGCAGGGCCTGGAAGGGAAATGGCAGAGCCGGCATTAGAACCCAGGTCCTTCTCGCTCCCAGCCCTTGTTCTAGCCACTAGACAACACTGCTTCCCAGGTCTTCGGCCATCCAAAGGCCTCCCTGCCCACTCGGGCCCCACTATGGCTCTCCGGGCAGCAGCCGCTTGGTTGTTGGTATGTTTGGTTCTGTTCTCTGTCTCCCCCTTTTAGACTGTGAGCCCACTGTTGGGTAGGGACTGTCTCTATGTGTTGCCAATTTGTACTTCCCAAGCGCTTAGTACAGTGCTCTGCACATAGTAAGCGCTCAATAAATACGATTGATTGATTGATTGATTGATTGGGCGGCCGACGTCCGTCCTCTACACACGCCCGGCCCAGAGGAGCTGCGCTGCCGTGAGCAGGGGCTCCAGGCGGGTGAGCTGGCAGTGGTCCAGAGCGGGGCTCGTCGGCGTCGGCGACGCCAGTGACCCCACGCAAGAAGCCGGATATGGCGCCTGCGGGGGCCAGGTCTCCCAGTTGCAGGGAAGGCCGGACCCCCCACGGCTTGGCCGACTGTCAGCTGGGCGGGGAGCTGGGAGCTCCCGTGGCCGCGGTCCGGCGGCCAAGGCCTCCGGACCTGCAGGAGGGGTGGCCCCAGTTGGACAGTTGGGCACCTTTTCAGAAGAGACTGTTTCCCCCCTTCCCCCAGATCGTAGGTCTACTATCCTGCTTCCTACCTGGAGAAGCAGCCGGGTGGGGAAGAGGAGAAGAAGAGGGCTGACGGGACCTCGGTGGGGGACTTGCGGGGGGTCATTCCAAGGGCACGGTCCTTGGACTACTCTGAGTCCTGGCCCTGGTGCCGACGCCGGGGTTGCCACATCTGACTGTTCCCCTGGGAGCAGGAGCCAGGGGGGCCGTGCAGGGGAGGGAAAGTCCGGCTTCCTTGCGTTTCCAATCCCACGTTCAGCACGGCTCATTGTCCCACCCTGGTTCGGAGGTCCCTGACCACTCAGCTTTGGCCACTGACCAGCTGGCTCCTGTGGCCGAAGTGGCAGGCAGCTGCTGGCAGAGGAAGCTATGAGGGGCTCGGGACTCTGAGTCGGGGGCATCCAAGGCCCTGGGACTTCACGATCCTGGAAGCTGCCCAGAAGAGACAAATGTCTGGACAGTGTCACCAGGCCCCTGATGTGTTTCTTGTTTGGCTCGAACAGTTCCCCAAATCGTTGCGTAGAGACAGAGGGGGTGGGGGAGGGAAAGAGAGTGGAGGGCCTGGGGAGGGAGAAAAGGAGGGGGACTATTTGTTTCCAAGCTGTATGACCTTGGTCAAGGCCCTTAACCACTGTTGGCCTCATTTTCCTCATCTGTCAAATGGGGAGGGAAGAGTAGTTGCCGTCCCCTTGGGATCACAGAGGAGGAAAGACTCCAGAAATGTTGTAGTTGGGGACGGGGAAGAGCCGGGCTCACCGACTCTGCTTCCAGCTGGGATTCTCTTCAGGGTCTGGGTTACCATTCTGCCAAGGGGGCTGGGGTGCGGGAGGTCTTGAGTGGAAGATCATCAGCCCCCGAGAAAAGCCCCCCGGGTCAGCTCCCCAGCCCTCCAACCCAGCAGGTGCCTGCAGTCCATTGAGGAATTCAGGACAGCACCCTGCACACAGTAGGTACTTGGCCCACGGTAGGTGCCCAACCCAGACCCCTTCACACAACTGCAAACTTGCTGTGGGCAGGGAACTTGTCTGTTTAGTGTTATATCGTACTCTCCCAAGCTCTTAGTACAGTGCCTTGCACTCAGTAAGCATTCAGTAAATGCGATTGAATGAATAGGGACCCAATACAGCATCCTGTCTCCCCCTTTTAAACTGTGAGCCCACTGTTGGGTAGGGACTGTCTCTATACGTTCCCATCTTGTACTTCCCAAGCGCTTAGTACAGTGCTCTGCACACAGTAAGCACTCAATAAATACGATTGATTGATTGATTGATTGATTGATCCTTCACACCAGTCTAGCTCCCTGCACACAATAGACGCCTAGGACAGAACCCTGCATACTGTAGGTGCCCAGCGCAGCGCTCTGCACATAGTAGGTGCCTAGGACAGCTCTCTGTACACCCCAGGCGGGGAATAAATACTGTCGAATAAATGAATAAATTCGAAGTAGAGGATAGTAGGAGTTGACTAGCTGATGGAGGAGACAGGCACGTGCAGCAGAAGAATGAAGAAAGAAGAAAAAGGAAGGATGGAAAAATGAAAAACCGGAAAGAATTGACAAAGTCGAGGCGGGGCAGGAAAAGGAGTTGGTGGTGGCTAGTCGCATTCCCAGGACGGGTCAGGTGGGCCTGATCCCCGCTCCTCGTGGACCTCGGGAATTGGAGCTCAGCATCGTCCTTCCCCCCTTGCTATACAGCTTGGGAGTCAGAGGACGTGGGTTCTAATCCTCTAGACTGTGAGCCTGGTGTGGGCAGGGATTGCCTCTCTTTATTGCTCTATTGTGCTTCCCAGGTGCTTAATATAGCGCTCTGTGCACAGTAAGCGCTCAATAAATGCGAGTGAATGAAGAATGAATGAATCCTGGCTCTGCCACTTGTGTGCTGTGTGACCTTGGGCAAGCCACTTAACTTCTCTGTGCCTCAGTTTGCTCCTCTGTAAAATGGGGACGAAGACTGCGACCCCTACTTGGGACAACCTGATTACCTTGTATCTACCCCAGCTCTACGAACAGTGCTTGGCACATAGTAAGCCCTTAACAAATACTATTATTATTATTATACCGCTCCCCCATCCTCCACTGGGCCGCCCCCAAGGAGGCTTCACACGGATAAAGACCCCCCTACTCTGGCGCTTATAACAGTGCGTGACACATAGTAAACGCTTAACAAATACCATTAAAAAAAAGAAGGTTCTGGCCTGGTGTCCTGTTTCCACGTGGAATATGAGGTTCAGAGAGGGGGCAGCCGCAACAACCCATGCCTCTTTCCACACCAGTGCCTCACGCCCCCCATCTCCCTCTCCTCCAGATAATAATAATAATGATGGTATTTGTTAAGCGCTTACTATGTGCAAAGCACTGTTCTAAGCGCTGGGGGGAATACAAGGTGATCAGGTTGTCCCATGTGGGGCTCACAGTCTTCATCCCCATTTTACAGATGAGGTAACCGAGGCACAGAGAAGCGAAGTGACTTGCCCAAAGCCACACCGCTGACAAGTGGCGGAGGCGGGATTAGAACCCATGACCTCTGACTCCGAAGCCCCGGCTCCTTCCACTGAGCCACGCTGCTTCTCAACCAGGCTCTGCCTATTACCTGTTGCTGGGTGGGGCCAGGGTGCAGGCTAAAATGATCCAGCCTTGCAGGATCCAGAGTTCATGTGAACTCTGTGCAGAGCTCAGTACTCAGAGTTTGGGAGACTACAACAGAGTTAACAGACATATTCCCAGCCCTCAAGGATATTACAATCTAACAGGCGCTAAAATAAATTATAGGTAGTGGGATCTGGGCAGCAGCATGAAGCTTGGAATGAAGGGGAGAGAGGATGAGGGCAGGGAAGCCAGTGAAGAGGCTGTTTTAGTAGGTTGGGTCCAAGATATGATGAGAGTTTGGACCGGAGCGGGAGCTTTTAGGGTGGAGAGGAAGGAACGGAGCAAGAACTGGTGGGCGTTAGAAGCTGATGGACTAAGAGAGCTGAAAGATAGTGAGAAGTTGAGGTCGCAGCTACTGGTTTATTGAAGACTGTGGTGTTGCCTCCTACTGCATCCAATAAATGTGGATTTGAGAAGAGGGCAGGGCGAAGAGACAGGTGCACTGCAGAGTCCCTAGACTATAAGCCCGTTGTGGCCAGGGGATGTGTCTCTTTATTATTATATTGTACTCTACCAGGCACTTAGTACAGTGGAGAAGCAGCATGGACAGGCTTTGGAGTCAAAGGGTGGGTTCAAATTCCAGCTCTGCCAATTGTCAGCTGTGTGACTTTGGGGAAGTCACTTAACTTCTCTGGGCCTCAGTTACCTCATCTGTAAAATAGGGATTAAGACTGTGAAGCCCCTGTGGGACAACCTGATCACCTTGTAACCTCCCCAGTGCTTAGAACAGTGCTTTGCACATAGTAAGGGCTTAATAAAAGCCATTATTATTATTATTATTGTGTGCAGAGCACTGTACTAAGTGCTTTGAAAGTACAAGATTATTATTATTATGATTCCGACTCAGCCACTTGTCTGCTGTGAGACCTTGGGCAAGTCACTTCACTTCTCTGTGCCTCAGGTCCCTCATTCAATCTATTTATTGAGCGCTTACTGTGTGCAGAGGACTGTACTAAGCGCTTGGGAAGTACAAGTTGGCAACATATAGAGACGGTCCCTACCCAACAGTGGGCTCACAGTCTAGAAAAAGGGGATCTGCAAAAAGGGGATTGAGAATGTGAGCCCCACGTGGGATGGGGACTGTGTCCAACCCAATTTGCTTGTATCCACCCCAGGGCTTAGTGTAGTGCCTGGCAACATAGTAAGAACTTAAAAAAATACTATAATTTAATTATTAGTATTACAGTGCTCTGCACACAGTGAGTGCTCAATAAATACAGTTGACTGACTAACTCAACTGGCTGCTTCATCATCATCATCAATCGTATTTATTGAGCGCTTACTGTGTGCAGAGCACTATACTAAGCGCTTGGGAAGTACAAGTTGGCAACATATAGAGACAGTCCCTACCCAACAGTGGGCTCACAGTCTAAAAGGGGGAGACAGATAACAAAACCAAACATACTAACAAAATAAAATAAATAGAATAGATATGTACAAGTAAAATAAATAAATAGAGTAACAAATATGTGCAAACATATATACATATGCCTAGTAACAGGGCTTGCACGGTGTTTAGTTTATCTGGGGGCCTGAGCCCTGGCACCATGGGCTTGGCAATCCAAAGCCAGGACCTTTGGGCCTGGCCGTTTGTAGTTCTGGCACTTAAAGGCCTGGCCATCTGAAGGCCCTGCATTTCTCAGGCATGGCACTGTTGGGGGTAAGACCTGGCCTTGCTCTCAGTAATAATAATAATTTAATAATTTTGGTGTTTGTTAAGCGCTTACTACGTGCGAAGCACTGTTCTAAGCACTGGAGGGATACAAGGTGATCAGGTTGTCTCACTTGGGGCTCACATCTTAATCCCCATTTTACAGATGAGGTAACTGAGGCCCAGAGAAGTGAAGTGACTTGCCCAAAGTCACACAGCTGACAATTGGCGGAGCCGGGATTTGAACCCATGGCCCATGAAGTAGGACTTCAGCCAGCCCTGGCCATGGGGAGGGCAGAGGGAAGGGATGGGTTTTCTGCTGCCCTGCCTGTTCACTGGGTGCTGGACACAGCTGAACCTTTGGGGAGAGGGAGTGATGAGGATGATGATGTATTTGTTAAGCGCTTACCATGTGCCAAGCACTGTTCTAAGCCCTGGGGTAGATACAAGGTAATCAGGTTGTCCCACGTGGGGCTCACAGTCTCAATTCCCATTTTCCAGATGAGGGAACTGAGGCCCAGAGAAGTGAAGCGACTTGCCCAGAGTCACGCAGCTAAGTGGTGGAGCGGGATTGAGTGTAGAGGAGGGCAGAGAGAGAGAGAGAGAGAGGCATAGGGGAGACCAAGAAAGGAGGCACACTCAGAGAGACACAGAATTTGTGGGAGACAAGGATTGACACAGAGAGACGGGGGGAGACGGAGACAGTCAGAGACACACAGAATTTGTGGGAGACAAGGATTGATACAGAGAGACAGGGGAGACGGAGACACAGTCAGAGACGCATAGAAATTGAGGGAGGCAGAGATAGACCCAGCCAGAGAGGCAAAGAGATAGAGAGAACACAGAAAGAGGGAGATCCCCAGGGACACAAAAAGGTAGGCAACGAGAGCCACACAGAGAGACGCAGCCAGAGAGTTTGAGGAAGACAGTGCGAGGGAGACCAGAAAGACCGAAAACGGAAGAGATCTTGAGAGAGACGCGGCTAAAGAGGCATAGTACGAGGGAGACCAGAAAGACAGAAAACGGAAGAGATTTTCTTGAGAGAGACGCAGCTAAAACCCTGGCGGAAGGAGAAAGGAGAAAGAACTAGATGGAGACAGACAGGCAAAGAGATGATCCCAGGGAATTAGCAATGTGCTCGTGTGTGACGTTTCTGGTTTGCAAAGCCACACGCGTGTATACACACATACACCGCACCAGCCTAGATCAAAGGGATATTTTTACATTAAAATAAACACCACCTCTCTCAGGGGGCGCGCACCCCCCCCCCCGTGCCCCCCAGCCGTCAGCCTCCCGCACAGACACAGCTTTATTCCCCGCCGGGCGAGAGCCCGAAGATGGTCTTGGCTGTTTGCTGCTGCCACTGAGGCACGGGTCACCCCTCCCGCCCCCTCCCACCCCCGGCAGGGACCCCAGCCCCTTCTCACCCAACAGCCGTGTGGCTTTCGGACCCCCGCGGCATCAACCCGAGGTTTAATGAAGGGCACTGCACTAAGCGCTGGGGTAGAGCAGCGTGGCTCAGTGGAAAGAGCCCGGGCTTTGGAGTCAGAGGTCATGGGTTCAAGTCCCGGCTCTGCCAATTGCCAGCCGTGTGACTTTGGGCAAGTCACTTAACTTCTCCGGGGCTCAGTTACCTCATCTGGAAAATGGGGATTAAGACTGTGACCTCCCGTGGGACAACCTGATCACCTTGTATGAACGAAGCGCTTAGAGCAGTGCTTTGCACACAGTAAGCAGTGAATAAATGCTATCATTATTATACAAGCAAATCGGGTTGGACACGGTCCCTGTCCCACGTGGGGCTCACAGTCTCCATCCCCATTTTATAGATGAGGGAACTGAGGCTCAGAGAAGTAAAGTGGCTTGCCCGAGGTGTCAGGGCGGACAAGCGGCTGAGTGGGGATTGGAACCCACCGTCTTCTGCCTCGCAGGCCCGTGCTTCTCTAGTAGGCGCCTAGTACAGCCCAACCCCCGCTGGTGCCAGCCCTCTCTGGGGACGTGGCTGCTTTTCGAGCCTCTCTAGGAGGAGGGAGGGGGGCGCGGGGGTCTCGTCGGCTGCGCCCTCCGGCCTCGTTGTAATATTAACCCGGCGGCTCCTACATCAAAGCCAGGCCGGCGGGGGTGGGGGGGACCTTGGAGAAGACCTGCCCCCTCCAGCCGTCCCGTCTCTGCCGGCTGTCCCCTCCGTCCCCTCTGTCCCTGCCGCTCCAGGCCTGAGAGAACCGGCCCAAGCCGCCCCAGGCCTCCCCTAAATCCCCAGAGGAGGGGAGATGCCCCAGGGAGGCGAAGTGGGTGGAGAGGAGGGGGAGCTGGAAAGGGAACAGAGGACAGGGGATGGGGGGAGTGGACAGAGAAGAGAAAGAGGGGTGGACAGAGGAGGGAAAGGAGTGGATAGGGAAGGGAGGGAGGAGTGGACAGGGAAGGGAGGGAGAAGGGGTCAGGGGAGGGAGGGAGGAGTGGACAGGAGGGGAGGAGGAGGAGGAGGAGACAAGGCAGGGGGAGGAATGGACAGAAAAGAGGGGGAGGAGTGGACAGGGAAGAGAGGAAGGAGTGGGCAGAGGGAGCCCACTGTTGGGTAGGGACTGTCTCTATATGTTGCCAGATTGTACTTCCCAAGCGCTTAGTACAGTGCTCTGCACACAGTAAGCGCTCAATAAATACGATTGATGATGGCGATGATGAAGGGAGAAGAGTGAGCAGGGGAGGGGGGAGGAGTGGACAGGAAAAGGGAAGTGGAAGACTGGGGCACCGTGGGCAGTTCTGGCCAGTAGGATTAGAATCAATCAATCAATCAATCAATCGTGTTTATTGAGCGCTTACTGTGTGCAGAGCACTGTACTAAGAGCTTGGGAAGTACAAGTCGGCAACAGATAGATTCATATATTGATATATATATTTCATATATTGATTCATATATAGATTCATATATTCATATCAACAATTCGTAGAATGAATTGATGCAGCTGGAGGAGGGACAAAGCAGGGCAACTGGGACGGTCAAGGGGATGGAAGAACCTCTGGAAGAGGAAGGCCTGAAGAGGTCAGGAGTCAAGTGGGGACAGGGTTAGAGTTGGCAGAACTAAGAAGGGGTTGGGTAAGGTGGATTAGGAATTGCTCTTCCCCAAAGTCCACCTCCAGAGAATCCACTCCCACAGTGCAGCCAGGAACACCAGCAGATTCAGAGGGGTCTGGGCAGATCCCTGGATGAGTAGTCGTGCTGAGTCAATCAACCAATAAATAACATTTACTGTGCACCCTCAGGATGCACAGCACTGGGAGAAGACAGAAGAGTTGGAAGACAATCCCTACCTTCAAGGAGCTAATTTGGGGGAGAGTCAGAGCTGGAGAAGGGAGAGTCAGGGGTGTTGCGTGACCCTTGCTGGGTTACTGAGGGAGAGACACGTGTTGGATGATTTCATGCCAAGTCATGAAGGTAAGTGTCCAGGAGGGCAGCCAGCACAAGGTTCCCCCCAGGGCATTGGTGCCACTGCATCAGAAGAGTCTCGGGGGCTGGTGGGCGAGGGAGCTAGAGGATAGAGGGGATAGATTTTAGACTGCGAGCCCACTGTTGGGTAGGGACTGTCTCTATATGTTGCCAATTTGTACTTCCCAAGCTCTTAGTACAGTGCTCTGCACACAGTAAGCGCTCAACAAATACGATTGATGATGATAGAGGTGGCTGGGGCAGCAGAAAGCCAGATCCTGATTCTAAAACATTTTCTCCAATGATTCCCAGCAAACCTCTTCCTCCAGTGCTGAGTCCTCAGGTGCCCTCTCCCAACAAAACCACACACACGTACACACACGTTCACACACGCTAGCACGCGCATGCACACAACCAGAGGCACACCCGCTCACACTCACTCTCCCACCCTCCCGCCCTCCCAGGGCGGAGGAGATGCCGTCAGCTGCTGCTGTTGTTGTTGATGTTGTTGGGAGCGGGGAGACGCGGGAGTAGCAAACAGGTCCCCGAAGACGCCGGAAAAAGCACGGCTCTGTCCGGCCAACTCCGGGATGACTCAAGCGGCCAAACTCTGACTCAAGGGTCTCCCGTGGGGCTGTCTGCTGGACGGCCCGGGATGTCAGAGTCCAACTTCTGGGGCCCCCGGCTCTGCGAGGTGGGGCGGGGCCCGGCTGGCCCGGGCGGGACCCTGAGTCCTGGACTTTCTGCCACTTAGGTCACTGAGTCTGGCTACTGCTCCAAGGTCTGCACCGGGAATCTGACTCAGGACGGCCGGTCGAGAAGAGAGACCTCATTGCTAGCAGCAGCTGGTGGGTGTACTCGTGCCCAGCCCGCTGCTCTGTGCACAGTAGATGTCCAATACAGCGCTCTGCACACAGAAGGAGCCTAGGACAGCTCTCTGCTCACCCTAAGCTCCTTGAAGACTCTTTTGTTTCATCACCAACATCATCATCAGTGGTATTTATTGAGTACTTACGGCACGCAGAGCACTTTACTAAGCCCTTGAGAGAGTACGATACCAAAGAGGGTTATACTGTACTTTCCCGAGCTCTTGGCATAGTGCTCGGCACACAATAAGCACTCAAGAAACGCCGTTGATTGATCGATTGATAAATACTGGTGCTGATGTTCCCCCGGTACCTCTCCAACTCTTCTCCTCCATCCCAGACCTCATCCCCTTTCACCTCTGTGCCAGCTGACTCGGGCCTGGAGCCCCGAGATCTCAGCGGCTGTGGGCACGGGCATCCGGAAGGGGGAGAGTTGGGGATGCCCTATGTGGGACAGTGACTGGGCCCAAACTGATTATCTTCTATTTTCCCCAGTGCTTGGAACAGTGTTTGGCATGTAATAAATGCTTAACAAATACCACAGTTATTATTAGCGGCCTTCCAAGCAGGATCTCCTGACCCCACCGGCATCCCGAGAGTACTCCGGGGCTCCAAATGTCTGCCGTCGTTCCCACCTCAATGTCTACACAATGTGTGTGGGTGTGAGCAAAGGCGTGTGAATGCAAGCATGTAGATGTGTGCACACATGCAAATGCAAATGTATGCAGAGATCGAGGTGCTCATTGGGTCCCAAGGCTGACGCTGTGCTTTTTGGTAATTAGACTGACAGTCACGTCCACCGCCGCTTTGCTAGAGGCTCAGGTGTAAACTTTCCTGTGAAGAGTGGCTTCCGGTAATCTCCCCTTCCCCTCATTGCTGCTGGGTGTCTAGCCCAGTGACCCTGCCTCTCTGGACAAGACTGAAGAGGGGGACAGTATAGGCCCGCCCAGGCCCTGCAAGTCCACCCGGGCGCTCTCACCGCAGCTCCAGATGCGGCAGCTCAGGCCCAGGCCTGTGCTGGGCATCGGGGCGGGGCCCGCCCGCTGGTGCCCGGCCTGGTTGGCTTGGGTCATGCCCAGCTAGCCAGATTCCTCCCCGACTGGGAATCCAAACCCGGGCCTGGATCTCCCATGGCTCCCCGGCCTTCTGGTTCAGGCTCCTGCCTCCAGGCAGATGACTGATGAACCCGCCCTGGATAGATGGTGCCTGCTCTCTACTGTTCCTCCCTTCTTGACTCACAGTTCCACAACCCCTCACCTGCTCTTCCCAACCTTCTACCCACTACCACCTCCACTCCCCCTCTCCTTCCCTCACCCCTGATGACCTCGCCAATTACTTTGTAGGTAAAATAGGCATGAACTTCCCCAGGTCTCCCCATCGCCCCTCAATGCCTTACTGCTTTCTCATCATTCTTTTGCTACCCATCTTCTCCTTCAAACCACCTTGTTTCCCTGTGCCACGGAACCTACCTATTCCCTCTCACCTCTGAAAATCACTTGCTCCTATTCTGCTCCGGCCCCTCAGTGCCATCTTCAACCTCTCACTCTCCGATGGCTCCTCCCCCTCTGCCTTCAGACAGGCACATACCTTCCTCCCCTTTTCTCAACTCCCATTGCTCTGTCCAGGTCCCGTTCCTTCTCCCTGTTCCCTTTCCTGTCCAAACTCCAAGAACGGGTCACGAGGCCTTTGCTTTCCCTTCCTACATCCCCAACTCTTTTCTCAACCCCCTGCAGCCTGACTGTTGCCCCCTTCACTCCAACGAGCCTGCTGTCTCCAAGTCATCGATGACCTTACAGCCTCTACTCCATCCTGACCCTCCTCGATCTCTCTGCTGCTTTTGACACTGGACCACTCCCTCCTCCTCAAAACAAAGTCATGACAGTTTTGTTGATCCAGTACTATCCTGGATCACCTCTTGCCTCTCAACCCCTTTCCTCCTAGGGTTCCCCAAAACTGTTGTGAGTTCTCTACTCTTCTTGTTTTGACCCTCACCCTCTCAGAGAGCTCTTCCGCTCATATGACTTAATGGCATAGTCGATAAGAGTACGGACCCGAGAGTCAGAAGGTCATGGGTTTTAATCCCAGCTCCGCCGCTTGTCTGCTGGGTGACCTTGGGCAATCCACTTCACTTCTCTAGGCTTCAGTTCCCTCATCTGTAAAATGGGGATTAAGACTGTGAGCCCCATGTGGGACAGGGACTGTCCAACCTGATTATCTCGTATCCACCCCAGCATTTAGTTCACTACCTGACAAACAGCAAGCACTTAATGAATACCATAAAAAACCCACTCCTCCCACTAACTTTCCCATATCAGTCAACCCCGTGACCATCCATCCCCATGTTAGAAGCCCACAACCTCGGTGTCATCATGCTCTACCATAAAAAAAAAACCAACCTCACATTCAATCTACTGCTAAATCCTGCCGGTTTTTCCTGTACAACATTTTCTGGATCCACCCTTCCCTCCACCCAAACCGTTCCCTCCTGGTCCAAGCTCTGGTCATATCACAGCTAGACTATTGCATCAGCCTCCTCACTGGTCTCCCTGCCTCCAGCCTCTCCTACCGCCAATCCATTTTACATGCTGTAGCACTGATCATCTTCCTGAAGTGTCACTCAGCCGACATCTCTCTTCAATCAATCAATCAATCAATGGTATTTAATGAGAGTTTGCTCAATCGATGGTGTTTATTGAGCATTTTCTACGTACTAAGCAAGTGCTGTACTTACTGCTTGGAGGAGAATAAAACAGTAGAGTTAGACTCATTCCTTGTGCTGAATCCCTGGGTCTGTTCATTCCGGGCAAAAATTTCTCAAGGGTGACCACCATCTGGCCCCACCTCAACTATCTGCTCTTTTCACCCACTGCTCCCCGCACTCGGTCTTTGCTCCTCCCAACTCAACCTTCCAGTTGTCCCTCCCTCTCACCTCTCCTGCCTCCATTTCTTTGCTCCCACTGTTCCCCCGGCTTAGAACTCCTTCCCTCTCCACATCAGACAGACCACAGTTCTCCCTATATTCAAAGCCTTCCTGAAATCCCACCTCCTCTTCCAACAAGCTTCCTCAATGAGGCTCCCAGCAACTGAGCCAACTGTAGCACTTCTGGATGCGCTCATGTACATATGTCTGCTCGATTCATTTTGACTGTTCTCGTTGTAATTACTCTTATGTTTGTCTCCCCCATTACAGTGGAAGCTCCTTGTGGGCAGAGAACATATCACTTCACTATCTGGTACTTCTCAAGCACCTAAGACAGTACACAACATCAAGTGGGTGCTCAATAAATGCTGCTGCTGCTGCTATGACTACTACTACTACTACTACAAATAATAATGATGGTATTTGTTAACTGCTTACTATGTGCCAGGCACTGTACTGAGCACTGGATTGGATATAAGCAAATTAAGTTGAACACGGTCCCTATCCTTTGGGGGGCTCACAGTCTCAATCCAATCCCCATTTTGCAGATGAGATAACTGAGGCACAGAGAAGTGAAGTGACTTGCCCAAGGTCACACAGCAGACAAGTGATGGAGCTGGGATTAGAGGCCTGTGCTCTATTCACTAGACTATGCTACTACTACTACGCAAAACAGCATGGCCTAGTGGAAAGAGCACAGGCCTGGGAGTTTGAGGACCTGGGTTCTAATCCCCGCTGTGCCACATACCTGCTGTGTGATCATGGCCAGATCGCTTAGCTTCTCTGTGCCTCAGTTTCCTGAAGAACAAAATTTCTAGACCGTGAGCCCGCTGTTGGGTAGGGACCGTCTCTATGTGTTGCCGACTTGTACTCCCCAAGCCCTTAGTACAGTGCTCTGCACACAGTAAGCGCTTAATAAATATGATTGAATGAATGAATGAACAAATTGAGGATTAAATACCTCCCTCCTACTTCGACTGTGAGCTCTGTGGGGGACCAGAGTTTAGAATGTTGCTTGACACATAGTAAGTGCTTAGCAAATGCCATAATTATTATTATTACCACCACCACCACTACTACTGTATATTGTTGAAGACCCTGTCTCCTCCCCCACCTCCACCCCCCAGAGACTAACCTGTTCCAGCTGTTCCTAGGATTTAGGTTCTAATCCCTCCACTGCCACTTGTCTGCTGTGTGACCTCGAGTGAGTCACTTAACTTTTCTGTGCCTCCATTACCTCATCTGTAAAATGGGGATTAAGATTGGGAGCTCCATGTGCTACTGGGACCGTGTCCAACCTGGTTATCTTGTGTCTACCCCAGCACTTAGAATAATGCCAGGCATACAGTAAGCCCTTTACACATACCATAGCATGAATCAAAAAAAACTCCTCCTCTCCCAAGTAACCCCAACTATCAGGGCTCAGTAGTCTGCTCAGTCCTGTCCAGCATCAGTTGGTCCCCACTGCCAGGACCACACAGTTGGGGTGAAGTTGCCATCCAGCAGGCCTAGCCCTGATTAGGGTCCCAAGTCACTGGGTGTCGATTTGGATGGAAGGTTTGATGCTGGGAAGTGAGCAAACCCAATGGCTGATTATAGATTTTGGATTACCTGCAGGTTTCCATCATCCCTCTGGCCGGCCTCCCCCTCCTCCCCCTCTCCATCCCCCCTGCCTTACCTCCTTCCCTTCCCCACAGCACCTGTATATATGTATATATGTTTGTACGTATTTATTACTCTATTTATTAATTTATTTTACTTGTACCTATCCATTCTATTTATTTTATTTTGTTAATATGTTTTGTTTGGTTCTCTGTCTCCCCCTTCTAGACTGTGAGCCCACTGTTGGGTAGGGACCGTCTCTATATGTTGCCAACTTGTACTTCCCAAGTGCTTAGTACAGTGCTCTGCATACAGTAAGCGCTCAATAAATACGATTGATTGATTGATTGATTGATTGATTGATTGATTGAAAAGGGAGAGTTGGCCCTGCTTGTCAAGTGGCTACTTTCATTAGTTCCTTTACTTGGGGGGGATGCACCCCGGCAGGGAGGGTAAAGGAGGGGAGGGCGTCGGGGACCTGATTTGATAGAAAGCTGCCGAGAGGCGGGCAGGTTTGGGGGGCGGGGTGGGACCCCAGGCCACCGCGCTTCGCACCTCCGAGTTTTCTGGCTGGAAAGGTGAGCAGGGAGGGGATGGGGAGGAGGGGAAAAGAGGGGAAAGGAGGGGAGGCGGGCCTGGGGAGGGGAAAGGAAGGGAAAGGAGGGGAAAAGAGGGGAGGAGGGGCTGGGCTGGAGAAGGGGCGGGGCCGGTCTCTCCACCAACGGGAATCAGGTCGGGGGTCGGACGGCGAGTGGTGTCAGAAATTATCTTCGAAACTCGGGGAGAGGAAAATGTCCTTCGACCTCCCAGACCGCCAGGGATTTAGCTTTCGTTTGAGGGCGGCTCGGAGTCCTCAGCCCACCTCGCGGCCCCAAGAGGTTGCTGAATGCCCCGCGGCCGGAGGCGTTGGTTGGCCCAATCCGGGGCCTGGCGGGCAGCCGGACTGGTCAGTGTCTGGACACGCAGTGGGGAAAGGGTCGCCGGCCTCCTCCCTGAGGGGCAAGGTCAATCAATCACTCAATCGTATTTATTGAGCGCTTACTGTGTGCAGAGCACTGTACTAAGCGCTTGGGAAGCTCAAGTTGGCAACATATAGAGACAGTCCCTACCCAACAGCAGGCTCACAGTCTAGAAGGGGGAGACAGAGAACAAAATCAAACATATTAACGAAATAAAATAAATAGAATAGATATGTACAAGTAAAATAAATAGAGTAATAAATATGTACAAACATATATACATATATACAGGTGCTGCGGGGAAGGGAAGGAGGTAAGATGCGGGGGAGGGGGGGAGGGGGAGAGGAAGGAGGGGGCTCAGTCTGGGAAAGCCTCCTGGAGGAGGTGAGCTCTCAGTAGGGCCTTGAAGGGAGGAAGAGAGCTAGCTTGGTGGACAGGCAGAGGGAGGGCATTCCAGGCCCGGGGGATGACATGGGCTGGGGATCGATGGCGGGACGGGGGACAACGAGGCACGGTGAGGAGATGAGCAGCAGAGGAGCGGAGGGTGTGAGCTGGGCTGTAGAAGGAGAGAAGGGAGGTGAGGTAGGAGGGAGCGAGGGGATGGACAGCCTTGAAGCCCAGGGTGAGGAGTTTCTGCCCGATGCGCAGATTGATTGGTAGCCACTGGAGATTTTTGAGGAGGGGAATAACATGCCCAGAGCGTTTCTGGACAAAGACAATCTGGGCAGCAGCATGAAGTATGGATTGATGTGGTCCTTACCTAATGCGCATCTGTGCAATAATAATAATTATCGTATTTGTTAAGCACTTACTATGCGCCAAGCACTGTTCTACAAGGTAATCAGGAAATAAAAGGTACTCAGGTTGTCTCCCTTGGGGCTCACAGTCAATCAATCAATCAATCAATCATATTTATTGAGCACTTACTGTGTGCAGAGCACTGTACTAAGCGCTTGGGAAGTACAAGTCGGCAACATATAGAGACGGTCCCTACCCAACAATGGGCTCACAGTCTAGAAGGGGGAGAGCACTGTACTAAGCACTTGGAAAGTAAAGTACAATTCAGCAACAAATAGAGACAATTCCTACCCAACAACAGGCTCACAGTCTAGAAGGGGGGAGACAGGCATCAAAATAAATAAAGAGAACTATAGATATCACAAGATCACACAGGAGACAAGTGGCAGAACCAGGATTAGCCAGGGTGACACAGAAGAGAGGAAGAGAGTGGGAAAAAAGGAAATGAGGGCTTAGTCAGGGAAGGCCTCTTAGAGGAGATGTGCCTTCAATGAGGCTTTGAAGATGGGGAGAGTAATTGTAATTGGCTGATTCTGTTGTCAAGTTGGGAGGTGGTAAATACTCGGACCCGTGCTGGGGCAGTTGCAATGCCGGGAGAGAGGGAGGGCAGAGTCTGGAAATGTTGTGGAAAATAACTGTCAGGATTTGATGACAGGTGGAAGAAGGGGGTTGAAAAAGAAAGAGGATCAGAGTATAATGACCCGTGTGTAGCCTTGAGAGGCAGGGAAGACGGGTGGTGTTGTCAACTAAGATGGGAAAGTTAAGGAGAGGAGAAGAACATGGGAGGGAAGGCGAAGAGGTCAGTGTTGAACATGTTGAGCTTCGGGCGCCGTGGGGGACATTCAGGCAGGAGGAGACACAAGATCGCAGAGGAGAAGGGTTAGAGCTAATGAGGTAAATTTGGGAGTCATTAGCAAAAGAGTGGTAGCTGAAGCCTTGGGAGCAGATTCTGTTCTGGGTACCTACTCGCTGTGTTCAGAGGAAAAAGAAGAAGAAGTAGAAAACACGGTCTCCTCCCTCACGAGCTTACGGTCTACTGGAGGGATGGGAGACATAAGTGGACAGATAGCCCACAGGCAGGAGTGAGGGCTGGGCCTTTTTCCATTAAGACCCAGTCAATCAATCAATCAATCAAACCCAGACCCAATCTCAAAATCCAAGGATGTCAAACCTTGAGATTTCACAGATGTGCAAACGGATACACAATCTGACCCCAAAACGCCCACACATGCAAAGACGTACACTGACATATGCACAAACACACAGGCACATGTGCTCAAGTTCCTAGTACAGGGTTCGGCACACAGTTAGCCTTCAAACAGATGCCACTGATAGACTGACATGCAAACACACACAGACACTTGCGGCCACAATCACCTCCACACATAGATGCCCACGTGCACATGCACTCAAGACACCACACTCCCACGCATACTCGCGCTCACTCTCTCCCTTTGCAATCGCTGTTCGGGGTCTCAAAGAGGCCGCTCCAGACCGAAGAAGAGGCTGAACCGAGATTACTTGTTGGGCAGAGTCGGGAAGGAAGCCCGAAGTAGGCAGGGATTCTCTCTCTTTATTTCTTGAATTGTACTCTCCAAGAGTTTAGTACAGCACTCTGCACACAGTAAGCACTCAATCAATACGATTGAATGAATGGATCTGCAAAACGGGGATCAAGACTGTGAGCCCCACGTGGGACAACCTGATTACCTTGCACCTTCCTCAGCGTTTAGAACGGTGCTTGGCACATAGTAAGCGCTCAATAAATACGATTGAATGAATGAATCTGTAAAAAGGGGATTAAGACTGTGAGCCCCACGTGGGACAACCTGATTACCTTGCACCTTCCCCAGCGTTTAGAACGGTGCTTGGCACATAGTAAGCACTCAATAAATACGATTGAATGAATGAATCTGTAAAAAGGGGATTAAGACTGTGAGCCCCACGTGGGACAACCTGATTACCTTGCACCTTCCCCAGCGTTTAGAGCGGTGCTTGGCACATAGTAAGCACTCAGTAAATACGATTGAATGAATGAATCTGTAAAAAGGGGATTAAGACTGTGAGCCCCACGTGGGACAACCTGATTACCTTGCACCTTCCCCAGCGTTTAGAACGGTGCTTGGCACATAGTAAGCGCTCAATAAATACGATTGAATGAATGAATCTGTAAAAAGGGGATTAAGACTGTGAGCCCCAAGTGGGACAACCTGATTACCTTGCACCTTCCCCAGCGTTTAGAACGGTGCTTGGCACATAGTAAGCGCTTAACAACTACCATTATTATTCTTATTAAATGCTAATAATCCGGGCCCAGGGGGAGACAGGCAGAGAAGCAGGCAGGGACAGAGGCGCAGGGAGGGAGAGGGGCCCTTGGGGAAGAGCTAACGGGACGCACGTCCCTCGGCCGGAGGGGGGTCTCCCTCTTCGGTCCCCCTCCCCTCCCCCGTGCAAAGCAGAGACCCCCGTTCCCCAGGGGAGGGGGCGGGACTCCCGGAACCACTTGTCCGAATGCGTTTCCTTATTGAGCGCCCCCGGCCCACCCCCCTCCGGGTCCCCGCCCCCGGGCCGGGCCCGGCTTTGTAATGTTAATGTGGTCGACGTCACCCCCCAGATCAAAGGGTCCGGGGCCCATATAGGCAGGTTCCCGGGACGGGGGGGTGGGGAGGGGGGCGGCTGCGGACCTTGCAGGGATCCGCTCGCCCGGGTCGTTTGGGGTTTTCGGGGAGCCCCCGTCCCCCTCTCCAAGCGGCCGCCCCTGGCGGGCCTCGAACCGCGGTCACCTCCGCCTGACCTTCCCCTCCGCGGCCTTGGGTCTGGACAGGATTCCGTGTCTGCTGTTCCCAGCGGGGGAGAGGGAAGGGAGAGGGGGCGGGGGGACTCTTCCCGGCCGGGCGGAGGAGAGACGCCCCGAGTCCGGGGAGAGACAGCGAAGAGACCCGGGGCGGGCGGAAGGCAGGGAGGGAGGCCGCAGAGAAGCGGAGATAACAGAGACTAAGAGCAGAGACAGAGAGACAGTGAGAGAGCCAGCGGGCTGGGCGGCAAGGTAAGAGGGGGAGGGTGGGCGGGGGGATTTCTCGGATTAAGGGGATTGAAAGCCCCAGATGTGGAAGAATTCCCTCCTCCCCCACCCTGGACGGAGGTGGGGGCTTTGATAGGTTGGGGGGGGGGGGGTTTCACTGCCCCACCCCAAGGCTGATCTTCAAGCGGCAGAGAACCGGTGGGGTCCGCCCGGGGTCCCCGACTTCCACCGAACCCCTCTTCCCCAGGCCAAAGCGGGGCGCCACGAGGGGCGGCGAGACCCCTCGGGGGAGATCTGTGGAGGTGAAGCGGGGGAGAAGGAGGGAGGAAGAGAAACTTCATCGGCTTCCCCGCCCTGCCCCCGGAAAATCCTTAAATTGGGTCGGTGAGTAGGGGCCGGGGGGCGAGCCCCGATTGGGCGTGTCTAACCCAGCCCCCGACTCTGTTTAGGACGGCCTCCGCTTTTCATACCCCCCTTCTGCAGCCCTCCCGGCCCCCCGCCGCGCCCGGGGTGGCTAACTTCTCCTGCACATCTGGAGCCGCGGCGGGTCACCAGCGTGGCCGGAACATCTGTCTGCCTCGCCCGCCCCCGCCCCTCGGGGTCAGCCCCTGGGGAGGGGTCTTCGGGGCAAGGGTGGGGAGGTGGGGCAGCCTCTCTCCCCCTCCCCGGCTCGGGAGAGGGGGGCCGTCCCCACCCGATCGGGGACCCTCTCGGGACGATCCGAGAAAGGAGTGGGGCGGGGGGAGGTTTGGGGAGGCAGATAAGATAAGAGGCTCGGAAATAGCGCGCCCCCTCCCCATCCCGCCCCCTAGAGAAGCCCCCTGCCAGGGGAGGCCGGGAGGAGGGGGGGGGGGAGGGGGGAAGGGAGGGAGAGAAAAGAGAGGGGAGGAGGAGGAGGAGGAGGAGGAGGAGGAGAGGGACGAGAGTTTCCAGGGCGGTGCTAGTTGTGTCCCCCCGCTCGGGTCCGATAAAAGGGACAGAAATAACTGGGAAGAGGGGAGGGGAGGGGGCTGCACCTCTGGCTGGAATCCTGCGGGGTCCTTCCCTCTCCTCCACCCTCCGCGAGGGGAATTTGGGGGCGCCGAGGGAATGTCCCCCCCACTGGCCCTCAGGAGAGATGGAGCTTGCGGGAAGGTTGAACTGATGGGGACTGGCAGCCCATCCACCTCGGAATAGGGGTTACACAGAGGGGGATTGGGAGGAGAGGAGGGGGGTACAGATCCCCCCCTTCCAGCCTACTAGCCCCTCCCGCCTCCCCCCGGGACCCCAGCTTCGCTCCGGAGGGTCCTCAGTGGGGGGAGGGGGAGGAGGAGGAGGAGGAGGAGGAGCAGGGGGCGGGTCTGAACATTTGGCTCAGGACCGTCGCCGTGACCGGCTTCTCCGGTTTCTCTTTCGGGATCTCCGGAGAGACGGCAGCGGCGGGGGCCGGCAGAGGAGGGGCAGGTAGAGGCAGGGAGGAGGCGGAGAGACCCGCAGAGACAGGCGACAGAGATAGACACGGAGACAAGGAGATCCGAACGGAGACGGATTAGAGGCCGGGGCGGGGGCGGGGGCGGGGGCGGCATATCTGTGCCCGGAGATTTCGCACATCTGCACCGAACCCTATGCGCGCACACGATCCTCTGTAAACCGGGGAAGGAGGGATCCCATATGGCCGGTTAAACAGAAACATGCAATCAGTCGGATAATTCAAGCCATACGTGCCGACTGTCTTTGTTGACTATAAAGGTCCCATCAAGAGTCGGAGCAGATCTCCAGCCCAGTAATACCTCTCTCCGTCTCCGTCCTTCCTCATCTCTCTCTCCCGCTTCCTCCGTCTCTCTTCGTCTCTCCACGCCTTTCTTCACCTCTCCCCACCTCCGTCCGTCCGTTCTTCCCTTCTCTCGTCCCCGCCTTGTAGACAGCCGCCCCGGCGACTCGGACTTTTGTCACTGGAAATTTGGGGACAATCCACCCGGCCCGAGGCCCCGGACGGCGGCAATGACGCTGCAGCCGCGGCGGCGACTCTCTCTGGCAGTTTTTCTGTCCTTGCTCCTGCAGGCTGGAATTTCCTCGGGAATTAAATGGCTGTGAGTATTTCTTTCTTTGCCCCCCCGCGCTGTATTTTGCGTCGAGCCCCGCGGTTTGGGGCGGGCGGCACCTTGGCTGGTGCGCTGGGGAGGAAAGCCGGGGTCGCCCAGAAGGGGCTTGTCCGTCACCCCCCCAATTTTTCTCCCTGGGGAAAGGGGAGGAGGGCGAGACTGTGACTTTTAGACTGGGAGCCCACTGTTGGGTAGGGACTGTCTCTATATGTTGCCAACTTGGACTTCCCAAGCGCTTAGTACAGTGCTCTGCACACAGTAAGCGCTCAATAAATACGATTGATTGATTGAGATGGGAGGAGCACCAGTTCCCGGCCCCGACCTGTCTCCCCCTTCTAGACTGTAAGCCCCTTGTTGGGTAGGGACTGTATATGTTACCGACTTGGACTTCCCAAGCGCTTAGTCCAGTGCTCTGCACACAGTAAGCGCTCAATAAATACGATTGAATGAATTGAACGAATGAAAAGGTGTGTGGGGGGGGTACCGACCTGAGTTCAACTTTCCTTGGGGTTCGGGGGTCGCGGAGGGGGGTCTCCGGCCCCTTGGTGAGGAGTGGGGAAGCCAGGGTTAACCGGCTCGGGATGCCACCGGGAGCCGGAGCAGAACCGGATTGGGAAGTCCCGGCGGGAAAGGCCCAGGTCCCCGGGAGGAGCCGGGCGGGGCGGGGAGGAGGGAAGGGGAGCAGTGGGAGCGGGAACGGCCCGGGATTTATTTATATTTCCAACCACCTGCTCCTCACCTGGGGCAGAGGGCGCGGGCCGCCGCCAGATTGGGAGCAGCTCAGGACCGGTCACTCTTATTAATAATAATAATAATGATAATAATAATAATAATGGCACTTGTTAAACGCTTACAATGTGCTGTGTATTCGGCGCTGGGGTGGAGACAAGCCAGTCGGGTTGGACACAGTCCCTGTCCCACGTGGGGCTCACAGTCTCCATCCCCATTTTACAGATGGGGGAACTGAAGCCCAAAGAAGTGAAGTGGCTTGCCTAAAGTCACACAGCAGACAAGAGCAGAACCGGGATTAGAACCCATGACCTTCTGACTCCTAAGCCCGTGCTCTAACCACTAAGCTAGGCGGTTTCCCCATTAGTTCTTACCTCTCCGTCTCTCTTAGCTCTGCAGGACCCCCGGAAACGTGCCGGGGATGATGATGATGATGACAGTATTTGTTAAGCGCTTACTATGTGCGAAGCACTGTTTTAAGCGAGAAGCAGCGTGGCTCAGTGGAAAAGAGCCCGGGCTTTGGAGTCAGAGGTCATGGGTTCAAATCCCGGCTCCGGCAATTGTCAGCTGTGTGACTTTGGTCAAGTCACTTCAATCAATCAATCAATCAATCGTATTTATTGAGTGCTTACTGTGTGCAGAGCACTGTACTAAGCGCTTGGGAAGTACAAGTCGGCAACACGTAGAGACAGTCCCTACCCAACAGCGGGCTCACAGTCTAGAACTTCACTTCTCTGGGCCTCAGTTACCTCTTCTGTAAAATGGGGATGAAGACTGTGAACCCCCGTGGGCCAATTTGATTACCTTGCAACCTCCCCCGCGCTTAGAACAGTGCTTTGCACATAGTAAGCGCTTAATAAATGCCATCATCATTATAATTATTTATTATTAAGCGCTGAAGCACTGTTCTAAGCGCTGAGCGGGGGTCCTCGGGTGATTGAACGGCATCGGCGACGGCGGTCCCCTTGCCCGAGGCAAAATCTGTCACTCGCTCTCAACGAGCGAGAAAAATTGACCTGCTTGTCCGAGGCCGGGAAAGAGCTACAGAGACAGAAACCCAGAGACAGGGAGACCCAGAGGCAGAGAATAGAGAGGGCGGGGGCGGTGGGGCTCGTTCCCTGGGACTCCGCTTGCTCGGGAAACGGTCGTGGCCGCCGCCTCCGGGGAGCCCCCCCTGCGGAGTGACGCCCCCCAAACACCCCCAGGCCCAGCCGGGCGGCTGAGAGGGGCCGCACGCCCCTCTGGAGACCTCTAGACTGTGAGCCCGCTGTCGGGTAGGGACTGTCTCTATATGTTGCCAACTTGGACTTCCCAAGCGCTTAGTCCAGTGCTCTGCACACAGTAAGCGCTCAATAAATACGATTGATTGATTGATTGATTGATTGAGATGGGAGGAGCACCAGTTCCCGGCCCCGGTCTGTCTTCCCCTTCTAGACTGTGAGCCCCTTGTTGGGTAGGGACCGTCTCTATATGTTACCGACTTGGACTTCCCAAGCGCTTAGTCCAGTGCTCTGCACACAGTAAGCGCTCAATAAATACGATTGATTGATTGATTGATTGATTGATTCGCCCGGAGAGAAGTCAGCGTGGTCACCCTTTCCCAACTCCCCCGGGGGCGTCTAAGCGCAAATGGGGAGTGGGCGAAGGCCGCCGCTCCGAGGTGGTCCCTTCCCCCGTCCCCCTCCCCACCCCCTCCATCCAAACCCCTTTGGCTCGACTTGGGGTTTTTGCAGGGAAACGCGCTTCATTCATTCATTCATTCATTCATTCAATCGTCTTTATTGAGCGCTCACTGTGTGCAGAGCACTGGACTAAGCGCTTGGGAAGTACAAATCGGCAACAGATAAAGATGGTCCCTACCCAACAACGGGCTTCCCAGTAGAGAAGCAGCGTGACTCAGTAGAAAGAGCCCGGGCTTTGGAGTCAGAGGCCATGGGTTCAAATCCCGGCTCCTCCAATTGTCAGCTGTGTGACTTTGGGCAGGTCACCTCACTTCTCTGGGCCTCGGTTACTTCATCTGTAAAATGACGATTAAGACTGTGAGCCCCCCGTGGGACAACCTGATCACCTTGTAACCTCCCCAGCGCTTAGAACAGTGATTTGCACATCATCATCATCATCAATCGTATTTATTGAGCGCTTACTGTGTGCAGAGCACTGTACTAAGCGCTTGGGAAGTACAAGTTGGCAACATATAGAGACGGTCCCTACCCAGCAGTGGGCTCACAGTCTAAAAGGGGGAGACAGAGAACAAAACCAAACATACTAACAAAATAAGATAAATAGAATAGATATAAGCGCTTAATAAATGCCATTATTATTAAAATGAGGATAAAGACTGTGAGCCCCCCTTGGGACAACCTGATCACCTTGTAACCTCCCCAGCGCTTAGAACAGTGTTTTGCACATAGTAAGTGCTTAATAAATGCTATCATTATTAGAAGGGGGAGACAGAAAAACAAAACAAGTAGACAGTCCCCCTCTAGTATAGACTGAAAAAGATAAATAGGGACGGGGGATAAGGGGAGGGGGACAAGGACGTAAGGAAAAGACTTGACGTTTGGTTTGCCTTCGCCGGTGGCCCGCTCCCTTCCCCCTCGGCAAAGAGAGGTCAATCAATCAATCAATCGTATTTATTGAGCGCATACTGTGTGCAGAGCACTGTACTAAGCGCTTGGGAAGTACAAGTTGGCAACAAGTACAAGGTCGCGAGCGAAACCCTCGGGGGGAAATGAAAACCATTTCATTACATGAAAACTATGTTGCCAATTTGTACTTCCCAAGCGCTTAGTACAGTGCTCTGCACATAGTAAGCCCTCAATAAATACGATTGATGATGATGAAAACCGATCATTTTGCCCGGGCTGGGGTCTGCGGAGAGGGGGTCACTGGAGTGACCCCTCTCCCCCTAAAGTTCACACCAATCTCCCCCCGAACCCACCGCGCAGAGGCCGCCCACCAGTCCTTTCTCCCTTTCGAAAGAAGCAACGTGGCTCAGTGGAAAGAGCCCGGCCTTGGGAGTCAGGGGTCATGGGGTCTATTATTATTATTATTATTATTATTAATAATAATAATAATAATATTGGCATTTGTTAAGCGCTTACTATGTGCAAAGCACTGTTCTAAGCGCTTGGGGGATACAAAGTGATCAGGTTATTCCACGTGGGGCTCACAGTCTTAATCCCCATTTTACAGATGAGGTAACTGAGGCTCAGAGAAGTCAAGTGACTTGCCCAAGGTCACACAGCAGACATGTGGCGGAGCTGGGATTCGAACCCATGACCTCTGACCCCAAAGCCCGTGCTCTTTCCACTGAGCCACACCGCTTTCTAATCCCATCTCCACCACTTTGTCAGCTGTGTGACTTTGGGCGAGTCACTTGACCTCTCTGTGCCTCGGTTGCCTCATCTGTAAAATGGGAATTAAGACTGTGAGCCCCACGTGGGACAACCTGATTACCTTGTATCCCCTCTCAGCGCTTAGAACAGTGCTTAACAAATGTTATTATTATTATTATTATTATTATTATTATTCTCCCCCGCGCCGCCCAGGGAGAGCCGGCTGTTTGTTCCAGGCCCCTTGACCGGCCGGAAATCTTTCATCTGGGAAGCTGGATTCCTGTGGGATTAAAGCGGCTTTCCAGCCAAGGACAGACCCCTCCCGCCCCCCACTCGACCCCCACCTCCGCCCAGCCCCTGCAAAACTGGATTTTAAAGCGAGGTGGTGGTCGCCAGGTCCGAGGGGTCCAAACCCACCCGAGGTGGACACTCCTGCAGCATAGAGGACTGCGCGATTGAATGAGTGAATAATAGCGGTCTTTATTAGGCGCTTAGTACAGTACTCTGCATACAGTAAGCGCTCAATAAATACGATTGATTGATTGGGGGGTTCCCTACACTCCATCCCTCCCCTAACAAATACCAACTTATTATTCTTACTTCACTTCTCTGGGCCTCAGTTACCTCATCTGTACAATGGGGATTAAGCAAGCAAGCAAGCAATCGTATTTATTGAGCGCTTACTGTGTGCAGAGCACTGTTCTAAGTGCAAGGGCAGATACAAGATTATCAAGTTGTCCCCCGTGGGGCTCACAGTCTTCATCCCCATTTTACAGATGAGGGAACTGAGGCACAGAGAAGTTAAGTGACTTGCCCAAAGTCACACAGCTGACAAGTGGCGGAGCGGGATTAGAACCCATGACCTCTGACTTCCAAACCCGGGCTCTTTCCACTAAGCCACGCTGCTTCTCTGAATGACCCCTCTCCCGGCTCGGAGTAACAATAATAATAATAATAATGGTATTTGTTAAGCGCTCACTATGTGCCAAGCACTGTTCTAAGCGCTGGGGTAGATACAATGTAATCAGGTTGGACACAGTCCCTGTCCCGCATGGGGCTCACGGTCTTAATCCCTGTTTAGACTGTGAGCCCACTGTTGGGTAGGGACCGTCTCTATGTGTTGCCAACTTGTTCTTCCCAAGCGCTTAGTACAGTGCTTTGCACACAGTAAGCGCTCAATAAATACAATTGCTTGCTTGCTTGCTTAATCCCCATTGTACAGATGAGGTAACTGAGGCCCAGAGAAGTGAAGTAAGAATAATAAGTTGGTATTTGTTAGGGGAGGGATGGAGTGTGGGGAACCCCCCAATCAATCAATCGTATTTATTGAGCACTTACTGTGTGCAGAGCACTGTACTAAGCGCTTGTACTAAGCCCACCCACACCCCCACGGGCGCCGTAGAGGCCTAGGCTCCCCGCAGGAAGACTTTTCGCAGGGAGGTTAGTGGCTTTTGGTCGGGGGACTGGGGGAGAAGATAATACTACTATACTACTACTACTACTACTACTACTACTACTACCACTACTACTACTACTACTACTACTACTACTACTACTACTACTACTACTAATAATAATGGTATTTGCTAAGCGCTATGTGCCAAGCACTGTTCTAAGAGCTGGGGGGGATACAAGGAAGATAGAAAATAATCCCCCCTCTAGACTGTGAGCCCGTTGTGGGCAAGGATTATCTCTCTTCATTGCTGTATTGTGCTTTCCAAATGCTTAGTACAGTGCTCTGCGCACAGTAAGTGCTCAATAAATAGGATCGAATGAATGAATGAATGATCAGGTTGGACACAGTCCCAGTCCCTGTCCCGCATGGGGCTCACAGTCTTAATCCCCGTTTTACAGATGAGGTAATTGAGGGCCAGAGAAGTGAAGTGACTTACCCAAGGTCACCCAGCAGACAAGGGGCGGTCCCGGGATTAGAACCCATGACTTTCTGCTTCCCAGCCCGTGCTCTATCCACTACACTATGAGAAGCATTGTGGCTTAGCGGAGAGAGCCCGGATTTGGAAGTCAGAGGACGTGAGTTCTAGTCCCGACTCCGCCGCTTGTCCGCTGTCTGACCTTGGGCAAGCAGCTTAACTTCTCTGTGCCTCGGTTACCTCTTCTGTAAAATGGGGATTAAGACTGGGAGCCCCACGGGGGGCAACCTGATTACCTTATATCTACTTCCTTCATTCATTCAATCGCATTTATTGAGCGCAGAGCACTGTACTAAGCGCTTGGGAAGTACAAGTTGGCAACATATAGAGACGGTCCCGACCCAACAGCGGGTTCATAGACTAGAAGGGGGAGAGCTTGGCACATAGTAAGCGCTTAACAAATACCATCATTATTAATTATTGTTCAGCAGGACGCTCCAGACCCGGACCCCTTCCCTCGGGCCATGGGGGCTCTGAGGGCTTTTCCATTCATTCATTCATTCATTCATTCAATTGTATCTATTGAGCACTTACTGCGTGCAGAGCACTGTACTAAGCGCTTGGGAAGTCCAAGTTGGCAACATATAGAGATGGTCCCTACCCAACAACGGGCTCACAGTCTAGAAGGGGGAGACGGGCAACAAAACAAAACATGTGAACAGGTGTCAAGCCATCAGAATAACTAGAAGTAAAGCTAGATGCACATCGTTAACAAAATACAATAAATAGAATAGTAAATATGTGCAAGTAAAATAGAGTAATAAATCTGTACAAACATATATACAGGTACTGTGGGGAGGGGAAGGAGGGAGGGTGGGGGGCATGGGGAGGGGGAGAGGAAATGAGAGAGTGAGAGAAAGAATGAATATGTGTGTGTGTGTTCTGTTTCACCTGTCAGACTGTCAGCCCCTTGAAGGCAGGGACTATGTTTTCCCCTCCTTCTGCCTCTTCCCTCAGTGACCAGTACAGCAAGAGTGCCTTGTCTCTCCTATCAGAATGCCAACCCTTTTGAGGGCAGGCATTGTGTCTTTTCCTCCGTTTTCCTTCTCCAACATCTAATACCCCCGAGAAGGATTGGGGAGGGGCGGGACGGGCCGCGTGGGTCCCACGGTTGCTCTGCTTTTTTGGGGTTCCTTCATTTTTCCTTCGTTTTTCCCCGCCACGCGTTTCTCCCTTCTTCCCCGCATCTCTCCGACCTTCCAGCCTCGCGTTACTCCACCTAGAACAGTGTTTTGCACATGGTAAGCGCTTAACAAATATTATCTTTATATTATTACTCCCCACCTGCTCCGCGTTTATCGGCACCCCGAGTTTATCCGTGGAGACGCTCTCTGGGTGACCGGTCCAGCCTCTGCCTCGCCTCTTTGTCGGGCCTCCGACCCACCTCTTCCGCGGGTGTTTCCGAGGGGCTTCGCTCGGTCTAAATCCCCGTCATCACAGTCATGGTGTGTTCGCTCCTTGGGCGGACACTCTCCCAGGAGGCGCCCCGAGGGGAGGGGGAGGCTGAGGGAGATCAATTGAGGGCTTACTGTGTGCAGAACGTTGTATTAACGGCTTGGGAGAAAAAATAACAGAATTGGTAGATATGTTCCCTGCCCACAAGGAGCTTACCATCTAGAGGATATAGGGGAAAGGTAGGGGGTGTGTGTGTGTTTGTGGCCGTGTTGGGGAAAGGGGGAGGCAGAAGGCGGCTGGGTGCTGTAGAAGAGTAAACTGAGGCCCAGAGAGGGTAAGGCAGCCACCCGAGGTTACACAGCAGGCCAATGGTCGAGCTGTGACTCCAACCTGAATCTTCTGACTCCTAGCCCCCTGCCATTTCCAGTAATAATAATACAAAATAGTGTTTATTAAGCACTTACTACGTGCCAAGCTCTGTTCTAAGGGCTGAGGGGAGTCTCCCCCTTCTAGGCTGTGAGCCCACTGTTGGGTAGGGACTGTCTCTATATGTTGCCAATTTGTACCTCCCAAGCGCTTAGTACAGTGCTCTGCACACAGTAAGCGCTCAATAAATACGATTGATGAGTTACAAGATAATCAGGTTCCACATGGGGCTCACAGTCTCAGTAGGAGGGAAAACGGGTTTTGAATCCCCATTTGTCAGATGAGGGGACTGAGGCACGGAGAAGTTAAGTGATCCCACAGCAGCAAAGTGGTAGAGGCGGAATCCGAAACCAGGTCTTCTGGATCCCAGGCCCGTGCTCTTTCCATTAGGCCACACTGTCTCTCCGACACCTCTCCAAACCTGCACCTCACCACCACAATCACTGCAGCCCAGACCTCCCTCTTCCTTTCCTGGTCCAGACCCTGGGTGGTTTCTATTGTCGGGGCCAGGGACTCGCTCCTGAGACCTTGGTCCTGGGATCCAGCGCTTAGAGCAGTGCTTTGCACATAGTAAGCGCTTAATAAATGCTATCATTATTATTATCCCCTGGCTTCCCGAGGCCCAAGGGGATGCTTGTCTTCAGAAGCGGGCAAGGGGAGACCCAGCTTCACCCCAGCAGGATGTGCCCTCTGAAGAATGGAGGAGTTGAGGGAGTTGCTGCCTTCCCTTGCCAAAATCATAATAATTGTGGTGTTTTAATAATAATAATAATAATAACAATAATAATGGCATGTATTAAGTGCTTACTATATGCAAAGCACTGTTCTAAGCACTGGGGAGGTTACAAGGTGATCAGGTTGTCCCACATGGGGCTCACAGTCTGAATCCCCTTTTTACAGATGAGGGAACTGAGGCCCAGAGAAGTGAACTGACTTGCCCAAAGTCACACATCTGACAAGGGGCGGAACTGGGATTTAACAATAATAATAATAATAATAATAATGATGGCATTTATTAAGCACTTACTATGTGCAAAGCACTGTTCTAAGCGCTGGGGAGGTTACAAGGTGATCAGGTTGTCCCACGTGGGGCTCACAGTCTTAATCCCCTTTTTACAGATGAGGGAACTGAGGCCCAGAGAAGTGATGTGACTTGCCCAAAGTCACACAGCTGACAAGGGGCGAAGCTGGGATTTGAACCCATGACCTCTGACTCCAAAGCCCGGGCTCTTACCACTGAGCCACATCACTTCTCTAGTTTTGTGAAACTCTAGTTTCTCAGAAGTTTTGGGACAAGTAATAATAATAATAATAGTAATAATAATAGTAATGGCATTTGTTAAGTGCTATCTGCAAAGCACTGTTCTAAGCGCTGGGGAATTTACAAGGTGATCGGGTTGTCCCACGTGGGGCTCACAGTCCCGTACTAAGCTCTGCAATAGGTACAAAACAATCAGATAGGACACAGTCCCCGACCCAGATGGGGTTCACCGTCTAAGGGGGAAGGAGAATGGAGGTAATGATTCCCCATTTTGCAGATGAGAGAACTGAGGCATAAAGAGGTTAAGCCACTTGCCCAAGGCTCCACGGCAGACAAGTAGTTGCTGAAATGCAACTAGTGAATGCCCTGATTTAGGGAAGGAGAGCAGTGATGGTTGTGGTTCTGGTGGGAGGGGTCACTCTGGGAAGATTTCGGGAGGTGGGGACAGGCATTCATTCGTTCATTCATTCAATCGTATTTATTGAGCGCTTACTGTGTGCAGAGCACTGGACTAAGCGCTTGGGAAGTCCAACTTGGCAACATAGAGAGACGGTCCCTACCCAACAGTGGGCTCAGTCTGGAAGAGTGGGCTCACAGGCACTGGGGTGGCGGGGGGGGAGGGCAAGAGAGGGAGGCATCCTAGTCTGGGTGTTCTGTCCCAGTGCCCTAGACCATTCATTCATTCATTCATTCAATCATATTTATTGAGCGCTTACTGTATGCAGAGCACTGTACTAAGCATTCCGCCTCCTGTCCCAGCGACCCGGCCCAGCATCTCACCCGAGGGCCCTGCCCTGATATCCCGACTTGGAGGGTTCCTGGAGGTTTTCAGCAGAGAAGAGGGTGGGATCTAGGTCTCTGGTGTCTACAAGACACCCTCTCCATCCCCCCCGCCTTACCTCCTTCCCTTCCCCTCAGCACCTGTATATATGTTTGTACATATTTATTACTCTATTCATTTATTTACTTTACTTGTACATATCTATTTATTTTATTTTGTGAATATGTTTTGTTCTGTTCTCTGTCTCCCCCTTCTAGACTGTGAGCCCACTGTTGGGTAGGGACTGTCTCTCTATGTTGCCAACTTGGACTTCCCAAGTGCTTAGTACAGTGCTCTGCACACAGTAAACGCTCAATAAATACGATCGATTGATTGATTGATTGCAAAGCAGCTGAGCCTCTCCTCCGCCCAGGCTCCTGGCAGGCAGGGGTCAGCGGGTGCCCATGCTGCTTGGGATTCAGGCCTAAAGTAGCTCTGGGCCCCTGAGCCCGCTGCCCACTCTTCGCCATCTACATGGTTAAAGGGGGGGGTTCTCTCTAAGACGAGGGGATGAAATCAGGAGGGCCCCGCCCCGAGCTGGATGCGTCTACACTGTCATCCCTGGCAACTTGCTTACACAGCCGGAGTACGTGGTCGGTCAGCATCGACAGAGTAAGCGCGTAACAAATACGATTGATTGATTAACAAATCATCATCAATCATTAATCGTATTTATTGAGCGCTTACTGTGTGCAGAGCACTGTACTAAGCGCTTGGGAAGTACAAATTGGCAACATAACAAATACCATAATAACAATAATAATTTAGGACCAACGCCGCCATTCCCGGAGGGGGGGTGCCCTAGCCGACAATAATAATAATGATGGCATTTATTAAGCGCTCACTATGTCTCCCCCTTTTAGACTGTGAGCCCACTGTTGGGTAGGGACTGTCTCTATATGTTGCCAACTTGTACTTCCCAAGCGCTTAGTACAGTGCTCTGCACACAGTAAGTGCTCAATAAATATGACTGATTGATTGATTGATTGCAAAGCACTGCTCTAACCGCTGGGGAGATTACAAGGTGATCAGGTTGTCCCATGGCGGGGGCTCACGGCCTTAATCCCCATTTTACAGATGAAGTAACTGAGGCACGGAGAATAATAACAATAATAATGATGGTATTTGTTAAGCGCTTACTATATGCAAAGCACTGTTCTAAGCGCTGGGGGGGATATCAATCAATCAATCAATCAATCGTATTTATTGATCAGGTTGCCCCACAAGGTGATCAGGTTGCCCCACGGGGGGCTCACAGTTTGAATCCCCGTTTTACAGATGAGGTAACTGAGGCCCAGGGAAGTGAAGTGACTTGCCCAAAGTCACCCAGCTGACAGTTGGTGGAGCCGGGATTTGAACCCATGCCCTCTGACTCCATAGCCCGGGCTCTTTCCACTGAGTCACGCTGCTTCTATAAGGAGAGTAAGGAGAAGCCAAGTGAGTTGCCCAAAGGCACACAGCTGAAGCCGATGCCACGAGGCGGCAGACTGGCAATGAACGGTTCTCCCTCTCCCCCCCCCCGCAGGGCCCTGTCCAAGACACCCCCGGCCCTGGGCCTGAACCAGACGCAGCACTGCAAGCAGCTGGAGGGGCTGGTGGCCTCGCAGGTGCAGCTGTGCCGCAGCAACCTGGAGCTGATGCACACCGTGGTCCAGGCGGCACGGGAGGTGGTCAAGACGTGCCGGAAAACCTTCTCCGACATGCGCTGGAATTGCTCGTCCATTGAGCGGGCCCCCAACTACCTGCTCGACCTGGAGAGAGGTGACGCGGCTGAGGGCTCCACGGGTGGGAGAGTGGCGGGCGGTCCGAGGGGGAGCCCGCTGGACCGGGACGCTGACACGCTGTCACACACCACAAACACCACGCACAGTAGCTCAGTCAGTGAGGTGTGAGACATTATGTGTCGGTGATGCTGTGTGTAAGACGCACTGGGCATTAGATCCTTTCTGTGCGACTGTGCGTATGTTTGTGGGGTGATAATGCAAGGGTTTAACACAGAGCTCTGCAAATAGTAAGTGCTTCATAAATACAATAATCCTAATGACGACGATGATGATTATGTCTCATTTGGAAATTTCCTCCCCCAAACTGTGGTTCCCGAATTTCTCCCGCATTCCCCTACTGAGGGGATGGGGTGAGGGGAGAAAGAGCTGAGTTGTGGAGTGGAGGGGACGACGTAGGCAGACCAGACTCCTGTTCGGCCCCTCCAGAAGACCCAAGAATGTCCTGGCTGGCCAGAGGCCCTGGAGGATGATTCCCCTCTTCCCTTCCCGCTCCTCCCGCCCCCAGTAAAGCCAGCCTAATCCAACTGCCTCCCCTGGCCCTCGGTGCTGACCTTAGCCTGCCCCGGCTCCGTTTCAGGGACGCGGGAGTCGGCCTTCGTGTACGCTCTGTCCGCCGCCGCCATCAGCCACACCATCGCCAGAGCGTGCACCACCGGGGACCTGCCGGGCTGTTCCTGCGGCCCGGTCCCAGGTGAGAGCCCTGGGCCTGGGTACCGCTGGGGAGGCTGCGCCGACAACCTCTACTACGGCCTCCTCATGGGGTCCAAATTTTCGGACGCTCCCATGAAGGTGAAAAAGTCAGGAGGCCAGACCAATAAATTGATGCATCTCCACAACAGTGAAGTAGGGAGACAGGTAACCGCAACGCTCCCCCTTCCCCTTTTCCCCCCCTCCTCCTGTCGCCCCACCTCCTTCGGGGTCGCCCCAGCTCCCACTCGGTGGCCCCTGCCTCCGGGCTGGCCCCCCAGCCCCCATGAGGGGCCCAGCTGTTGTAACACTCGCCATCCGTGGGCACTGACTTTCGAGCTGGTCAGATGGGGTGGGGGGGCGTGTCTCCATCCCCCCTCCCGCCCGCCCATCACCAGGGAGGGCCCCAGGAGAGGGGAATGGAGGGAAGAAAGGGGCACTTCTCCGTCCAAACCGCAGCACCTACCCGGGCAGTCCTGACCACCGTGTCCATGCGGGGGAAATGTCCTGGGAAGGGGAGGCGCCCCAAATCCAGCAGACCATCCCCTGGGGAGGGGAGCCCAGGGAGGGAAGCTGGCAAGGGGTCATAGAGAGGCACTGGGGGAGACGCAGGTTGGTCCAAGTGGGCAGGAGCAGAGTTTTCCTGCCCCCCGCCCCCCGGCCCACGTCATCCCCCGGGCCTGGAATGCCCTCCCTCTGCCCATCCGCCAAGCTAGCTCTCTTCCTCCCTTCAAGGCCCTACTGAGAGCTCACCTCCTCCAGGAGGCCTTCCCACACTGAGCCCCTTCCTTCCTCTCCCTCCATCCCCCCCATCTTACCTCCTTCCCTTCCCCACAGCACCTGTATATATGTATACGTTTGTACATATTTATTACTCTATTTATTTATTTATTTGACTTGTACATATCTATTCTATTTATTTTATTTTGTTAGTACGTTTGGTTTTGTTCTCTGTCTCCCCCTTCTAGACTGCGAGCCCGCTGTTGGGTAGGGACTGTCTCTCTATGTTGCCAATTTGTACTTCCCAAGCGCTTAGTACAGTGCTCTGCACATAGTAAGCGCTCAATAAATACGATTGATGATGATGATGATGATGACCCTGACCCTAATGGGTCACCGGGCTGTCACCGGCACTGCCACCACCAGGGGGCGCCAGTCTGTCAATAACAGTAGCATTGACCTTGACCCGTCTGCGCGCACTGTGCTGTTTGGGCCCCTAATAATAATAATAATAATAATAATAATAATAATAATAATAATGGCATTTGTTAAGCACTTACTATGTTCAAAGCACTGTTCTAAGCGCTGGACATCAGAATAGGGCTGCCTCCAGCCTCCACCTCCCCCCAAGCAGGGAGCTCGGCTTCACCCACTCTGGTCCTCTGGGATGGGACGGGGTCCTCGAAGAACCCACTAAAACTCCGAAAGGAGCCGCGTGCCTCTGATGGACTGGGGTGTAGACTAGTAATGATGGCATTTATTAAGCGCTTACTATGTGCAAAGCACTGTTCTAAGCGCTGGGGAGGTTACAAGGTGATCAGGTTGTCCCACGGGGGGCTCACAGTCTTCATCCCCATTTTACAGATGAGGTCACTGAGACACAGCACTGGGGACTAATAATAATAATAATTATGATAGCATTTGTTAAGCGCTTACTATGTGCAAGGCACTGTTCTAAGCGCTGGGGAGGATACGAGGTGATCAGGTTGTCCCACGTGGGGCTCACAGTCTTCATCCCCATTTTACAGATGAGGGAACTGAGGCCCAGAGAAGTGAAATGACTTGCCCGAAGTCACACAGCTGACAAGTGGCGGAGCCGGGATTTGAACCCATGACCTTCTGACTCCCAAGCCCGTGCTCTTTCCACTGAGCCACGCCGCTGCCCCGGACTGGGGTGTAGACTAATAATAATAATAATGATGATGGCATTTGTTAAGCGCTTACTATGAGCAAGGCACTGTTCTAAGCGCTGGGGAGGATACAGGGTGATCGGGTTGTCCCACGTGGGGCTCACAGTCTTAATCCCCATTTTACAGATGAGGTCACTGAGGCACGGCACTGTTGCCAAAAGTCACACAGCTGATTAGAACCCATGACCTCTGACTCCCGAGCCCGTGCTCTTTCCACTGAGCCACACTGCTTCCCCTAGACGGGACAGGATTCCCACACCCTCCCAATCAGCCTCGTCCCCGGGTGGATTTTCCACAGGGAATAAATCCAGATGGGAGCCTTTTATTTCGCCTATCAACCCTCCTTTCTGCATTAACTATGAACTTGACTGTGTACTCTTTAAGCACTTTGATACTCATCTCAGCCCCAGAGTACTTCTGTATATATCTCTATGCATTAATAATAATAATAATGATGATGGCATTTATTAAGTGCTTACTATGTGCAAAGCACTGTTCTAAGCACTGGGGAGGTTACAATGTGATCAGGTTGTCCCACGGGGGGCTCACAGTCTTAATCCTCATTTTACAGATGAGGTAACTGAGGCACAGAGAAGTTAAGTGACTTGCCCAAAGTCACACTGCTGACAATAGTCGGAGCCGGGATTTGAACCCATGACCTCTGACTCCAAAGCCCGTGCTCTTTCCACTGAGCCACACTGCTTCCTATTTCCCCTCCCCTTTAATAATAATAATAATGATAACTGTGGTATTTGTTAAGCACTTACTATGTGCCAAGCACTGTTCAAAGCACTGGGGGAGATACAAGGTTATCAGGTTGCCCCAGATGGGGTTCACAGTATTAATCCCCATTTTGCAGAGGAGGCAACTGAGGCACAGACAAGTTAAATGACTTGCCCAAAGTTACACAGCTGCCTAGTGGCAGAGCCGGGATTAGGACCCACGACGGTAAACTCCTCGTGGGCAGGGATCGAGTCTACCAACTCTGGTATATTGTCCTTTGCCAAATGTCTAGTACAGTGCTCTATGTTAGGCACTCAGCAAATACCACTGACTGACTGATAGGCCCGTGGGGCCAAGGGGCTGGTCTTGGAAGGGGCCACGCGATGTTTCAATCAATCAATCAATCAATCAATCGTATTTACTGAGCGATTACTATGTGCAGAGCACTGTACTAAGCGCTTGGGAAGTACAAGTCGGCAACACATAGAGACAGTCCCTACCCAACAGCGGGCTCACAGTCTAGAAGGGGGAGACAGAGAACAAAACCAAACATACTAACAAAATAAAATAAATAGAATAGATATGGACAAGTAAGATAAATAGAGTAATAAATATGTACAAACATATATACATATATACAGGTGCTGTGGGGAAGGGAAGGAGGTAAGATCGGGGGGATGGAGAGGGGGACGAGGGGGAGAGGAAGGAAGGGGCTCAGTCTGGAAAGGCCTCCTGGAGGAGGTGAGCTCTCAGTAGGACCTTGAAGTGCCCTTTAACTGCTCTGTACTTGTTTTCTCATCTGTAAAATGGGGATTAAATACCTGTTCTCCCTCCTGCTTAGACTATGAGCTCCATGTGGGACAGGGACCTTGTCTCATTTGACGATCTTGTACAGCGCTTGGCAAATAAAAAGTGCCTAACAAGTACCACAGTTATTAGTCTTTCTGTCCCAGGCTTCCTCCCTCCCCACCTGTGCCCGCGGCACAAATTTTCTAGTCCCATCACTCCTTATTTCCTCATGCCAAAGCAGGGTGGGAGTAGCAGAGCTGTTGGTAGGAGGGGAGGAGGAGGAAGGAACTAAGCTGAGGGTGACTTGGTGGGGGCAAAGTCCATTGGAGTGACCCCCCACCCTCTCTGGGGACATTAGGCTGTGTCCTAGGGGAGAGCTAGACTGTGAGCCCACTGTTGGGTAGGGACCGTCTCTATATGTTGCCAACTTGGACTTCCCAAGCGCTTAGTACAGTGCTCTGCACACAGTAAGCGCTCAAGAAATACGATTGAATGAATGAATGAATGCGAGCTGCAGCGTTGTCCCAAGGGAGAGCTGTGGGGTGTGTCCCAGGGATGAGCCATACAGGGCTGGTGCCGTGAGTGAATTTCAGAAGAGACGGCCTCAACCCCAGTTAATAATGATTATGAGAGTAATAATTTTAAAAAAAAGGCATTTGTAAAGCGCTTACTCTGTGCCGAGGGCTGTGATAGACACCATATAATCAGGTCCCCCATGGGGTTCACGGTCAAAGTAGGAGGAACGACAGGTATCAGCGTGGCTCATTGGAAAGAGCCCGGGGTTTGGACTCAGAGGTCATGGGTTCAAATCCCGGCTCCTCCAATTGTCAGCTGTGTGACTTTGGGCGAGTCATTTCACGTCTCTGGGCCTCAGTCCCCTCATCTGTAAAATGGGGATTAAGACTGTGGAGCCCCAAGTGGGACAACCTCATCACCTTGTATCTTCCCCAGCGTTTAGAACAGTGCTCTGCACACAGTAAGCGCTTAACAAATGCCGTCATTAGTATTGAATCCCCATTTGGCAGAGAAGGGAACTGTGAGGCTTCAAGAAAAGAGACCGTCCAAGGTCACCCAGGAGACAAGCGATGGAGCCGAGATTAGAACCTCAGTCCTCGGACTCCCACCAGCCCCTTGCTCTTTCCAATAAGCGATGCTACTTCTCCGGGGTGGCTTTCCCAGGGGAGGGGGCACATCGGAAACCCAGATAGGGGCTTCCTGATTCCCGTGTGTGTCCCTCCTGGCCCGCCCTGTCACCCCCCAGGCCCTGAAAGCGTCTGTGGAGATGAAGTGTAAGTGCCACGGGGTCTCCGGCTCCTGCTCTATCAGGACCTGCTGGCGGGGCCTCCAGGAACTGAGGGACATCGCTCTGGACCTGAAGACCAGGTACCTGTCGGCCACCAAGGTGGTGCACCGGCCCATGGGCACCCACAAGCACCTGGTGCCCAAGGACATCGACGTGCGACCGGTCCGGGACACAGAACTCATCTACCTGCAGAGCTCACCTGACTTCTGCATGAAGAATGAGAAGGTGGGCTCCCACGGCACGCAGGACAGGTGAGGGGACTCCCGAGGCCGGGCTCTTTCCACTAAGCCAAGCTGCATCCCTCCTGCCCACCCATGGCACCCCAGCCTGGGATGGCCAGGGGTTCGGGGGTGGGGGAAGTCAGTTCCCTCTCCCTCATCATCATCAATCGTATTTATTGAGCGCTTACTATGTGCAGAGCACTGTACTAAGCGCTTGGGAAGTACAAATTGGCAACATATAGAGACGGTCCCTACCCAACAGTGGGCTCACAGTCTAAAAGGGGTCTAAAAGGGGTCCCTCCTCCCCAACGCCCTCCTTGCCGCCCCCACATCCAGGCCTCCCCACTCTGTTGTCACGCGTGGGCCTGCGTGTTCACAAGCAGCCGTTTCCTGGAGGAGCGGGGGTCCTGGCACGGACCCGGCCTCCTCGCAGCTCGGGCTGACCCGTCGGAGAGAAGCAATCACCCCGCGGAGCCCATCTGCGGGGCGGCTGCGGGCTGTGGCGGAGCAGGGAGGGGGAGAGGGAGGGGAGAAACCCCGGCACCCCCCGAAATCTCCGCCCGCCGGGGCAGGTCTGGTGGCTCTGTCGTTATCCTACCCGCGGCCACGGCATTAGCTGGAAAACCGTTTTCTCACACCAGACCTTAGGCCTGGGTCCAGTTCGAGCGGGCTGGGGGGGGCAGGGGCCTTCCTGGATTATCCGCAGATTTCACTTAACCCTAGTGAGGTGATGGAGAGTTGAGGGCCATTCCAGAGGCAGGAAAAGTCGCCCCCACCCCCGCACAAACATACACACTTTCGGCCTAGGTAGGTCCACTCAGGCTCCCCCAGAGTCCTGGAGAAAGCCCCAAAAGCCGGGCCCGGGCGGCCGGACAGGGGTCAGTCAGTCGTATTTATTGAGCGCTTACTGTGTGCAGAGCACTTTTCGGTCTAGGTAGGTCCACTCAGTCTCCCCCAGATTCCTGGAGAAAGCCCCTAAAGCCGGGCCCGGGTGCGGCCGGACAGGGGTCAGTCAGTCGTATTTATTGAGCGCTTACTGTGTGCAGAGCACTTTTCGGCCTAGGTAGGTCCACTCAGTCTCCCCCAGAGTCCTGGAGAAAGCCCCAAAAGCCGGGCCCGGGCGGCCGGACAGGGGTCAGTCAGTCGTATTTATTGAGCGCTTACTGTGTGCAGAGCACTTTTCGGTCTAGGTAGGTCCACTCAGTCTCCCCCAGAGTCCTGGAGAAAGCCCCTAAAGCCGGGCCCGGGTGCGGCCGGACAGGGGTCAGTCAGTCGTATTTATTGAGCGCTTACTGTGTGCAGAGCACTATAGGGAGTATTTGGGAGAGTACAAGACAATGATAAACAGTCGCATTCCCTGCCCACAACGAGCTTATGATCTAGAGGACAAGTCAGGAGCTTGTCAGCTTCTCCACCCCCACTGCCCAGCGGGAGCCCTGATCTCTAGGGGGTCTGAGCCCCCTTGATGGACGTCACTCGACACTGGTCAACCATGCGCGGGTCCACTGAGGCTGCGGTGGCCCCGGACTAGCTTCTCAGGCCGGGGCGGGCAGGGCGGGCAGCGGGAGAGAGGGCGGAAGGCCTCACCTCACCCAGGCGCGTTCGCCCGCCCGCAGGCAATGCAACAAGACTTCCAACGGCAGCGACAGCTGTGACCTCATGTGCTGCGGCCGAGGATACAACCCGTACATGGACAAGGTGGTGGAGCGCTGCCATTGCAAGTACCACTGGTGCTGCTACGTCACCTGCAAGAAGTGTGAGCGGGTGGTGGAGCGCTACGTGTGCAAGTGAGCTTCCGCGCCCCGCGGCCCGCCGGACTGCTGGGTCCGGGCTGCCGGCGTCCCGAAGTGCTATCTGTCCCCGGGGGACTTTCCCCAGACTGTCTCCCCGCCGCGCCTCGCCGGCACGCGGACGCCAATGCAATAAAAAAAAAAATGAGATAATAGAAAGAGAGAAAGCCGGAGGAGGCCTGGGAAAGAAAGAACGAAAAAGGAGGCCCAGACACAGCTACACATCCGCGCGTGCGTGCCACACACACTCCCATATACCCCCAAGCATAGACACACACACACACACACTCAGATACACACTTGTGCACACACATTTTGATACATGCGTGTGCACACACTCAAATATACACCCCCGTGCGCACACCCATTTCATTAATTCATTCAATCGTATTTGTAGAGCAATTACTGTGTGCAGAGCACTGTACTAAGCGCTTGGAAAGTACAGTACAGCAGTAAAGAGAGACAATCCCTGCCCAAATCGGGCTTACGGTCTAGAGGTGGGGATTACAGTCTTACATGGGGGGATTTAGATACATACCCATGAGCGTGCACACACTCAGATACACAACGCCACGGGCGGGCTCCATGTTTAAAAATTTTTGTATCGGATGGTCCTAGAGGGAGCATCGGATCAGCTCTCGTCTCCCCAGGAAGCTGTGGACTTTTCTTGCGGAGACCGAGGATCCAACTCGGCCGCCCGGACCAAAGCGGAACCCCAAACTGGCTCTGGACACCCTAGGGGGTCCCAGTGCCCGAAGGGAGGTTCGAAGCCTCGTGGGCTGGACCCGAGGATGGGCCGCAGGGCCATCCCCTTGGGACCACCGAGGCAGAGCAGGGTCCGCACCAGACCCAACCTCCAGAAACGCCTCTCCTCGCCCTCCCGCGAGCAGAATCCCAACTCCCCAGGCCGGCGAGCCCAAGCCGGACTCCTCCGTGCCGCATGCAGAAACGCCTAACTGTGGGTGGGTGTAATGATTCTTCTCTGGGATGCGGAACCTTCGCCATATTTATGAACCCATCTTGCGGTCTCTTTTCCTCTCCCTTTGATATATATATTATATATATATATATATAAATATATGATCTATATTTGAAATGAGCTTTGCACAGTGATTCAGAATAAATGTCGGAACGGTGCCGCCGCTACCAGGCCTAGGGCCCCACACATCCTTTCCACCCTCCCCTCGCCACCCCCTCCACCTCCCTTCATCCCTCCTTCCCCCTTTGCCTTCCGCTACCCCCACCTCCCTCTCCTCCCCCCGAACCCCATCCCCACAATATTTTGAAATCCTTTTCCAAGGTTGGCAAGGGCAGTCGCCATGAAACCTAAACCCTGTCGACAAGGAGAGTAAATGAAAGGAAGAGGAAAGAGACACAGACAGAGACAAAGAGAGAGGGAAGCAAATTCCAGCGAAATCGTTTCCAGAGGGGCAGGGGAGGGACAAGGAAGGAGCAGCGGGAATGGCTGGAAGCCCCTTGAGGGAAGGGATCATGTCTACCCACTCTATTGTATTCTGTCAAGCACTTAATACAGTGCAGAGCTCTACACAGAGAAAGTGCTCAGTAAATTCCGTTAATTTATTTAGGTGGGCCTTCGGAAGTGCTGTGAGTATCGGGAGAACTGAGGTCTCAGATGCAGGGAGGGAGGGTGATCCACAATGTGGATTGGATTGGATTGGACTTTTAGACTGTGAGCCCACTGCTGAGTAGGGACTGTCTCTATATGTTGCCAACTTGTACTTCCCAAGGGCTTAGTACAGTGCTCTGCACACAGTAAGCGCTCAATAAATACGATTGATTAAGGTCCTGGCCCAAGGCCTGTTTCAAGGGCGAGGATCAGATCCGTCTCTGAAACGAAAACCGCCAGGATCGTGATGCAGGTTGGGCGGGAGATGGGAGAGAAGGGAATGGAAGACGGACAAGCAGCGTGGCTCAGTGGAAAGAGCACGGGCTTTGGAGTCAGAGATCATGGGTTCAAAGTCAGCTGTGTGACTTTGGGCAAGTCACTTCACTTCTCTGGGCCTCAGTGACCTCATCTGGAAAATGGGGATTAAAACTGTGAGCCCCCCGTGGGACAACCTGATCACCTTGTAACCTCCGCGGCGCTTAAAACAGTGCTTTGCACGTAGTAAGCGCTTAACGAATACCATCATTAATTAATTAATTAAGCGTTTAAAAGAAGCTACTTTCAGGGAAGAGGAAAACAGGAAAAAGAACCAGGACCAACAGAGACGCTTCCCGCGATCCCCAAATCAGGCCACTAGCTGCCCCTCCTCCCGCCAACTTCTCCCTCTCTCCCTGACTCTGGCTCTCTGTCTTTCTCTCTCCCTGACTCTGTCTGTCTCATTCTCCCTCTCTCCGGTTCTCTTTTTCCCTTTCTGGCTTTTTGTCTCTTACTCAGCTCCTCCTGACTCTCCGACTCTGTTTCCTTCTTTCCCTTTCTGTCTTTCTAAATCTCCGACTCTGGTTCTCTGTCTCCCTCCCTGCCTCTCTGTCTCTTTCAGTCTCCTGACTGGCTCTCTCCTGGCCTCCCTATTTCCCTCAGTAAATATAATTCACGGATTGACTGACCTACCTTTTAACCTGGGGGTCTTCAGACCATCCTTTCAGTGAAACAGACCCTAGCCTGGGGCATGCATTCCCCCCGCCACACATCTGCAGATATATGATGATGACGGCATTTATTAAGTGCTTACTATGTGCAAAGCACTGTTCTAAGAGCTGGGGAGGTTACAAGGTGATCAGGTTGTCCCACGGGGGGCTCACAGTCTTAATCCCCATTTTACAGATGAGGGAACTGAGGCCCAGAGAAGTTAAGTGACTAGCCCAAAGTCACACAGCTGACAATTGGCGGAGCCGGGGTTTGAACCCATGACCTCTGACTCCAAAGCCCGTGCTCTTTCCACTGAGCCACGCTGCTTCTCTAATATACATGTAGGTATACGCTCACACTCCCACACACAAACACCTGTGCACGCATGCATGGTCCTCATTCATATACAGCTGTTGGGGTTTCAGGGCTGGCCAGCCCGTGGCCGGAGGCTCCTGTTTGTTGGGCCGCCGGTGGGCCTCTGAGGCTGGCCGCAGCTCCCAGGGACCCAGGCTGGAGGTGTCCCCGACCGCCCATCTCAGTCGACCCCCGACGGTCAGCTGGGGGGCCTCTGTGTATGGAAGAGTGGCCCCCATCACCTCCATAAAGCACTTGGTGTCAACGCACATGCTCGTCTGCCAATCGGCCGGCCCACCCCCACGAGATGGCCGCGGTCTCTGATGTGTTTTCCAGGCGCCGTTTAAGGGTCTCTGGTCTCCTCTCTGAGCAAACCAATATCCGCTTGGCTGCCCCGGCCCGGGCTACTGCACAGCTAGTGCTGATGCCGGCCCCTCGGTCGTGTTAGCCAGAGCCCGTAAAACAGGCTGGTGGTGGGAGAGCCGTGGGAGGTGGGGAAGGGGAGCGGGGGGAGAGACAAGAGACCCTCTCTGTGCTGGAGAGGGAGTCTGAGAGTGGTCTCGTTTAGACCAGGAGTGGGGGAGATGGAAGGAGAGATAGATCTGGGGTCGGGAGGGAGGGCAGAGACACACTGTGAAGAAGGGCGGGACCAGTGTGGGAGTGGGCCTGAGGGGAGGCCAACTCCCTGCAGGTGCGGGTTTGCGAAATCCTCTGTGGATAATCCACAAAGCGGATAATCCACAAAGCGGATAATCCACTTGAAAGCCGTGGAGTGGTGCCTTTGATGGTGCCGAGATCCGCCGAGCCTTCCGGGCTGAGTTGGCATCGCCGTTGCAGCTGGCCACCCCGCCCAAAGGGGGTACTTCTACCTCCCACGGTGGCACTGGTTGCCGAAGGCACGAAGGACACGGAGCCGGGTGGGGAAGATGCTGTGGTTCGACTTGCCAGGTGGGACAGGGATTGTGTCCAAACAGATTTGCTGGTATCCACCCCAGCGCATAGTACAGTGCTTGGCACACAGTACGCGCTTAACAAATACCACGATTATTTTTATCCAAGGTGGGATGGAGGGAGGGGGCGGGAGGGAGGGGGACAGAGAAGGAGGAGAGAGAGGGAAGGGAAGGGTAACGGACCGCCGTGGAGATACCTCGCCCCTTGAGCTGCCCCCCTCTGCCTCCTCAGCTCATCCAAGGAAAAAGTGTGCGTGTGTGTGTGTGTGTTTGTGTGTGTATATGTGTGTCCAGCAGCCGCTGGACAGTTTAATCTCTGCTGGAAGCTCGGCCCCTCTCCCGGCCGACACCTGCTCGGAGCCTTCCGCCGCAGAAGCCGGGACAAGGGCGGGTGGGAGGTCAGGGCCTGACCCCCCCGGAGAGCACAGACAACGCGACCCCACGGGGCCGTGCCCCGACCCCTGTTCGCCTGCCCCCGGCAGGGATGAAAGGCAGCCTGAGGGCAGGGGGTTGCCCGCTGGGGGACCCCTTGCCTGTGGCCCGGCCTCTCATCCTGTCAGCCTCGCCCTTCCCGTCACCCCACAGCTCACCTAGCTCAGGACTCGTTCTCCGACCAGCCGCCCCAGGACGCTGGGAGGAACCATTTTCTGGCTGTCCTGGACACCCGCTCTCATGGTTGGAGATGGACTCTATCAGAGATGGATTCTAACCATGGAATCCCCTTCATTCTCTGCTTTTCATCCCTAACTCCCCCACAGTGACCCAGCACAGACCATCCAACACCCCCGACTCTCCCCTCTCCATCCCTGACTCTCCCCGGTGACCCAGCACGGACCACCTAATCCCCTTGATTCTCCCTCAGTGTCCCAGCAGACCAACCCACACCCCTGACTTTCCCCTCTCAGTCATCTATTCAATCGTATTTATTGAGCACTTACTGTGTGCAGAGCGCTTGGGAGGTACAAGTTGGCAACATATAAAGACGGTCCCTACCCAAAAACGGGCTCACAGTCTAGAAGGGGGAGAGAGACAACAAAACTAAACATATAGACAGGTGTCAAAGTCGTCAGAACAAATAGAATTAAAGCTACATGCACATCATTAACAGAATAAACAGAATAGTAAATATGTACAAGTAAAATAGAGTAATAAATCTGTACATATATATATATATAAGTGCTGTGGGGAGGGGAAGGAGGTAGGGTGGGAAGGAGGAGAGGAAAAAGAGGGCTCAGTCTGGGAAGGCCTCTTGGAGGAGGTGAGCTCTCAGTAGGGCTTTGAAGGAAGGAAGAGAGCTAACTTGGCGGATGTGTGGACAGAGGGCATTCCAGGCCAGAGGAAGGATGTGGGCCGGGGGTCGACGGCGGGACAGGCGAGAGCGAGATACAGTGAGGAGGTTAACGGCGGCAGAGGAGTGGAGGTTGCAGGCTGGGCTGGAGAAGGAGAGAAGGGAGGTGAGGGAGGAGGGGGCGAGGTGATGGACAGCCTTGAAGCCGAGAATGAGGAGTTTTTGTTTGATGCGTAGGTTGACAGGCAGCCACTGGAGATTTTTGAGGAGGGGAGTAACATGCCCAGAGCGTTTCTGCACAAAGGTGATCCGGGCAGCAGAGTGAAGTGTAGACTGAAGTGGGGAGAGACAGGATGGGAGATCAGAGAGGAGGCTGATGCAGTAATCCAGTCGAGATAGGATGAGAGATTGAACCAGCAAGGTTGCGGTTCTGACTCTCCCCAGTGACCCAGCAAGGACCTTCCTAATCCCACCTTCCTAATCCCCTTGATTCTCCCCTCTCCCTCCATCCCTGATTTGCCCTCGGTGATGCAGCACAGACCATGAGAGAAGCAGCGTGGCTCAGGGGAGAAGAGCCCGGGCTTTGGAGTCAGAGGTCATGGGTTCAAACCCCGGCTCCGCCAACTGTAAGCTGTGTGACTTTGGGCAAGTCACTTAACTTCTCCGTGCCTCAGTTACCTCATCTGTAAAATGGGGATTGAGACTGTGAGCCCCATGTGGGGCAACCTGATCACCTTGTGACATCCCCAGCGCTTAGAACAGTGCTTTGCACATAGGAAGCGCTTAATAAATGCCATCATTATTATTACCATCCCACACCACCGACCTTCCCCTCTCCATCCCTGACTCTCCCCAGGAACCCAGCACGGCCTGTCCCACACCTCCGATTCTCCCCTCTCCATCCTTAACTCTTCCCAGCGACCCAGCCCGGACCCCGCCACCCCCAAACTCTCTGTGAGGAGCCGGGGGAGGCTGGAGGGGTTGGGGAATGCGCACCAGCCTCCCCCTCAGGGGTTGGGGTCCGGACGTGTTTCATTAGGGGCCTGGTCTCTGCTGTGCTGCGCCTGGTCTTAGCACCTCATCAGGGAGCCCCAGGCCCTGACGGGAAACAGGCTGCGCTCTTCCTGCTCCCCCGGGCTCCCTCCCCTTCTCTCCCACTCCCCACCTCCCCCTCACACTCTACTTGCCCCCCACCCTTCCCCGACCCTGGCTCTTTCCTCTTTCAGCCCACCCGTTTGTCTCCTAGAATAAGAACAACAGTATCTGTTAAGCGCTCACTAGGTGCCAAGCACTGTCCTAAGCACTGGGATAGATACAAGGTAAGCAGGATGGCCCCCCGTGCCCCCCCTGCTAGATGGGAAGCTCCAGGAGGGCAAGGGAATCATGTCTTCTAGGCTGTGAGCCCACTGTTGGGTAGGGACCGTCTCTCTATGTTGCCAACTTGGACTTCCCAAGCGCTTAGTACAGTGCTCTGCACACAGTAAGTGCTCAATAAATACGTTTGAATGAATGAATGAATGAATCAATGAATCCTCTTTCAGCCCACCCGTTTGTCTCCTATAATAAGAACAACAGTATCTGTTAAGCGCTCACTAGGTGCCAAGCACTGTCCTAAGCACTGGGATAGATACAAGGTAAGCAGGATGTCCCCCGTGCCTCCCCTGCTAGATGGGAAGCTCCAGGAGGGCAAGGGAATCATGTCTTCTAGGCTGTGAGCCCACTGTTGGGTAGGGACCGTCTCTAGATGTTGCCAACTTGGACTTCCCAAGCGCTTAGTACAGTGCTCTGCACACAGTAAGCGCTCAATAAATACGATTGAATGAATGAATGAATGAATCAATCAATCAATCCTCTTTCAGCCCACCCGTTTGTCTCCTATAATAAGAACAACAGTATCTGTTAAGCGCTCACTAGGTGCCAAGCACTGTCCTAAGCACTGGGATAGATACAAGGTAAGCAGGATGGCCCCCCGTGCCTCCCCTGCTAGATGGGAAACTCCAGGAGGGCAAGGGAATCATGTCTTCTAGACTGTGAGCCCACTGTTGGGTAGGGACCGTCTCTCTATGTTGCCAACTTGGACTTCCCAAGTGCTTAGTACAGTGCTCTGCACACAGTAAGCGCTCAATAAATACGTTTGAATGAATGAATGAATGAATCAATCAATCAATCCTCTTTCAGCTCACCCGTTTGTCTCCTATAATAAGAACAACAGTATCTGTTAAGCGCTCACTAGGTGCCAAGCACTGTCCTAAGCACTGGGATAGATACAAGGTAAGCAGGATGTCCCCCGTGCCTCCCCTGCTAGATGGGAAGCTCCAGGAGGGCAAGGGAATCATGTCTTCTAGGCTGTGAGCCCACTGTTGGGTAGGGACCGTCTCTCTGTTGCCAACTTGGACTTCCCAAGCGCTTAGTACAGTGCTCTGCACACAGTAAGCGCTCAATAAATACGATTGAATGAATGAATGAATGAATGAATCAATCAATCGTATTTATTGAGCGCTTACTGTGTGCAGAGCACTGTACTAAGCGCTTGGGAAGTACAAGTTGGCAACATATACAGTCCCTACCCAACAGTGGGCTCACAGTCTAAAAGACTGTGAATGAATGAATGTCTCCCTACCCCACTGGACTCTCCCAAGTATTTAGTACTTCAAGAGAAGCAGCGCGGTTTAGTGGAAAGAGTCCGGGCTTGGGAGTCAGAGGTCATGGGTTCGAATCCCACCTCTATCACTTGTCAGCTGTGTGACTTCGGGCAAGTCACTCAACTTCTCTGTGCCTGTTACCTCATCTGTAAAATGGGGATTAAGACTGTGAGCCCCCCGTGGGACAACCTGATAACCTTGTATCTACCCCAGCAATTAGAACAGTGTATGGCACATAGTATCATCAATCGTATTTATTGAGCGCTTACTGTGTGCAGAGCACTGTACTAAGCGCTTGGGAAGTACAAGTTGGCAACATATAGAAACAGTCCCTACCCAACAGTGGGCTCACAGTTAAGCCCACTCAGTAAGCACTTAACAAATGCCATCATTATTATTAGTAGTAGTACGGTGCTCTACACACAGTAGGTAACTCAGTCAATACCACCGACTGACTACCACTCGCCGGGTGTCTGCTCCAAGCCTCAGTTTCTCTAGCCGTTGGGTGGGGGCTCCCAGGGAACTAACGGGGGGAAACAGGGCAGCCAGGTGCGAAGCTGAGAGGGACACAATTAGCCCCCAGATTCCCCCGGGTCCTTTCCCACCTCGCTCCCAGACTACCGAAACAATAATAATAATAATAGCAGTTGTTACGAGCTTACTATGTGCCAAACACTGTTCTCAGCGCTGGGGTAAATACAGGTTAATCAGGTTGGACATAGTCCCTGTCCACATAAGGTTCCCAGTCGAAACAGGAGGGAGTAGGATTTAATCCCCATTTTACAGATGAGGTAACTGACACCCATAGAAGTTAAGTGACTTGCCCAAGGTCTCCCAGCAGCCACGTGGCCGAGTCGGGATGAGAACCAGGTCCTCTGACTCCCAAGTCTGTGCTTTTTCCACCTGGCCACAGTGCTCCTCAATTACTCAATGTTCTTCAGTGTCAAAATCGCAATCGGCGCAAATCGGCGCTTGGCACATATGCAGCGCTTAACAAATACCATAATAATAATAATAATAATAATAATAATCAGCCCACTCGGTTACCCGAGAAGGTGGAGAGATAAGTCAAAGCCGTCTGGGGAGCAGGGGGAGGCCAAGGCCGAGGGCGTCGGGGATTCAGGCCCGGATCTCCGGGTGGGGAAAGGATGCCCATTTCACTTACAACCCCTTAACGGCGAGTGAATTCTCCGTTGGGCAAATACAGTTAGCTGTAAATGAGACATCCCCGGGGATCCGGGCCCGAAATCCCGACCTAACTTGTATTCGCCCAACGGAGAATTCACTTGCCAGCGCTTAGAACAGTGCTCCAGTGCTTAGAACAGTGCTTTGCACATAGTAAGCGCTTAACAAATGCCATTATTATTATTATTGCCGTTAATAATAACAATAATAATAATGGCATTTATTAAGCGCTTACTATGTGCAAAGCACTGTTCTAAGCGCTGGGGAGGTTACAAGGTGATCAGGTTGTCCCACGTGGGGCTCACAGTCTTAATCCCCATTTTACAGATGAGGTAACTGAGGCACAGAGAAGTGAAGCGACTTGCCCAAAGTCACACAGCTGACAATTGGCAGAGCCAGGATTTGAACCCATGACCTCTGACTCCAAAGCCCAGGCTCTTTTCCACTGAGCCACGCTGCTTCTCTAAGGGGTTGTAGGTGAAATGGGCATCCTTTCCCTACCCGGCAGCATCCGGGGGAGCAGCTGGGCACTCTCGCTGGGAAACCCAGCCGGAGTTGGCCGGAGGGAGGGCTGGAGTCTGGGATGGCGCCGGGGAAATGGGAAGCGATCTGGGGATAAGGGGGGGTTTCTAGGACCCCTCCTCCTTCTTCCCCGCTCCCCTCTCGGCCCTTCGCGGAGGCTCGGGGTCCCCAAGACACGCCAACCCCGTGCCATCTGGAGGGCTTGGACGCCGGCCACGCGTGTGCCGGAGATGAAAGAAGGCTGTGAGGGTCCGGGCTGTCCCCCGGCCCGAGAGGCGGCCAGCTGGACGAGCCCGAGTCTAAATAAATCACTAACACGAGGATTAAGCATTCCATGGACGTGCGTCCCCCGGGATTAGGGGCCCGGGGAGAGATGAGGAAAACAACAGAAACTAGAGAGGGGTTGGGGGCTGGGGGGACCCTAACCGTCCAAGCCAACACCACCCCCCAGGCTCGTGGGCCTTGGGAGAGGGGAAGATGAGGCTTTGAGGCCTGAATCGTTCCCCGAGCCAAGGGGTGGGGGGCGAGGGGGAGGAAGGTGTTGAGAGCAGCATCCTGTTCCCCGCGACAGGCCGGCCCGTGCAGAGCCAGCCAAGGAGTGACCCTGGGGCTGGACGGGGGTCTGGTCTCCACCCCGGAGCCCCTTGCCCCCTCGACGCCCCCGCTCAGAGGGGCGGCGGCGGGCCTAGAATCCATTTGCTCTCAACCTGAGTCGTAACCCCCCAGCGTGGGAGATTTGTTCCAGGACGGCGATAATTGTTCCCAGCTCCACGACTGAGATACAGCTCGCCCCGCTTCCAGTCGCCTCGCCAGCGGACAAAGAGGGCCGGAACGGAGCTGGGGGAGGGGGCGAGGAGGTGGGAGAAGGAGGAGGAGGAGGAGGAGGAGAAGGAGGATGAGGGGGAGGCCCAGACCCCAGCATGACTCCTGCTCTCCTTGACGGGGGCCAGTACAGCGTTCTGCACTCCCGGGATGCTCAATGAGTACGATGCCGAGTCATTCAATCGTTTTCATTGAGCGCTTACTCCGTTCAGAGCACTGGACTAAACGCTTGAAAAATGACGGCGTTTGTTAAGCGTTTAATAATAATAATAATGGTATTTGTTAAGCGCTACGTGCCAAGCACTGTTCTAAGCCCTGGGGTCGATACAAGGTTATCAGGTTGTCCCACATGGGGCTCACAGGCTTAATCCCCATTTACAGACGAGGTCACTGAGGCACAGAGAATTTAAGTGACTTGCCCAAAGTCACACAGCTGAGAAGTGACGGAGCCAGAATTCGAACCCACGACCTCTGACTCCGAAGCCCGTGCTTTTTCCACTAAGCCATGCTGCTTCTCATGCTTTTTTTTTTTATGGCATTTGTTAAGCGCCATGTGCAAAGCACTTTTCTAAGCGCTGGAGGGGGGGATACAAGGTGATCAAGTTGTCCCACGTGGGGCTCACAGTCTTAATCCCCATTTTACAGATGAGGTAACTGAGGCTCAGAGAAGTGAAGTGACTTGCCGAAGGTCACACAGCGGACATGTGGCAGAGCCGGGATTCGAACCCATGACTTCTGACTCCAAAGCCCGGGCTCTTTCCACTGAGCCACGCTGCTTCTCATGCTTACTATTACTTTGCTTACTATATGCCAAGCACTGTTCTAAGCGCTGGGGGAGATACAAGGTAATCAGGTCATCCCACGTGGGGCTCCCAGTCTTCACCCTCGTTTTACAGATGACGGAACTGAGGCACAGAGAAGTTAAGTGACTTGCCCAATGTCACACAGCTGATGAGCGGCGGAGCCGGGATTAGAACTCACGACCTTTTGACTCCCAAGCCCTGGCTCTTTCCACTGAGGCACGCTGCTTCCCTGCTGGTGACTGTCCGTGACAGGGCCAAGATGTTGGGCGGAACAGAGTGCTAGTTGCCCTTCTGGACACCTCACTCCTGGTTGCAGCGGGGCCACCCAAGCCCCCCCGACTCCTCCCCCGTGACCCAGCACAGACCACCCAATCCCCCAGACTCCTTTCCATCCCTGCCTCTCCCCCAGTGATCCAGCACGGGCCATCCAACACCCCCTGACTCTTCCACGGATAATTCAAAGGGACACGCTCCTCCTTGGATTCGTCCAGAGGCGGCTCCGGCTACAAAGCTCTCCGTGGGAATGGATTCCCTAGGGGGGTGGGATTTGGGGAGCAACAATTCCACCCTTCCCCCTGCCCAGCTCCTTCCTGGTTCTGAACCCTGACTCTAACCCTCTCCCCACCTCTCAGCTTGCAGAGGCCTGACCTTTTCCGTCCATCCTTATCGGGATGCTGCTCCATCCCCTTGAGGCTCCTGGTTGCCCTGCTCTGCTCCAGTCCACCCTGTCCTTGGCAACCGATGCTGCGGATGGGGTGCCGGGGCGGGGGGTGCTCAGGGTGGATCGGGGGCAGGATGAGGTCCTGTTCTCTCTCCCATCCCTGATGGGCCCCATGAGCACAGCACCACCCCGAGCGAGGGGGAAGGGGGGAAGTCGCGTTGCCTTCCTCTTCCCCCTTCCCAGAGCCCCGTCCCGCCGCCCTCACGCTGTTCCTGGCACTGGAAGCAGCCCCGCCCGGCCGAGCCGGGCAGAGGTGTTTGAGGAACGTCTTTTCACAGAGGGAATCGCAGGGGGAAACTGGGGTGAGGAAGCTCGGTGCTGTGAAGAAAAGCCTGGCCCACCGGTGCAGTCAACGCAGCGTTTATTCCCGCACAGCCCGGGAGACATGTTCTTTCGAGAGTACCCAGAGCGAGGGGGTGGGGTGGGGGGCAGGCGGCAGCCAGAGGGGGCTGACAGGGAGCCCCAGTGTGACACCCAGCCCGGGGACACGAGGGGCTCCCGTGAATCGGCCATCAGGCCCCCTCCACCGTCAGACTGTCGGCAAGCTCCGGCTGCCGGCCCTCACCGTCCAAACCGGTCGGTGCCGGGGCTCTGTGTGGAAGTGATCCTCTGCCTGCAGGTGAGCTGCACCCCAAGAGAACCGGGGGGCCACACCCAGATCCCTCTGACACTGCCTTACCCTTCCTTCGGGCCAGCTGCAGAGAGGGCGGTCAAGCCCCGGAAGGCGGCCGATCGGCGGTGACCCACCGATACCTGAGGCGCACGTGGTACGCGACGGGGCAGGACCAGAGGCGGCGGTGCGTGTGGGGAGGGAGGGACGAGGGAGGGGAGGTGCGGTGTTGTGTGCCTGTGTGCGCGCGCATATGCACATGCTTGTGCGTGTGAGATTATGGGAGTGTATTCAGAGACCTGAGATCTTGAAAGGGCAGATGGGAGGGAAGGCTGACCTTACAGACTCCTTCACCCGTTAGGGAAAGGGGTCCAGACTCCTCAGGAGGACAAAGGCCTTGGGACAGTCTATAATTTCCAGCAATGATTCCCAAAAGGTTGGGAAACTGAGGCAAGCGGCAAGCTGGGGGGGAGGGAGCATGTGGACCTTAGTGAGGACCGTACCCTTCCCAGATGAAAATGGAACCGTAAATAGCAGAAGCAGATAAACGTTGCGGGGTTGAGCTTTGAGCCAGTGGCGATCTGAGTGGTCAGGGACCAAGACGCTGGTCCTGGGGAACGCTGAGGGGTCCTGGGTGGGCAGGGGCCGGGGGCTGGCCTGCCCCAGGGAATCCACAGGGGTCCTGGGTGGACGGGGCCGGGGGCTGACCTGCCCAGCAGAATCCACAGGTTCTGCGAGTGCCCTCTCAGCCCCCCGGGGGTCTACACTCCCTCTCGGCCTGTTGGCTGCTCTCTCTCCCGTCCCACAGTCAACCCGGAACGAAGGTGCGTCGCCAACTGTAGGTCGAGCGGCTGAGCCCTCCCCTGGCCGGTGCCTCCCGCCGGCCCCCCGGCCTCGGCTCACTTGTCGGAGCCCTTGCGCGGCCGGCGGAAGCTGGACACGTTCTCGTTCAGCGCGTAGATCCGGCGCGAGAACTCCTCGAACTCCCCCAGCACCTGGTCGTCGCACTCCACGGCCACGGCGCTGTCCACCGGGATGCAGCCGAAAGCCTCCAGCTGGCCACCCGCGCTGAGCCCCGTGGCCTCCAGCCCGATGATCTCCTCGGCCCGCTCCACCGTGCAGCAGAAATCGGCGCCCGCGGCGGGGCCCGCGGGCTCGCTTGGGAGAAGCGTCCCATTGACGGCGCCCGGGTGGTCGGTGAGCCCCTCGTGCTGCCCGGGGCCGCCGGCCCGGCCCCCCCAGGCCTCCTCGGCGGAGCCGCCCCCTGCCCCCTGTCCTCGCCTCTCGCTTCCTTCGGGGAAGTCCAAGGAGGGGCTCAAGGAGGGGGAGACCGAGTCCCGCTCTACCTCTCCGTGGCGGGCGCCGGGGGTGGGCTGGGCCACCGCCAAGTCGTAGCTGGGCGGTGGCGTTCGGCACGGCAGTCTTTCGCTCTCTGAACTGGCTCGTTTCCGCAGCGCTGGGGCCGGAGAAGGGGGGCCGCCAGAGAAGCCAGCGTCGGCGCTCCCGAAGGTAGCGCTCTGTCGCTTGGGCACGGGGATGGCGCTGGAGGCGTGATGCCTGTCGCTGGGGGCAAACGGAAACACGGTTAACCTGGCCCACCCCGGGGCTGGGTGCGAACGAGCGCTTTGGACCCGGAACCCAGCGGTGCGGACAGGAGGCCCTGCTGTCCCCGGCTAGCCACGCGGCGAGGAACTAGGACCGAGACAAACCGGGTCCGGAGAACCGCACCTGCAGCACGGCGCCTCACGTGACTTCGGGAAAGGTAGCGGCCGGGGAGCCGTTGGTGTGGACTCTGAAATTCTACTCCTCTACTGATTTGTTTTTTTTGTGTGTATTGCCCATTTGTCCTTGTCCTTAATGCTGTTTTAGTGTTTCATTGCTCTCGCCAAGTCTACTCCAGTTCTCCGCCCAGCATCTCTAGTCACAGACTGTGAACCCTTGGCGGGTCAGGGTCTAGGTCTAATTCCCAACTGTGTACTCTTTCCCAACATCTAGTAGAGTACTCTGCACACAGTAAGCACGTAATAAATACTATTGCTGCTACTAGCACCCATGGCAACATACACAGGTCTGTTTGTTTATTCACCTTTAGATGACTTTTGCTGAATCTGTGTTTGCCCTCATTACCACTCTGTTTACAATCGGTCTGCCCATTTCTTTTGTGAGCTCCTTTGGAGAAGGTATTCTCTCTTCTAATTCGTTTGAGCCCTCCCAGGGCCCCAGCACAGTGCTCTGCACACAGCAGTCCCTCAACGCATACTGAGGATGCAGATGGCAGCTCCCCTGGGTCCCCTTCCAAACCTCCAATACAATATCCAGCTACCAAGGCCCCTTCCCGGGACGGCTGCCCCTAGGCCTGGGCTACGGAAGCCAAGCAGACCTTCCTAGCCCGCTTATCGGCCCCGAGGGCCAGGAGGGAGGGCTCAGGGACCCAGCTATCCTCCCAGAAAGAGGGGGACTGCTGCAAGGGCCGGGTCACTGACCCTCTGAGGCCGCTCCCCTCTCAGATACACAGAGAAGGAGGAGCCTGAAGGCTGGCGTTCAAGTGCCACACAACCTCTGCCCTGTTCTGGGCTCATTCATTCATTCAATCGTATTTATTGAGCGCTTACTGTGTGCAGAGCACTGTATTAAGCGCTTGGGAAGTACAAGTTGGCAACATATAGAGACGGTCCCTACCCAAGAGTGGGCTCACAGTCTAGAAGGGGGAGACAGAGAACACAACATATTAACAAAATAAATATGTACATGCGTTCCCTCCCCCGGCCCCCCTCCACCAAGGACCTTCCCGGACCTGCTGCCCCCCCCCAACATCATCAATCGTATTTATTGATCGCTTTCTGTGTGCACAGCACTGTACTAAGCGCTTATTTGTGTGTCAACACACACACACTCTAGGGCCTACAGGCAGCGGGCCGTCCAATCTGAATTTCTTCCCCCCCAAATGGTCTTACGGGATGGCTGCTCCCCAACTCCCACAGCCCACGCTCCCCTCCACTGAGGCCCGACGCCAGGGTGGAACTCCCACTGCCAATGACTTAGGGGAGAAGGGTGTTTGCTGGCCACAACCTGCAGTTGAGGGGTTGGAAAGGGTGTCAGGGAAAGCCAGGGTGAAAATGGGAGCAGTGGTGGGCAGGGGGTGCACTGATCCTTTCCCCCACCACAAACAACCAAGTTTTACTCCGCTGCTCTTTTTAATTGGTTTATTTACTCTGCCCCCATCCTCCCCTCCCCTACGCTGTATATCTACCCTGCTCTTGTCAGAGGGTCTGCCCAGAGCAAACCCCAGTCATCAGTGCTGGACCCAGTTACCACTGCTGAGGGCAGAGCGGTGGGGGCCGAGGCTCCCAATCTGGGACTTTCAGGCGGTCCTCCTTCCCTTCGGATCCCCGGGGTTTCTGCCGGATGCACACCCTGGGGCCGAGGAGGCCCAGACAGTCGGTCAGGCAGAAAGACAGACAGACATGACTGGCAGGGAGGGGAGACATTCAGGATAAGTGGTGGGACTTGTCCCCACTGAGGCCGGCAGAGACAAGACACACGCAGCCCTGGTTACGGAGTGAGAGGAGGCATTCAGGATAAGTGGTGGGTCTTGCCCCCACTGAGGCTGGCAGAGACAAGACACACGCAGCCCTGGTTACCAAGGGAGATCGGGGCAGGGGGAAATCGGGCGAGCATCGGGTGCAGCCTGGGCCTCAGAGACAGTTAACAGAAGAGACCCCCGCCCCACGGGGTCCTCGACTAGCCCAGGCACAGAAGCCTTCATGGGTTTACCGCCTTTCCTCAGGTTTGGGTCTGGTCCCCCAGCCCGTTCCCCACCATTATTCCTGCAGATTCTTCAGCCTCCCCTCCCCTTGATCCCCGAGCCAGGCTGTCAAGGCACGGACCGGGACACCCCCCTCTTCCTGACGGGGTGACGCCCTCGCACACAACTCGCTGGACTGGGGTGTGGGGGGGGGACACCAGGTCCTGGGGGCACTGTAGATCAGGGCAAGAAGGAGGACGAGGACCTGGCTCTATACCAACAGCCTTCTCGGAGCTGCCGCCAGAGCACGGGGCGAAGACCCTTCCACACCGCTCTCTCGATTCCTGTGCCATTATTTTATCTGTCGACAGCCCGGCCCCAAATCGGGCGGTTTTGTGTGAGAGTACAATTCGGACTCAAATACGCATCTTTCCCTCCCTACAAAACGTTTCCTCAGAGGGACTTAACTAGATCACAGCTGGTCAGAATACTAAATCTTGATTGTCTGGAGCCCCGCCAACAGCCACAGCTACAACCCGATGGTATGAGGATACTTAAAAAAAAAATAACTTTTAAACATCATTTGATCTTTTTTCTTCTGCAGCGAGCAATGACCTCATGGTGGTAAGGACTCTGAATGGAGGTGTTTAAGTTGGTTTATGGCCATCTGAAATGTTTGAAGCACCAGGCACTGCTCAGAGCCAATATCATGTCAACTGTGCTAAAAAGCAATAATAGTTTCTCACCTTCTTAAAGATTACTGCTGAAATAATGCCGGTAATGACAGCGCAGGGGAGGTGCCAGGACAGGGCGGTCAGGATGAAGTTGAGGGAAAAATTACATCTCTCGGTAACTGAGAAATTATGACCTTCGGAGAACGTTTGGGGTTTTTTTTTCTTCATACCATAAATTAGCCCACCACAGGTTCCAAAACTCGGCCAGCGCTGGTTTCAGCGTCTTCCTTTCCCTCTCTCTTTCTCTGGATCGAGCCTGGGGAAGGGCAGAACGGCTGGAGGGGGAGCCAAACTGAACATCTACAGCTTCTCTCCCCAGAGGGGTCAAGGTAAAGTTTCCAATTTGAGAGTTGGGGGGGGTGGGGGGGGGACGGACAGAGAGGGAGAGGGAAAAAAGTGGAAGGGAGAGAGGGAGAGGTGGAGAGAGGGAGAAGGGGTGAGGAAGAAGGGAGGTGGGAAGGGGGACAGGGAGAGGAGGGCTGGGATGAGGGGAAGACAGGGAGGGGGACAGGGAGAGGAGGGTTGGGGGGGAGGGGGAGGGGGAGACATGGAGAAGGGGGCTGGGGAACTAGGGAGAAGGCTGTGAGGGAGACAGGGAGAGGGGAGAGAGAGTGATGAGCCCTGCCACTGACCCGAATGCTCAAATGTTTCTATCTGAGCTCGAACAAGAATCTCCCCCTCGCCTCTCCCCCAGCACACAAAGCTGACAAATGCTTCCCGATGGCGTGAGTGTGAAAGCTGCATCGGGCTCCTCTCCGCTCCCCACCCGGCACAGCACGCCAACCCCAGGCCTCTTCTCAGGACCGGACTGGGTCTGCAAGCTACCATACAGCTGCCCCTATGAGAGGAGTCGCCCCAAGGGCTTCTGTCTTGGTTTAGGCTCACAGAGCGGAGGGGGCTGGTGAGGCAGAGAGCAGAAAAGATCCCTCGGGGAAGGGGCCGATTAAAGGGGCACAACCCCGGCCCCGTGGAGGCGGCCTGCATGCCAGGGCTACTAACTGGTCAGCTGTCCGGTGGGGCAAGGCTGGGCCTACCGTGGGTGGGCGGGTGGGGAGGGAAAGGAAGGGGCGGAGGGGGGGAAGGGGTGCAGAGAAGCGAGGAGGGGAAGAGGAGGGAGGAGAGCAGGGAAGTGAGGAAGAAGAGCGCACAAGGGAGGCAAGAGCGGGACGGGAGCGTGTGGGAGGAGAGGCAGGTACCAGGCTGGGCCACGCCACAAGCAACAGTCAAGTGACTTGAAGCAGATGCCCCTCGGGGCCGTGACCCTCCCAGGAGACCAAAGCGAAGATGCCAAATCCTTGGTGGGAGGGTCTGGGTCCCCTTCTCTGGCCCACCAGGAAGCAGGAGCTTGTACCGGGCCTGAGGTGGCCTTGCCCCACTTCCCCACCGGATCCTTCACCCAGACGCGAACGGTCACGCATCCGTGGGCCCTGAAGCAAGGACTGAGGAACCACGGAAAAGGGGATGGGCCAGGCTGGGGATTTGGGAGATCCTCCGGAGGGGCCCTGAGAGAAGCAGCCTGGCTTAGTGGATCAAGCACGGGCTTGGGAGTCAGAAGGATCTGGGTTCTAACTCTGGCTCTGCCACATCTGCTGTGTGACCTTGGGAAAGTCCCTTAACTTCTCCGGGCCTCAGTGACCTCGTCTATAAAATGAGGATTAAGGGTGTGAGCTCCACGTGGGACGGGGACTGTGTCCGACGTGATTAACTCGTGCTTAATAAGTGCCATAATTACTACCATAATTATTATAATTATAAAAAGACATTTTTGCCAAAAAGCAGAAGCCAGTTGGAACCTGGTTGGTGCCCCCTGCCTGCCTGCTGGACTCCCTGGGGAAGCTGCCCTGTGCGGAAGCCCAAGACTCCCACCGGGAGTCCAGCTGGAATTGGACCAGGGAAGAGCCAGGAAGGGCTGGCTGGCTCAGTCAGGTCCCTGGCGCAGGGGCTGTCAGCCAGCCACAGGGCCGCCCCCGGGATGACCCACGGGCTCATCTGCTGCAGCTCTGAGAGAAGGAGGTCAGGAGGCAGAGGGGGCTGCCAGCCAGGACTCTGCTGCAATGACCCCGCGATGGTCGGACTGTAGGAGGAGACCCCGGGGGGACCTCGGGCAGGGCAGAAGGGGAGATGTCACAAGGCCACAATCTCAAAGTCCGGCGGCCAAGCTCTGTCGCCGATGCAAGCGGCCGGAGGGTAGTGGCCGGCCGGGGCCCACCCGGCTGCAAAAGGACGGCGGCCTGCTCGCTCCCTTGGCAGTGGCCGGCTGTGAGCTGCGGCAGCGGTGGCCCCAGGCCAGCGCGCTGCAAAAAGTCAGGGTTGTTTGCCCAGCTTTAATTCTCTGTGCGTGGCGGCGTCACTCCACAGAGTTTTCTACTGCTCTAGAAAAACAGAGAGCTCTCTTCCCCCAAACGAGCCCCTCCCTCCCCTCCTCCTCCTCCTTCCCCACTCTCCCCCTCACATTCAGGATCAGCAGGACACACCCCACTGAGGGACAAAAGTTGCAGAGAGAGAGGAACCCCCAAGCCCCCAGCCAGGCCCGGCTCGCCAGCACACACCCACTGAGGGGAAAAGGGAGGGGAGGGAGAGGAAGAAAACGTGGTTTCTGGGACGAGACGGGGGATCCGATCTCAGACAATAATAGGCTCACCGGAGGGTTGGCCGGGAGGGGCAGACAAATGGCTAAAGATGGAACCCCCAAATCTGTGGGGTCCCCCGAGCTCTCAGACAGGACAGCCCCGCGCCCACCGCAGACTCGTAGGCTCGGCAACCCTCGGGGTCTGGCCCAGAGCCCGACAGGGCCGCACCCAGCCAGCAGAGCGAGGGGGGAGTGATCCGCTCTCCATCGGCTCGGTCCGTAGCTCTGACCTTAGCGGCCGGCTGACCCGGTGAGAACCTTCCCTGGGACGATCAGTCCTCCTCTGCTCTCCCGCTCCGTCCTCCCAGACACCCCTCCATCCTCCCCAGCCAGCCGGGAGTGATCCAATGCTTGAAAAGATGCCACTCCGCTCTGTCTCTCCTCCTGTCTTGGTCTCCCTGGATTCCTCGGCCCGTGTGTATGCTCAGCTGGGCAAGGGGGAGGAGAGATGTGGGCCCTTAGATTGAGAGCTCCCCGAGGGACAAGTACTATGTTTAATTACCACCGTGTATTCTCTCCCAGTGCTTATTACAGTGGTCTGCACCCAATAAGCGCTTAATAAACACAGTTACTACTATTCCAGGGTCAGAGATCCGCCGGGTATGTGTCTGCAAATCTGCAGTCAGACACGGGCCCCACACCCGTGGACAAAGACAGAGACAAGCCCTTCGGACCCCTGGAAATCAAGGGCAGATGGGCTGGACTGCATCCAACGACTTGACTAAGGGTGACCACTGCTAGCCCTGACACCCGGGGAAGTTCCAGAGACCCCCCCCTGTGCCTCCCCCGGCCACCAAAAGCACCCTAACCCCAGGTCCCTACGAGTCGCGACGGCCGCACTCGTATCCAAGCTTTCAATCTTGCCGGCATCCGTCACCCGACAGCTCATGAGCACAGTGTTCTCGGAACATCATTCAGCCGGACGCTCCAAGCCCTTCGGGCCCGGGACCACGCACAGACGGACGGGGAGCGGAAAGAAAAGCCGCATGCTTCAGTGGCGGGTGTCTGGCGCTGCGCCAGTCCGGGCCGTTTGGAGGTAAACCTCCAAATGCCGAGAGAATCCCCGTCTTTCCCGTTCTACGCCGCCCCACGGCCGGGAAGAGGAAAAGGGTTCAGGCCTGGGGAGGGCTGGGCCCTTGGGGCTGAGGCTCAATGCGCACGCTCACGCCCGCCCTGGCTCCGGTCATTTGGCGGGCAATGCCGGCTAGACCCCGGTGACGTGGGCCAGATTCTGGCAAAGGAAATCACAACGGGGCTCACAGGCATTCCTGGGCTCGACGAAACAGGTAGGGGCTACCGGCTGCCCCGACTTGGGGGCCTCTCATGGCACTCAAACTTTGTACTAACCACTGGGAAACCCCAGAGGAGGGACTGAGGCTGTCGGTCCAAGCGTGCTCTCCCAAGGACTATGCTGCGCCCTTCCACAGACTATGCTGTGTGCCATCCCCGCAAGCTGCCTGCAGGCTATGCTACCTGCCTGCTTGCGCATGCCCATCTGGCAGTTATGCTTCGTGCCCAACCGCCGGCTACACTGCATGCCTACTCAGGCGTGCCGTCCTCAGGCTTTGCCGAGTTCCCCCCCATCCGGCCCGTTGCCCAGCGCAGAGGAAACACCAAATGTTTTGTTAGACACTGAAAGGAGATCTTCCCACAGGAGGCCACATTTTTCTGCCCTTTGCACTGAGGTTTGCGGGCCTGGGCCCCTCCTTGATCTGCTGTTGCTCTTGGCGAAGCTCAGCTTCCCTGACGGTGGCCTGTCCTAGCTCCTTCCTGGGTCGTGAGCTCTCCCTCTCACTCGGCGAGACTTCTGAGAGCTTTCTTCAACCCGTTCCCCACCCCTGGCCGAGCTAGGCCTCGGGCTCAGCTGGAGAGGGGCCGGGTCATCGGGTGCTTTGGCTTCCTCACCCCTTTCACCCGCTCCCTTCCTGCACAGCTCGCGAGTTCCCTGTGGCCCCGATGGAAAGGCCTAGGCAGAGGCTAGCGAGAGGGCCAGGGCCACAACACTGCCTGACTCCACTCCGCCAAAAGAAGACCCATAGGCTCAGATCCCCAAAACCGAGGAGGGAGCGGTGCGATTTCTCCCGCCCCAAGCCCTGTCACGTGCCCTCATGCTCCCAGCACAGACTGGGAGCTCCCCGACCACCGGGCCTCACGGCCTCCAGCCTACTCGCTTCACCCCCCGCCGACCGCCCCCTTACCATCTGACCATCAGCCCGTGCTCCAGGAAGCTCTTGAGGTTGGGCAGGGTCTGTCTCAGGTCTGGAGTCCCCAGGCCATGCTGGTATCTCAGCTGCAAGAAAGAAGCAATCTGTCAGTGAGATTTATTGAGCACCTTTGGTGTACAGAGAAGGCGGGTGGAGGGTGGAAGGAAGGCCGAGGGAGAGGTCAGCAGGCTACGGCCTATACGAATCTCCCCCGACCACCCGCGGGGAGACAGAGGAGTTGAGAGTGGTCCTGGGCACTGAGAAGAGCAGCTTTGCCCCCAGTCCATGACTTCAATGCCACAGGGAATACGGAGTTAAACGCTCACCACCTGGGGGCTGGCTCTTCTCCACCACGATTTCCAGAAACAGCACAGGGAAAGGGTTGTGAAGAGCAGAAACCTTCGCTCTGGCAAACCCCCACCAACCTTTGATCCATACGGTGGTCTGCCTGGCCCCGGCCCGGCGGGTCATGCTGCTGGCCCGGCCCACCCCCAGCTGGATGGAGGTCGCACCCCGCAGTTAAGGTCCCGTTACCAGCAAACCTGGCTGCCACAGTCCCAATGTGGGTGACCACATTTGGGAGAAAGAGCCTCTCCTGCACCTGCTGAGCACTTTCCTGGTATCCCTCCCAGTGCCCATCCCTGTGCCCACTTAGCCCCCTCACAGTGCTGCCCTGGTGCCCATGTCTGTTCCCACTAAGTCCCCTCTTAGTGCCACCCTGGCATCCAGTGATTGCTTGGCATGTATATCTGCTCCCAGGGAGCGTCCTTCCAGCGTGGCCCCAGTGCCCTTTCCCATACCCAGCGAGCCTCCGCTAAGTGCTGTCCCAGGGCCTAGAAAACACCCAGCCTGGAATCCATCTCTCTAGCACCATCCCGGTGCCCAGAACCACAGGGTCGCCTGGGCACTGGCAGAGAAGCAACGAGTTTAGAATAGCGCACGTACACCCACATATAGACATGCTCACACATGCATGTCCACGGCGGCGACTCCCCTCTCTCAAACCAGGCCAGTCTCCTGGGACCCTGACCGGTCCCCCGTGGGGGTGGGCACGGGCCGGCAGCACTCTGTTGGGACCAGGAGGGAACACAGACTCACACAGGCCAGCACCGGAGCCGCGAGGAGGCTGGCGAGCGGAGTCGCGTGCGGCCCAAGGGGCGGACTATTAAACAGCCATAACTGGAAGCCCCCACGCTGGGCCTCGATTCCACCCCCCACACGCGGATCCCCGGGGACGCTCTGGTTTCACCGCAGGCAAGGAGCCAGGAGACGAGCTGTTTTAACCTCAGCCCCGGAGCGAGCGCCCCTGACTTCAGACGGACGCGGCAATGCTGGATGGGCGGCAACAGCTCTGCCCGAACCCTGGCCCAGCACAGCCTGGACCTCTGAGTGCCTAGCCTGGTCAGCTCTCGGCTTGCAAGAAGAAATATGGGCTTTCCCCCTCACACCCGCTTCAAGTGACACCACCTCCTCTGAAACAGGCATGTTACAATGTACACGCAGGGCAGGCCAGATGCTGCTGGGAAGCCGGGGGATGGGGAGGACGGGGCCAGTGTGTGCGAAGGGGATGGGTTAGATACTGCAGGGGACAGAGCAGACGCTGCAGACTCTGAGAGACCTCTGGGTATGTTCTTTGTCTCCCCCTTTTAGACTGTGAGCCCACTGTTGGGTAGGGACTGTCTCTATATGTTGCCAACTTGTACTTCCCGAGCGCTTAGTACAGTGCTCTGCACACAGTAAGCGCTCCATAAATACGATTGATGATGATGATGATGATGGGAGGGCCCCCCCAACCCTGGTTTAAGAGGCAGGACCCACACCTGACCTCAAGGCTAACTGCAACATCCACTCAGTCCCACGGGTGGGGACGGGCCTCTCAGGGGCCTGCGAGGTGCAGGTTCATTCATTCAATCGTATTTATTGAGCGCTTACTGTGTGCAGAGCACTGGACTAAGGGCTTGGGAAGTCCAAGTTGGCAACATCTAGAGACGGTCCCTACCCAACAGCGGGCTCACAGTCTAGAAAGGGGAGACAGACAGCAAAACAAGACATATTAACAAAATAAAATAGGATAAATATGTACAAATAAAATAGAGTAATAAATACGTACAATCATATATACATATATACAGGTGCTGTGGGGAGGGGAAGGAGGGGGCTCAGCCAATTGTCAGCTGTGTGACTTTGGGCAAGTCACTTAACTTCTCTATACGTTGCCAATTCGTACTTCCCAAGAGCTTAGTACAGTGCTCTGCACATAGTAAGCGCTCAATAAATACGATTGATTGATTCTCTGTGCCTCAGTTCCCTCATCTGTAAAATGGGGATTAAGACTGTGAGCCCCACGTGGGACAACCTCATCACCTTGTAACCTCCCCAGCGCTTAGAACAGTGCTTTGCACATGGTAAGCGCTTAATAAATGCCATCATTATCATTATTATTCTTCCCCACAACGAGCTCACAGGCTATACAGGGGGGAAGACAGACATTAATACAGATACCTAATAGACTCACAGACAATGCGAAACCTGACCAACTTGTCTGCTGTGCAACCTCCGGCAAACGACTTAACTTCTCTGGTAAGTGCCACGTTGGTCCCCTCACTCAGGCCACGGCTTCTAGTCCCCAGTGCTGTGGTCCCCACCGGCTGGCAGCCCCCAGCTCAGCTGGGTGGAAACCAGGATGAGGGCTGTTTCCTGGGGTAGGGGGCTCAGAGACCACTCGTGGTGGTGTCCAGGCCACTCTGGTCCATGGGATCAGTCTACCTAATTCACTCCTTGGAGAGAGCCTCCCCTGAGGAAAATCACAGGGAGAGAGGATGAGGAAAGGGTGCAGAGGCAGCGCCTAGCAGCATCGCTAGAGAAGCAGCATGGCTCAGTGGAAAGAGCCCGGGCTTTGGAGTCAGAGGTCGTGGGTTCAAATCCTGGCTCCGCCAACTGTCAGCTGTGTGACTTTGGGCAAGTCACTTCACTTCTCTGGGCCTCCGTTCCCTCATCTGTAAAATGGGGATGAAGACTGTGAGCCCCCCGTGGGACAACCTGATCACCTTGTAACCCCCCAGCGCTTAGAACAGTGCTTTGTACATAGCAAGCGCTTAATAAATGTCTGTCTCTGTCTGTCTGTCTCTGTCTCCCCCTTTTAGACTGTGAGCCCACTGTTGGGTAGGGACTGTCTCTATATGTTGCCAATTTGTACTTCCCAAGCGCTTAGTACAGTGCTCTGCACATAGTAAGCGCTCAATAAATACGATTGATGATGATGATGATAAATGCTATCATTATTATTATTATTATCGCTCACTGTATAGGGACTGTGCTTGCCTTCCAGGACCACAGAGTGATGGGCAGAGGGCAGGTGGGAGGAGGAATTTAGCTCACCATTTCGCCCCCAGAACATCACCCCAGGTGATTTCTCCCCAGATACACCAGACACAACAGCTCAGTCCCCCAACATGGTCACTTGGGCAACGCCCAGCTGCTCTCCTCCTCCTCCTCCCTGCCTGCCAGGCCTTCCAGCCTCCGCCTCCCTGCCCACTCCTGACTGTGCGCCAGGCTCGCCGCAGACTGTCTGATCACAAGGTGCCCGGAGCTGCCGTCGCTCCCCAAGCCGGGCGAGTTCCTTGATGCCGGCGTCTCCGGGCTCCCGCCTCTCTGGAATGTGGCCGACCCCCAGCCGTGTGCTGCCGCGATCCTACAGGCGATGTTTAGTCTCTTTCCGCCGGCCCCTCCGGGGAACGGGGGCCGACTGCGGCACTGCCCTCGCTCTCAGGCCCTGCCTCTGCCTGGCTCCCCGCTTGCATCCCCACCCAGCTTCACCACGCACAGGCACTGCCAGGCCTCTCCTGGAGGTCGCAATGTCGGCCCAGCCCAGGGGGATTTCCTGGAGCGCCAGCTTGTCATTACCCGGGCCCCAACCTCTGGAATTTATTTATTTACAGTAATATCCGTTCCCCGCTCTAGTCTGTTAACTCAATGTGGACAGGGACCGTGTCTACCAACTCTGTTATACTGTACTCTCCTAACAGCTTGGTACAGTGCTATGCTTACAGTAGGCGCCCAATAAATGACTGATTGGATGGAAATGGCCCAGCTAAAATGAAGCCACAGGCCCTGGCGAGTAAAAAACCTCATCAAAGGCAAGAGGTTCAGGATGATGGATCCCCAATTCAGAACCGTGCTGGGCAGCCAGAAAAGCCGTGCCCAAAGACAAGGTCAGGGATCCACGGACTCCAGAAGCTGGCGATTACCAACCACAGCTGGACCAGGAGTCCAAGCTCAAATTCACCTGCCTCAAGCGCAACACCGGCTCCGATCCACCGGCCGGGCCCAAATCCGGCTGACCATTTGCGGCTGGACCATATTCTGAGCCAAAACGTTTTCCGGGGGGCAGGACACGCAGTCCCCACATGAATGATGGCATGTCCCCAAAGCCTGCCTGTCTTCTCGTGCCTCCTACCCCTCGTCCACCCCCGCTCCCCCTCATCCTCAAGGAGCTCCTTCCCTCTCACCTACGAGACGGCATTCCCCCTCCACACCCGGAACCTTCAATGCCTGGCGCAGTACTCAGTTTAGACTGGTGATATTGACCCTGGCCAGAGGTCCAGCAGGGACACAGGACTCAATCCTCCTTTCTCCGGTGCAGTCACAGCCACCTTGGCTCAGGCCTGCAGGAAGCCTGACCCAGACGAGGAGGAGGAAGAGCAGGTGGATGCTGGAAGCCCTGGAACGGCCAAGTCCCGCACCAGGTCTGGGCCGGAAACCAGAGCACCAAGCCCGGGGCGGCAGGACCCCACCTGGCTTGCACAGGGCTTTTGTCATCAGGTCAGTGTCTTCCCTAGATTGCTTTTAGCAGAAGAGGAGCATCACGCTGCTCTAACAGCTGACAGAAGGCAGGATTTTAGAAAGGGCCACGTTTTCCACTCCTCAAGGTCAGTGTGCACAAAAAGCTTGGCGCAGACTGGCAAACGGCACTAATGTTGGCTTAAGGTGTATAAATGAGTCTTAGCGACCTAGCGTTCCACTCGCTGTTAAATACGGCTCTGACCGCAGATCCAGCAGTGATCCAGAAAACCCTATCAGATCGATCTGCCGTTCCAGTCACCGCGGCCGGGCTGTCGGGTGCCATCTCCCCCAGCAACCCCCAAACCTGTCCCTTCCACAGCCACAGAATCATCCTGAGAAACAAATTCCGGGCAACCTGTTTGGCAGAGACGTGTTGGCCCCGGCACTGCCCTGGCTGGCAACAGGAACTGTCTTCTAGACTGTGAGCCCGTTGTTGGGAAGGGATCGTCTCTATATGTTGCCAACTTGTACTTCCTAAGTGCTTAGTACAGTGCTCTGCACACAGTAAGTGCTCAATAAATATGACTGAATGAATGAACCTCCTGCCGGCACCCAGAGAGGTGGAAGAAGGGGTCCCTGGGAACCGTGGAGACCTGGCCTTCCAATGACATTCATTGATTGCTTTCTTTTTTTCTTCTTGACTTTCTCAGTCTGGGTCAGAATGTGTTGATTTTGATCTAGATGGGCAGGATGCCGCAAGATGGGGTCTCCCGGGAGAAACGCCGCAGAGTAAACAGGAGTGGTGACGAGGACTCAAGGAAAGGGAATGACCGGAGCTCCGGTGAGGAGGGTAGAGAAGGGCTGGGGCCCCAGAGGAAACTGAGTAGCGGGGGAGTGGCAGTGGGACAGAGAAGATGGCCTGGGACCAGAGGACGGCCAGGGACTCTGACTCTGGACAGGGACAGTAATCGGCTTTTAGGCCATCGCTTTCTCCAATGCTGCCCTGGGTCTGGGCCAGAGGAGCTGCGAGGCAAAGAAGAGACAGGATGTGTTTCTGGGCACGGGCCTGCGAATCTTGAGAGATTTTCACTGCCAGGCATGATGTGGGCAACTCACAGTTTCCATCGGCTGTGGCCAAACCTAGCTACGAGTTGGGAGTTCCAGTTCCTGGGGTGGGGGTTCTGACAGGGCTAGAACCAGAATCAAAACTCGGTGTAAATACTGTCAGACCCTGAGTGGACCCTCCTCTTCCCAGTCAGCCCCTTGGCCCATCCAGACCAGGACTCCTGTCTCCAACAGGAGATCCAGGATGCCAGGAGGAACTTTGGGCTGGTTGCCCTTCCGGACATCAGGCTCATGGTAGGGATGGACCGTCCGACCCCCCTGACTCTCCCCTCTCCATCCCCGACTCTCCCCAGTCACCTAGCCCGGAACTTCTCACCTGCTCTCCCCTCTCCCCGACTCTCCCCTCTCCATCCCCGATTCTCCTCACAGGGACCCACCACAGACCTCTCACCACGAATCCATCTAAACCTCCCTTAATCCTTCTAAATCCCATTTCCTTCTGACATCCCTAATTCTTCCCCTCTAATAGTCCATCACGTCCCTTTGCAAAGCTGTTGATATTTCCCACTGCCCAACTTCCTGTGCTAATGAAGTCCAAATGTCAGCCTCCTGTATGGGGAAATCCACCTTTCACTTGCTGGGACTGCTCACAGGGTGGGGGGCCAAGGGGAGTGTCTCCATGGTAGAAAATGTGCATCCCTGCCTCCCCATGGGCTCTCTATGCTTCCCCCTGCCCTCCAGCTCTCCCCAGTCTTCCATACCAGTTTGGGAATCCCGGGGCTCTTGGGGGACCAGGAGGCCAGGCAGTAGGGTGCTGCTGTGTCTGAGGCATGGAGCCATGGCTGGATGTGGGGCAGGAGATCCCACCAAGCCCAACCTGCAGAAGGAGCGAGGGCCCAGATGACCAGCCTGTGATCTGACATGACTGAGGGCGAGGGCTTCTGTTAATTTCAGACTGGGTGAGAGGGCTATTAATGGGTACCCGACGGGCTCAAAATCTGGGATGGTGCACTTGGGGATGAGAGGCGGAAGGCATCATTGGTCCTGCCCTTCTCACCCCACGGTACAAGGGCTAGGGGGAAGCCCAAAGTCAGACTGGTACCCCTCCTCCCCTCTTTCTGTGTCTCAATTGTTCACTGTTCTCTCAAGAGCTCAGTAAAGTGTACCACCTCAGGAGGTGCTCCGCTCATCCTGTCGCCACTACTACTAGCAGGCAGACACAGCAAAGGGGGTGGTGGTGTCTCTCCCTCTCTTGCTCTCTCTCCCTTGATAGTAAGGAACCAAGAATGGGCCAAGCCCAATCACACGAGCCACTCAGATCGCTGCCTTCGTGATCCTCTTGAGTGTTCTCCTCATGAACCCCCAACAGCTGCCATCATCAAAATTGAAGTCGCCCCTTTCCGAAGTCCCCCCGAGCCCCAAGGGCGACGATCAAGCCTGCAGCCAAACAGACAGTCCGGCAGGTTTGGGTGTTGCCGGGAAAACTGCGGTTTTCAGAGCGGCAAGGGTCCGCCCGCATTTTATTAAGCCTCTCGTGGCTGGGGTTAACTACGATCGTTCACATTAAATCACTCACGGGCTCGGTAAAACACAGCTTCACGCCGAGTGCCACTAGGGACGATTTAAATTTATGAAACATCCACTTTGGTTTTCAAAGTATGAAAGCACAATTAGATGTTTCCAGCCCGGAACATCCCATTAGCAGGCCATCGCCCCCCGGGACAGCCTGGAAACCCATCCGTCTTTGGCGCTTGCCTCAGCACCCGAGGGGCTCTCGCTCTGTTTCCAACCCTCAGTCCCGCTCCCACGCCTGCAGCGCTCGCCCCCGCCGATCTGAATCCAGGCTCGGGGCCCTCTCTGGTCCCCCCGCCCCAGCCAAGAATCGATGGAAGAAAGGAACAAATGATGGCTCGCAGACAAACTAAGACCCCTCCCCGGATGATCCGGGGAGCTTCTTGACTGTCTTACTGAGTCTTCGGAACCAACCGTTTTGTTGGCGGGAGACGGGTGGACTCAGACTCTTTGTCTTTTTCTGATGGATAAGTCACAGCCCAAGGGTAGTGGGAGAGGAGAGGCTAGGGGTGTCCTGCCATTTGTCTCCCCCCACAACCCCACCCCGGTCGCTGGCCCCCTCGGGCAGCCGGAGACCCGGCCCCCGGATGATGTTCCCCAAACGCTGATGGCTCCCCCACATCCCGCCCCTACTTGCCGTGGGATGCCCCCGACCTGGCTAGCGTGGAGGTCGCAGCCTGGGCTCTCCCCGACCCGGCCCCCTTGGGGGGCTCTCTCAAACCAGGGGTCATGGGGCCCATCCCACCCCCACTCCCTCCATTCCAAAACTGCTGCTCCCTCGCTCGCTTCCAGAACTAGGCTTGGTGGGGAGTTCAGGCCTGAGGGTAGGAGGCAGCCCTGCCTTCCTAGTGACCGTAATAACCACGCTGGGGCCAGTTAAGGGATGACCCAACAAGTCTGATGGAACTTAGGGGACAGCAGCCCACTCAGGAGCTCCCTTTTGCTGCCTGGGGTCTGACCCCTTTCTCTGGCCTCCCCCCACCATCCCGAGGCGCTCCCACCGCTAACCCTGTGCCCCAACTCTGTGCAACTGCCAAACAGGTTGCTAGGGTGGGACGGGGACTCTTGGGGCCACAGGTCCAGGGGTCAGGGGTCCACAAGGCTCTGCAGTAGCATCGCGCAGCTCCGAGGGCCTTCTGCTCCCATCTCATCAGGGCGCCGCTCACCCAAGCTCCGCCCGTCCCCGAGGGTGGGGTCTCCTGCGCTGGGGGTTCTCGGGCAAAGGCCAAAGGTCCAAGACAAAGCATCCCAGACAAGGCCCAGATGGCAGGGCGCCGGTCCAGACTCCCTGCCCTTGTGTGCAGAGATGCACCGGCTTCATCTCCCCTGTTGGCCTGGGGCCAGGAAGGAACGGGAGACAGGGCAGAGCGATAGCATTGTGGTCTGGCCAATCGAGTGCCCAGACAGCTTCCGGGCATCCTTCCGCCTCCGCTTCCCAGACAGAACGCCATCGGGAAGGCGACTGACCTTCTCGTGGCAGGGAGACGGAGCTGGAATGGCCTCTTAAGAGACCACAGAGCTTCTTCGGGACCCACTGTGAGCCAGCTCCGCATTTCCTGCTCCACACTGAAATGATAAATGCTCCTCTCCGATGGACTCTCAGAGGCCTTCGGAGAAACTCCCACCGCACATGGTCTGGCCCTTAAAACGGGCAGAGTCCGGGGCCAAGTCTGAGCTGCAGCTCCAGTGGATTCCAGCTGAAAATCCAGAGAATCCAAGGCAGGGGAGAGGCCAGCGAGGGCGGGAGGAAACGGTGGGAGGGAACAGTGAAAGGCGTTGTCCCAGCAGTGTGGGGGTTGGCGGGGGGAGGGAGTAGCAGCTCGGTGGTGGGGGTGGGGAGGAGGAGAAAGTGGCAGGAGCAACAACAGCAAGGAAGGAAGGGGCGAGGGAGGGAGGGGACAGCACCAAACTGGACCACAGAACTTGCTCTCTCCTCCGCAGAGATGAGAAAGCAGCGTCCTCCCACCGTGCATTCGGAAAACGCCGTCTTGGCTCCGCAGGGCACGGGGACAATGCCCAGGAGAGGGTCAGAGCCACCATTTGGCATCTCCCCCTCACTGAGCCCTGCCCTCTCCCCACCTAGGGCCCAGATCAGAAGTGATGAACAAACACTCGGGTGTTTCCTGCCCCAGGGCTTTCTCCCTCCTCCTGACCAGTGGGCCTGCCGCACAGTCCAGGCAGGGAAGTATTCGGGGCCTGGTGTGGGTGTGACCAGCAGCCGGACACGGGCACCGACTCTACCGGTCCCTGCTTTCCAGCCTAGTGGGTGAGACCCATAGGAGGCTCAGCCCAGGCAGCGGTGATCCAAATGGAGAGCAGAAGACCACAGTGGGGAGAGGACAGGAGCCCCTCTGCCTTTGGTGGGTGCCCGGCACGGACTGGCCAAAGTCTGTGGCTTCTGGTCACCTCAGGTAGAGGGCTGGAGACTGAGAAAGGGGCATGCTCCTGGTTGGCTCTGGGAAGGACAAGGAACAACCAGGATGGCTTCCTCGGCCCAAACTCGGCACAACAGTCAAGACTCAACCTGCAGCCTATCTGGGCTCCCGCGGTCAACCAGTCCCATCGAGGGCATCCGAGCTCACGCTGGTCTCTCTGAGACCGGGGGAGGTGCCTGAGAGGGAGAGAGGCCGTCAGCAACCTACCTGCGCGATGTTCTTATTCAGAAGGTAAACGCCGTAATCGAACTGCAACTTTTCTCCCCCCTTGGGGTAGAGCGGGAACCTGGAGAGAGGGAGAAGCGTTAGACAACCAGATATCCATCTGGGCTCCGGGTAGCACTGCCCCATGCTGCCACCATCCAAGCTGCTTGACGGTCCAAACTCCCAAGTTGGATTCCTTCCCCTCAACCACTCGCCTCGGGGACCCTGGGCAAGCCCGGGACCCCAACATGGCCTAGTGGATAGAGCACAGGGGTGGGCGTCAGAAGGACATGTGTCCTAATCCCGGCGCCGTCACCTGTCTGCTGTGTGACCTTGATAAAATCACTTAAATTCTCTGGGCCTCAGTTCCCTCATCTGTAAAATGGGGACTAAGGCTGTGAGTCATATGTGGGACAGGGACCATGTTCAACCCAATTATCTTGTATCTACCCCAGTGTTTAGAACAGTAAACTGTTGGGTAGGGACTGTCTCTATATGTTGCCAACTTGTACTTCCCAAGCGCTTAGTACAGAGTTCTGCACACAGCAAGCGCTCAATAAATATGATTGAATTAATGAATTAATTGATCAGAGGAGCGGATGAAGACTCTCTGACCCGCTGGATGGGGGAGCGGGGCCAGCAGGAAAGGGTGTATCCCCTCCACCTCCTCCAGACACAGGCCTGCTCTTAGCTCCCCCAAGCCAGGCCTGAGCAGACTGGGGGCTTTGGATCATCACCGAGATGGGAAAGGCTCAGAACTAAACGTCATGGGCTCTGAGAACCCAAACAGGAGGCTGACTGGCAGGAGTCATGGCAGGAGAAGCTGGGAAGAATTTTATCAAGCTCTCTCCCCCCGCAGCCCAGATAGTCTTCAAAGGCCTGGCTGTTAGAGCAGTTGGCCAGCCCTCACCATGGATGACAGCATCACGCCGTGAAGGCAGAGGTCTGATAATTCACTTAATCATATCAACACAACTGATTTGGCATCTACTGTGTGTCAAGCTCCAATCTGGATGCCTACAGGGTGCAGAGCCTGGTGCTGGGGGCTTGCGGTGTGCCTAGTAATCTCATTCCATCTCCTGGATTGGTCTCCTTCGATTGTGAACCCCCTTTGGGATAAGGACCACCCCCACGCACCGCCCCAGCCCCACAGCACTTATGTACACATCCCTCTGCTCTCCCATTTCCCCTATCTACAATTCATTTGAATGTCTGTCTCCCCATGGCAGACTGTAAACTCCTTGTGGGCAGAGAACGTGCCTACCCACTCTATGGTATTGTCCTCTCCCAACTGCTTTGAACAGTACTCTGCACACACTAAGTGCTCAGTAAATACCATCGATTGATTGATTGGGACTTTGTCTGACCTGATTATCTTCTATCTTCCCCTGCACCCATGACAGTAGTTGGCACAAAATAAGTGCCTAACAAATACCACAATTATTATGGGAGGCAGAAAACTCAGTAACACTGGAGCTGGGCACAAACCAGAGAATCTGACAGTGCCAGAGTCGTTTCCGAAAGGAACTGGGATCTGAAAGGCCAGCACTCAAGGTAAGCCACAATAACTTCTGATTCTTTCAAAGATTTCAGGGAGGGTCAGAGAGAGGAAAGTCGGGGGGGGTTGGATGATCTGTGCTGGGCCACTGGGTGTTAGACATATTTATTACTCTATTTATTTATTTATTTATTTATTTTACTTGTACATTTCTATCCTACTTATTTTATTTTGTTGGTATGTTTGGTTCTGTTCTCTGTCTCCCCCTTTTAGACTGTGAGCCCACTGTTGGGTAGGGACTGTCTCTTTGTGATGCCAATTTGTACTTCCCAAGCGCTTAGTACAGTGCTCTGCACATAGTAAGCGCTCAATAAATACGATTGATTGATTGATTGACTGATTGATTAGACGGCCCATCCCTAAACCTTGAAGGTAGGGGTCCAGGAGGGTGACCAGCACATGGTTCCTCCCAGGTTTCTGCTACCGCTGTTGGGGACAGAATCCCAGGATGGGAGGGCCAGGGTGGGATTGACTTTACGGAGTAGGGGAGGGGAGTTAAGTAGAAAGTGACTTTCACCGGTTAAAGATCATTTGTCAGGCCGACGGTGTCAGGGTCTGAGGCACTCTGGAAAGTCTCACCAGGAACCAGAGGTGGACATGGACTATTTATTTATTTATTTATTTATTATTTATTTATTTTACTTGTACATATCTATTCTATTTATTTTATTTTGTTAGTATGTTTGGTTTTGTTCTCTGTCTCCCCCTTTAAGACTGTGAGCCCACTGTTGGGTAGGGACTGTCTCTATATGTTGCCAATTTGTACTTCCCAAGCGCTTAGTACAGTGCTCTGCACATAGTAAGCGCTCAATAAATACGATTGATGATGATGATGACATGGGCTCCCTGATCACTGCCCGGCTCCTGCCACCCACCCCCGGGGCTCGGATACCGCACATGAGGGGGACGCCCAGGGACCTGGCCCAGTCACGGCCCCCAGGAGCCACCACAACGACTAGGACCATCCCGTCGGCCCGACTGCGCTTCCTCAGATCCAAACTCACTCTGCCACGTTGGCCCGGTCGCTCAGAGCTGAGCCTGAACCCGCACTCTCCCGTCATCGAAATCTCATTCTATTTTACGGCCTCCTATTTGTTACTGGTCTAACCTCTCCCTGCTCAACATCACACGACAGCTTCGATATTTGCCTGGCCTCGCCATAAACATGCCGGTCCTTCTGGCTCAGTCAGATGTTAACAGTTAAGGGAGGCTAAAGGGACCTCCGCTCCAGAACTTTCCTTCAGACTCTCCGTCCGCTCTCACACCACCTCAGGCCGAACATCTTTATAGCTTTATGCGGTGATTTAACAACTCCGCCCTTCGTAGCCAGAAAGATCAGACACATATGTATCGATGCGCCCCAAGTGCTGCTGACTGCTTTTCATTTTCCAACCAACCACCTGACTCTCCAACACACTGAGCGCTAAGGTTTTTGCAAGCAATTGGCAGACTTTTAACGGTGTTCGCCTGTTTCTCATTCCGAACGGAGCACACTGCTCGGCTCGGCCAAGGAGCCTCGACCAGGCCACCCTGCGAACCCTAAACTGGAAGGTGACAGGAGACCCAGAGAGTTGTTGAGTTCTGGCAGTTTGGAATTCTATCGGCCGGTCGTTTCAGAATACCAAGCCCAGCTCCCACTCCCAAACTGGCTACGGACGGATGCCGGAGAGCCAGACCCTGCTCCGGGAGATAGCATGATCACAAACACTGGGATGCGGAGCAGGATGACAAAGTTGCTGCGAGATGCCTATGGAGCCTGGGGGTCAGGAAAACCATTTCCCATCCTTGCAGCAGTGGCCAGAGTATTGCTTAAGCAGCCCGCACTATCCAGCGCTCAGAACAGTGCTTTGCACATAGTAAGCGCTTAATAAATGCCATCATTATTATTACTATTATTATACCAAGCTCCTGGGAAAGTACTAAAGCAATAATGAGAATTGTGGCATTAGCTAAGCGCTTACTACGTGCTAAGCTCTGAGCGCTGGGGTGGATGTCACACAGTCAGATCGGACACAGTCTCTGTCCCACATGGGGCTCATAGTCCAAGGGGGAGGGAGAACAAGAAGTGAATCCCTAAGCTCGTCCTCTAGACTGCAAGACTGCTGTGGGAAGGGAATGCGTCTACCGACTCTGCTATAATATACTCTCCCAAGCGCTTAGTACAATGCTTTGCACACAGTTAGCACTCACTATGACTGATTTTACAGATGGGAAAAAAGAGGCCCAGAGAATGAAGTAACTTGCCCGAGATCACCAAGTAGGCCAGTGGCAGAGCTGGAAACAGGACCCAGATCCCAACTCCCAGGCCTGGCTTCTTTTCCACCAGGTCATGCGGCTTCTCCAGTGACGTATTCTCTGCCCCCAAGGAGATGAGCCAAATGCAGAAGCCAGAAATGTGTGTTTGTAAACAGAGTTATCAAAATAAATAAGAGTCCGGTTGAAGAAATGAATATATACAGGTGCCAAGAATTAGCGTCAGTAAATTCCTAAGTGCTAGGATAGCTCAGGGGGGTTAGATGATTTGGGCTGCTGGGAATGAATTGGGGAAGGCCTGTTGGAGGAGGTGGGATTTCAGGATGGATCTGAGTTCGGGGGAGTCTGGGTCTGATGGGTTTTGGGAGGGAGGGAGTTCCAGCCTGGGAGAACAGCATGAGCGAGGGGACGGAGGAGGGAGAGGCCAGAGCGAGCTACAGTGAAAGGCCGAATGGGAGGAGCAAAGAGGAACAGCTGGGTAGATGGGCCTACATGGCTCAGTGGAAAGAGCCTGGGCTTTGGAGTCAGAGGTCACGGGTTCAAATCCCGGCTCTGCCAATTGTCAGCTGGGTGACTTTGGGCAAGTCACTGCACTTCTCTGGGCCTCAGTGACCTCATCTGTAAAATGGGGATTAAGACTGTGAGCCCCTCGTGGGACAACCTGATCACCTTGTAACCTCCCCAGAGCTTGGAACAGTGCTTTGCACATAGTAAGCGCTTAATAAATGCCATTATTATTATTTAGCGCTTAGAACAGTGCTTTGCACATAGTAAGCGCTTAACAAATACCATTATTATTATTATCATTATGGGAAAGAGGGGCAAGTTGATGGAGAGCCCGGAAGCTGAGTGGAAGGGCTGAGGACTTGTGAGGTGGGACCCGGTGGAGAGGTTCCAGGAGACGCAGAATGCCTTGGTTTCCTGAGCCCCTGCCTTTCCAACGGATCTCTAGCTCGTCTCCGCCTTAGCCTCAACCCTATCGCTGGGCAGGCCCCCAGTGACTTCCGCTACAACCGGGAGCCGAATCCCCAATTCCCAAGCCACCACCTCCTCACTGGAACGAAGTCCGGCTCTGCGCACCCCCCCTCCCCACCAGGGGCCTGCCGGGAAGGGGGTGCAAAAAGTATCACGTACTCGCGCTCTTTATCAGCCAGCTTGTCATTGATGTTGTCTTTGATGGCGGACCGGGAGCCCTTGTGGACAACGGGGTACCGGAGTGGCCCTTGGAGGAAGAAGGAGATCATGGAGACCAGGTGGGCAGTGTAGCCCAGGGCCACCGCAATGCTGCTGTCATCTCTCGCTGCAAAGGGAACACAAGAGGGCAAGCGCCGTGTGAAAACCTGGCTACCTTTTCATTCTTCTCTCTGTCTTCCCTTCTTCGGGAAGGAGCTCCTGCTGCGACCTGGCATCCCCTATATGTTGGCTCACTGGGAAGAGCCCGGGCTTTGGAGTCAGAGGCCGTGGGTTCAAATCCCAGATCCGCCAATCGGCAGCTGTGGGACTTTGGGCAAGTCACTTCACTTCTCTGGGCCTCAGTTACCTCATCTGTAAAACGGGGATTAAGACGGTGAGCCCCAAGTGGGACAACCTGATCACCTTGTATCCTCCCCAGCGCTTAGAACAGTGGTTTGCGCATAGTAAGCGCTTAACAAATGCCGTCATTATTATTATTTATTATTACTGTACTTCCCAAGCACTTAGTGCAGTGCTCTGCACACAGTAAGCGCTCAATAAATACGAATGAATGAATGAATCCCCGCTTCTACACTGTGAGCCCATTGTTGGGTAGGGACTGTATATGTTGCCAACTTGTACTTCCCAAGCGCTTAGTACAGTGCTCTGCACACAGTAAGTGCTCAATAAATACAACTGAATGAATGAATGAAATCTTGTGTGGTTTTCCTCTCTCTCTCTCCAACTGCCTTCCCCATCGCCCCACCCGGCTAGTCTTAAGTTGATTCTAAAGCCCAGACGCAGCACGTTTCACCTGCCTCTAAAGGCCTCAAACGCCTGAAATGATTCTGCTCCAAAGTGCAAACACTCCTCAGTGCCAAGTCCAGGCCAGGGGACCCCAGGGTTCAGGGAAGGAGGAAAGATGGGGTGCTGCAAACAGAACTGAAAGGGAGTCTGCTGTGCCAGGATCATGCACCCATACCCCTGCCTCCCAGCCATCTCCTACTTTCCGCTCTGCTCCCAGCCCGGTTTCCCCGCTCCCTGGATCTGGTCTGCCCTCGTGCCCCACAGTCCACCCCGTGGCAGAGAGAAGAGCGGAATACCTTGGAAGTCTTCTGAATTGGGCAGCTTGACCCCGCAGACAAAATAATCCTTCTGCTCGTTCTGCGGATCGAGGAGGAGACACTCGTCAGGAGGCGAGCAATGCTGGGCTGAGCTAAATCGGGCCAAACACCCATCGCCGCCACTGCTGCTGCCTTTCCTGGGCCCGCGGCTACAGGTCACTTGCCCAACTCTGTTGTCGGGGCCAAGTGGGGTTCCCCGGCAGATTGAAACCCAACAATGAGTCACTGCTGAAGGGTCCAGTTGGCCCCACCGGGTGAGGGCCACGTCAAATTCCTCCCCTGGACCTGACTCCAGGGTGCAAAATAGCACCTGATGTCAGAAATGCCCCCCAAACCAATCAGCAATTGGTCTGTGACCTGGTTCACCTGGGGGACCAGGAGACCCAGGCTGTCCACCACTCCAGGTTTCCCCGGGTCCGCATCTGTGTCTGCCACAATGCTACCTTGGATTCGGCTGGGTTCATGGAGGATGGCCCGTCGGGTCATCCGAACCATCCGCTGGCCACTGAGTCCCATGGGAAGGTCCAGCCAGCTCCCCTCAATGCTTGGCCAAGGACATACTGTCTCATAGCTTGCCCGCGGCCTCGAGGCTAAACAAGCACTGGTTGGGTTTTGGGGGTCAGGGTGCTAGGGGTGGCTCGCTACACGCCCAGCTAGCCCACGGAACCATGCGGTCACCAGAGTCCAAATCCTCGGTAGCCTCTGGCCAGATGGAATCCAACAAGAAGCGGTCAGCAGGACCCCCTCTGGCCCCGGTGGTGCCTCTGCCCCTCCCTGGCTGCCCATGGTCCAGTTTGTCCTCGGGGCTGACCTCTGGGCGGGCCGGGAGAAGGCGCGGCGGACAGGGGTGGGGACGTACCAGGTCAATGGGGTAGATGTATGCGAGCTCCGACAGCAGCTGACGGCAGCGGACGGTCAGCTGAGCGTTGGTCTTCAGGAACTGCTCTCTGTGCGGGAGGGGGAAAGGGGGAACTGTCAGGATTGGGGATCCCCACCCCAGCCAGCCCCTCCAGCCTTCAGCGCTGAGGGCTAGTTTCTGGGGACTAGGGGGCAGCGGGCGAGGGCACAGCAGAGCAGTGGGGAGCGGCCTCGGGGTGCCTTGCGGAGGGCTTGGGAGTGGGCAACCACAGGGTAGCCGGCTGCTGGCTGAGCGACCCTGGGAGGGTGGGCCACTGGCAGGTGCTTGGCAGTGCTGTGCTCACCTCTTGGCCGTGCATGCCTTTCTGAGCTCCCGCAGGGCCTCCTGATGCAGTCGGAGCTTCAGGCGCTCTGCCTCGAACGCACTGCCTGCGGGGAGATGGGGTAGCTCAGTCAGCAGTGCGGCGCAAGGAAAACAGCCAGGAGGAAGCACTCCCCGCCACTGGGGCAGCACCCCGGCACGGGGCAGTCACGGGCAGAGCGGGCGGTCCTCTGATTCCCAGGCCCGTGCCCTTTCCACTAGGCCCTGCTGCTTCTCCCCACTTCCTCCCTTCAGGAGCTTCTCAGGGCGGGCAGGAAACTCTCTCAGGTCCACCTCATTTCTTCCCTGGCCCCCTGACCAGCTGGCAGACGTTTGGACAGACAGGCGGTCTCAATGATGTGCATCTAGCTTTATTTCTATTTATTCTGATGACTTGACACCTGTCCACATGTTTTGTTTTGCTGTCTGTCTCCCCCTTCTAGACTGTGAGCCCGATGTTGGGTAGGGACCGTCTCTATATGTTGCTGACTTGTACTTCCCAAGCGCTTAGTAGAGTGCTCAGCACACAGTAAGCGCCCAATAAATACGATTGAATGAATGAATGAATAAGCTGCCGAGAATGAGGTTCAGTTCTCCCAGTCGTGCTCCCCGAAGCCGGCCCCACAGGAGGTGCCACGTATCCGAACAACAATCACCCCGAGTCCCACAAATGTTTCCAAGTCGGATGCTCAGGCGCCCATCAGAAAGGTCTGGTTGTCAAGCCACAACCGTGCTCTCCGGGCCTGGGCGGGCCAGGGAGGAGCAGCGTGGCTTTATGGAATGAGCAGAGGCTTGGGAATGAGAGGATGTGGGTCCTAATCCCGGCTCCACAACTCTGTCTGCTCTCTGACCCTGGGCAAGTCATTTCTCAGTGCCCCAGTTACCTCATCGGTAAAATAAGGTTTAGAGGTGTGAGCCCCATGGGGCACATGGACTGTGTCCACCTTGATTAGCTCATATGTGCCCCAGCACTTAGTATAGTTTCTGGCACATAGTAAGCACTTAAATACCATTAAAAAAAATGATACACGTCAGCCAGGGCTGTAGGGTAGCTGAAAGCAGGGAGACGGCAGCGGCAGACCAATCAGCTTGGTGGTCTCCATTACAGAAAGGCTTTGACCAGAAGCCTCCAGAGGATCATGAGACTCGGAGGAAAAAGCAGAAACGGCGCCCAGCCCTGCAAATGGCAAATGTCTCAGCGGTGCAACAGGGGGTTGTCTTTGTGCGTGTGTGTGTCCAGTAGGGTTTGGGCTTTTCAGTCCACCCACACCCAGAAGGGGGTAAATTAGATTGCCAGCAATTTCAGCCACCAGCCACTGTGCTGGATGACACAGGCTGCTAGACACTGGGGAGTCCTCAGGGAAGGCCTCCTGGAGGAGGTGGGGTTTTTTCGGGGGTGCTGAAACCGTCCCGGCCGAGCGAAGAAGGCAGGCAGGGCTAGGTTGAACCGAGACGCGGGCCAAGTGAGGCAGCCCAAAGCAGGCTGGCCTGCACACTCAGCCAGAAACCTGGCAGCCTGAGTGTCTGACAAGGAAGTGGGAAGAGAGGAGGTGGAGAGCTGGCATAAGCATAGGCTTTTAGTCTGCGAGGGTTTCTAACACGCCTGATGCTCGCAGCATCTATGCTCTCTGGGGATTTAAGGATTTCGCCCCCCAGAATATTAACAAAGTCCAGAGAAGCCAGAAGCAAAAAGCTGGGGTTTGGGCACCTTCCTTGCTGGGAATGAAAAGGAGTCATGCTGCAAGGTGAACCCAACAGGGATTCAGTGGCAGTGGGAGTTCAACAGGGCGGCACTTTCATCCATTCGATCGTACTTATTGAGCGCTTACTGTGTGCAGAGCACTGTACTAAATGTTTGGAAAGTACAATTTGGCATGACCCAAGGACTGCCACTGAATCTGCATTTACTCGGTCGAGTGGTCACCCCACAAGCCTCAATGCCCCTGCGATCAAGACCTGGCTAGCTGGTTCTTCTAGCCACTCCAGTCTTTGGGCCCCCCTTGCCTGCCTCGAGCCAAGCAGGAAACAGATGCCCGAGGCTCTTAGGGAGGGCCAGGCCCCTGATGCCAAGCTCCCAGAGGGCAGGTCAGAGATCAGGGACAGGATTGGTGGGGCCCACACCCGCTAGTCTGCTAATGTGGCAAAAACCCTTCTATGGCATCACACCTCCTGCAGATGCCCCCGGGCTCCTCCAGAGCCCCGAGGAGGATCTCCCCGCTGGACCAAGGCCGCACCCAATCCTGAACCTGCCGCAGCATGTGGGGCTGCCCTGCATCCTGAATGACAGGATGCTGACAGACGGGGCACTGACGGACATGGAGCTGACACCCGGGAAAGTTCCGGCTGGCACCCGGGAGGGTCCTGCCGGGCTGGAGTGAGTGACAGCCCGGCACTGGCGGATGCTTGTCACGCGCTTGGTGCCCGCCCACCAAGCCAGTCAGTGACCCGTCCCTCCAAGAGCCTTGGTGGCGGCACCAGGAACCCAGATGCTGATTGACAGCTTCAGTAACATCAGGGACTCAATCCTACTCGCCAGGGAGGTGTTATGAAGTGGAATGTTACCATCAATCTGTCAAAGTTTTCTTTGAAAAAAGGGCCGGCAAACACCCCCAAAATGTCCAGATGCCTGGAAAAACATTTACGCCGTGGAAGATGGAGCACGGCTGACCAGCTGATTCTCTAATGTGCGCTTTACAGGGGAGGGTAGACGGCTCTGGCTCTCTGATGTGGTTTCAGAGATATTCGGGGACCATGAGAAACAAAGGAAGATCGAGAAGCACCCAGGACCGAGAGTCAGCCTGAACTCATGGAAAAATGAAATGGTTCATCCTCGAGTACCCCACTTGTCACTCCGAGTGCCCCCTGCTCCCTCTCCCTCCCCACAACCTCTCCAACCCACACCAAGGGGGTGGCTTCCTCCTCCCCTTGCCCATCCACACACCAGCACATTTGTCTGAGCACTGGAGGCAAAGGCATCTGCTGAACCTCCTGAAAGCAATGGGACAGTGACATACGGGGGTCCCCTCACCCCCTCTCCTGGCTGAGCGAACCCCTGGAGCTGCCCAACAGTATTCACAGGGCCCTAAAACCCTCCACTTTTTCTGCCTAGAAACGGGTGAGAATTGGAGACCTCCACCAAGTGAACCCCAATCCTCCACCCCTTCGACTGCTGCCACCACCCCCTGGCTCTCAGATGGGCACTAAAACAGCGAGGGGATCGTTTCGGGTGCAGCCAGCAGGCCTCTCACCTGAGGTTGGCTGCTCGGCACTCAGAGGCGTCTCACCTTCCTCCCCGTCCCTCTGCTTCCCCTACAAATGCATCTCTCTGGCCCCCAGGAATCCCTTAAGCCCCATTTCTGAAAGGAGGCATGAAGTCAGAGCTCTTTCTGGCTCTTGATTAGAAAAACTGAAAGCATTTTAATGAATCAATTGGGTGACAAATGAGAGAACTGTGATCCAAACACCACTTTCTCCTGTCTTTTAATACGTTCACTTTCTCAGGACCCTTTCTACTTTTCTGCCATGTCCTGGGGCATCCTCTGGCCCATTCTCTTCAGCCTTCTCTGGGGTGTCCCAGGAGCCAGTTCACCCCTCCAGATCAATTGATGGTATTTATTGAACACTTAACTGTGTACAGAGCACTGTACTAAGCGCTTGGGAGAATACAATATAACAGGATTGGTAGACGTGCTTCCTGACCACAATGAGCACCATCAGGGTCTGCGGAGGCCAGGGTAGAACTCCTGCCAGTTGTCATGACCATCTCCCCAGTCAGGGGTCGGAGCTCCGCTTCTCTGGGATCCCAGCCTCAGAACCCCAACCTGGAGGATCTTTCACTTGCATCCTGTTCCCAGGATTGCTCAGCAATTCCACCCCCAACTTAAGGTGGCTGGCTGGTGGGCTTCTTCCTCCCCCTGCACACTTTCTAACCCCTTCCTCCTTCCCAAATCCATCCCTGTGACTGGCTAGGTTCCAGGTGGAGTCACCAGCTGAATGCCTTCTGCTTTTATGATGAAAGTGCTAATCTTCCTCTGGAAGGCCTGCTTACCTTTCCTTCTCTCCCCCGCCCCACCAGAAACACCTTCAGATCCTCAGGGAAGCCCATTTGGGAAGGCTGCTGCCATAGTTGGGCTTTCCTTCCAGATGGAGGGAGGGAGGTTTTAGGAGTGGGTTTCCACCTGTTCCAGCAACGGCCCAACCTCTATGAGTGGAACTAACTCCCGACGTCTCAACTCTGAGGGAAGACACCATCTTTGCCACACTTACACGGAACTTTACTATCAACCCCAGTTCCTCCTCTGGAGGAGTCAAGTTCCAGTAGTGTGCAGCAGCAGCTCAAGGTGATTAGCAATGGTTAGAGCAGATTTGACAGATCCCTCACCACCTTCAAAGCCTTCCTAAAAATCCACCTGCCCCAGGAGGCTTCCCCTGATTGATCCCTACCATCCTGGCCAGGCCTCTCCCCATCCAACTCCTCCAGGCCTGCTCCAAATGACCTCCACCTTCCTGGCAAGGGCAACCGCAGCCACCACCTTCAGGAGGCCTCCACCTTACGTTAATATCTGTTCCCTCTTCTAGGCTGTACACTCATTATAGGCAGGGAATGTGCCTATTAATTCTGCTGTATTGCACTCTCCCAAGCACTCAGTACAGTGCCCTGCACTTAGCAAATGCTCAGTACATACCATTGATTGACACCCCTCCACCTTCACAATCAGGTTGTTTCCAAGCCGCCTTTAGCAAACCACGCTGTATCCCTTGGATGTATACATTCTTTGGAAGATTTTGAAGTCAGCGGCTGTTCCTGTATTTTCCCCACGAGTCCCCACCGTTTGCAATCCATGAGGGTCCTGGTTTCTCCCTTCGGACCACAGGTCCTCCTGGGTCCCCTGCTTCCATCACCCAGACCGGCCGGCACGTCATACCGAACGGACGGCCGGTTCCATAGCCGAGCCTCTCTCCCCAGATGACTCTCCCGGCATCGCCTGCTCAGATCCGGCGGGAGGGGAGGCATGGGGTTGGGATACGGGGTAAAGAGACAGGGTGACCAAGGGCCCCACTCTCCTGCTTGCATTATCTCCCTCCTCACCTTGGTCCCGCAATGTCAGCTGCTGCTTCTGTAATTGGGCCACCTCGCGCCCCAGGACTCGCTGTTGTCGCTCCAGCTCATTCTGGAGGACCAGAATCTTCAGTCGAAGGCACTCGCTCTCTTTTTTCTGAAAAAAAAAAAAAGACAAGATGGAGAAACTCGGCTTGAGAGAATCTTACATGACGGACGGTGTAGGCAAGGAAATTAATAGCCGACATCCTCCCACATCCAGGCGTGGAGGAGTCCACTGGGGACTAGTGGTAGTAGGAAGAGTAAAACAGGCCCCCGAACTCCACGGCCCTGCCCAGCAGAGGCCAAGGACCCGGGCCCATCTCCTCTGGCCACACACTGGCAGGGCTGGAGAAGCCAGGGCCTGGGCTTCCCGTCCACAGGGAGTCAGAGCCCCTGGAGTGTGTGGCGTGACACCACGGCGGTAGTGACTGGGCAGAGTTCCCGCGCTCAGCGAGTTGATTTCCTGGCCAAGGAGCTGAGACCCGACACAGATAACAAACCCAGATGTGGCAGACAGAACTGACAACTCTGGGACTGTGTGAGAGGGAAGAGGGGGGCAGGACCTGGGGGCTGGGGGTTGGAAAATGCATTGGGTTAATGAGAAGAGACTTCTTGGAGATGAAATTCACAGGGAGAGAGGAATGCCGGACGGCAGGGAGGGGGGAAGGAGGCCGGAGGGAGGGGGTGGGGAGGAAGATGGGGAGACAGCGGCAGAGGGGAAGAAGATGATTGCGGCTGGGGGAAGTAGGGAGGAGGGTCTCCCCACGCATCCAGAGAAGCTGGGGAAGGGCTCAGTGCAAGCAGGCCAGAGGGCGAGGCCTAGCCGAGCCAACGAGAAGGCTCAGTCTGGCAGTGGCCAGAGTGTGCAGGCTGGGGCTAGGAGGGAGCAGATGGCCAGCGGGAAGGGTGGGTCCGGCGAACCCCAAATTCCTGCTGGATCTGGAGGGGAGAGGGTGTTGGGGGAGGCGGGGAATGGCAGAACCATCACAGCGGGCAAGGAAAGTGATTCTGGCAGCAACGTGCAAAGGTTTGGACTGGTAATTTCTCACCCCAAATATTTTCTTCCCCCAACGTGGGCCGTCACTGATTCCAAACAGATGGCAAGATCATCTGGGGAAGCCGTCAGGCGGAGCAAGCCGGCCGAGGAGCGGACATCTAGCGTGCCCGAGGCCGGCGGGCCAGAGTCCGAGTGCTCCCTCCTGGGTCCCGGTGAGACCGGCAGGCCACGTGGGCAGGTGTTAACATCAAGGACGTGAGAATGGGATTCCAGCGAGAAAAAACTGAAGGCAATTTTGGCAGGGAAAGGTGGGAGAGACTGGAGAGCCCCGAGGCCAGCAGGTGGGAATGAGCCCACTTCAGGACGCAGAACCCGTGGTGATCACAGGGAACGAGCCCACATCAGATCACGAGTGGCCACCGGGAAAGAAGCCCATGCCAGACTGCAGTGCCCGGGGGCGGCTACAGGGAACGAGCCTACATCAGGCCACAGTTACCAGAGAATAAAGACAGCGAGGCCTAGTGGACAGAGCATGGGCCTGGGAGTGAGAAGAACCTGGGTTCCAATCCTGCTCCGCCACTTGTCTGACCTTCGGAAGTCATTTCACTTCTCTGTGCTTCAGTTCCCTCCTCTGTAAAATGGGAATGAAGACTGTGAGCCCCATGTGGGAAATGGACTGTGTCCAACCGGATTATTTTGTATCTTCCCCAGCGCTTAAAACAGCGCTGGCATATCAAAAGCACTTAACAAATACCATTAGAAAAAAAAAGAAAAAAAAGGGTGGATATGGGAAAGAAGCCCTAGACAAACAGCAGTGCCAGGGCGGCTACAGGGAATGAGCCCATCAAACTGCAGTGCCCAGGGAGTGGACATGGGAAAGACACCCACGCCAAACTGCAGTGTCCAAGGGTGATTACAGGAAATGAGCCCACACCAGGCTGCAGCACCCGAGGAAGGCCGTGGGGAAAGTGCCCACGCCAGACGCAGCATCTGAGGGTGGCCCCATGGTGCCCAGGCACTGAGGAAAATTCACAGTCCAAATGCAATTCTCCAGTTGAAAGCTGGCAGGCCATGGGCAGTCCCTTCTTCTAAGCTCTCCCCTGTCTCGTGGTTGTTGGCCGGAACCGTCCAGCAGCTCCAGGGGAGCCGGATGGAACATTCTTCCCAAAATCGGTGGAGGGAAGCAACCCCGTGTCGAGGAGAAGAAAGCAGCTCCCAGCAGTCTCTGCTCGGGAACGTGTCCAGCCATCCCGGCCGGTCGCTCCGTTCTGCTCTGGGGAACTGTCACCGCCCGCCCGGGATTAGGGAAAACAGCAGGAAACATGCGTTTCCCAGCCAGAGGCCTAGCTCGAGCTGCCAGAGAGCAGGATCAGGCATCTGCGGGGCTGGCCTCAGGCCAGGGAAATGGGGAGAATAAAGCCTCTGTGGAGAAGGGCCTGTCCTGGGCAGAGGCTTCAGTATACATGGCCTTTCAGGGTTCCCGGCTGCGGGGGAGGAGGAAAGTGTGTTTGGTTTGGTGAGAGGTGGGGAGGGAGGGCAGTGGGAAACCCAGCTGACCAAGATGGACTTGAGGGAGCCGAGGGCAGCCGAGTCGAACCCAGAGAGGCCAGAGGAACAGCTCTCCAACCCTCAGACACACTGGCCAGCCAGGGTGCCCTCCCGCTGCTGGCCAAGTTCAAGCTCTGGGACCCAGGAGTCCCCCTCTCCAGCCCAAAGGGCAGAGGCATCGCTCGCTACCACCACGAGATGCCAGTCAACCGGAGGCCTGCCGGGCAGGCGGCCAGTTTTCCCCCGGCCACGCACCTCATCCCCTTCCCAGGGGGGCAGATGGCCACTAGCCAGACCCACCGGCTTGGTCCAAACGTATCTTTAATTAATTTTTTAGAGCCCGAGACGGCTCCCGGAGTGTTGCTTTCTCTGGCAGCCATCTTGTATTCACCACACAGTCTGCGTTTACACTGCCCCATTTACAGGGTATTAACCAAAGACCCTGTTAATGATTTCATGGGATCCAGAACCTGATCTCTCAGCCCGACATGGGGAGAGAACACGGCCGCTCCAGGCGACCGGACGCTACTTGGGAACGGTCACGGGACCAGGTGGCTCCCCCAGAAATCCACCCTCTAGTTCCAATGGAAAAAATCATCCGAACTCACCAACTCGTTGCTCGTAGATGTGAGTTTCAGTTTCTCTTCGATCTCCCTCCCAATTCTCTGCACGGTTACCTGAGTCTGCTTGATTGCACACTGGGCTCTGTGGAGCCTACGAAAGAAAGCAACACAACAGTCAGAATCCGCACGGCTGGGCCGGGGGCTCCCCCATGCCCTCCATCAGCCCCGCAGATGGTCCAGGAGGTCTCAGCATGGCCTATCTGCCAGGGGCCTGGGCACCGTATCCCGCCACGGGCTGATGCCCCCGACCAAACCCCTCGGGAGACGAAGTACGACTCTTCCGAGTATGACTCTTCGATTACTGTTTCCACAAGAAGAGACTGAACAGGAGACCCCCACTGTTCATGGGAGGCCTGCGGGGACCTCAGCATCCGCACTGCCCTGCTGGCAGACACACCTCCTGAAAGTAAACTGTGCCAGGTTTCGGCTACCAAAAATCTCTCTTCCCAATGTCTGCATCCAGTGGCCACCTCGCCAGCTCTCCGGGGGTGCCTGCCCTCCCGCCCAGTTCCAAATCCCGCCGGGCCGAGAGTCTGGAAGTAGCCCGTGGAGACAGGACCGGTCAGGCGCCCGGCTCGTTCGGCTCCCAGCGGTGGTCGTGGACGATAGCCACCCACAGGGGGAAGCCATAGCGTGTCCTGCAGCTTTCAAAGAGCAGTGGAAAAAGTGCCGTCTGAAGCCCTGGCACTAGGCAAACAGCCTTGTCAAAGGGAATGGCTTTGAAAATCAAAATGATTCATGGCCATAATTAACGTATGACTTCAGCTACTTGGCACTCTCTGCCCCAGACGCTTTCTGATCTTACCTTGGGGGCTTAAAACATACAGGCAGAGTCCCATTTCCCCCCAATCTCCAGTGTTATCCAAACAGCATTTCAGAGTCTTCACTACATCACCACTGCTCTCCACCGAGCGTCTTCCTTGGTAATCGGGGACAAGAAGGAGACTGGGGAGGAGGATGGTGGGGATGAGGAGGACGATGATAACAAGGATGAGAAGGATGAAGGCTAGGGGACCTGCGACTTTCAATATGACATCTTACTCCCTGGGCTGGGGCAGGGCTTGGGGAAAGGGGAGAGGAAGGGAGGAAGAAAGAAAGCAGACAGGGAGGGAGAAGGAGTGGAAGGGCCAGTCAGAGGATAGGGAACTCACACAGCACCTAGCTTCAGGGCAATTTCTTGATTTGACAACATAGAAGACAAGGCCAGTGTGGCCCCCACACAGGGCGCAGGACACACACTCCATTCGCCTCTGGGTCCAGGATACCACCTATTTCCCCAGCCAACCCAAGGCCTGATCAGAAAGCATAGCAGCAGCCCCACAGACAGATCCAACCCAAAGCTTTGTTCTTCTCTTTCATTCTCCTTCTCTCCCTCCCTCTTTCCTGCACACAGTTTTCCTAGCCTAAGCCCTCTGCATATTTTTAGACAACAAAAATAATCATTATTCCAACACTTTGAATCAGTAGAATTTGCTTTCCCCCAGAGCCTCTTGACATCAACTCTCTTCCTTTGTTCTCATCATATCCCTGGAGGGAGGGAGAGAGGGAGGGAGGGAGGAAGAGGAGGGAGCTTTCCCATTACTTACCCACAGAGGGTAAGTGACTTGCCCAAGGTGAAGCTGGGATGAGAAAGTGCTCTTCTGCTGATTAATCAGTCAGTAATAATAATAATAATAGTGATGGCATTTGGTAAGCACTTACTATGCGCACAGCACTGTTCTAAGCGCTGGGGAGGATACAAAGTGATCAGGTTGTCCCACATGGGGCTCACAGGCTTCATCCCCGTTTTACAGACAAGGGAACTGGCACAGAGAAGTTAAGTGACTTGCCCAAAGTCACACAGCTGAAAATTGGCAGAGCCAGGATTAGAACCCATGACCTCTGACTCCCAAGCCTGGATTTTTTCCACTGAGCCACACCGCTTGTATGTAGACCATCACACTCAATGTTTGGGGGGTGGGGGGATACAAAGGCATTAGAAAACACAGTCCCTGTTAGGAGCTGATAGTCCCAACATGCCTCTGCCTCCCAGGATGAGATCAGGAGAGTCCTGTCAGGACCCTTCAATCCTAGCACATGGCATGGGGAGAGAGGGTGGTCTGGTGTTGGAGGGGTGGGGGCTGCCTTCAGTCTGCACAGACTGAGGGGTCGGCAGGTCAGAAGAGTCTCGCCCAGTCCTCAGCGAGGCGGTAAAAACAATGCCGGGAGGCAACAGAGTTCGTGGGGACAACAGTCAGCTCTGAGTGTCTCAAATAACATTGGACTACAGGAAAATACAGTTCCGGGTAACCACGTGGGCCTAACAGGAGGTGAAATTGCTCCCAGATTTCCACCCAACTGTCCTACAGGCTGAGTGGAAAGTGGCACTATGCCCGGAGCGGAGCTTTCGGAGCGCTGGGAATGGATGCTGCGGGAATTCGTCCTGCAGTGGTCAGTGGCCTGGGCAGAGCGGCATGTTCACAGACACTCTTGATAACTGGCTTGGCCCAGCTCTGCTTCCAGGGAGAAGAGCCGCAGCAGAGGCCAGCAAACACCCCAAATTATCCCCTCTCCATTTCTGACTCACCTTTCAGACTGGGTGTTCTCTGCTGCCGCTAAGCACAGCCTGGAAGGATTGTAGATTTTGGTGCAGGGGCTGGTAGCCACCCCTGAACACCCCCCGTCCTCCAGCTTCGTCCCCTCGGCCTCCCCTTGCCCCTTCTCCAACCCCGTACAGTGCCTGGCACATAGTAAGCACCAGTTGTCAGCTGTGTGACTTTGGCCAAGTCACTTGACTTCTCTGTGCCTCAGTTACCTCATCTGTAAAATGGGGATTAAGACTGTGAGCTCCACGTGGGACAACCTGATTACCCTGTACCCTCCCCAGCGCTTAGAACAGTGCTTTGCATATAGTAAGCACTTAACAAATGCCATTATTATTATTATTATTGTTATGTGGCGTGAACTCTTTCTGTCTCTTTAGTACAGTGCTCTGCACACAGTAGGAGCTCAATAAATACGATTGAATGAATGAATGTTTCTAAAACTCGGACATGGAAACCACTTGTAGAGACACAGACAGCAGCTTGGAGAGACCACGAAAAACATGGAGCCAGAAAGGTCAGTAGGCTGGTGGCCCATCCCCAGAGTTGGGAGAGTAAATCTGTCACTGGCTGGACGCAAAAATCAGAAGACTGATGATTTTCCCGTTTCCCTCTTCCTGGACTTGGCTTCCTCCTCTCAGGTCTCGAACAGCTCTCTCTGGAGCCGGCTATCGTTCACCACTGCATTTTCCCGGAGCCGGTGATTATCATCTGCCGGCCACAGCCCCGGACTGTACGGCCACACGCGCTCATTTGGTGGGAAACCCATTTGAGGAGCCCTGGCTCCTGGTTTTCCACCTGCCTCAATGGTCCTACCCACTTCAGCCCCGGGAACCAAGCAACAAGATGTTCTCCTCCTCTGGTGGAGGTTGCCCTCCCCCGCCTCCCCATGGGATGGGGAAGGGGCACAAAGGGATGTGAGGGGAGGAGGAACTACGTCCAGGAAGTCCCCAAGGTGACAACTCTGCCTGTTCCCTGAAATAAGGCATCCCATTCCCCCTGGCACCCCCACGGTGACAACTCTGCCCGTTCCCTGAAATAAAAAATCCCATTCCCCTGGCACCCCCTGTCATCCTAGCCATTTTTAGGCCTTCAGTCCTGGAAGGAAGCGTCCACATCCACAGCATTTCCCGGTGACGTCCAACACGTCCCCCCTCGAGGGGCCGTCTTAGGTGGACGGCACTGAAAATTTGGTTCCCAAAAACGTCCCAGTTCCGCATTTGGGCTACGGAGCCCGGGTCAATAGAGAAGCAGCGGGGCTCAGTGGAAAGAGCCCGGGCTTTGGAGTCAGAGGTCTGGGGTTCAAATCCCGGCTCTGCCAATTGTCAGCTGGGTGACTTTGGGCAAGTCTCCTCCTCTTCCCCCTCCCCATCCCTCCCGCCTTACTTCCTTCCCCTCCCCACAGCACCTGTATATATGTATATATGTTTGTACGTATTTATTACTCTATTTATTTAATTTGTACATATTTATTTTATTTTGTTAATACGTTTTGTTTTGTTGTCTGTCTTCCCCTTCTAGACTGTGAGCCCACTGTTGGGTAGGGACCGTCTCTATATGCTGCCAACTTGTACTTCCCAAGCGCTTAGTACAGTGCTCTGCACACGGTAAGCACTCAATAAATACGATTGAATGGATGAATGAAAACTTCTCTGAGCCTCAGTTCCCTCATCTGTAAAATGGGGATGAAGACTGTGAGCCCCCCGTGGGACAACCTGATCACCTTGTAACCTCCCCAGCGCTTAGAATAGTGCTTTGCACATAGTAAGCCCTTAATAAAGAAGCAGCGTGGCTCAGGGGAAAGAGCCTGGGCTTTGGAGTCAGAGGTCATGGGTTCGAATCCCGGCTCCGCCACATGCCTGCTGTGTGACCTTGGGCAAGTCACTTCACTTCTCTGAGCCTCAGTTCCCTCAACTGTAAAATGGGGATTAAGACTGTGAGCCCCGCGTAGGACAACCTGATCATCTTGTATCCCCCCAGCGCTTAGAACAGTGCTTTGCACATAGTAAGCGCTTAATAAATGCCATTATTATTATTATTATTATTACTACTAATACTCTACTGGCCGCATCCAGAGCTAGCTCTCTTCCTCCCTTCAAGGCCCTACTGAGAGCTCACCTCCTCCAGGAGGCCTTCCCAGACTGAGCCCCTTCCTTCCTCTCCCTCTCGTCCCCCTCTCCATCCCCCCATCTTACCTCCTTCCCTTCCCCACAGCACCTGTATATATGTATATATGTTTGTACATATTTGTTACTCTATTTATTTTACTTGTACATTTCTATTTATTTTATTTTGTTAGTATGTTTGGTTTTGTTCCCTGTCTCCCCCTTTTAGACTGTGAGCCCACTGTTGGGTAGGGACTGTCTCTATATGTTGCCAACTTGTACTTCCCAAGCATTTAGTCCAGTGCTCTGCACATAGTAAGCGCTCAATAAATACGATTGATGATGATGATGATGACCCAGGCCTCACAAAAGGCAACAGTGACCCCTGGTGGAGGCCCGAACAGGGGCCGGGAGGAGTCCAAGATATGGCCTTGGACCCCTCAAGTCATCATCAATCGTATTTACTGAGCGCTTACTAAGTGCAGAGCACTGTACTAAGCGCTTGGGAAGTACAAATTGGCAACATATAGAGACAGTCCCTACCCAACAGTGGGCTCACAGTCTAAAAGGGCTCACAGTCTAAAAGTCCCAGCCCCATTTCCTCTAGTGTCAAGGGGGCGGGGGGCAGGTCCTGCGGGGAGGCGCTGCTGACTCAGGCACCAGCCTGAGCCTGCTTCTAGCTGTCCAGCTTCTAGACTGTGAGCCCACTGTTGGGTAGGGACTGTCTATGTTGCCGACTTGTACTTCCCAAGCGCTTAGTACAGTGCTCTGCACACAGTAAGCGCTCAATAAATACGACAATGAATGAATGAATGAATGAGCGGGCCCGGGACAATTCCCAGGGTGACAGCAGCGGTGTAGAGCCCCGTTGTTGGGTAGGGACCATCTCAATAGGTTGCCAACTTGTACTTCCCAAGCACTTAGTACAGTGCTCTGCACACAGTAAGCACTCAATAAATACGATTAAATGAATGAACGTAGGGCCACCACGGCCATAGGACTGCACTGTCCCCGGCCGGGTATAGCTCGGACTATCAGACCTACGGCACAGTGACTGAGTGCCCGCGGCGGCATGTAGAGACCCAGCCCAAATCCCACCGGCATCAGAAGCCTCCCCTCCGCACCAGTTCTCCCACCCAAAGTCTCTGGGATGAGATTGAGGCTCGCCCATCGGTCCACCCACCAGCCCATCCGCCTGTCTCCCCAAATCAAAACCAAATCCTTTGGGGCCTGCTGACCATGCCACTCGCGGTGCCAGGCCACCCCAAGAATACTCGCCAAATCGGGAAGGCTGGCACAGGCAGAGCCCAGAGCCCCCAGCTCCTTGCCGCCTCACCCACCTGAGGTCTCACCTGGGAGCAGACACACGTCCTGATCCCCACCACACTCAGAGCAGGCACCGGAGCCTCTAGTACGCTTAATGCAGTGCTCTGCACACAGTAAGCACTCAATAAATATGATTGATTGAATGAATGAATGAATGAATGAATGAGAAGCAGAAGGTTCTCACCGCAGCAGGGAGAAGACATCGTAGGAGTTTCGGACACAGTTCTGGTCCACGTGCAGGAGGTTGTTCTTGTGGCTGCTTGAATAACCCTGAAAGACACCAACACACAGATGAAGGTGCAGTGGCCCAGACCCAGTCCCTAAAGGCTGGAAGTTGCAAGAGGGGAGGAACCGAACAGACCCGGGGGGCCACTGGTCACCATCCTGTCAATTAAATGCCAGGCTGCATAATGGAGCTGGGAGGCCCGCAGCACCTGATTCCTGGAAATCAGGGAGTCCTGGGAGTGGTGGGGGACAATCGGGACGTAACTGAGGCAGGTAGAGTGACTCCACAATATGGCTACCAGGCAAGACAACCTCCATTTTCTTTGAAAGAACAAGAGGGGTCCAACCCACTCTCATCTAACTCTCCTCCTCCACACACACCTCACTCACTGCCCCCAGAGTTGGGACCCCAGAGCCCGGCCTCTCCCAACCCCATCAGCTCGCCCTCGGAGTCCAGGGCCCAGAATAAGGGGTCAGAAAACTAGGATGGGAACAGGAAGGATGATAGGTAGGCGGGTGGTGTCTCCTCAGAGTTGGGGGGCCTGCTTCCTTGCCTGAAAGAACTCATCGGCCAACGTGGTGGCGATGGAGACTGGGCAGAGGGTCCAGGCAGTAAAGCAGAAAATGGACAGCAAGTGGAGGAGTGATTTTTAACTAGTCTCCAGTTCCTGCTACTAACTCCCACATATCTGAGTATCAGGCATTGCTCCCCACCTGCCCGAGTTCAGGGCCATAGCGGGAGTGGTGATGGCCAGCAGATAGGGAGGGCAGAAAGCCAAAGATGTGGCAAGGGTAGCCTCCACTAGAGCACACCACCAGAGCTTGGACAACACTATGAGGTGGGGGGGGGGGGTCCTAGATCCGCCGCAATATTGGCTGCAGGAGGTGCCCAGCCATCAGCTTCCTGCCCTTCCAGACCCTCCCGATATCCACCCCACCCCAAGGGAGTCTGGAGGGCACCATGGTGTCCCCACAGAGGCCTGGCCCCACACCCCAAAGAGAGGAACGGGGCACCTTTGGCCACCAAATGACACTCACCTTCTGTTCCCAAGGGGCTCCGTAGTAGCCATCGTTCAAGCCGAAAATAAGTTCGTTCTGGTTGCGGGCGTGGATCTAATAGGGGACGCAAAAAACAGGTCAATCAGCTTCCTCGGCCTCTACCCAGCCATGTGGTCAAGGTGGGGCAGAGAGCGGAGAACCGAGCTCAGGGCCAGGCCGCCCCCGGCACCTAGTGCAGCAGCCAGCCCACTTGAGCCCGGTGGTCTGGTCAGAGTCGTCGGAGGGTGACTTGAGCTCCCTCAGACCGCAGAGCTCTGCCCGGAATCAGATGAGCTTTGACGCCAAACCAGTAATCAGTTAGAGGCTGAGATGGATGTGACAGGCTGGCTTCCCAGGCAGGAAAAGCAGCAGCGGCAGCAACCACTGACAGCCTCCTCATCCCTGGTTCAAACCACACCCCGGTTCCAGCTGAACGACCAGCTCAGAGGCAGTAGAAACGAGCACCCCAGGTCAAACCCAAATTGCCGTTCCCCAGGAACCCACCCCCAAGGGCGAGGGGTGCCCGCTGGAGCTAGAGGGTAGCAGGTTCACACCAACCACGGGAAACACTTCTTCCTCCAGCATGAGGTGAGCATGGGGAAACACTCTACCCCAGATGTTAGAAGAGTGTTTGGCATTTAACAAATACCATTTCCAAAAAAAAAAAAAAAGTCCACGCTGTGTCTCTGTGAGAAGAGTCCGGAGTATTGGAGAGCCCGTGCTGGGCCACCGGGGTAGAGTCAGGGATGGAGAGGGGACAGATAAGGATGTTGGAAGGTCAAGGACTGTGTTTACTAACTCTACTGAACTCTCTCAAGGGTAGAGAACAGTGCTCTCTGCACAGACTAGGCACTTAATCAGTACTATTGATGGACTTCCCAAGACCCGCCCTGGGGCTATTTTGGTCATGCCTAGTCATCAGCTGCTAATCACACTCTCTCATCTGCCCCCTTAGTGGCTGAAGTAGCTAAAGGGGATGCAGGGTGGAAGTCAGGAGGAAGTTGGCCTGGCAGAAGCCTAAGGTCTCAGAAGAGTGATGGAAGGAGGGGGCAGGATGTCTGTCCCTCCTCCCTTCCTTCCTTCTTTCCCCAGGGAAGCTCAGGAGCAGAGCAAGCAGCTGCCGGCACAGGTCCGGTCCACCCTAAGGTCATTTGGAGGCTCCCCAGGGTGCAGACCCTGAGGTCAGATGCCTGCAGAGCACTGGGGAGAGTCCATTCAAAGGGAGGGCTGGGAAAATCACATAACCCCTGTAGCCTTCAGAACTCTGGAAGGGGCCTCTAGTCAAAACCGCAGCTCTCCCGGGCTCGTGGGGTCTGGCAGAGTGCAGCCACCCCTGGGAGTGCCCTTCCCCAACAGAAATGGCCCTCAGCCCCTTGGCAACCCCAGTGAGACCTTTACCTGCTGGCCCAGGAATCTCAGCCCGTCCAAGGAGACTTTCCACTCAATGAGCAGCTGCGGGGCCGCCTCCTCCTCCTGCTCCCTCTCCTCTTCCTTCTCTTTTCGGGCCCAGACCCTCACCACAAAGCACGACACGGACGTGTCCAGCCGATCAGGCATGATTCCAAAATCCAGACTCCTCCACGTTGGGTTCTGGGGAACACAGACAAAAGGCTTCAAGCAGGACCGAGAGCCAACTTTCTGCCCTGCCCCTTCTGCACCTGGAATGCGGAGTGGCTAATTTGCCAAACCGGCTGGCTTTGGCCGATTCTACCCCTGGACGCCGTGATTCCAGGGGAAGCGCTTGGAGGCCTGGTCTTACTGGGCTGCTTCCCCGGGGATGTATGGCAGATTGTGAGGCGAATGTACATGTCAGGATTGAACTGGGGAAGTCTCAGGTCTCCCCGGGCCCGGGACTCCTCCCTACCCTTAAGCCCCCTGTGTGATGGCCCTGAGTCCCTCGGGCCATCACCCTTACCAGAGAGTTGGTGATCACTTCACTCCGGTAGAACTCTGGAGAAGAGGAGAGAGGACAGTGAGTGGGGAGGAAGACACAGGCCCCAAGTGAAGCCCCTCTGCACAGAACAGAGAGCTGCTCACCGAACATCAGCCGGTGCTTTACGAGGCAAGGGTGAGCTCCTCCGTCTGGGTCAAAGTGGCCAAGACCCTCACCATAGGAGACCCTGAGGCCCGGGTGGCCAGCTTCTGCCCTCTCTGCTACCCCCGGCATCAGAACAGCCCAACCTGGTCCCCACAGAACCAGCTTCTGCCCTCGCTGCTGCATCCCAAGTACAGGGCAGCCTGACCCAACCGGTCCATCGCGCCCACATCCCGTGCCCGTGGGCTCTCACCTCTGTGTATCTGCCGGTCACTGCACAGGTGTAGCGTGAAGTAGGTGTCGAGGAGCCGGTGGCCGTTCCTTCCGGTGACGGCGATGTTCCGGGCAGCGATGCTCCTCAGGTGGCGAAGGCGCCGCTGCAGCCCAAGAGGAGAACCGGAGACAATCAATCAACGGTATTTATTGAGCGTAACGGATTGCAGAGCACTGTACCAAGCACTTGGGAGAGTACGTTACAACAGAGTTGACACACACGATCGCTGCCCTCAAGGACTTCACAGTCTACTGGGGGAGACAGACGTTAAAATAAATTGCAGGTAAGGGAAGCAACCAACTAGAAAGAAAGATATGTGAATAATTACTGTGGGGATGGGGTAGGAACCTAAGTGCTTGGGGGTAGAGGGGATGACTCCATGCATGGGTGTGACGGTAGGCAAGGAAAATAGGGTGAGGGGATGGGATGAGAGAAGAAAGTCGGTGGCCAGAGTCGACCTCCATGTCTCCATTCCTCATGGGACACAGGTTCTGGATTTCAGAAGCGTCACTGCTGGCTGAACCGAGCACACACGAGACACACATTTCTGACTGCTCAGCTCCTCCTACTCAGGTGGACCACTAGCCCAGGGAGGCATGATGTCCCGGAGCACTGGCCCCAGGACTCCTGAGGTTTCCAGCTTTGACAGTCAGATGCTGCCACAGCAACAGGGGGACACGAGCCCAAATAAGAAAGAATCCACTGGCCTCCACAACACCCATTAACACAACTCCCTGTCCAGCGGCCTTTGGCCGGGATTCTGTGGGCTCATCAGAGCAGGCCATTGGCTGCTGGGAAGTAGCCAAGAACTGGGGGCAGGGTTTTTTTTGTTTTTTTTGTTTTTTAAAATGGTATTTGTTAAGTGCTTACTATGTGCCAGGCCCTAATACTAAGCGCTAGGGTAAATACAGAGAAGCAGCATGGCTCAGTGGAAAGAGCCCGGGCTTGGGAGACAGAGGTCATGGGTCCTAATCCTGGCTCTGCCACATGTCTGCTGTGTGACCTTGGGCAAGTCACTTAACTTCTCTGAGCCTCAGTTACCTCATCTGTAAAATGGGGATTAAGACTGTAAGCCCCACATGGGACAACCTATCACCTTGTATCCCCCCCAGCACTTAGAACAGTGCTTGGCACATAGTAAGCACTTAAATGCCATCATTATTATTATTATTATACAAGCTAGTCAGGTTGGACATAGTTGGTGTACCACATGGGGCTCACAGTTTTAATGCCCCATCGCTCTCCCGCCTCATCAAATCTCCCTTCCCAGAGAGTCCGCAAGCCAGCCACGATCCCACCATGACCCGACATCTCTCAGAGCCACTGAGAGCGGAAGAAATGGGGTGGGTGAGGCCCATCCTGCACCAGCCCCGCCCCAGAATTGTCCGGTTGCTGGAAAATACATTGAATTCCCCAAGCCTCAGTTTCCCCATGGCAATAGAACTCTCCCTTCCGAGCCCCCGAGAGGGAAAGATGAAGACATGTGCGGCTGGTAGCCAAGCCCCTGACCCTGGCCAGGGCAATGAGAGACAGGGCCTGCCAGATCAAGGCCGAGCCCATCAGTGGGCCTCCTGGCCACCACCGCTGAACAGCAGGAACATAACTGTGAGGGCCAAGCCATCCAGGGTGGACGACAGCGCTGCCCATACGCTCGGGGGCTCCCCCTCAACCCCAACCCGGCACCCCCCCGAATGACTCAAACCCAAACTGATCTTTTTGGTCTGATACCCTCCCTGCATTCCTCAGGCTGGACGGGCAGGTACTTTCACTTCTGGGTTAGTCTATTTCCGGCGAGTTTCATTTCTGATTTTCATGCCTCTCCTAGGACCAGGGCCTGGAGGACATCAGTGAAGCTGGAATCACATACTCTGCTCTCTCCCCTGCTTCTCAAGAGAAAAGGAGAGATTTTCCTGCAACAAAACTTGAATCAATCAATGGTATTTACTGGGTGCTTACTTTGTTCAGAGTAATAATAAATAATGATGGTATTTGTTAGGCGCTTACTATGTGCAAAGCACTGTTCTAAGCACTGGGGAGGATACAAGGTGATTAGGCTGTCCCACGGGGGCTCACAGTTTTAATCCCCATTTTACAGATGAGGTAACTGAGGCCCAGAGAAGTGAAGTGACTTGCCCAAAGTCACACAGCTGACAGTTGGCAGAGCCGGGATTTGAACCCGTGATCTCTGACTCCAAAGCCCGTGCTCTTTCCACTGAGCCACGCTGCTTTTCCTAAGTACTGTAAGTGCTTCTCCAGAGTACTGTACTAAGCTCTTAATAGAGTACAATACAACAGAGTTGGCAATACTTTTCCTGCCCATAAGGAATTTATAGTCTAGAGGGGGAAACATATTAAAATAAATTATGGATACAGACATCGTTCTATGGGACTGAGGTGCAGGGGTGAATGGCAAGTGCTTAAAGAGTACCCAAGAGCAGACCTGCCTTCTCTAAACTCCAAGCCCTTGTGGGCAGGGAATATGTCTACCAACTCTACTGTACTTTCCCAGTGCTCTGCACATAGTAAGCGTTCAATAAATACCATTGATTGATTGATCAGGGGTGGGGGGAAGGGTGCTGGGGATACACCAGCCCACCTATAGGGTAGCAGTTGCAGCTGAACCGATCAATGGCATTTGAGTACCTGCTGTGTGCAAAGCCCCATACTGGGTGCCCAGGGAGACCACAGTGGAGTTAGCAGATACGTTCCCTCCTTTCAGAACCTTACATTCTAGCAGAGGAGGCTCAGGCTGCTTCCTTGAAAGTTTATGAAATCACTTTTATTGTTGGTTGGTTAAGTAAATCGCCTATATTGCTGATTGGATGTGCCCAGAAACGGATCTCTTCCATTTTGTGCATTCACGAACACGCTAACAATGATGGGAAGACTTGCGTTACTCTAGGCCAAACACTGAGCTATGTGTTGGAGTAGATTCCAACCCGGGGCTTTCCAGCCTAAGAGGGCAGAAGGGCAGGCATTTTACAGATGAGGAAACTGTGGCCCAGAGAGGTTCGGCGACATGCCCAAGGTGAAACCGCAGGCCATGGTAGAGCTGGGACCAGAGCCCAGGTCTTGCAGCTCCTGGCCTTGGGCTCTCTCGACAAACCACATTACTGTGTGAGGCATTCCCACGGGGGTAGGTGCTGAACTGAGTTGGAGATGGAGACTCCAGATACCTGAGCAGTCTCTGCCACCAGAGAATTCAAAACCTCTCCGCCTGACCGCTCAGGCCACTCAACAGACTAAGGTTGGCCCCAGCGGTTTAGGCTCCAGGGTCAGTCGAGAGAAGAGAGAGAGTGGGGGCCGGAGAAGGACTGAGCCCCAAACCTCTGCAGAACCAGACCCTGGAAAAAGACTGAAACAATTCACCCCCAGTTGATTTTGCCAACCCCTTCCTCTGAGGATGGAGAAGTAGTCAAATCCCCAAGGATTCTGAGTCAATCATTATCTGCAACAGAAACAGAAGACAAACGGCCTTTGCAAAGTCGGCCAGCCCGACTGGAGGGGGAAAGGACAGAACGAGCAGGAGGAGATGGAGACCAAGGACAGGCAGTTTCCCGCTGAGATGTGGCAAATATACGCAGTTCCAGAATGTTTCACACAGTGTTAATCCCGCTAATAGGTTCCTGGGGCTAGAACTCCCTTCCCATTGGGTTCTAACAGCGAAGAGGACCCCCACACACACACGCTTGTACCCGGCCCTCTCCCAGAGCTACGGATCATGTTTTAATCTGCCCCTGATTCGAGCAGGATCTCCCAAGATCTCACACTACCTGTTCAAGCTGCCAGCTGAGGAAAAGTTTGGCCACTGGTGGGGAGGAAGGAAGGGGGAGAAAGCAAAGGCCCTTTTCCAAAATTCACTGTGCCTCGTTCTCGCCTGTCCCACCATCAACCCCTGGCCCACGTCCTACCTCTGGCCTGGAATGTCCTCCCCGTACACATCCGCCAAACTAGCTCTCTTTCTCCCTTCAGAACCCTACTAAGAGCTCACCTCCTCCAGGAGGCCTTCCCAGACTGAGCCCCCCTTTTCCTCTGCTCCTCCTCCCCTCCCCATGGCCCCCGCTTCCTCCCTCTGCCCTATCCCCTTCCCCTCCCCACAGCACTTGTGTATATTTGCACATAGTTATTACTCTATTTTATTAATGATGTGTATAAAGCTATAATTCTATTTATCTATTTTGATGGTAGTGACGCCTGTCTACTTGTTTTGTTCTGTTGTCTGTCTCCCCCATCTAGACTGTGAGCCTGTTGTTGGTTAGGGACTGTCTCTGTTGCCGAACTGTACTTTCCAAATGCTTAGTACAGTGCCCTGCACACAGTAAGTGCTCAATAAATGTGACTGAATGAATGAATGAACTAGAAGGCTTACATGCCTGTCAGGTTGGGAGATCCTTTTGCTTTTCACCAGAGAAAAAGCCCCTGGATCCTCCTTCCTGCCCAGGAAAGACCTGAGCAAGCCTCCAGTCAGACCCTCATTCATTCAATCATATTTATTGAGCGCTTACTGTGTGCAGAGCACTGTACTAAGTGCTTACTCTGTCTCTGGGAGGAAATGAGTGCTGGTTGCCCCAAATCTCTACTGCCATAGTTAGGAGACCTCAGAAGAGACAACCAGCGATTGTTTCCACACATCAGCATCCATAGTACCAGCTACTGCTCTCTCCCCAACGCCCCCACAAACGTAATCTGGCACACATAATGAGCACTGAATAAATACGATTACAACTACGACCCCTCCTGCAACATATCTGTGCCAGTAAGACTTGATCTCTGCCCTCCAGGAGCTGACAGGTCCAGAGGAGGAAACACACACTGAAATAGATAAGAGGGGGGTAGGGGTTAACAGAGTATAAAGATGTGGACACCGCTACAGGCGGCTGTGAGCACTTTAGTGGTTGAATGGCACGGAAGTGACAGTTTGCAGATATAAACTCTCGATGGGGGTCTCCCCCTGCCCCGCTCCTACTGCTAGGGATCCCCTGCCAATTTGGGGATAGGAGGGAGAGCATTTGTCCAAAGCCTTGGGGATGGGAGCAGGGGATGTCCCGAGACCCTTTCTCCAGGTGGGTCTTCCCACAAGCTCCCAAGTAGGGAGAGTCTCCTCACAGGGAAAGAGGGAGTTTCTTTGAGGGAAAAAGGTAGGGGGTGTCTCCTCACGGGGGTAAGAGGGGATCTCCTCATTGGGGGAAAAGGGGAATCTCTAACAGGGGGAGGAAGAGGGGTCTCAGGGAGAAAGATGGTCTCTTCACGAGGGAAAGAGGGGTCTCCTCACTGGGAGAAAGAGGGGTCTCCTCAAAGAGGGGAGAGGGTCTCCTCAAAGAGGGGAGAGGGTCTCCTCACAGGGGAGGAAGAGAGGTCTCATGGTGCAAAGGGAGTCTCTTCACGAGGGGAAGAGGGGTCTCCTAACAGGGGAGAAGAGGGGTCTCCTCACCAGGGGGATTTCCTCACCAGGGAGAAGGGGGATTTCCTCACCAGGGAGAAGGGGGATTTCCTCACCAGGGAGAAGGGGGATCTCCTCACCAGGGAGAAGGGGGATCTCCTCACCAGGGAGAAGGGGGATCTCCTCACCAGGGAGAAGGGGGATCTCCTCACCAGGGAGAAGGGGGATTTCCTCACCAGGGAGAAGGGGGATCTCCTCACCAGGGAGAAGGGGGATTTCCTCACCAGGGAGAAGGGGGATCTCCTCACAGAGGAGGAAGAAGGGTCTCACGGGGGAAAGGGGGTCTCTTCACGAGGAAAAGAGGGGTCTCCTCATGGGGAGAAAGAGAAATCTCCTCACCGGGAGAAAGAGGGGTCTCCTCACACGGGAGGAAGAGGGGTCTCATGGGGGAAAGGGAGTCTCTTCACGAGGGAAGGAGGGGTCTCCTCACGAGGGAAGGAGGGGTCTCCTCACGGGGGGAAGGGGGGTCTCCTCATGAGAAGAAAGAGGGGTCTCCTCACCGGGGGGGGGGGGGGGGGGGGAGGGGGTCTCCTCACCAGGGGGAAGGGGGATCTCCTCACCAGAGGGAAGGGGATCTCCTTACAGGGGAGGAAGAGGGGTCTCACGGGGGAAAGGGGGTCTCTTCACGAGGAAAAGAGGCGTCTCCTCACGGGGGGAAAGAGGAATCTCCTCACCGGGTGAAAGAGGGGTCTCCTCACCGGGAGAAAGAGGGGTCTCACGGGGGAAAGGGAGTCTCTTCACGAGGGAAGGAGGGGTCTCCTCACGGCGGGGATGGGGGGGGGTCTCCTCACGAGGAGAAAGAGGGGTCTCCTTAAAGGGGGGGTGGGGGGAGAGGGGCCTTCTCACCAGGGGGAAGGGGGATCTCCTCACCAGAGGGAAGGGGATCTCCTTACAGGGGAGGAAGAAGGGTCTCACGGGGGAAAGGGGGTCTCTTCACGAGGAAAAGAGGGGTCTCCTCACGGGGGGAAAGAGGAATCTCCTCACCGGGTGAAAGAGGGGGAAGGGGGATCTCCTCACAGGGGAGGAAGAAGGGTCTCACGGGGGAAAGGGGGTCTCTTCACGAGGGAAAGAGGGGTCTCCTCACGGGGGGAAAGAGGAATCTCCCTCACCGGGTGAAAGAGGGGTCTCACGGGGGAAAGGGAGTCTCTTCACGAGGGAAAGAGGGGTCTCCTCACGGTGGGGAAGGGGGGGGGTCTCCTCACAGGGGAGGAAGAAGGGTCTCACGGGGGAAAGCGGGGTCTCTTCACGAGGGAAAGAGGGGTCTCCTCACGGGGGGAAAGAGGAATCTCCCTCACCGGGTGAAAGAGGGGTCTCACGGGGGAAAGGGAGTCTCTTCACGAGGGAAAGAGGGGTCTCCTCACGGGGGAAAGGGGGGGTCTCCTCACAGGGGAGGAAGAAGGGTCTCACGGGGGAAAGGGGGTCTCCTCACAAGGAAAAGAGGGGTCTCCTCACCGGGGGAAAGAGGGGTCTCCTCACAGGTGAGGAAGAGGGGTCTCCTCACAGGTGAGGAAGAGGGGTCTCACGGGGGAAAGGGAATCTCTTCACGAGGTAAGAAGGGGTCTCCTCACGGGGGGAAGGGGGGTCTCCTCAAGAGGAGAAAGAGGGGTCTCCTCACCAAGGAGAAAGAGGAATCTCCTCACAGGGAGAAAGAGGAATCTCCTCACAGGGAGAAAGCGGGGTCTCCTCACAGGGAGAAAGAGGGGTCTCCTCACAGGGGAGGAAGAGGGGTCTCACGGGGGAAAGGGAGTCTCTTCATGAGGGAAGGAGGGGTCTCCTCACGGGGGGAAGGGGGGTCTCCTCACGAGGAGAAAGAGGGGTCTCCTCACCAAGGAGAAAGAGGGGTCTCCTCACCAAGGAGAAAGAGGAGTCTCCTCACAGGGAGAAAGAGGGGTCTCCTCACAGGGGAGGAAGAGGGGTCTCAGGGGGGAAAGGGAGTCGCTTCACGGGGGAAGGAGGGGTCTCCTCACGGGGGGAAGGGGGGTCTCCTCAGGAGGGGTCTCCTCACGGGGGAGTGAGGGGAGGCCTCCCGCGGTGTCCCGTCCCGCAGCGAGGTTACCTGCTGGGAGGGCAGCTCCACATGCAGCGAGCGGGTGGCGGCGGAGGCGGCGGGTCCGGGGGGCAGCGGGGACAGCCCGGGGGGCGCCGAGGGGCAACTCATCCTAGCCCGGGGGCGACCCTCCTCGACGCCACCATCCGCCGAGAGCCCGGGCAGGGCGGAGCAGAACAGGGCCCAGCCGGTCAGTCCCGTCGCCGGCCGAGGCCGCCACAGGCGCTCGTTAAAGAAAAGCCATATTACCGCAATGCTCCCCGCCCCGCGCACCGGCCGCTCCGCTCATTGGCTCCGCTCCTCCGGGGGCGGGATCCCGAAGCGACCGTGCCGCCTCCCATTGGACGAGACACCTGCCCGTCAACGCCAGGAAGGCCGAGGGGGGGGCGGAGGGGGGGACCCCTCGAGCGGGCCCAAACTGCGTCTGTCAAGCGAGCGCGAAGCCGTGGGCGGGGCCTGGTCGCGATTGGTGGATGCGCCTCCGGGGGCGGGGCTAATGTGGAGGCCTCTGAATCTCATTGGTTGGGGTGACCGTCAATCAGCGCGTGGGGGCGGGAGGAGGCCGGCCTGTCGGGAAAACGCCGGGATTCTCCAGTCACGTGCAAGTGGCGGCCGGGTCACCTGACCAAGGGGCCGCGGCGCTTTCTTCCACTTCCGCCCTGACACGGTGACCATAGTAACAGGTCATCAATCAATCAATCAATCAATAGTATTTATTGAGTGCTAACTGTGTGCAGAGCACTGGACTAAGCGCTTGGGAAGTCCAAGTTGGCAACATATAGAGACAGTCCCTACCCAACAGTGGGCTCACAGTCTAAAAGGGGGAGACGGAGAACAAACATACTAACAAAATAAAATAAATAGAATAGATATGTTCAAGTATAATAAATAAATATATAGAGTAATAAATATGCACAAACATATACAGGATACAAGGTAATCAGGTTGCCCCACGTGGGGCTCACAGTCTTAATCCCCATTTTACAGAGGAGGGAACTGAGGCTCAGAGAAGTTAAGTGACTTGCCCAAGGTCACACAGCAGACATGTGGCGGAGCAGGGATTCGAACCCATGACCTCTGACTCCAAAGCCCATGCCCTTTCCACTGAGCCAAGGTGCTCCTCCAATGCAAGTGGAAGCAGGTGGGAATGAAAGGTTTGGAAGAGTTGGTCCGGGTTTATGGGCACGGCAGTGAAAGAGGAAGAAATGGAAGAGCGGCAGAGCAAATGTGCTCTGGGTTAGATACAAGCAAAGCAGGTCCCTGTCCCACACGGGGCTCCCACTCTTAATCCCCATTTTAGAGATTGGTAACTGAGGCACGGGGAAGTGAGTGACTTGCTCGGGGTCACATACTATCATCATCATCATCATCAATCGTATTTATTGAGCGCTTACTGTGTGCACAGCACTGTACTAAGCGCCTGGGAAGTACAAGTTGGCAACATAGAGAAACAGTCCCTACCCAACAGTGGGCTCACAGTCTAAAAGGGGGAGACAGAGAACAAAACCAAACATACTAACAAAGTAAAATAAATAGAATAGATATGTACAAGTAAAATAAATAGAGTAATAAATATGTACAAACAGATACATATATACAGGTGCTGTGGGGAAGGGAAGGAGGTAAGATGCGGGGATGGAGAGGGGGACGAGGGGGAGAGGAAGGAAGGGGCTCAGTCTGGGAAGGCCTCCTGGAGGAGGTGAGCTCTCAGTAGGGCCTTGAAGGGAGGAAGAGAGCTAGCTTGGCAGATGGGCAGAGGGAGGGCATTCCAGGCCCGGGGGATGACGTGGGCCGGGGGTCGATGGCGGGACAGGCGAGAACGAAGTACGGTGAGGAGATGAGCGGCAGAGGAGCGGAGGGTGCGGGCTGGGCTGGAGAAGGAGAGAAGGGAGGTGAGGTAGGAGGGGGCGAGGTGATGGACAGCCTTGAAGCCCAGGGTGAGGAGTTTCTGCCTGATGTGCAGATTGATTGGTAGCCACTGGAGATTTTTGAGGAGGGGAGTAATATGCCCAGAGCATTTCTGGACAAAGATAATCCGGGCAGCATTATGAGGTATGGATTGAAGTGGGGAGAGACACGAGGATGGGAGATCAGAGAGAAGGCTGTTGCTCCACGTGAGGCTGTTGCAGTAGTCCAGACACACTAGACAAGTGGCAGAGGAAGGATTAGAACCCAGGTATTTTTGAGTCGTGGGCCCATGCTCTATCCACCAGGCCACGCTGCTTCTGGATGAGAGGTGACAGGAAGACAGTAGCCAGGGTGGGCATTGAGGTGCCCCCCTCCCCTAAGTGAGACCCCCCCCCCCCAAATCCGTCCCCCCATCTCTGCCCCTTTTATTTTGTTAGTATGCTTGGTTTTGTTCTCTGTCTCCCCCTTTTCGACTGGGAGCCCACTGTTGGGTAGGGACTGTCTCTAGATGTTGCCAACTTGGACTTCCCAAGCGCTTAGTACAGTGCTCTGCACACAGTAAGCGCTCAATAAATACGATTGATATATATTGATATATATATTGAGCGATCAGCACGGCAGTGCCCGGTTTTCCTCCCTGGGTAGAGAGGGGCCCCAGGGCGGCTGTAATTCTGGAAGCGTCCACACGGGGGAGACGTAAGTCCTGGTCCCTTTTTTTAATGACATTTATAGTAATAATTTATAATTCCGATATTTGTTAAAGCTCTTACTATGTGGCAGGCACTGTTCTTAGCGCTGAGGTAGATCCAAGCTAATCAGGTTGGACACAACCTGTGTCCCAATCTTAATCCCCATTTTACAGGTGAGGTAACTGAGGCCCAGAGGTTGTGGGACACGTTGGGGACGCCACCGGGGTCATTCATACCTGTATATATGTTTGTACATATTTATTACTCTATTTATTTATTTTACTTGTACATATCTATTCTATTTATTTTATTTTGTTAGTATGTTTGGTTTTGTTCTCTGCCTCCCCCTTTTAGACTGTGAGCCCACTGTTGGGTAGGGACTGTCTCTCTATGTTGCCAATTTGTACTTCCCAAGCGCTTAGTACAGTGCTCTGCACACAGTAATAATAATAATAATGGCATTTATTAAGCGCTTACTATGTGCAAAGCACTGTTCTAAGCACTGGGGAGGTTACAAGGCGATCAGGTTGTCCCACATGGGGCTCACAGTCCTTATCCCCATTTTACAGATGAGGTAACTGAGGCACAGAGAAGTTAAGTGACTTGCCCAGAGTCACACAGCTGGCAAGTGGCGGAGCCGGGATTTGAACCCACGACGTCCGACTCCAAAGCCTGGGCTCTTTCCGCTGAGCCACGCTGCTTCTCTGTAAGCGCTCAATAAATAATAAGTAAATATTATTTATTTATAATAAATAAATAAATAAATACGATTGATGATGATGATGATGAAGGGACTTGGCCACGGTCACACAGCAGGCAAGTGGCAGAGTGGGGTTTGGATCCCAGCTCCTTCTGACTCCCACGCTCGTGCTTTTCCCACGAGGCAACTCTGCTTCTCTGTTATTATTATTGTTATGGTATTTCTTCAGCACCTACCGTGTGCCAGGTACTGTACTAAGTGCTGGGGTGGATACAAGCAAATCAGGTGGGGCTCGGTCCCTGTCCCACGCAGGGCTCACAGTCTCAAACCCCGTTTTACAGATGAGGTAATTGAGGCCCAGAGAAGTGAAGTTATATGTTGCCGACTTGTACTTCCCAAGCGCTCAGTACAGTGCTCTGCACACAGTAGGCGCTCAATAAATACGATTGAATGAATGAATGAATGAAGTGACTTGCCCAAGGTCACACAGCAGACAAGTGTCAAATTGGGATTAGAATCCATAACCTAAAACCCCTAAAGCTGTATTTACTTGCCTGCATCACTTGTCAGGCGGAAGGGGAATCTCCAGTTTCGGGGTAGGCCGCGTGGAAAGAGACGAGAAGGAGGATTTAAGGGCCAAAATTCCACCCAGTACGAAGGGCACTGGCTTCCCCGCATGGCAGTGGGCGACTTGATAGGTCGATGCCACCCCGAGTGCATTATAAAACCCCTTAATCCCTAGTCCCATCTATTTATTCGGTGCCAGGGGGCTAAAAGTGGAAATGTAGCCAGGCAGTGGTGACCCCCCAGACACGGTGGCTTCGGGGTTAGGGGGTGGGCAGGGGACAGCGGGGAGAGCGGAGCGGGACTCGAATTCAGACCCCTGAAGGCCTGTTTCAGCGCGCCCGTGGTGTGAACAATGGCACCACTAGGCAGCAACACTTGAGCCACGAGCCTGGTTGGCCAAGTCGCCATCGTGAGCCTGACTAGGAGGATGACGACCATGCTGGTGTTTCTTTAGCGCTTACTCAGTGCCAAGCACTGTTCTAGGCGCTGGGGTAGATACAAGGTAATCAGGTTGCCCCACGTGAGGCTCACAGTCTTAATCCTCACTTTACAGATGAGGTAACTGAGGCACAGAGAAGTTAAGTGACTTGCCCAAAGTCACACAGCTGATAGGTGGTGGAGCCGGGATTAGAACCCATGACCTCTGATTCCCAAGCCTGGGCTCTTTCCATTGAGCCACACTGCTCCTCTAGGAGCAGGCCAGGAGCCTGGGCGGCCCCCGACGACCCTCAGGAATGTGGCATCCTTTTTGCCGACCTCCCCCTTACTCAAGAATATGGGGTGCCCCCTGATCGAGCCCCAGACACATATACAAATACCACTGATGGCATTTTATTCCTTTAAAATGTTTATAGTTTACAAATGGTCATGCAGCATATAATCATAGGAGCAACCTCAGCAATCATCATAAAAAATAATGACTATTCTAGTTATTTGTAATAGTTATTAGAGGGGGTTTCAGACGGGAATGAAAGGTTTGGAAGAGTCGGTTTGGGGTTATGGGTGTGGGAGTGAAAGAGGAAGAAATAAAAGAGTGGCAGCGCAGATGGGCTGCCCGGTACAATCCGGGGTGAAGTCAGCCCTGTGATGGGATTTCCACCCGCCGCATTGGATGCAGGACTTTAAGCAGTGAGTTGTGAGGTGGTTTGGGGATGGGGGCTTCCAATAATAATAATAATAATAATGGCATTTATTAAGCGCTTACTATGTGCAAAGCACCGTTCTAAGCGCTGGGGAGGTTACAAGATGATCAGGTTGTCCCAAGGGGCTCACAGTCTTCATCCCCATTTTACAGATGATGAGGGAACTGAGGCCCAGAGAAGTGAAGTGACTTGCCCAAAGTCACCCAGCTGACAAGTGGCGGAGCCGGGATTTGAACCCCTGACCTCCGACTCCAAAGCCCGTGCTCTTTCCATTGAGCCACGCTGCTTCTCCAATGTGAGTGGGACAGGCTTGTGGAAGGTCCTACGTGGGGGTCAAACATTAGCAACTGATCCCTCCCAGCTACACCATTGAGAACAGCGCTTTGCACATAGTAAGCGCTTAATAAATGCCATCATTAAACTCAGGACCAACTGTCCCTCAGGGCCTGCAGGGAGCCAGAGCCTCAGCCTGGGAGGGAAGGGATTGAAGCGCGCTTGTGTGGAATTAATACTTCAGTGCCAGGCTCCCAGTGGTCTTCGCACCTGGACACCTGCCTCTGGAGCGTCAGTTTCCAAAGCGGCCAGGCTCATCCCTTCAATGTTCTGCCCTTCCTGCTTCCCTGCCTCCAAACCAGGGATGCGGGGGGGAAATTAGCCGCCCCACCTCCAGGGCCTTACCCCTCACCAGCCCTTCCCTGGATGCTTGCAGACCGAGCAGCAGACAGCTGGGAGAAATCCGGCACCCCCGTTCGGGGAACCGGCTGGGATGCTGCATGCTCTCTTTCCCCTGTAAGCCGGAAAGGTTTCCTGGAGCCAGGGGGCCTGGTAGGGAAGTGAATTTGCTGGAAGTGCCACTGGGTCCTGGAGGGATAGCAGGGGACGGAAGGAGGTGGCAATGCTTGCATGAAGCAGTCAGGAACCTAGAAGGCACAGAGCAGGGAAACGAAGGCCTCTTACCATTTATTATCCAGCGAGGGAGTGACAGGTGGGTCAGGGCCAGGCACAAGAGGTCACGGCCTGCTGCCCCGTGACAAGCAGAGGCCCTAACAGCAACGTTAGACCCCACCTTGCCTAGGGGGTCCCAGCCCCTCCATAGCAGAGTCAGGACTTCAACTCAGAGCCCACACATCCCACCCCCCGGGGCCACGTGCCACCTTCGCAAGAATGTAACCCACGTCTGGCTCAACCATATGCGTTTATTTTTAGAAATTTGTAAAAAAAACATCTGGCTCAGGTATAGTAGCCCAAGGACCGTATGCGGCAGAACCACCCAGACCAGGCACAGTCAAACTGTCCAGACCCGCCCCTGCAGAACCATCCAGATGGGCCTCAGCTCGGGCAGAGGGGCAGTGCCATGAGTTCGGCAGAAGGCACAGGGGCCTACGGCATCCAGGTCCAAGCCTTAGTGCAGAGAGGGGTGTCTGGTGGGGGGCTGGCCCTTAAGGAAGTTTCTCCTCCCTGAAGCAAGTGTTGGGGAGGGTCTATAGGGTGGGGCCTGCTTCCTGCCGCTCCTTCCAACCCCATTTCCTCTTCAAGGGGTGGTGAAGGGTGAAGGTTTCTGGGGGCTCCTGCCTCTCATGGGGTTTTGGCTCCTGACTGTCATCATGTCACGCTTGTCCCGAAGTGGGGAGAGTGGGGTAGAGCAGATTTTAAGTCCAACCGGGCGGCATAAGGACTGGACTGTAACCCTCAGCCTCTGCCTGCCGCCCAAAGACTTGAACGTGGGCACAGATACTCCAGTAGATGCAGTGGAGGGAGGAGGGACCTCCCTCGACCAGACACTTACATTCACATGTGTGGGTGGAGTCAAAATTTCTCTGGTTGGGGGGCTCCCCTAGCCTGTCCCAGAACACAGCAGGTTGTGGGGGCAGGGGGGTATGAGACCTCCAGCTGTAGCCCCCCCTCAGTTGGGGGGCAAACAGGAGACGCATGGGCTCCGGGCCACCCCCATTTTCTCCTGGCCCCCAGGGGAGAGCCAGCAGCTCAGCATCCAGTTTGTGAGTTTAAAGACACTCCATCAGGGTCCCATGTTTACCAAATTAGCATTATCAGTATCAGCATTATCAGGATTAAATATCCAGTAGCCCCAGGCAGGCCCTGCAGTCAGTCCAGGAGAGGGGGTGAGGGAGGAAGAGAGGGGGACCAAGAGGAACTGGGGGGACCGTCGTCTTGTTGTGGAGGTGCAGAGAGTGGGCCGCACGCCCTCACACTCAGTTCACTTCCAGGACCTCGGTGTGTGGGAGTCCGAAGCGGGTCTTGTATTTGTGGAACAGGGTGACCAGCGCGTCCGTGTACAGGCTGTGGTACAGGTCGATCTCATGGTGACTCGGCCGCTCGATTTTGGGGACGGTGATCGGCTCCCCCACTAGAGAAAAACAAGAGGGCTCTCAGCAAGCTGTCCCTGCCCCTTCCCCATTATGGGTTGGGGTGGTTGCTTCCCGGGCCCTGGAATCTCGTTCCCCACTGCACAGCTGGGGAAATTGTGGTCCAGAGAAGCTAAGTTCAGAGACTGAGGCCCTACAGCAAGCCAAATGAGTCTGTCCCAAGAGAGGTCTTCCCCCACCTCCAGACCCATCCCAGAGTTCCAGCCACCCAGCGCACCCGATCCCTTCGTCCCACACCCCAGCCCCCCCCCCACCCCTCACTCTTACCGACAGTAGTGATGGGCTTCGAATAGGGCACCAGGCCCCATGCGTTGGAGGAGAACAGGCCACGGCCGTGGAAGATACAGGGCGCGAAGCCAATGTATTTCTGGAATTTCTTCTGCACCCACTTTCCCCAGGAGCCCTCCTCAAAGACCACCTGCTCGTAGACCTCATTCTCGCCAAATGAGTACACGGGGACTAGGTCAGCCCTGTGGGGTGCGGCGAAGGACGAAAGGAAGAAAGACAAGGTCCATAAACCCACCTTGGAGTGGGCAGGCATAGATAAGGCCGTAAGAAGGGGAGGTGGGGGAAGACAGACAGCGTCGACGAACTCCCAGCACCTTGGGGGCGGGGGTTACAGAAGAGGCACCTAAGGGATACGTGGAGGCTCCGGCCTCGACACGAGGTTAGAATCCTAGGGCTGAAGGCAAACCCTCATTTGGAATCATCTAGTCCATCCCCCTGCTTCCACAGCAAGCTGCCCTCGGTCCACAGGTGTGTGATGGGGGGTGGCGGTGCAGAGGCTGTGAAAATTAGTCTGAAACTTGGTGCTCCTCTGTCTTCCCTATCCCCCCACCCTGGAGCCTCGCCCTGACCCCATGTGCCCACCCGCCAGCACCAGGCTCACCCATGCCGCAGAGCCAGCTTCACGAAACCCTTGCGGTTCCTCAGGGTGATGGCGTTGCGGCCGGGGATGGAGCTGAGGGACTCGGCTGCGCCGCCGACCACGATGATGACCGCATTGCCGCTGCCGTTCTGGCTCAGGAGGTAGTCGATGGTGTCCCGATTGACAGGACAGATACCTGTGCGGAGAGCAGAGCCAGATGCTCAGGGGGTGCCGGGCTGCGGGGCATTGGGCCTGGCCCTCACCTCTGTGAAATTGCCGGCGTCTGCCTCTTTCAGGAAGTCTCTGGTGGTCTCATGGGCTGGTGGGGGGTGTCATTTATAAATATTCATATTTATTTTAATGTCCATCACCCCGCTAGACTGTAAACTTGTGGGCGGGGAACGTGTCTATTATAGTCTAATATTTTACTTACATTCTGTTATATTCTCAGTGTACTGTCTCAAGCTCTTCGTACAGTGCTATGCACATTGTAAGCGCTTATTAAATGCGATCGACTGAAACTCGTCTCAGGAGAGAGCTGGGCTCACGGGTCACAGGGCCTGTGAGAAGTCAGACAGGACTAAAAAGAAGTCAGGCGGGGCTAGAGAGGAGACAGAATCCACAAGGATAGACTGTTCTCTTAGAGGGACCCTTTAGTGCCAATTTGTACTTCCCAAGCGCTTAGTACAGTGCTCTGCACATAGTAAGCGCTCAATAAATACGATTGATGATGATGATGAGGTGAACAGACTGAAGAGGCTGGATTTTTGCAACAAAGTTTCAATCTTCTGTGCCAACCAAGGGAACACGCTGCTCACATCGGGTTAAACGGGGCACGTCCCAGCCAAGGAGAAGCATTGTTTGCGCACTGAGATGAAAGGGAAGCAGTGTGATCTAATGGATAGAGCATGGGCTTGGGAGTCAGAAGGACCTGGGTTCTAATTCCCGCTCAGTGACCTTTGTCAAGTCACCTCACTTCTCTCTGTCTCAATTAACTCTTCCTTAAAATGAGGATTAAAACTGTGAGCCTCATGCGTCCAACCTGATTATCTTGTATGTACCCCAGCACTTAAGAACAGTGTCCGGGCATATAGTGAGCGCTTAACAATACCATTTAAAAAGAAAGAAAGAAAAAAAAGCAAGCAGGCTGGCAGCAGGCAAGGAGTTTATGATCTAGCCTGTCACGCCATGGCTCTTACCTCCAGACATTAAGTATTCCCGAAGCACGGGCATCCTGAAATTCCCAGCCAGGGTGGCCAGGTACGGCCGAATGCCAGGGAACTTCTTCCCAACCCCCGTGGCCTCGGTGCTGAAGTTGCAGAAGGCCCCCAGGCCCAAGATCCCGTGGGGGTGGTAGCCGAAGATGTAATTCCGGTTCGTCAGCAGGTCGTGGGTCTTCACCAGCTGAAGGGAGACCCCCCCCCAACCCACCCCCATGACAAAGTTCAGCGCTGGGATGCAGTCAGAGACCTTAGAGGGAAGCTGAGCCCAGGGTGGGGCCAGGGGGCAACCTGCCCTCCCTCCACAGAAGACCCTCAAAGTCAGGCTTCCCAGGCGAGAAGGCAGGTGTGGAGGGGGTGGGTGGGTGGCCATATCCAACAGACTGGCTTCAGACCATGCCCACCCGGGGCTGGGGTATCAGCCCTGGCTTTCCTGGGCACAGAGCGCAGTTCTAGGCCCTTGGCAACACTCATTCATTCATTCAATTGTATTTATTGAGCGCTTACTGTGTGCAAAGCACTGTACCAAGCGCTTGGGAAGTACAAGTTGGCAACATAGAGAGACAGTCCCTACCCAATAACGGGCTCACAGTCTAAAAGGGGGAGACAGACAACAAAACATGGGGACAGGTGTCATCAGAATAAATAAAAATAAAGCTAGATGCACATCATTAACAAAATAAATAGGATAGTAAATATGTACAAGTTAGAGTAATAAATCTGTACAAACATATATACACGTGCTATGGGGAGGGGAAGGAGGCAGGGTGGGGGGGAGGAGAGGAAAAAGGGGGCTCAGTGTGGGAAGGCCTCCTGGAGGAGGTGAGCTCTCAGTAGGGCTTTGAAGGGAGGAAGAGAGCTAGTTTGGCGGATGTGTGGCCAGGGGTCTACAGTGGGACAGGCGAGAACCAAAGGAGACACCGCCTTGCCCTCAAGAAGCTTTGCAGTCTAAATGGAGAGGCTGGAAGCTTGTTGTGGGCAGGGAATGTGTCTGTTATATTGCTTTAGTGTTCTTTCCCAAGCACTTAGCACAGTGCTCTGCACACAAGCGCTCAATAAATACAATTGATTGAGCTCAGCACAGGCACTTTATACATATATAAAGCCCGCCCCTGGCCACTTCTGTGTCTGAGCCAAGTCTCTCCAGCTGTAATCCCAACCTCTCTGCCACTCCAGGCACTGCCCCTGGAAAATCCCCAGGGCTGGGGTGTCAGGGAAGGTAGACACCGGCACGGGTGCCCGAGGTTGACTGACAGATCGGGGTGGGAAGGGGGAGGCAGCTCTGGGCTCTGACCCCCCTCAGACAGATCTGCTTGTGACTCTTGGCTGGGAGCAATCCCCTGCCGCCGCTATCGGTGAGAAAACCTAAGGCCCAGAGACAGCCCTAAATCACTCAGCGCTCTGGACCCGGGCACCTCCGTGCCCACTGTCCGCTGGGGTGCAGCCACACCTCTGCCACTTAGCTGTGTGACTCTGGGCAAGTCACAACTTCTCTGTAAAATGGGGATTGAGACTGTGAGCCCCACGTAGGACAACCTGATTACCTTGTATCCCTCCCAGCGCTTAGGACAGTGCTTTGCACATATTAAGTGCTTAACAAATACCATTATTATTATTATTCCCAGGGGACACACCCCAGAAAGAAGCGGCTGGGGACTGTGACACCTAACCTGGAATCCACCACCCCCACCCACCTGCCCACTACCTTCGCCGACTGGCAGATTAGAGACCAAAGTAGCAGGGAAGGGGGAAAGGTCAACCCGGCAGGCAGAGCCTGGCTGCCCCTCCTCCACCCCGGCCACCGGCCAAGACCTTCAGCTGAGAGGGGGCAGAGCCGCCTGCCTCCAATCACCAAAGAAGCAGCCCGCCCGCCCATTCACAGCCGTCCAGCTGAGCCCACTGGGGTGCAGGGAGAGGGAAGTCTTACACCCATCCTGCCCCCCTCTACATGCCAGATCTCTGGGCATGTCTCCAAGAGCCCCTTCCCCATTCCAGGGAAAGGGGGCTTCACTCACCACCCATGGGGACTGGCATCTCCCAGCCACCTGGGAAGAAAGTTCTCTCTAGCTAGCTTCAATCCCTCCAGCTGCAACCCCAGCCCATGTGTTCACGATCCCTGTATCTCCCTGAGGGAAGAGCATAATGTCTCTGGAGAGGGGAGAGTCACTAGGCCCACTCTGGCTCCAGCCAGAACCCCAGCCCAGAGTCCAGCCCCCTCCATGGGGCCCAGGGACAGGGACGGCTCAGGAAATGGAGATGGCCGGTCAAACCTTGAAGCTAATAGGATCAGTCAACTCCCCCTCCAAACTGCCAGTCAGAACTGCCGCCACTGCGCTGACCAACCCATGCCCCCCGCCCCCAGCCCAACTTCTAACAGGGAAATGAAAGGGTCCCTGGGCTTGGTGGGTAGACTGGGGGAGGAGCCAAGTGGCCCAGAGAATCCAGAGGAGCAGGGGTGGAGTAGGAGGGATGCCGGTCGCATTCCTGTGGATGAGCATGGTGGTACCCCGGGTCGCAAAGCCACCCCCATCGGAGGGGAAACGGTGAGCGCCAAGCCTCCCCAACAGACTCGGAGCCACGCCAGGCTCAGGAGAATGGACTCCCTGGCGCTCGAACCCCGGCCTGGCCCTTTGAAGTCGCCCCCCCCACTTGCCCTCTCACCCAAACCCGGCCCCTCGAGCCAGCACACGTCCCAGGTTGGTCCACAGACCTCCAGGATGGATAGACGGATGGACAGAGAGGGCCAAAACCCTCTCAGCCAAGTCTCTCCCTGCCAGGAGGCAACCCCCAACCTCTGCTGCGTGCCCCAGCTACCAAACCGGGTGCCACTGCTGATGCAGAGATGCCCGCCTGGGGCAAATAGCCTGGCTCTGCCCTCCGCCCACACCCGGCCTGTCCTGCTTCTATGCAACTCCAGCTCCCCACGGGGCCCTGCATTGACTGGGGGATGGAGGACGGGGACGAGCGGCGATGGAGTCTCTCCCGGTCCTGGCTCAGTTTCCCCATCTGAGCCTTCAAAAAAGTCCTCAAGGGTGTGGAGAGATGGAGGAGGATACAGCAAATTGCAGGGTCCTTCGATGGCCAACACTCCTACCCCCTTCAACCCACATACTTCCTATTCAGTGTCCAACACCCCGGGAGAAGGTTCGGGGTGCGATGTGACTTGGTAAAGCCCATTGCCCAGCACAGCTTGGCACCGGAATCACGGCCTAGTGCCTAGGGCCCTCTCCAATCAATCAGTGGTTTTTACTGAGCACTTAATATGTGCAGAGCACTGTTCTAAGCTCTTCGGAGAGCGTGGCTCAGTGGAAAGAGCACGGGCTTTGGAGTCAGAGGTCAGGAGTTCAAATCCCGGCTCCGCCACTTCAGCTGTGTGACTTTGGGCAAGTCACCTAACTTCTCTGTGCCTCAGTGACCTCATCTGTAAAATGGGGATTAAGTCTGTGAGCCCCCCGTGGGACAACCCAATCACCTTGTAACCTCCCAAGCTCTTAGAACAGTGCTTTGCACATAGTAAGCACTTAATAAATGCCATCATCATTATTATTATTACAATGCAACAGAATTAGTGGACACGTTCCCTGCCCATAACAAGCTTACGTACTAGAGCCCAGTTCCCATCGTCCAGCTGCAGGAGGCATGACTCGGGCATGGCCCTGCTTTGCCCACCTCTGACCCCCGGTTCCTGTGGTCTGAGCTGCTGTTCCTGCCTCTAGACTGTAACCTCTGCATGCAGTAAGTGCTCGATAAATATGATTGATTGGACAGGGGTTGGAAGGGGCAGTTCAGCCCCGAGCCCCTCAGCCTCCTCAAATCGAGGTGCCCCCGCCCCACCCCGCATCCCCAGAGGTGACTTCCCAGCTCTTGACGGGGGCCCTGGGGGTGGCTGTCCCCAGCTGACCGGGTCGTCCTGGGGCCCAGGCCAGAGTTCAAGAGGAGGGGCCAAGTAACTGTCCTCACCCAGCTGGCAGAGGACACAGGAGGGACCCGAGAACCCGAGCCGGACAGCCACTGCTGCAGGGGCGGGGCAGGGGATGGTCCCGGAGGCGAGGCAGGAAGCAGGCGGGCGGGAGGGGCAGGGAGGGACACCCTCCCTGGCTTTCCGTGAATTTGGAGGCCATTAACATGTTTTCCTTTTTATAGGGATCGACCGGTTTCAGTCACCCGTCCTGCCCCGGGTCCTGCGTCTCAGCTGGGCCAACCAGATCATTCATTCATTCAATCGTATTTATTGAGCAGTTACTGGTGCAGAGCACTGTACTAAGCTCTTGAAAAGTACAATTCGGCAACAGATAGACAATCCCTACCCAACAACGGGGCGGTGGGGGCGGGGGGGTAGGCAGAAAACAAAACCAAACAAGTAGACAGGCATCAGTAGTATTAAAATAGATAAATAGATCAGGGAGGGGGCACCTACTCTCACCGTGGGGGCTGCGGCAGGGTCTTCTACTCCTCGACCTTGAGGTCACGCTCTCAGCCGCAGCCTGAGTGGAGAGAGGGGACGGGGGCAAGAGCGCACGGAGACACTAATCGTGTGGGAAACCCCAAGTCCACCCTTCAGTCCAGAGCTGGACCTAGTCCACACCTGGCCAGGGTTAATGAGCTTCAAAGTACTCTCCCAAGGGCTTAGTACAGTGTTCCGCACACAGTAAATGCTCAATAAATACAATCGACCGATTGAAAGGAAACAGCTCTTCTCTCCCTGGGGATGCTCAGGAAGAAGCAACAATAACAGGGGAGGTAAGACTCCCTGTCCACTCCTATCCTTAATCTTCATTTCCCTCTGCCCTCCCCTTGCCCTAGCTGAAGGGTTCCTCTCGGGCACAAAGCCCCTCACCCATCCTTTCCCTTCTGGGCTGCACTGTTGGGGCACAGGAGTGGGAGGGTGAACAATACAGGGATGAAAGAACCCTGGACGTCCTGCCAGGATACTAGGTCTGCCCCCAGCTCGGGTCTCAGCTTCCTCATCTGTGGAATGGGGTCAACGCATGCCAAACCTTCCCTTCCCCTCAGCGTTTCACAAGCCAAATTCCTGGCTGGAGCCCCTCCGGAGGGCACCCAGGCCTGCACCCCTAGCCCTGTTCCTCTGGTGGCTGATCTCAGGGCCGGAGACGATGGAGGTAGAGAAATGACAAGGGGGGCTCCAGCTGAAATCCTGGCACAGGCGTCCCTCCCACACTGCCTTAAGGCGGCACAAACACACCCCAACCAGGACACTCCTGAATTGCTGGGGCCCAGGGAGGGGAACCTTGCAGATAAGCAGGAGCTCACCAGCCCACACAGAATTTGTACCGGCCCACCAGCCTTCCAGGAGGCAGCCAGTGAGCCAGTAGCAGCCAGAGGAACATTCTCCCCATCGAGCCCAGTGAGATGAGTGCTGTTTGCTTGGAGTGGGGCAGGGGAGTTACAGGGGATGGTAATTGGAATGGGGTGAGGACGGCACCAGAAGATAGTGGAGGTTGCGGGGAGAGGGGAAGGATGTATGAGGCGGGGACAGCTGGCAATTCTCCATCCTCACTAGAAGCACTAGATCAATGCCTGAGGACCCAGTGGGATAACTTTGTTGTGGGCAGGGAATGTGTCTGTTTATTGTTATACGGTACTCTCTCAAGCACTTAGTACAGTGCTCTGCACATAGTAAGTGCTCAATAATTATAATTGAATGAATGAATGAATGAGAGCACCGCCCCAGGATTCCCTCAGACTCCAAGTCCGGGACAACGTCCATTCAAAAGCCCTGGACTTCTCTGGCCACCTCCTCTGTCCCTGCCCCTCCCCAGAGGGCACAGCCCTGGCTGGTTCTGCCCCGGCCACCCCCGAGGCTGGATCTCTGCCACCAGCGAGAGGCAGGGAAACTGGACCCGGGGCCAGAAAGGGTGGCTCCCTCCCTCTTTCCTCGGGCAATCGAGAGCCCCTGCCTCCGCCACCCCACGAAGCCAAACACAGCCCTTCCATCCTCCTCCCCCATCCCAAATCCCAGTTGACCCCCACGGTGATCCAGAGGCAGCCCGGAGCCCGCATGGGTGGGGCAGGACCCGGGAACCCTCGTGGGCGGGATGAAGAAGGGGACCCGGCCAGCAGGAAAAACCGGGCTGGCTGTGGTGCTGCCCGAGATTCCAGGGAAGAAGCCTGCCAGGGGGGCCAACTGGGCACAGAGACGGATCCTGTAGCTTGTGACCATCAGAGCCACAGACATGGGACACAGAGTGGGCAAACACAGGCCTGGACCCAAGTGGCCCGGGCTTGTGCAGTGGGCCCTGCCCCCACCCCTGGACCCTCCTGGTTGCAGGCAAGTGGAACCCCAGGAAACAGTCTGGACCAGCTCTGCTTCCCCTGTTTCTTTAGTCCTGCCGCCAGATTTCTATTTGGCACAGAGTTTAATTTTACAGTAGGATTAAGAGGAATTGGGAAGACCCAGCAGTCCACAAGCCACCACACTGGCCAAGGGAGAGAGAGCCACATCTCCCGGCCCCCTGCTCCCTCTCACCCTCAGTGGGTGTCCACTCACCCGGCTGCTGGGCTCTGGCTCACAGCCTCGCCCTTCTGTCCCGCCAGGGAACATCTCCCAGAGCCCAGGGTGCCAGGGGAGGGCTGATGTTATGATGGGGTGGAGAGAGGGGAAGGGTCTCAGCACGGGGAGTCTGGCTTGCTGGACTTACCCGGATGGGGAAGTAGTCTCGGAAATAGCGCCAGACGGCCCAGTTCCTCACCCATTTCGACCTCCTGCCACCTTTGGGAGGCAGAACAGGTGGTGTCAAGGGGCCGGGTCAATCTGGACTGAGCCCTCCCCACGAGGAACTCCCTAGAGCCAAAGGGGCTCGGCCTCTTCATCTTCCCCCTATACCATGCATCCCCTCTTCCAAGTTCACCTTGCTCCCTCCTCAATAGCCCCAACCTGCTTCTACACCCCGAGGGTCAGGGGAAGGTTTGGGGGGGAAGATGAGACACCAGGGGCTGCCCATCTAAAAGGAGCGACATGACTGACTCATATGTTGCCAACTTGTACTTCCCAAGCGCTTAGTACAGTGCTCTGCACACAGTAAGCGCTCAATAAATACAACTGATTGATTCATTCATTCATTCACTCACATCTTCAGATATGCCCAGGCTCAGGGGTATTATTGTGAACTGCCTGAGGGCAGAGACCAATCAAGACCCCCCCCCAACCCTCCCCAAGATGCTCCACATAGAGGAGTTGAGGGCAGAGCCCCTTCCCCTTGGCAAGGCACACACACACGCACGCACACACAAGAATCAATGTGGCCTAGTGACAACAGCACAGGCTCGGGAGTCAAAGGACCTGGGTTCTACTCCCAGCTCTGCCAATTACTTGCTACGTGACACTGGGCAAGTCACTTAGCTTCTCTGTGGCTCAGTTTCCTCAACTGTAAAATGAGGATTCAATACCTGCTTTCCCTCCTAGACCGTAAGCTCACTGTGGGCAGAGATCACATCAACTGTATTGTTATATTGTACTCTCCCAAGTGCTTAGTCCAGTGCTTTGCACACAGTAACCATTCAATAAATATGATTGAATACTGTTATATTGTATTCTCCCAAGCGCTTAATATAGTGCACTGCATACAGTAACAACAACAATAATAATAATTTTGGCACAGTAAGAACTCAATAAGTACAATTGACTGACTTCTACTTAAGACTGTGAACACCAGGTGGGACAAGGACTATATCCAACCTAATTAATCTGTACCTACCCCAGTGCTTAGAACAGTGTTTGACACACAGTAAGCACTTAAGTACCATAAACAAACACCCCCCCCAACACGTAACCCCAGAACGTCTCCCAGCCACCCTTACATCGGCCTCTGCTCTAGCCTCCTCTCCCTACAGCTTTCTTGTGGCCAGAAGGTTCCCGGCCAGGCCTGAGGAGTCCAGCGAAGGGTGGGTGGGCAGACGGGCACAAGGCCAGACGTACCTTTCTTGGGCGTGTTCCAGTCGAACACCAGCCACGTGAAGTACAGCACCGCAATCAGCCAGCAGTCTGTGCAGAACAAGTATACGAGGATCCCGGTGCTGATGATACCTGTGGGGCCGATCGGGCAAGCAAGGAGAGGGGCGGGGGAGAGAGGGTAAGAAGCCCCTCCGGCGGCCCTGCCGTCTCCCCCTCCTCGAAGACAGCCGCTGCCTTCTGACCCCTCCCTGGATGGGGTTTATACTAAAGCCAATTTAGCTGCCCTTTTGGGATTAGTGACCTGACGCCCATCGCTAAACCCCACAAGGGTCGTGTTAGGGTGGGGGGGAGGAGGTGCCCCTCTAAGGTGGCCTGCCTGTCCGGCACAAAGCCAGCCCGGACACCTTCCTGCTAGGCTTTCAGACTGGATGAGACTGATGGGTCCAAAGTGCTGGGTTCCTGAGACTACCAATCCCAGCAGCCCTGGGGCAATCAATCAATCAATCAATCGTATTTATTGAGCGCTTACTGTGTGCAGAGCACTGTACTAAGCGCTTGGGAAGTACAAGTTGGCAACATATAGAGACAGTCCCTACCCAACAGTGGGCTCACAGTCTCAAAGACTGGCAGGCAGGCAGGCACACCCAGGGCTACCCCAGGAGAGGGACCAGAAACAGGATCTGTTGTAGCTGAAGGAAGGAGAAGGGGACATCTAGGTCTTCTGAGAATAGTAGTCCCAGGAACCCTAGATTTAATCTTCCTCTGTCTCCCTCGGGGTTTATACCTATACGTGTGCAACTGCCCCGGGGCTGGTGAGAAGCAAAACTACAGGCCAGTGGCTGCTGTGTTCTGGGGTCTGGGAGAAGGCGGTGAGGAGTGTTAGGGGATGGGGCAGAGGAGGACCCCAGGATTGGAGGTGTGGCCCAATGCCAGTCAGGGGGATGGGGACATGAGGGGAGGCAGCGAGGGGTCCAGGCACTGAGGGGATGATGGAGCAGAGAAGGCAGTGGGAGGAGGGTCCGTGGCAGACAGAGATGTCAATCAGAAATCAATCCCTGGGGAGAGAGATCCCGGGCAGACAGCAAGTTGGACCGTTCAAACCAAGCACCGCCCACTGCCCAGTCAGATTGGTACCTTGCCACAAGCGGGTCCCTCCTGGATCAATCCTCCCCAGACAAAGCACCCTCTGCCTCCTCCTCCCTCCCCCAGGCAGCAAGACCAGGTCAGCAGCCCACACTTCTAGACTCTCCCCTCATCACCCCCCCCCAACTGTTAGCTGATGCCAGGAAGACCCCAGCCACTGCAACCTCTGCCATCCATCCAGTTGAGTGGCCCCTACCCAGTCCACCCTGTCCATCTGTCCAGCCCTGCATCTATATTCTCTGGCTCTCCACAGACATCCCAGTGGGGCTGGAATTCCCCCCCACCCCACCTCCAGATAACCAGCAACCAGCTCCCAAGTCGGCCCCTTCCTGCCGAGCCTCTGGCAGGACCCGCCCAGTGTGCCAGGGCCTGGGTGATCTGGTTTCAATCATTAACCTGCATCCTAGGCACCCAGCCCACGGGCGGGAGGCCGGACGCCCTGCTCTCTGCCCTGTTTGCTCTACTTGACCTGATATCCCAATGTGGGGGCGGGGACGATGGGGGAGAAGGGAATGGTGGGTACAGGCAGAGGATAAGGAGGGGTGTGCTCTGCTTGCCATGGGCAGACCCTCCTTAGTCTCCCTGGGGAGGGAACTGCCTGAGGGTGGTGACCAGGTCAAATAGGGCCCCCTCAACCCTCCTCCAGGTGCTCCACATAGAGGAGTTGAGGGCAGAATCCCTTCCCCTTGTCAAGGCATGCACGCGCGCATGCACACACACACAAGAATCAGTGTGGCCTAGTGACAAGAGCACAGGCCTCAGTTTCCTCAACTGGAATATAATAATAATAATGGCATTTATTAAGTGCTTACTATGTGCAAAGCACTGTTCTAAGCACTGGGGAGGTTACAAAGTGATCAGGTTGTCCCATGTGGGGCTCACAGCCTTATCTCCATTTTACAAGTGAGGTAACTGTGGCCCAGAGAAGTTAAGTGACTTGCCCAAAGTCACATTTGGCAGAGCGGGTATTTGAACCCATGACCTCGGACTCCCAAGCCCGGGCTCTTTCCACTGAGCCACGCTGAATTTGAACCCCAACCTCTCCAACTGTGGGAGCCCCCACACTCACCTTGAAGGTTGCTCCTTCACCACCCCCAGCCCGGCAACGCAGGGGCCCATTTCGGCAGCCAGGGGAAGTACCTACCGCTGGTCTACCCCTACTCCAGCCCACCCCCAGCCCAGCCCAGCCCACCCACCCAGCCTTACCCAGGACCAGGAAGGAGAGGACCCATTGCAGCACCGAGATCACCTGGAGCTGCTTCCTGATGGAGGCCTTGCTGAGCCAGGGGATGGACGGCAGGTCCTGCACGGTGGACAGGATGCTGGAGCCAGTGCCTGTTGTGGGCAGAAGGTGAGCGATGCCCCGGATGGGACTGGGCAGAGTAGTGCAGAGGGTTCCTGATGGCCTGAGCATGCGGGCCACGGCTATTCCCAGCTTCGTCCAACCCCGACCCTGGCTGCCTCGACTGCTCCTCGGATAGAGTTGGTCATCAGACCACACTCTACCCTACTGCCCCTGAGAGCCTGCAAGGAAGGGGTCCCCGGCCCAAAGGGCAAGGGAAACAGGGCTCCAGACTCCTCCGCCTCCCTTGGAGCCTAAATCCCGGCATTCCCTCCACCCCCCGCGGGCCCAGCCCAACCACCACCCCCACATAGGGCGGCGGGCCACTGACCCAGATTCAGGACTCAGGTATCACAGTCAACACTGGCCCCGGTTTCCCACCCACTCCTTGGTCAGGCCCCCCAGGGCTGCCCCTTGTCCCAATGCTCCCCCACTGTCCCCTGAGTAATAATGGTGGTATTTGTTAAGTGCTTACTGTGTGTGAAGCACTGTTCTAAGCACTGGGGGGGATACAAGGTGATTAGGTTGTCCCACGAGGGGCTCACAGTCTTAATCCCCATTTTACAGATGAGGGAACTGAGGCACAGAGAAGTTAAGTGACTTGCCCGAAGTCACACAGCAGACAAGTGGCAGGGCCGGGATTGGAACCCATGACCTCTGGCTCCCAAGCCCAGGCTCCTTCCACTGAGCCACGCTGCTTCTCTGTGATTAATGTCTCTTGGGCCGTGGACAAAGATGAGCTGAGAAAATCCCTGTGTTTGGCCAGGGGCCTCCCTCTGGTCACGGAGAGTCAATCCTTCCCTGACCCTCCTGAGGGCCAGCTGTCGCCCAGCCAGGAGCTAGGAGGGCCCAGATCTTGTCCAGCCAAGGTCCCCGGGATCCCCCGTGGCACAGCATGCTACCATAATTTCCTGCCTATAACATGCACCCTCTGTCCCATCCATTTGCCACTAGGACCACTGACTAGGTCTGCTGGGCCCATCTTCATGACAGGAAGCACAGCACCAGGCCCTCTCCAGACCAACAAGCATCTGGACTCCATGGGGGCAGGGGCATAGCCAATGGGACAAAGGTTCTGCCCAGGTGACTGTTCACTGACCCGACCTGCCAGCCAACACCCATAGGAGCCCCCAGTGCCAAGCTTGCCCAACCAGGGCAGGCAGGAACTCCTGGTGCATGCTCATGCATGCATAATAACAATAATAATGATAGCATTTATTAAGCGCTTACTATGTGCAAAGCACTGCTCTAAGCGCTGGGGAGGTTACAAGGTGATCAGGTTGTCCCTCAGGGGGCTCACAGTCTTAATCCCCATTTTACAGATGAGGTAACTGAGGCCCAGAGAAGTGAAGTGACTTGCCCAAGGTCACACAGCTGGCAATTGGTGGAGCCGGGGTTTGAACCCATGACCTCTGACTCCAAAGCCCGTGCTCTTTCCACTGAGCCACGCTGCTTCTCTATGCATATAGAGAATACACATGCATACACATGTGCGTGCTCGAGCACGCGCACGCACACACACACATCATCATCAATCGTATTTATTGAGCGCTTACTGTGTGCAGAGCACTGTACTAAGCGCTTGGGAAGTACAAGTTGGCAACATATAGAGACAGTCCCTACCCAACAGTGGGCTCACAGTCTAAAAGGGGGCATATCCATGCCCACAGGGGAATGCTAAGTAGGATCTGATGCGGGCAGAGTTCAGTGGTGCCAAGGGAGAAAAGGAGAGGATATACTATGGGTTGTCCCTGTGGAGAGGGTGGCATCAGGGTGTCTATTCTATCCCCAACATGGCCATCCCTCAGTCATAGTGCCAAAAGCAGGTCTTGGGGCCAACTATTCCCCCTGCCATGGGCACCTGCCCCGCGAAGGGGACCTCTCCCCATCTCCTTTGATCGGGAGAGATCAGGCCCGAGCTCAGAGGAGCGGTGGCTGTTCTGCACCAAAGAGGCCAAGGGCACGAACTGATGCAACATCCAGTTCCCCATCCGGACAGGCCCAGCTCTCAGCTTCCCCTTGACCCTTGACCTCAAGCTGGCCAGCCCTGGGGCACTGCTCCCTGCTCCCAGGATAGAATGGTTCAGGTGTCCCGAGGTGGTATGGCCTGGGGGGAGAGGGAGTTTTTCTGATTTGGCCTTGGGACAATCCAGCCTTTGTGGGGTTCCCAGAATCTGTCCTGATGGAGGGGTTAGGGGAGGTGACTCTGTGCCCCAACACCTGCCAGGATGGGACAGGAGCAGTCCTGTGTGGAGGTAGGGGAATGGCCCACATGACCTCAGAAGCCCCTTCCCTTAGGGGGTCGTACCCAGTGAGCACTACAGGCTGGAGACCCAGATTTTTCAGTCACAGATTGGCTTCTGCAGGTGCCTTCCACCCCCTCTATCCCGACGGAATGGCTGCTGCAAACAGGTGAGAGAAACCCCTCCCAGGAGGTCCTGGGGAGGGGGACTGGGGGAGGGGGGCTGGAGTCCAGCAGACCTACAGTTCTCAGCTGTGGGGAAAACAATGGCTTGGTCCTCACAGCTGGAATCCCAGACAACTGGCCCCAGCCCCCAACCGCTATTGGGGGACAGGAGGAGCCGATTCCCCCATGACTCAAATATGTGCCAACACCCCCAGAGCGGACCTGTAGACATGGTCCAGTTCCCCTACTCAACCCCACCTGTGGGAAGAAGGGAAGGGCCGTGCCCTGTGAGCCCCCCGTGAGACAACCTAATCACCTTGTAACCTCCCCAGCGCTTAGAACAGTGCTTTGTACATAGTAAGCGCTTAATAAATGCCATTATTATAAAAAAGTGGTGGGAACTTGGGAATTCCAGCCTCCACTCTCTGGGATTCTGTGGCTCCCCTCACCCTGCGTCCCCAGTGGTCTCTCCTCCAGCTGGTCACTAGCCTCCTGCCCGCTAGCCTCCATTTCCACCCATGTAGGGCTAATCAGTAGGACCAGGAAGGGCCAGACATGATCTGGGGATCCCAGGGGGGCGGGGGGGGGGGGGTGCTCACAAAAGAAAAGACTGAAGAGCAAAGGTAGCACCTCATCCCTAAGGTGAGTAGGGCATCCAGGCTGCAGGCCACCAGGCCTTTCCCTCCTCCTGCCCCTCCTCCCACCAAGACCAGGTGCTTCCTCCTAAAGCTCTTATAGGAGAAGGGATGTTCTGTTCCCAGTGCTTCCTGGGGTCCCTCGGGACAAGCCCCTCCTCCCTCCCCAAGTACAACTCAGCTCCTGAGGCAGGTGGAGTCTGATGGGAAGAAGGCTGAGATCTGCCCTCTGCCCAGCCAACCCATCAATGGCATTGATTAAGGCTTAACTGGGTGCAGAGGAGGAGTATAGCCTAAAGCACAGGCCTAAGAGTTAGAGGACTTACGTTCTGATCCCAGCTCCGCCATGACCTTGGGCAAGTCATTTCACTACTCTGTGCCTCAATCACCTCAACTGTAAAATGGGGATTCAATATCTATTCTCCTTCCTACTTAGCTTGTGAGCCCTGTGCCTGGGATAGAGACTGTGCCTGACCCGATTACCTCGACCCCTGGCCCACGTCATCCCCCGGGCCTGGAATGCCCTCCCTCTGCCCCTCCGCCAAGCTAGCTCTCTTCCTCCCTTCAAGGCCCTACTGAGAGCTCACCTCCTCCAGGAGGCCTTCCCAGACTGAGCCCCTTCCTTCCTCTCCCCCTCGTCCCCCTCTCCATCCCCGCCATCCTACCTCCTTCCCTTCCCCACAGCACCTGTATATATGTATATATGTTTGTACATATTTATTACTCTATTTTACTTGTACATATCTATTCTATTTATTTTATTAGTATGTTTGTTTTGTTCTCTGTCTCCCCCTTTTAGACTGTGAGCCCACTGTCCCTATATGTTGCCAATTTCTACTTCCCAAGCGCTTAGTACAGTGCTCTGCACATAGTAAGCGCTCAATACGATTGATGATGAAGATGAACAGTGCTTGCCACATAGTAAGGGCTTAACAGAGCACTGTACTAAGCACTAGAGCATTTTACAAAATGCTTGTACTAAATCTAGTCAGCCCCTGTTTGATCAGGGGTCTCCCTGCCCCACCAAGAGACGTGGGGGTGGGTGAGGGGTGGGCTCACCCCGGCTAAAAGCAGCAGTGGGGTTTCACTCAGAGCCCTGGTGCCCATTCAAGCTGGGTCAGAGCAGCCGGTAACAGCCCCTGGCGACTCTGCACTGAGTCTGAACCCGCAGCCCAGAGGAACAGGAAAGGTGAGCAGGTGCCTGCTGGCATGGACCCCCACTTCCCTGGGGACTACCTGGTTCTCCCTGCCTGGAGGGGGTGGGGGCAAGGCAGAGAAGCACTGAAGCCTGGGGGCTTTCTTGACATCTCTGCAGACATCTCTGCTTCTCTATAGAGAAGCAGCGTGGGTCAGTGGAAAGAGCATGTGAGCCCACTTTTAGACTGTGAGCCCACTGTTGGGTAGGGACTGTCTCTCTATGTTGCCAACTTGTACTTCCCAAGCGCTTAGTACAGTGCTCTGCACACAGTAAGCGCTCAATAAATACGACTGCTTGATTGATTTGGAGTCAGAGGTCATGGGTTCAAATCCCAGCTCCGCCACTTGGCAGCTGTGTGACTTTGGGCAAGTCACTTGACTTCTCTGGGCCACAGTTACCTCATCTGGAAAATGGGGATTAAGACTGTGATCCCCACGTGGGACAACCTGATCACCCTGGAACCTTCCCAGAGCTTAGAACGGTGCTTTGCACATAGTAAGCGCTTAATAAATGCCATCATTATTATTATTATCTCTGCCCAGTCCATTCTCCCCCACAGAAAGGGAGGGCAAGATAACCGAGACCCTTAGAAAATCCATCATTCTCCCCTTGACCACTGCAAGTCGCTCCCTACTCAACGCTAAGGGGACTGAGTGGAGGGTCATCTCTTCCTTGAGTGGAAGGTTATCTCTGCCTTGGCCTTCCCAGACTGAGCCCCTTCCTTCCTCTCCCCCTCATCCCCCTCTCCATCCCCCCCATCTTACCTCCTTCCCTTCCCCACAGCACCTGTATAGATGTATATATGTTTGTACATATTTATTACTCTATTTATTTTACTTGTACATATCTATCCTATTTATTTTATTTTGTTAGTATGTTTGGTTTTGTTCTCTGTCTCCCCCTTTTAGACTGTGAGCCCACTGTTGGGTAGGGACTGTCTCTATATGTTGCCAATTTGTACTTCCCAAGCGCTTAGTACAGTGCTCTGCACATAGTAAGCGCTCAATAAATACGATTGATGATGATGATGATGAGTGGAGGGTGACCTCTTCCCCTCTGGGGGTGGGGAGGGCCATCTGGAAGGGGGTCAGGGAAGAGAGGAGAAGCCTCGGGGGCTGGATAATTTGCCACCACTATTCTTCATCCCCCGATAATCGGGATTCGGCCAGGGGTTGTACGAGTCCGGGCAACCAGAACCCCCCACCCCCACCAATCTGGCCCTAGGCAGGGGCCTCCAGGACCAGAATTTCTCTAAGTAGGAGCTGTTGCACTTTGGGGAGGGCAAACCTGCCCCTGCCCAGCCACCCCTAGCCCACAGCGGCGCCCGTTCAGGGGCGTCTAATACGCTTTCCTCCTGGAGGCCCCGCCTTGCTAGGCTCCCCAGTCCACCCGGGGACTCCCGAAGGGCTGAGCCCTTCATCATAGACTGTGAGCCCACTGTTGGGTAGGGACTGTCTCTATATGTTGCCAACTTGTACTTCCCAAGCGCTTAGAACAGTGCTCTGCACACAGTAAGCACTCAATAAATACGATTGATTGATTGATCAGAGTTGGTATATGTATGTGTTTGTATATGTGCATATAGCTTTAATTCTATTTGTTCTGACGATTTTGACACCTGTCTACATGTTTTGTTTTATTGTTTGTCTCTCCCTTCTAGACAGTGAGCCTGTTGCTGGGTAGGGACCGTCTCTATACGTAGCCGACTTGGACTTCCCAAGCGCTTAGTACAGTGCTCTGCACACAGTAAGTGCTCAATAAATACGATTGAATGAATGAATGTGTGTATATGTGCATATAGCTTTAATTCTATTTGTTCTGACGATTTTGACACCTGTCTACATGTTTTGTTTTATTGTCTGTCTCTCCCTTCTAGACAGTGAGCCTGTTGCTGGGTAGGGACCGTCTCTATACGTAGCCGACTTGGACTTCCCAAGCGCTTAGTACAGTGCTCTGCACACAGTAAGTGCTCAATAAATACGATTGAATGAATGAATGTGTGTGTATATATGTGCGTATAATTTTAATTCTATTTGTTCTGATGATTTTGACACCTGTCTACATTGTTTTACTGTCTGTCCCTTCTAGACAGTGAGCCCGTTGTTGGGTAGGGACCGTCTCTATATGTAGCCAACTTGGACTTCCCAAGCGCTTAGTACAGTGCTCTGCACACAGTAAGTGCTCAATAAATACGATTGAATGAATGAATGTGTGTGTATATATGTGCGTATAATTTTAATTCTATTTGTTCTGATGATTTTGACACCTGTCTACATTGTTTTACTGTCTGTCCCTTCTAGACAGTGAGCCCGTTGTTGGGTAGGGACCGTCTCTATATGTAGCCAACTTGGACTTCCCAAGCGCTTAGTACAGTGCTCTGCACAGAGTAATTGCTCAATAAATACGAATGAATGAATGTGTGTGTATATGTGTGTATAGCTTTAATTCTATTTGTTCTGACGATTTTGACACCTGTCTACATATTTTGCTTTATTGTCTGTCCCTTCTAGACAGTGAGCCCACTGTTGGGTAGGGACCGTCTCTATATGTAGCCGACTTGGACTTCCCAAGCGCTTAGTACAGTGCTCTGCACACAGTAAACGCTCCATAGATACAACTGAATGAATCCCACCGCCCAGAGAAGCAGAGAGGGGGCAACGGGCGATGCCCCTTCCCCAGCTCGGCCAGGCCTCCTCATCATCATCAATCGTATTTATTGAGCACTTACTATGTGCAGGGCATTGCCAATTTGTACTTCCCAAGCGCTTAGTCCAGTGCTCTGCACATAGTAAGCGCTCAATAAATACGATTGATGATGTACTAAGCGCTTGGGAAGTACACACTGGCAACATCTGGAGACGGTCCCTACCCAACAGTGGGCTCACAGTCTAAAAGGGGGAGACGGAGAACAAAACCAAACATACTAACACAATAAAATAAATAGAATAGATATAATGGCCTATAATGACCCTCCCCCCCACCGGTCACCCTGCCGGCCTCACCTCGCAGGACCCCCGAATAGGCGGCGATGATGGTCTTCATAGTGAACGCCTCCCTCGAAGCCGCCCCCTCCCGCGGTCCGTCTCCATCCCCCGCCTCGGGGGCCAGCGCTTGCGGGGGGTGGGAAGGGGGTCCTGGGAGGGGGGAAGGAGATGGGGGGGAAAAAGTAGACCCTGATGAAGTAGACGCCCTGCTGTGCGGAAGGACCGGCCGAGCGGGGAGCTTAATAATCACCCCGGGATGGGGGGCGGGAAGGGGGCGGGGAAGGGGAGGGGCCGGGCGGGGAAAAGGGGCCTGGTGGGGAAGTTCCAGCCGGGCGAGTTACAGGTTGGGTCATACCATTCCCACCCGGGGGGGAGGCACCGGTGGCGAAGAAGAGGCAATCGATCCATAAATCGATCAACCCTCTTCTAGACCAGGAGAAACCTAAACAAACCCCATAGAAAAACCTATCCCGTGGATGCCCCTGTCTTGGATGGAATAGGGGCTCTCTCTCCGCTTCCCCTTCCCCTTCATCCCCCCCTCTCTCCAGGGGTGGTACCGCTCGGGGGCTTCGACGCACGTGCTGGAAGAGGGCGGGAGGAGTTGGACGCTTGGGGGAACAATCGAGGGTTCCACGCTCACGCCTCGCCTCCCTTCCCCGAGTGGGTAGAGGGGTGGCTGGAGGGGCATTTGTCCAAGGGCAGTACCCAATTTATCCATAAATTGGTCCTGGGCTATGGGCAGGATTTCCAAATTCGATACAAACATGTCATCATCATCATCAATCGTATTTATTGAGCGCTTACTGTGTGCAGAGCACTGGACTAATCATCATCATCATCAATCGTATTTATTGAGCGCTTACTGTACGCAGAGCACTGTACTAAGCGCTTGGGAAGTACAAATTGGCAACATATACAGACAGTCCCTACCCAACAGTGGGCTCACAGTCTAAAAGGCTGTATATATGTATACATATGTATATGTATATATGTATACATATATATGTATACATATGTATATCATCATCATCATCATCAATCGTATTTATTGAGCGCTTACTATGTGCAGAGCACTGTACTAAGCGCTTGGGAAGTACAAATTGGCAACATATACAGACAGTCCCTACCCAACAGTGGGCTCACAGTCTAAAATATGTATACATATATGTATGTATGTATATGTATATATGTTTGTACATATTTACTATACTATTTATTTATTTATTTATTTTACCTGTACATATCTATTCTATTTATTTTATTTTGTTAGTATGTTTGGTTTTGTTCTCCGTCTCCCCCTTTTAGACTGTGAGCCCACTGTTGGGTAGGGACAGTGCTCTGCACACAGTAAGCACTCAATAAATGTCTCCCCCTTTTAGACTGTGAGCCCACTGTTGGGCTGGGACTGTCTCTATATGTTGCCAATTTGTACTTCCCAAGCGCTTAGTACAGTGCTCTGCATGCAGTAAGCGCTCAATAAGTACGATTGATGATGATGATGATTAAGCGCTTACGGTGGGCAGAGCACTGTACTAAGCGCTTGGGAAGTAGGAAATCAGCCTGGCTCAGCGGAAAGAGCCCGGGCACTGAAGTCAGAGGTCATCGGTTCAAATCCTGGCTCTGCCACTTGTCAGCTGTGTGATTTTGGACAAGTCACTTCACTTCTCTGGGCCTCAGTTACCTCCTCTGTAAAATGGGGATTAAGACTGTGAGCCCCACGTGGGGCAACCTGATCACCTTGTAAATTCCCCAGCGCTTAGAACAGTGCTTTGCACATAGTAAGCGCTTAATAAATGCCATCATTATTATTATTATTATTAATAAATACGATTGATTGATTGATTGATTTTAGACTTTGAGCCCGCTGTTGGGTAGGGGCTGTCTCTATATGTTGCCAACTTGTACTTCCCAAGCTCTTAGTGCAGTGCTCTGCACACAGTAAGTGCTCAATAAATACGATTGATTGATTGATTTTAGACTGTGAGCCCACTGTTGGGTAGGGACTGTCTCTGTATGTTGCCAACTTGTACTTCCCAAGCGCTTAGTACAGTGCTCTATACTCAGTAAGCGCTCAATAAATACGATTGATTGATTATTTGAGAAGAGTCACTTGGAAAGGGGTTTAGTTCGCAATCAATCTGTAGCGCTTATTAGACATTTACTGAGGGCAGAGCCGTGTACTAAGTGCTTGGGAGAGTTCCATAGAGTTAGTAGGCACAGTCTCTGACCTCAGGGAATTTAGAGTGTAATAGGGAGTCACCAGAATAATTTGGAGATGGGGGAGGAAGGGAAAGGAAAAACTGACATGAGCATGGGCATGTAAGAAATGGACTATGAGTACAGCAGTGCTTGGAGGCATGGAAATTTATTCAACCAATCAGTGGTGTTTATTGAACAGTATGTGCAGAGCACTGTACTAAGCACTTGCGAACGAACCATTTCATAGATTTGGTAAATGTGATCCCTGCCCATAAGGAGCTTACGATCTATGGAGGGAGACATTAAAATACTTTACAGATAGGGGAAATAGTAGAGTCTTAGGTAAGGTAGGAGAGAGGAAGCTGATGGAGTGCCTTAAACCTGATGGTGAGGAGTTTCTGTTTGATACAGAGGTGGATGGGCACCATTGGAGGTTTTGAGGAGCAGGGAGATATGGACTGAACATTTTTTCAGAAAAATGATCTGGGCCACAGATTGAAGCATGGACTGCAGAGGGGAGCGGTGGGATGAGGGGAGAGATGGGATGCAGGGAGGTTAGTGAGGAGGGCTGATTCAGTAGTCAGGGTGAGAAATGATGACTGCTTGGATCAGCGAAATAGCAATTTCGATGAAAAAGAAAGGATGGATTCTAGAAATGTTGTGAAGGTAGAATCGACAGAATTTCATGACAGACTTAATAAATTCTGAAGCGGCAGTTGGATTGTAAACTGTGGAGATGAGCGATTACTCAGAGATTGCTCCCTGGAGGAGCGGTGATTTTAATACAGCTTTGAAGAAGGGGAAGTTGGCGACCTGTGGAATATAAAGGGGAAGAGGGTTCCAGGCAGGGGAAGGAGGGTGTAAGCAAGAGGTGGCCAGAGGGAAAGATGAGGATGAGGCATAGTGAGTAGTGTGGCTCGAAAAGAACAAAGGCTACAAGCTTTAGTATGGTGGGAGATGAGAGGATAAGGAGAGGGAGAGAACAGATTGAGTGCTTCCAGAGTTGCTGCAGAGAGGAATGGGCAACCATCGGAAGTTTTTGAGGATGGGAAGATGTGGGCAGAACAATCAGGCAATCAATGGTATTTACCGAATGCTTACCCTGTGCAAGAGACCTGTTCTAAGTGCTTGGGAGAGTACAGTATAAAAGAGTTGGTAGATATGTTCCCTGCCCAAAAGGAGCTTACAGTCTACAGGGTGAGCAGATTTTAAAATAAATTACAGATAATAATAATGATGGTATTTGTTAAATACTTACTATGTGCAAAGCACTGTTCTAAGAGCTGGGGGAATACAAGGTGATCAGGTTGTCCCACATGGGGCTCACAGTCTTAATCTCCATTTTACAGATGAGGTAACTGAGGCCCAGAGAAGTGAAGTGACTTGCCCAAAGTCACACAGCTCACAAGTGGCGGAGCCCGGATTAGAACCCGTGGTCTCTGACTCCCAAGCCCGGGCTCTTTCCTCTGCGCTGCTTTTGTAAATATGTACATCATATTTACAGATTTGTAAATATTACATGATGTACAGATATGTACATCAGTGCTTGTGAGGAGAGGTTGAGGTGAATATCAAGT